>NC_089660.1:5227500-5852500 GCF_037042795.1 Molothrus aeneus
TGCATGTTAATCCCAGGAATCCTCCTTATTTAATAAATGCATTAAAGTCTATCGATTTGCAGTGACTATGAAAGGTCAAGTCAAAACAAAGCAGGGACATTTTGCAATGCACAGGGCTGTAAAGAAGAAAAAATTCCTAATGAGAGTAAATGGTTACTGTGCAGACTGAAGAGAAACTTCAGCCAGTCAAATTCATGTCTAGTTACAGGGATATAAGCAGAGAGGAATTCCACTTGGGCCAAAACTTCAAGCAATATTCTCTGTGCTCTTATCCTGTGTCTTTATTTGCATGCCCAGGAGAGAAATTTTAGTCTCAAAACTTCAGACATTATTAGTATTTGTTTAAAGGCCAGGAAAGGCTGCTCTAATCTTTCATTGTGAGCTCCTGCTCAATATGGACCAGAAGATGGAAGCTAAAAGCTTCGCCACCCATCTCACAGAGAAACAGGGATGAAAAGTGATCCCCTTCCATACTCAGGGTACCCCAGGTCAAAACAGGCAATGGCAGGGAAATGAGAAGCAAGTAGGTGCCTGATTTTTAATCTTTCATAAAAGCTAATTTATGGAACAGTCACATTTTCCTTTTCCAAACTTTCTCATTCCACCCAAACCTACCCACAATGAAAAATGATGCTGTGATTAGAGGCATGCTTAATTACTTTCCAGCAATAAAATTTTATGAACCAAATTTTTATCCTAGCCTGTGTATTTTCTTATTTATTTTTATATAGTCATAAATATTCAAAGCCATTAAGATGATTATTAATTGCAGCAGAATGCAATTAGGTGGCTTTCCACAATAGCAGTCTTTAAAACTGCAATGTGTATTCACAGTTTTTCCAGCACCTGGCTTCAATTATTTAGCTCTTTGAGGATCTCTGTTATCATGATATAATGAATGTTCTACTTAAATAGCATCGCTACCTGAAAGAAAGAACACTGATCTATTACTACATTAAGCTCAGCCGTGTAGTGAGTTGTGTCATATAATGAAACCTTCACAAAACTGATTACCTGCAGAGCCTCACACTGTTCAAAATGTTAGCAAGTCACATTCTCTTTCTGGCCACAAAGTTGTCATCTTTTCCTTCCCCCAAATAATTCCTCTTTAATCTTTTCACAGACTTTTATACCTGTGCTATGTATTTTCCAAACTAATATTTTAAAAGGTGCTGATCCACCTCTCCCATGCACACCGGATGAAAATGGGTGTGCCTGCAGCAGGGAGAGACCATTTATAAAATTACGGACATTGCACACTATAAAACACCCAAAATCCTGTTAGCAGACTGCCTTTTCAGGAGTTACTCCTCCAGAAAGGAGGAGTGACTCTTTTTGAAGGTCAGCCGCCTGACCTCACTGATGTTTACAGCACTGACTTCCAGCAGCCACTTAAGGGATGCTTTCAGCATCTCGCCTCAGTAAGTGGTGGCAGCCTTCATAAAGGGCAGGATATTGTTACAGCTTGCAAGAGCTCACATTAACTTTTAGCCTAAGTGGTAAATTTTACTTTCAAAATGATCATTCTGCTTTTGAAAGCATGCGCTTAAACCATTTCAGCTTCACCTGACCTTGCTCCCACTCCCTGCTCCTACTCCTGCAGGCATCAGTGCCCACCCCTCCCTTCCACACCTTCTGCAAGAACTGAAATGCTCATTTAGGAATATTTTGCCCATTTATATTATTGTCCTCCTTGTTCAACTTGCTAATGGAGAGGCAAAACTCAGGGTGATGAGGAAAGCCAAGGCAGAGTTCCAGGGCAGCACAGAGGCTGCTGCAGTGAACTCAGAGTAAGGCAGCACATGGAGGGGATGGCTCCCAGGAGGGGATGCAAGGAAGGCAATTTCCAGCCCTGCACACAGCCAGCAGCAGCAAGGCACAGGCACTTAGCCTGCACCATTCCCACAACGTGGCTGCGTGGGAGACATGAAATGTGGCAAGTGCTCCTAGAAATCTCCTCAAGTCCCTCTCGGGATTTGGCAGAGTTTTATTGGTTTCTGCTCTGGTAATAGTAAAGCCAGCTGAAAGCACACCTGGGTGCTGGGGAGCATTGGACTTCAAAGATTTACAGCATCAGGGGTGGTGCTGCTCCCTGCATGCAAAACACAACTTGTACTTCTTACCAAAATTCTCAGACATTTCTCAGCTTCAGCTGCGTAAAAAGCCCTTCTAAGCAGCTCACCTACCACTGGTTTTGCCTCTGTGAAAAACTGAGATGTTCCTAAAATAGTACCATGTTATACTGCAGTGCTCTCCAACTTTGATAACTTTGATCCTGTAATCCCCTCCAAGAGAGGGGACCCTGGCACTGGTGCTCAGAGCTCACTGACAGCACAGGAGCCACCCACAGAGCTGCAATTTCAGGATTTAAAGAGGTGACTTGGGGAGCCCTGCACATGTACAGCAGGACAGGGGACTTGTGGTGCTCCACTCTAAACTGAGGTGTAAGTAGTTTTATTCCTTGTTGTTCAGTCAAAATATACTGATGCAGACCCACTACCTCACCTGAGATTATTATTTTAGGGCTGTATAACTCTATCAAAAAAAAAAAAATCACATTCCGGTCAACTTTTTTCTTCCTAATGCTCCTTGCATTATTAAAGAAGAAAAGAAATAAAAAATTAAATGAGAAGAAAATCTTAAAGAAATTTTTAAAACAATAAGAATAATAGAAATAAATTCATACTCCTATCTGCTTGCCCTAAAGGCTTATTTACTCATCTGCCTCTTGTTTGGGACAAATACCTGTTCCACAGAAACCAGCTTTCAGAAGGGGGTAAAAAGCACTCCAGTGATTATTGTATCAAGATGGAGATCATCCAGCCAAAATGCATGACATGAATAAATGCAGTGATTAGTCAAAAGGAGACAAGTGAATTAGCAAGACAGCATTCCTACTGCAACAACTATTTTTTGCTGCATAATACAAGATACCAAATTTACTTTCCAACTTGATTTATAACTTCAGAACTAATGCAGCAATTAACTACAAATTGACAAGTATGTTTTACTAGCAGCCAAGATTTTAATTAAAAAAAATCCCAGTAAACTTAACACAAAGCTTTCAAAGTACTTAAGGAAATAAGGATCTAGAAAGAGGTTAATATTGTTTTTTTTTTTTTTTGCATTGGCATATGAAAAATTAACACATTAGAAAAGAACTAAGCTGAAACTGAAAAAAAGCTTTTACCAAATCCTGGTGACATCATTTTTGCTGAAACAATTTGGAAAATCAGAGAGATTAAAGCTGAAATCCATTAGTAAGATAGCAAGTAAATGTAAACATAACTTTCTGCAATTTCTGCTGATTCAATTTTGAAAACCTACAGGATTAAAACTGAGGCCTACTTATAAGATGGCAAGTGAGCACAAAGTTACTACTCTTCAAATCACAGCACTTTTATATTAAAATAATCAATGAGAAATCACATTAAAGCTGCTTTTCACATTCATCAGATTATTTGGTAAAGATGCTAACAAAATTAAATCCCTCCAAACAAATATAAAATTATCCAGATCACAAAAAAAAAACCCCACATTCCAAGATAACAGTCAAAACCCAGAATCAAATTTATAATGCAATTCAACAAAGTATTATTAAATTAGGCCCAAGTGGGGAAAAAGAGACTCTGTCCCTAGTGCTGGCTGCTCCATACCCTGGCAGGCCAGGATGCTGCTGGGAAATCAGCCAGGCTGATTACTGTTATAAGAAATCTTTTATTTGGCTCTTCAAACTGCTGATGTCAGCTCCTTCCACTCTTAAAAGAACCCATGTTAGACTGCAAATAAGAGAACAAACTGAAGGATTACAAGTAGGGATTAAGGAGAAACAAACCTATTAGTCCAGTAGGAGTCCACACAATTTTTTCAGTAGGGCAGTTAAGTGTACCAGATGATACAGAGCAAGAGAATGATGGGGATTTTTGGGGTCATCAGCAGAGGGTGGGAATGGGCCACTGAGACCTTAAATTCATCTTTTCCCCCTCCCCACCAGGCACAGCCAGCAGTGCAATAATCCCTAATCCAAACCCCAAACCTCCACACAACTCCTGCTTCCCCTTTGCCTTCTTGCAGAGCAAAAACCCAAATATACAGCAGTGGGGAGCCTAAACAGCCAGGTAGAAATCACCTGGAAAGATACACCACCCAACAGCTAGGGTAAAAATGTGATCCTGACTTCCCAGCAAGCAAAGGAAAGCAGCTGCTTCATGTCCCAGAGCAGCAATCAGTCCCCCACTGGTGGAGCCCAAAGCTTAGAGCAGTGCCTGAGCAGCCTTCCTGCTGCCCTGGGATCCTCCTGCTGCCCTCAGACCACAGCAGAAATCTGCAACAAGAGCATATTCTGCACTTTATATAGCCTCTGATAATTCCACCATTTCCTGCCCTCCAGCCCGAGATTGCAGATTTTATTTTTCTCTGATTCTAACAGCACCGAATTAAGACACAGGTTCTGGCTGGCAGCCTTGAGTGACCCTTTTAAAGGCCTGAAATATATTTAAACTCAAAGTCCCTGGCAAAGGAAGCCTGGCAGGCTGCTTTTACATGGCCAAACAGGGCTCAGTCACAGCAACACCCCCACAGACCAGATAGGATGAAAAGGGCAAGTCTCTCAAAATATGGCTCTGACTTTGAAATTCAGATGACAGGGCTTCTGTACACAGGGTATTTGACAGTTCTGTAACACAGCAGCTCTGGTCACCCCTTGAAAAAAAATAATCAAAGTTTCCATAAAGACAAACTTTTCCAATTCTGCCTTCATAACTTTGCTGAAGGGGTCCAGAGCCTTTAGAGGGAGCAGGCAGATTGAAGCAAACACATCAACTCCTGCAGCCCAGAGCTACCAAAGTGAGTTTTCTCCTCCTTTTTTTATGTTAAAAGTGCATAATTAAAGAGAATGCATCAAATCCAGCCATGAAGCAAATAAATCATACAGCTGAGCACAAAATAATTAGTTATTAAAAAAAGTCATCTCCTCAGAAAAATAACATAACTGGATTAGGAAACTTTATTAACAGTCCAGAGGAGGAAGGGTTGCTATGATGATTTAAATATTATTACCCAAGTGAAACTTGAAAATCTTGCAGCATGTAGCAGAGATGAGCAGAGACCAGCACGGGTGTCCCAAGGCAGTTGTGTGCCTGTCACAACCCCCGTGGCACTGCCCCTCTGCTGCCAATTCACAGCCATGGAAGGACATCAGATATTCAGGGGAACGTAAAACATCCAAGGGAATCACTACCCTGTGCAGAACCACCAGGGATTTCTCATCTTCTGACTGTCAGTTTAAGCCAGGGAGGAAGAGGAAGAAGGCCAACAGAAGGGCCAAGGAAGATGTGGGCAGCTGTGGGAAGGAGCACAATGTCCTGAGCATGTTTGGAGCTTCTGTCCAAACCCAGAGCAGGGACTGCTCCAAGCACCTTCCTCTGCCCACTCTGGCTGGAGCAATTGCACCCAGCCACAGGCAGAATTAGCACAGCTGTTTCACAGATCAAGGCACCCTGGAGCTGAACGGGAAAACTTCCATGAAATAAAGCAGGATGTTTGTTTACCTCCAGCCTGACACCTTTGTTTTTACTGTGAAATCTTCCACTTTACCAATCCAAATTTGAGAGTCAGGGAAGCCCCAAAACAAACCTGCAAGGAAACCACTTAAAAATCATCATAACAATAACAGAATGAATTTAATTCCATGTCAGGAAGAGATGAAAAAGGGCAAATATAATGCTTCACACCAGCTTGTGAAATGCCCAGCTGTGTCAGAGAGAGAGGACTGTGCAGGGTATTTACTGCCACTATGACTCCTGAATAAAAACCCAGCACTTACAGGATCACACTGGTTTGGTTATCTTTTAATTTACTGTGCTTTTAAATCACCCCTAAATCACCACATTATCACTTCAAAGCACAAACCTCAGTTCTTTTATACCTTACAGCAGCACCTCCTGCACACTGTACACATGTACCTGGTCCCTTGAGTGCTTCCCATCATAAATAAGGTTATTAGAGCAGCTCTTCACTCACAGCTCAGGGCCACACTGTACCAAGCTCTGGACAAACAAGCACAATAGCCTCTGTCCTGGGCAGCTCCCCACCTCATTCATCTGCTCCTGTTCGCATTTATCTCACTTCAACAAAGCAAAACCAGTTCCTATTCCTGTGTCTGCTGCAGCACTGAACATGACATTAGTAGTTAATAACAGCTTTAACTTATTTTGTCTAATTTGAAATCTCAGATTAAAAAAAAAATTAAAAAATCTAAGTTTTCAGCAACTTTTTCTTTCAGAAAGTTTCAAAGTTAGTGAGATCCATTTAAAAAACAGAGACAAAAGGCCTAAAGGGCATGGACTGAAAAAAAAATTAATACATAGAGGCTGTAAGGGAATCATATGACAAATGTAACTGAAGCCAGACCACTGAATGAGTAAAAACCATCCAGCAAAAAAGATTGTGTAAGGGTAAAAATGAAGTGTGATAGTCCTGTCACCTTTGGGGCTTCAAGGGATGAGTAATGAAAAGTCCTGGATTAGAGCTCATAGAAAACAGGGCTGAAAGGGATCTCCAGAGGTTATCTAGTCCACCTCCACACCCCAGAGCAGGAGCAGCTCTACAGCTATCATTTCTGACAGATGTTTTTCTAACATATTCTTAAAGACCTGCAAGGATGGAATTGCCACAACCCCCATAAGCAATCTAATGGTATATTTCATCCTAGAAAGTTTTTGTCACAAAAGTAAATCTCACTTGCTGCAATTGAAGCCCATCCTTTCTCACCTCATCCCCCATGGACAAGGTGTGTTTTCCCTTCCCTGTGCAGCAGAAGAAAAAGGCAGGAACGTTGTGACAGACTCAACCACCAGATTCTAATTTTTTCCACTGCCACTCCCTCTACTCTATTTGGTTTGTAATCTGATTTTTTTGGATGGCATACTAAAAGTAACATGTGGTAACAGGACAGAAACTTAAATTGATATGTCCTGTCTAGAAATGGGTACTCCTGAACACAGGAGGACAGGGACCTGTTGGAGTCAGTCCAGAGGAGGCCACAAAGATGCTCAGGGGCTGGAGCACCTGTGCTGTGAAAACAGGCTGATAGAGCTGAGGTTGCTCAGCCTGGAGAAGACCCTGGGGAGATCTTCAAGCCCCTTCCAGGGCCTAAAGGGACTCAGAGAGCTGGAGAGGGACTTTGGAAAAGGGCTTTCAATTGAAGGAGGACAGGTTTAGCTTAAAAGGATGCAATCCTTTCCTGTGAGGGGTCTCTGGGCACAGGTTGGCCAGAGAAGCTGTGGCTGCCCCTGGGTCCCTGGAAGCGTCCAAGGCCAGGCTGGAGAGGGCTTGGAGCAACCTGGGATAGTGGGAGTTGTCCCTGTCCATGGCATGGGAGTTGGAGTAAGATGAGCTTTAAGATCCATTTCAGCCCAAACCATTTTTCTGGTTTTAAGTGGATCCTCTCTTCTCTGTAAAAATCAAGGGAGCATCATGATTCTTCCTCCCATGACCACAGAGCTGATAATTCTGTGAGGATATGGAGTCCAGCCATTCTCATCCCTCTGACCCTTTCCTTTTCAAGTCACAGGCTCTAGCCAGGGGACAACACTAAAAAATGGGACGGGGGAGAAACAACAAACAGAAGACAGAAGCAGCTGTTGACCATGTTTTCAAGGGACAAGTCTCTAGGTAAACACAGGGAAAAAAAAACAAGTTCTCCAGTCAACTGAAAGCTGTTGACTTGATGCAGATACTGCCTGGGAAATGACAATGGACTGTGCTATACAGGATCTCTTATTTGACCTGCATTATTATGGCATTAAGTATGAGTCAAGCAGGTTTTTGAGAGCAAGGAAGCAGGGGCTGGTGAAAGATATATTTTCTTAATAAACACAAAATTATAAGCCAGTACTTTCTGGATATTTATAAAAGTAACACCACAGGAACGAAAGCTGTGGGGGTCTTTATATTTGCTTGGTGAGCTCTGTTTGTGCACTCAAATCCAAAGCTTCAGTTCTTCAGGCTGTTCTCCCCAAATACAGGGGCAAGCATCTTTTCAGGATGAGAGCTCAGATCTTTGCTTTATCACACCACTCTAACAGCTAAGGTCTTTCTAAAAACCACTAAGTATCTTGGAATTCCTAACATCAGTACAAGCACTACCAATAGGAGAATTCCTAAGAGTATCTCTGACTCAAACAGTACTTTTTTTTTTTGTTTATTAATCCAGTGACCTGCTCTGTTTCCTAATGCAAATTAAATATCCAAGAAAAGAGATGAAGGAGGGATGTAAAAGTTGTTCCACTTCCCTTATGCCTTCCAGCCAAAAGCTCGCCCCCTTTTCTGAGCCTTTTATAGTCTAGGCAGGTCTCACCAGCATCACCAGCCAAGGGAGAGCTCTTGCCTAAGGAACTGTCTGCCTAAACTCCTCAATTTATTAGAGCTTACAGACATCAGGAGCAAAGAGGTGCAGTCAGCAAAGGTAAGCTGCAGAAGAAAGAAAATAAAAACCATTCATTATACACACAAGCCTTGACTGCAGAATTGAAAGTTGTGCAAAACAAAGGGCCCTGATTAATCATCAATTATACCATGTATCTCTTAAAAGCCATACATTCACTTTACCCATCTGAAAATCACAGCCAAGATGATGTGGTCACTCAATCTCACAGCTTCAAAGCAGTAACAAGCTTTCTCCCTTCTGGATCAGTTCCTTCCTCTGATCTCTTTAGGTACATTGACTTATTGCAATTAGGAATACACATTTAGCAGAATCGAAATTAATGGACCTACATAAAAGGAGTGCCTGGCTCTCTGAGCAATCCCAATGCCAAACTCCTTAGTAAGGAAAAATTTCCATTCAAAGTAATGGGAATACAAAACACTTTAGTCTTGGCCCTTTGGGATTGATTTTTAGAAGAAAGCTGCTTCTATTTCAGTACCAAAGCAAGTAGCCAGACTTTGCTAAGTAGTAACTCCACTTTTGTGCTCACCAGGTGCTAAGACCTTACAAAAAATGTAAAAGAAAGTGGGTTTAAATGTGCTGCCATGCCTGTGGTGTTCAATGACTGATCTTGAGTCTTCTGGGGGAAAAAGGGGAAGGAAGGAAACAAAAACCTAACTGTACTTGTAGTGCTTTCCTTGCTTTAAAGTGGACTTCTTTCACCTGTCCAAAAATTAGACCTGTCCTACTGTTCTATCTAAGAAAAACACACCAAATGCCATTGCCATAAAGACATCAACAGGAGCTTGGATCCCGATCATCAAAATTTTAACCGGATCTTGAAATGATCAAAATTAGATGTTGTTTAAAAAATAATTTTAAAACCCCAAAACACAAGACTCCTGCCATGTTCTCTGAGCTCTTTTCAGTCAAGACTTGCCTTTGAGTCAAATGTGTCTGTTAATTAACAACTAGTCTTTGGAAAATTAACAAAGGATAGCAGTACCAAAGGCTATGGATGTTACAAAGAGAAACAAGAATAATGTTGTTAGCTTTTTGCTATGCTAGATGAGACATTACTGTGCCAGAGGCACAAGTAATGGAAATGTACTTTTATATAAATCTTCTTTCTTTGCTTGGATTATTTTAAATGACTCCACTACAGTGTATATTAACCTAGCCACCAACCTTCCTGCAGTCAGCCTTCTTTTTACAGTTTATTAAGAACACAACCACCAAGGAATCACCAAAGGATGTGAATATCATCACACTCTCCCTTTGTTTGTTTAACACACAGAATGGCCGTGCAAGAAACTGAACAAAAACCAAATTCTGGGAGGCAAATCTTCTGTCCCTGTCACCTTATATTGAAGCCTTTGCATCAGATCTGATGTAGGAACAGGGCACCTCCCTTGGCCTTGGCCAGGGGTTACAAGGGACAAGCACCTGAGAAATGCAGCTGTTTTCTTCCCCTCTCCTCCCTGAACCAACCTCTAAATGCCTTTTTTTCAGAAGCTGGAAGCCACAGTGTGACTGGTCAAGAAAAAACAGATCAGGGGTCAAGTCAGAAACACGCTCCCTATTTCTCAAAACCCCTTTTACTGTTCTTTGCTACTCCATCCCAAAGCTGTGCCCAACACTGACCAAACACACAGCTACAGGGGTGAATATTGCTCTTCCTTTTCCCATATTAAGGTTACATGTTGCAAAGCTTCACTTCTCCAGAAAAGTACAACTGTGTGAACACACAACAATATTCAAAACCAAGAGTGAAATATCACTTTCTTTTCCAGTATGTTGCATTCAACACTTTTCCTAATTTTCCTACCCTAGAGCTCAGATAGCAGCATCCTACTTACTCTGTCAGGGTACAGGGGAAGTTCAGCATTTAGCAATGGTGAGAAAATTGGTTTAGATCCCTGAGGGAAGGTGCTGTAGAAGTGCATTCAATTCAGTTGTAATTCAATCCAGTTTGCTGGAGCTGAAAGAAAATAAAACACTTTCAAAGTTAAAGGGAAAGCCAGCATTAATTTTATTTTTTATATGTGTGTGTACATATATAGACACACACACAAAAATATTTTTATGCAAACATATATTTATGTATGCTTGTATAGTGTATTTTATTTTTGTGTGTTGGCATATATACACAGACACCTACACCTACAAACACACAGAAAGCTTTAAAATTTTAGGAAGTGAAATTTCTAAGCAGAGCACTGGAAGGACAAGGTTAGCATAAGGCAAGTTCTGCCAGGCATACAGAAGCACACACTGCATGGAAAAGAATAGTTAAAGGCATTTTCTTCTACTATCATAATTTTTTTTTCCTCAGGATATGAACAAAACAAAATCAAAGCAATTAAATCATTACCCTAAGGAAAAAAAGCCCAGTAATTGTGCTTAATCCTCTGAGTTGCTTAATGAATACACCTAATTTACTTTGACTAACAGAAAACATATTTTTTTCCTCCAAAGCTGACAAAGGTCAAATTCAAAGAAACCAAAGTAACTCCCACAGTACTTTCCTCAAAAGAGAGGGAAAATATAGCCCATGGTATGTAATTATCTAAAGGTAAACAACCAGGAAGGCCCACTGCAAAGTGTACCTGTGATTTATAATGCTGAAGAGCCTCCAAGGGGAGAGCCTGCAACAAGTTCTCTCCCCATTTTTATCTGCATGAGATGAATTGCAGGGTGGGGAGATGAGTTCTCCCACTTAAATTCTGCAGGATCGATATTTTATCCCTGGAAGTTTGGTTCACAGCATGAAAACTCCCCAGCTACACTAAACAAGGCAGAAGAACTGGTTCAGACAAGCAAATTACATTATCTGCCCCTCTCTGACCTCCAGCACCTTGGAAAAATGGGGTGGAGGGAAGAGCCGCCGGCGCTGTCGCCAGCAGAGCTCCCTGAGCTCCTCAGCCTCGGCAGAATTAGAGGGGCAGCTTTACACATGGATGAGCTGCTCTGGAACAATCTCTCTAATGCAGCTGACACAAATAGGGCTTCCCTCCAATACCAGGCAAGCGTGGCCCACATGTTTGCTGCTCTTGCACAGGATTCCTGACGACAGCCCGGCGACATTTCCCGAGGGCAGTTTGCGGCCAAGAGCGGCACAGGGGTCAGTAAAGTCTTGGGAAAACATGAGTGGGTGGGGAATATCCAGAACCAATTTCCAGGCCAGACCCACTCAAGGGCACTCCTGTAGAAACATGGGCACATTTTTTGGGGGGTACAAAAGAGCTGAAGAAGCAAAAGACTCAGTTGTCTCTGGGAGAGATTGCTGAGAAAGGACCTTTCAGGACTTCTTGGTTTAACATTTCAACACTCAGTGATGCACGTTTCCTCAGTGATGAAAATAAAGATGAGCATTTCCACCATTTTTACATATACCAACTCAACACATGAGCATTTCCACCATTTTTACATATACCAACTCAACAAATGAGCATTTCCACCATTTTTACATATACCAACTCAACAAATGAGCATTTCCACCATTTTTACATATACCAACTCAACAAATGAGCATTTTCAACATTTTTACATATACCAACTCAACAAATGAGCATTTTCAACATTTTTTACACATACCAACTCAACACATATATTCCCTTGTTTCAGAGCAAAATGGCATCAGTGCCTGTACCCAGGAATTCAGGAAAGGACTTTACAGATGTAAAGTAAGGGCAAAGGCTGCCAAAGGTCAATCTCTGAGATCAAAGGGAAAGGTGCCATAGGGAACATCTCTGCTCAGTCCCTGAAACCTCAGCACTCTGTACTGAGATTTAGTGCATATGTACTCAGCAGTACATACAATGTTGACAAAGCTTTTATTTTTAAACAAATAAAGGCCAGAAAGTACAGATTTCCTTAACTCTCATGGGCCTTCAATTATGCAGTGCTGCCTCTACCATGTAAGCATATTTCCAGAGCTTTAGCACTTGACATTTTGAGATAAAATGTCATGAATAGTATTTGTGTACCTCTCTCCATCTGTGCCACTCTGCCCCTCCCTCCACTTCAACTTGAAATCTTTCAAGGCATCAGACTACTGGTTCAAACTATCCCTTTCCTTTGCTTTCTTCAAGTTTAGGATCAAAGACCAGACAGACTTTAATGGTATCTTGCAAACAGTTTGCTCTAAGTCTCATTTCAAGAGCTTTTCTCCTCTATTCTGCCCACTACACTAAGCTAATCAATGACTTTTCTGCTCATTAAGTACTGCTGGTGGAATCACTCTTGCCCCTCAGGAAGACTCTGCTGCCTGTTTGCTTCTCCTGCCTTTTCTCTATCCAGCCCAGGACCACAACAATCTCTGAAAGAGATCAATGGCCTCTGCTCAGGTCAGAGCATTTTGGCCTTTATGTTGTGCCAAACCTGAGAGTCTCTCAACTGGAGACTCCAAATTTCACCTTCCCGTGCTTTGACTCTGATCTCCTCACGCTCATCCTCCTTAAATCTATCCTCATTTGCCTCCTCTCTTGAGCAAGAAATGAGAGGTAAAGAGGAGGTAAAAAAGTGAACAACAATTTTTGGTGAACTTCTAGACTGCCTCAGATGTGAAGCAGGGACATAGGAAACTGTTCTGTCAAGTTAAGCCAGGAAGAAGAGGGAGTTTAATGGTGTTGTGTGTGTCTGACTGGTTCCTCCACTGGCACATGGATTTATCATCAAACTGAAGGACAGTCATTAATTTTATCACACTCTTCTGAGCACACAGTTGTGGTGAACCTACCTCCTGAAAAGCAGATTTCAGATGCATTTTCTCCACCTGAAGATGGAGAGAACCTATATCCCAGCACCCTCTTGTTCTTATCTGATACAAATATGCTGCTTTCCAATTTCACTCTATCTTGTCTGTACTTGTATCTCACTTTTCTCTAATTGTACAGGTCTTCCTGAAAGGTCAATTGTTCCTCATCCAGCCGATGGCCTCCCAATGGAGTCTGAACTGATTATGAGCCCCTGCCTACTTTTAAAAGCTATGGTGAAGATGATGTTTGGCATTATTAAGATGTGATGTCCTGTCAAAGATGCCTTCACAACTGGAAGAGCTCATGTGACATCTCTGAGCTTAGAGAAAAAAATAATTTTTTTTTTTTTTAAAAAGTTGCTTTTCTTCTTCTGTAGTATTTGCCCTGTGCTGTCAGGCTGCACGAGGGGGCCGTGCTCACACCTGTTACCCAGGCCCCTGAAGGAATCCTTCACAAGAGTGACTCTGCCTGCAAAGCAAACGGGAGGAGTTTGAAGATGGCATGTGAAAACCTGCCACAGGTCCTCCAGGAATCAGAACTCTTGGCTGTTCATCTCCTGAGAGCTGACCTGGGGCACAGGAAACCACAGGGCCTGTGAAACACGAAGCAATCACACTGAACTCTCTTGCAGCCATTTGCATTTTCAACCTTTTCTCTTCAGAGAGATGCCCTGTGCCTGGGGGAATATTTGCCTCTGTTCACAGCTGACTTTTATTCTAAGTTAGAATCTGTTGGCTCTTCTTTTTTAGTTGGCAGTGAAGTTGTGGCTCTGTTAGATAAATGTTCTTTTCTGTTGCTTCTTGTATAAAATTCCGGGAAGATGTGGCCTCCAACACCAAATGTGGTCCCAGAACACCAGGGCAGAAATAAAATAGTGTCACTATTATTGAAAGTGCTCAGCAAATCCTACTCTGAGAGCAGTTGCTGAATAAAAATGTTCAGTGTGGCCAGGAAAAAAAGTATGAAATAAACTACAAATGGTGAATTATAAAGCTTGAAATTCGGAAATATGTATTAATCCTTCAGATTTGTTACCCTGATGTCTAGGATTAATTCTTTGGTTTTGTTTTGGTTTGGGGATTTTTTTTGTCACATGGGGACTTTACTAAAGTGATCAATTTTAAATATAAAAAATAGCTTAGGACATGTGTACAAGTACAGCAAAAGGAACATATTATAGAAGACAAAGACAAGGCTTTATGGTTTTGATATTGGTTTTTTCCATGGAGGGGTTCATGGGATTTGTACTTGAGCTCCTTCTGGGTATTTAAGCTCATAAATACTACTGAATATATTAACAAACTCAAAGTTGCTGGTCCCTAGAGTTAATGTAATTAACCACTGAAAGTCTTTGCTGTTACAAATGAAATCAGATTGTGTCACAGGAGGCAGCAAACCTCAAAAAAGCTGATCTGTCCTCTCTGAGGTGCAACTGAGCACTTGATTCCATGTAACAATGTTATTAATGGATGTACAGCCCGCTGCTTTATTGAGAGAAACACTCTTAAAAATAAAAATGGGGCAGTTGAAAATGCATTTCCTCCCTTAAAGACCCTCAGCCCTCCCATCCAGCAAGGCTCTATGAAAGGTGAAAAACCACCTGGAAATTCACCTAAAAGCCTCCTGTCCTACCACCACTCCAGTCACTACAGCAAAATACTTTTCAAAGTATTTATCAGCAGATGGAAGTTAAAACAGATGAAGGGATTACACAATACTGGAAGAGGGTGGCTAATCATGTTGTTTCTCAGAACAAGGCAGTTTTCATCAAATTGACAATTAAGTGGGAAATAGCCACCCTAGAAAGTATTGGGATTTCTAGGAGTCTGTGTCCCACCTGTTCTCAGAGAAGCAGGACACATTTTGGTGCACACTAAAAATCCATATGTAAAAATACATTGTCAAGCACAAGTGTCAAAAATTAAACCCAGAGCCCCTGAGGTAGCATCTGCTCCCAGCACAGTGAGAGCTGACAGGGCTCTCTGCTAAGGGACCTCACCCAGCAGAAAACATCCCATATTTGAGGGAAGATCTTAGCAAAAGACAAGTTCAAAGTCCAAAGAAACAAGAGGAGAATTGGGGCAGTCTGCAAAGTAATGGTAACCCAGCTAAAGGAAATCCTACCAAGCCACAGTAACAAAACCAATGTAAATTCTGCTTTTAAGAAGAGAAAAATCTCACTTGCTACCTCATGGGACTGGGCTGTCCCACCACAAACAGCAAGGATGAGTGAAAGAAGTCTGGACTCCTCCATTCAATTCTGCCATTCCTGCAGATGGGAGCATGAGAAAATTCAACATCTATAACTAGTAGATATGTTGAATTATTCAAAAAGTAAAGTGCTAGATTTGGGTCAAGCAAACAGGACCAGAGGCCAGGTGTCAGTGCTGCAGTCAGCAGAGCACAGAATGGTGACAGCCACAGCAGAGCCTGCACTGTAGGCACTGAGCAAAGCTTCTGAAGTAAGAGTGTGTTTCCAGAGAAACAAATGGGGTTAGGAGCTTAATTCCCCTTAAATGAGTTGTCTTTCTAAATGCAGCAATGGCCTTTTTGCTCATCCCAAATATTACAAGTTGCCCACAAACCCCCATCCTCTGTGCTGAAGCAGTTATCTGTCATATTTCTTTCTCCAGAAATACAGAAATACTTCAAAATGGAAGTAAAAAAAAAAGAGTTGATGCAATTTGTTCAATTAGTTGGACAGTTTCTTACTAATGTGGTATTTTAAGCTTTGTGCAAGAGGAGTTTTTCAAACTACAGCATTTTGAATGTGCAAGTATTAGCAGGAATGTGTCTCCTTTTAGTCTCCCAGTCAAGAAAGTGTGCTCGACACAAATGACAACAGTGTCATGAAAATCAAACTTCTTTTCTGCCATTTTATAGCCACTCATCTCGAGCTGACACTGTACAGGCTCTTCACTGCTGGCATCAGATGGGGTATGAGCATCCAGAGCAGCCTCAGCAGCTGCTGGATGAAGAGTTTCTATGATTACCTTTAAAAACATCAATCGTCCGCCACGTTCAGCATTCGGGTTTGTTCATCAGTTAGTAATAACATCCCTAGCTGAGCTGAAAACATGTTCTCAGTGAGGGCTGGGGAAAGGAAAGCTTAAACAGTTGACAGCAGTTAGAGATGAAGCAGACTATGCTGTTCTTTTCTGAAAAGAGGCTGCAGTGATTCCAGCAGGCTTCTGAAACAGAAGCTGCAAGATTATGGAAACAGATCTTTTCTTCTAGTTTTTCTGACAGCTACAATTCTACATTCCTCAGCCCTGTCCTGCAATTAAAAGGGGAAGATATCAGAAATAGCTGAAGAAGCAAGAAAACAAGAAAAGAAAAATAAGCTGATTCCAGCTACTCTTCTATTCTCCATGTGTGCTATACACATTTCATTATTAGATTAGAAGCATCTTGCAGCACCATCTCCACAGGCTTTGAAATTGCCACCATAAAAGTACATCACAGAAGTTATTTTTAAACTGTGGATTTTGTTACAGAGAGAATCTCATTTTTAAAAATTTAATGGAAGGAAAGCATTTATTAGAAGACTATGACAGCTGAGGGGAAAAAATATTCATCATATTCAGAGAACACAGAAGAGAAAACCAACTTGGAATGTGTTCTTGCTCTCTCAGCCTGAATACCTCTCTCTTCCCTGACTGGTGTCAAATATGATCAATCAAACTAATTCTGCACATACTGAAAAAGAGCTTCTCCAACTCATTTGGCTCTGCAGTCACAGCCTCCCCTCATCCACACTGAAGCTAAGACTGCCACCTAAATGAAAAGGTGCTGGTTCCATATGCTGGAATGCAGGTGGATCTCCAAGAAGTCAATCAATCTGATGTTCAGGATGTACCAGTGCCTGCAACGTGCATCAGTCTCGAGGCCAAAATGAAAGTAACAGATCTCTTGTGAAGGCAGTGCCTGTGGCCACAGCCCTTTCCCACCTTCACTGGTTAGATGCTCTTCAACCTCCCTCATTTCCCTGCAGGCCAATATCTGCCCCCCTTGTGCTGCTCAACACCGCCACAGTGGTTCAGTGCCCTCAACAACAGGTTAAGATGGAAAAAATGTGCATCAAGCCAAGCTCACACTGAGTTTGGAAAGTCCTCAGCTGCCAAAAGCAAGTGAATGCATGCCCTGCTCAGGTGCACAAAAAAGAGGAGAGGAAAAAGGGCCACATGCAAGAGGAAGGATAAGACCCATGTTAAATGGGAAGATCTCTCCCATACACAAGCAAATAAACTTTCATGCATTATTCAGAGACTGTGCAGTCACTGACCGGGTACATTTCTTCTAGAAAGGAAAAAAAAAACATTCAATGTTCTCTTAGCTTCAAAACTGCAGCATTGCCCCAGGGTAAAGATCCAGGGAAGCAGCTGGGAGGTGAGGCCAGTTAACAAGTCAAACAGCACAAGAGGGGTTTAAGGTTTTATTTTTTTTAGAGGCCAGATACTTGTCCAAGGAATTGTTACACTGAACTGGGTCTAGGTTTGAAAATGGTGCTTGGTATCTATAAGATGTTAAACAAAAAAGGAGGGGGAGGAAGGAATTCTTAGCAAAACAAGTTACCACAGCCACACTTAAAAGAAAGCAATCCACAATTCAAGAATGATCCCATTTCTCAATAGTGTCCCATTAAACCAAACCTTTGCTGGACACTCCCTTACTATAATTTATTAATCCTCCCCCCCAAACAGCACTCTGCAGTTTCTTCATGCACAACCCAAGCAACACTAATAAGAACCTGTAAAGGGTGAGGAGAAAGCCCTAAGCCAGAGCTCTGGCAGCAATCCAAGCTGGAAAAGACACTGACTGTGCACAACAGCAAGTGAAGACAGCTTTTCCCCAAAGTGATATTTTAATTCAGAAAAGAACCTTCACTAATCTCAGGGTTTATTATTATCTGTGTAGCAAATGGGACTGCAGTTGGTCTACATAAAGCATTAGTTTCCTACAGGGCATTTTAGACTGTAAATGATAAAGGACCAGACCTAAACCAGAAGTCTGCTGGAACTCTGCTCTTGCCTTTAATTTGATTTAAGCATGCCAAAAGGCAGGGAATGAAAGTGCAGCACTAACAAAACGACCTTGGTGGAACACAGGGTGCAGGAGGGATCCCCTCAGGCTGGGATCTACACAGGGACCTAAATCTGCACCAGACCTCCCTCCTTCCCTCCTGGGCTGATCCCTGAGCACTGCCTGGGACTCTGGGAGATGCAGCAGCATCTTCACCAAGCTG
The DNA here is from genome assembly GCF_037042795.1 of Molothrus aeneus. NCBI lineage: Eukaryota > Metazoa > Chordata > Aves > Passeriformes > Icteridae > Molothrus > Molothrus aeneus. Next base: position 5,245,934 of record NC_089660.1, read on the forward strand.
AAAACACAGCACACTGTCAGTGGAGCCATCAGGCTGAAGGATAACTGTGCATCCAACACATCTCATGGGAAAGCAGGGTCTCACTCACTAGAGGAGCTTTGCTCTCTGTGTTTTCCTTTTTTCATGATGTTTTTCTGTGTTCCTACAGATACTAGCACAAGTAATTCCCTAATGGGAGGGGTTTGGCTTTGCCAATAACCAGCTTTGGGCAAGGCCTCTTCTCCACAAATTCTCCCTTGGACACTGTAAAGGCAGTGAGCATCTCCCAGTGAGCACCAGGACAAGAACTGGCACAAGGAAACAAAAATCATGGTCATGGAAGCCAGTATGACAGAAAGAGCTGTAACTGCATTGGGAAAAGTACTCAACCATACAATCATAAATAAGTATAATCAGCAATATATATGATTTCCAACCCCTCACAGGCTGAGACATTAAATACAAGGATGATGCCCACACAGACTGAGTTCTGAAACTCAGTAGTCACAGGATTTAAAAGGACTGCAAGCTTGGTATAAACCCAGCCTGATCTTCCACTGTGGCACACATCCCACACCACTTCCCTCCAGCCCTCCACTCAAAGATATGCACTACAAAAGAGATTTCCTCCAAAGCTCTTCCTCTGATGAGCTTTACTGAAGAAAAGAGGAGAATCTAAAAGAAAGATAAAAGCAAAGGGATGTGGGTTAGAAGAGGTCAAAACCAGACACCACATACTGTCACTGGGTTCACAGGAATTCTTCATTATTAGGTATTTTTCTTCTCTTCCCCATCTGCACTATAGAGAAAGTCTTTTTCCAAAATGCTCAAAGGTATCAATAATGAATTTAAAACATATGAAAAACAGTTAAAATGCATTTTTGAGCCATTTGGAACTGAAAGCAGAGTGCCACAGAGTAGCCATCATTAGGAAAATGGTCTGCTTAAAGAAGTTTTCTCACATATGAAGAGGACTGTGAAGTCTTTAAGAGTCTAAAAATATTTTTATAGAACTTGCCTGGTAGGAACAGCTAGGTGGGAATTTTACAAAACGTGCTCTTTCAACCTGAGATGTGTGAGCTGTACCTACAGGCTCTTCAGTTAATGCTCTCATCAACTGAACTACAATTAAATCCATACATTGATACCTAGTGGCTGAAGCGGAGGTGAACTGCAAAAACTGTTCCCCTCTGGGCTGATGATGGCTAACACAAAAGCTGGTTATCCTTCCTAGAGACTGCCACTCTGCCTTCAGGGCCTGCAATTCTCCTTTCTTTAGGAGAGAGCAGCTGTTCTGCTTGGGATTCCAGCGTGTGTGAGCAGACTCCCTCTATTTCTGACTATCCTTTCTAAGGATGGGTCAGACCTGCAGCAAACTCCCTGAACACTCTTCCCTGGTGAAGACAAGGGAAGCTTTGCCAGGATTCAGCCCTCCTGCTCTGGAGGAGATCCAGCCAGGTGTCTCATCCTCACGCAATCTGCTCAGCTCCTCTGACTCAGGGAACAAGCTCACCCAAAATTTTGCACCCAGGGAAACCGGTGAGATTCAGAGCTCTGCAGAACCACTGTGAATTTGGAAACAGATTTAAGCAGCAGCTCAGAGCCAAGTTTTCAGCTTGTGGTACGTGCATCACGACTGGAGCTGCCTTCCAGTTAATCCCAGTACCCCTAACCCAGCCTGCACAGGAACACCTTGAGCACCAGAGAGGGCAAATCCCCCACGGGCACTGGCTCATGCCGTGCCCCTTCACCTGCATGGCACAGAGCAGCACGTCACCATCCTGACTTTACTTGTCACTGTGCAGACCTGCATTAACCACAGTCGAGTCCAAATTATTGACAGAATGTAAGAATAAAAATTTACAATGACTCCAGTCTTTGATAAATGAGCTACTGCACAAATTCTGCCCATCTCACATATCCAGATATTTCACCAGGAGTTCAAAAATTAACCCATGTTTTTATTTGAGGAGAGTCTTACACAGGAAAGAAATATCATAAAATATAATTCAGGCCAGAGAAATTCTCTTAAAGACCAAACCCTGATGGATAAACAACAGTTAACATCCAAATTACACAAACAATGAGGAGGAGCACAATGTACTTACTGAAATTAAATGTACCTGCACTCTGGGTATAAATCCAGCACCAGCTATTTGAAACTCCCTATATTAAATTTTATTCATTAAGCTGAAACTAAGATTATGCTGATAAAATGCCAGACTGCATCTGCACTCCCCAGCAACAATACTAGTGATAATTCCTGTTGCTCCTTTGCTAAATTCAGTATCCTTGTGTTTTATTGCAGCTGCACCAGACCCTTCACCTAGCCAAGTTTGCTCTGCCAGTTGGCATTATGATCCCTCCAAAAATAAACATACTCGCAGTTATGCTCTCTTGGCTCAAGAATGTCCATTTCTCTTCAGTTTATGATCAGTGTAGTTGCTAAGACTCTGCCAGTTGTCCTGAGCCACCCCACAGGGTACAGACAGGCAATGAATAATTCCAAGGATGGGAATGTCTTCCCCTTCCCTGTTTTTTTAAATGCTCCTTTTGGAAGTGTTTCCTCATGGCACTGGTTTAAGCAGAGGATGTGTTTTAGAACACTGTGCTCTGTCTTAAGCAGAAATTATAAACCCAACAGCAGAAATGCCCAGTGACTTTTTCTGGTCTGTATGGTGTAAAATATATGGGTGCTTGGATTTAAAAGACACACCCAACCTCCCACCTGAGATGTAAGCTTCTGGAGACCCTCTCCAGCCTGGAGGATGTGCAGTATTGTGCCTTTGGACTACTACAGCTCAAATCCTTAGCAGTGCTTAAGATCACACTTTTTTTTAAAGTGCTACTACCACAAACACTACATAGGAGTCACCTAAGCCATGTTTCATGTCAAAACATCTCCTAAGCACTGAGGCAACTTTGGGTAGCACAGAGTGTTCAGTTTCATGTACTGCTCATTAAACAGAGAGGGTCAAACCACAGAAAAGCACGGTAGAAGGCACTCCAAACACACCAACATGCTAAATGGAATGTTCATGTTAAATAAAACAACTAAACAAGTAGTACAGAAAAGAGAAACCCAGGAAAGCATGAAAGAACCACCATCAAATGTGTAAAGTGATTAAGATGAGGAGGAAGAACAGCTGGTCCCTGTGTGCACCAATGATTAGAGAAGAACAACTGGTTTAATTTATTGCAATACAAATACAAGTTCACTGATAAACAGAGGAAGGAATAGTTTGGTCTACTTAATTTGGTATTAAAGACAGACATGCTAAGGCTTTTGCTAGTCTCACTCTTAGTCTTCAGCACATTCAAGGAGAGGGTTTTTTTAACCAAACATTACTTCCCAGAAATGTTGACCACTCAGCCCTAGTGCAGTGATGATGATAATAAACAACCATTTATTTTGAACCAACTGTAGGAGCAGCTTTACTTCACGGTTCAGCTGAAGATTATGAAATACACTTCCATACAGGAAATAAGTATGGCTTGGAGACAAAACAGATAACCTGCTGCACTCTCCTCTCAGAGCTCTCCAGGCAGGAAATCCATCTGAGCCATCCATATTGCTGAGACTCTCAATATCGGTCCTGCGCTAGCGGCTCGCTCTCAGTGGCACAGCAGAACCTGCACAGACACCCAGACATTGCTCACTCTGCCAGATGCCTCTTCAGAGAGGCACAGCCAGAGCACAAACACACACCACAAGAAGGAATTGCTTTTTGCAAGTGTGATGGCACCGACGTAAATTCCAAAATGAGTTTCCACAGCATTTTCCTTCTCCCAATACACCTAGTGCTTCTTCCATCCCCTCACATTTCAAAGCTTCTCTGAGATGAGATATACATTTATTTCTTCTCCTTTCCACCCAAGTCTCATTGCCCAGACATGGCTGCATAAATGTGTTCAAATGAAAAAAGGTACAAGATGCTGATGCTTTGCTTGCACATTATAAGGATTTTTTTTTAAGAAAAACAGCACATGAGATAGCAGGCCAGATGCTTCTCCAGACCTACTGCTGTTTGCCTTCAGTCTCACAGGAAAAACGTTTCAAGAGAGTCTCATTTGAAACAGATACAGAATCCTTTATGTGGCAAAAGATCCTTAAGATGATCTAGTCCAACCATTAACCCAGCACTGCCAAGTTAGTCCAGGATTTGTTAATCAGAAATTCAAAGATAAATATAATTTTGTCTTGAAATGATAGGTAACAACTAGTGTTAATAAAATCCAGGGAACCCAAGTGTGCCAAACACTTGTCTGGGTTGTTGGATTACTTTCTGGGCTTTTAATGACCTGTATTTCCAAACTCATCTTCTTCAAAAGAGGTTAGAAACAACATCATCACTTCAATTTGCAGGTGAGGTAATACACAATAATATCATAATACCTCAACTAACATTTCACTTCCCTTGTTTAATAAGAAAGAAAAGCAGACTGTTAAGGATGTAAATACCATATTCATTTGTGCTTCCTTTCCTTCTTCTGAACCAGTTCCTCACAGCATCATCAAGCCCTAAAGAGAAGATCCAGCAGCCCACTTGTTGCCACTGCTCTTCCTTATATAAATCATAATATGTTTTTATATGATTACAGAATTCAGTCTTAGCACGACCAGGAAGTAATAAAGCAGATATTTAAGAGAAATGATTTATTGCTGACTTCAAGGGACTCACAACCTAGCACTGAATATAGGTTTTATCACTGAAATGCAGGCAGTAAAGAGAATTACTCAGAAAAAAAAACAAAACAAAAAGCTCACAAACATGGAATGTTTTTTTCTGGACTGGGGAGGGGCATGAAGGTTTAATGCAGAAGCTTTCAAGCATTGATCTCAAAATAGAGTAACTTTTTCCTGAAGTTCTGACTTTATACCATGCCTCATATATACTTCCTGTATTTACCTCTTACCTAACCCACAAATCAACTATTAACCAAGCTAAAAAACTACTGAAGTTTTAATGGAATACATTATTTAATGCAGAAATATCTCAAAGGACAAAATCCTGCCAAAACCCACAGTGTTACAGAGAATGAAAGACCAAAAATAATTTGTATGAGACAAGTGCAGCTCACAACAACAAATCACATTAGCCGTTGGCTTTTCAGCCAAAGAACACCTGAGCCATTGGTATTCTTAGTCTTAATCCTCTTAAATTTTTAAAATAATATAATAGTTATGCTTGATCTAAGTTAATTAAGTCTTTAATTAAGCAAGAATCCCTGACAAATCACTGCTATATGTAAAGGAATGACCATGCGAGACAACTTGACATTTTTCAGAACCATCACTTTCCCAGTCTTTACTCAAGCAACACAACTGCTTCAAGAACCCATGAAATACTTTGAGAGGGGATGGCTTCAGGGCAGCAGGAAGGGTTACATGGGGTGCAGTCCCACACATCAGCACTGTGGAGCTTCAGTCAGTCCATCACTCACAGGTCAGAAGCTCCTTTGATGCAGCACAGGATAATTAATGTGGTATCTCCTCGTATGGCCCAGGTGACACAGGACATCCCAAACCCGTTTAATTTAACTCTACAGCCCAAACAGGAGTCACAATAAGAGCACCAACACAGCTGAGTAGCATTAAAAAGTATTCCCAAACACAGAAGTGTTCACATGCTTGCTCAGGAAAGCTGAAAACAACCGTTTGCATTGCAGAGCAGCAGTTTCAATTGATAGCTCCATTTTCCCCATCTATGAGCAGAGGATTTGCTGGCTTAGCTCCCATTAATGTCAATAGGGTTGGACCTACAAATCCCTACCTGAGGTGGAATACTGGCATTCCTACTGCAGCACATTTTCCCTGAAGTTAAAGCAGAGCAATTCACTTTAGTTAACCTCTGCCCATTCTGCTCACTTTCAGGAGCTTTAAATGTAAACTTGAAAAATGATAAGCATTACTTTGAGAGGAAAATACATTATTTTGCTTTTTTTTTGTTTTTAATCAACAAGCACGGCCATCCCAATAGACCAATCATAAACCTATTCAAATAAGAAAACAAATTTTAATACTAAAGTATACAGATAAGTCAAATACAGCTTATAGATCAAATTTTGAGATGAAGCCCTTTGCATTCCAAACAGAACAAATATTCCACTAGTTTCTGTGCTTATTCCCTAAGCATTTAAGCAGCAGCTCAGAGCCAATACCACCCATACCACTTTGTTTTAAGACAAAAACTTAAGCTGATGAAAGGTAGATTAAGCAACAAGAGGTTGATACCTGGGTAAAAATAAAGATATAAATTAAATACTAAAGTATTCTGGTCCCAGTCAAACAAGTCAGCTTGCAGTTTCAGTTGTGCTCCAGGTCACTCTGAAGTTCACTATGGGCTGGCTAATTGTTGATACAGACCATAGGCACCAAAACATATGAACAGTAGAGGCAAAATCCCAAAGAACAGTTCATTACCACAAAAAGCTTCCACTAGAACACATCTAATGAAAGACTGGGGGTTCACATCACTCAAACAAAAAGTGAAGAAGCGTGGACACCGGGATGGGCAAAAATTGGTGTAAACGTCATCACATGGGGAAAAACTTCCCCTGAGCAGCAATTCAGTGAGCTGGAACTCAGCTGCTGGGCAAGTTAGGAGGCCAAGGTGGATCAGACCCAGTGTGAGCTGAGAGCCAGGCTGGGCTCCCGGGGGCTCTGCCTGCAGCAGCCGTGGCGCAGGGGTCCCACCGGGACAGGAGAGAGCTGCTCGCTGACAGCTTGTCAGAACAACGCCTAGAACATTTGGGACTTCCATTTGCAGAAGTCTTTTCTATGCTAATGACTTCCTACAGATGTTTTGAAATGTTTTAACTGTTCTGGTTTGATTCAGCAAGACACTGATGGTGTGATTTGAGGGAGCTGCAGCAGGAGCTGCAGCAGTGAACCCACCCAGGACCTTCCTGGACATCCAGCAGCAACAGGATACTGAGCAGCAAATTCCTGTCTTCCCCAGGAAAACAGGACAGGATGAAAATGGGACCAGTGGTGGGACAAGAGCACCTGTTTTGGCTGCACCTGCTTCACACCTGCTTCCTGGAAAAGGGAATTTCCATTCTGTACAAAACCTTGCCATTTTGAACTGACTTTTCAAACCAAGCAAGAAGAAAAGGTCAACATTTCTATAAACCAGAATGTTTTTAACGTTGATTCAGAAGTATTGACATCTCCCTAACAATATCAAAACAATCTCAAACATAAATGTGGTACTGAATAATAAATCAGAAAGTCAAAAGGAAGTCAAGCATAAAAGCAACACACATATAAACATCCCCCCAATCAAAACAAGGGTTGAACGTGACATGTGCCCCCAAAATGCTTGATTGCCCACGAAGCTGCATTTTCATCAGGCTCCTACGTATTTCTTCTCCATTTCCTTCCTCACTCTGCTATTTGTTCATGGCCTGGCCTTATATTTTGTTCATAATGCAGTGATGCTCAGCCTTTAAAACCCAACTGTCCTATTACTGAAATGTAATACTCTCCTCCAGAATAATTCAAACCTCTCCTTCCAGTTTTACTATTTCCTTACATAATACATCATTAAAACTAAGTGTCATAAAGTTGTTTGGGTTCTTTTATGCAGAACAAAGGTAGTCAGAGAATAATAGACAGTAAGAAATGCAGCCATCATCCTCCTCCCTGTTCCACATGCACAATCTTCCTTTTAACGTGACTGACATGCAATGGGCTCAATGAAACACAACTTTTGTGTACAGCTATTACAGCTGGGAAGAAATGAGCAGGCTTTTGGGTTCTGCATGCCTTCACCAGACATTTAAGCTGAGTATCATCAGGCTCTATGGCTCTTAATAAAGGACAATGAAGTTATCAATTAAGGGTAATTAAAACATCAATTTAAAAAATCTTAAAAAAAAGCATTGCAAGACTGAATGAGGGAGGATTAGTGTGAACAGAAAAGAAAGGGAGAAAATGTGAGATCAATAAGACTGTGAAGGACAATGCCATAACACAACAGCTGATGAATAGCAGAAGCCTCTGGGACCAGTGATATCACAGGAGTCACTGCCTTTCCCTGCTATCAGCGACAAGCTCGGTGTGATGTGTCGAGGTGACTAGCGGCACACTAGGTTTGAGAGTTACAAATTAAATAAGAAGTTTCTAAAAGGCTCACAGCCTTTTTTTTCAGGTGTGCCCAGTGAAGCTGATGAAGGTGCATCAGATGCAGTCAAAGTGCAGCAGAACCAAATGAGCCAAACACAGTCAAGGCCCACAACAACATTTTAGACTTCTCACATAAAGCAACGTTTTTGTTCCCCAAGAAAACCTTCCAATGGGTCTTATTAAGGACTTGAAATAAGGGAAGGATATTTTTTTTCACTTTGCAAATACAAGTCCACTGAAGCTGAGGAAGAAACCAATCACAAGCTTGACTGCATGTGTTTCAGCACAGATGATCTTTCACACTACATTTACACCACTGCTCTCCCCACAGGGACACCCCTGCTGCCTGACTGCCTACCTTCCCTCCACACCTCCAGGAGTTAATGAATCATTCACATGGTGAGGTTTTCTGGAAAAGTTAAGTAAGAAATTCTTCAGGGTAGAAGGAATAAGTTGTTACAATAACAAGTAATTTACTATCTCAATGCTATGCATACTGTATCATCTTATTTGTATTTCACAGTTAATCTCCCAGCTCACAAAAGTTTTATCGGATTGGAGGCATGTGCTGTATTCCCCTTTATAAAATTTTACAGTCCCTTGCTATTCTCAGGGCTTGTTTTATAGGCACAATTTGCTGCTTTAATCTCACCCAATTGTCATATTCTAAATCACGGTGTATAAAAATGTCTTAAAAGGAGAGATGCGCTGAAGGGTAGTACTTAATTACACTTACTGCCTGATTTAAATGTTATCTGTGCTTTGCCAAGTGCCAGGCACAGAGTAACCCAGCAGAGCAAATCTGCATAAACCGATACAAGTCATTATTGGGCTTTTAATAGCAACCCTGTTCTCCTGTGCAGCATTCTGATGAAGGTGTGTTCCTCCTCCTCCTATCATATTAGCTCACAAGAAAATTAAGAAAGGAGGTTGAAGAACTGGTAATTGGTAAGGTCTTTCCAGTCACTCTTTGCTAACTTATTTGTTTTTATCTCCTTGCAGAAATCTTTGTCAAGACAATTTCGCTGGTCACCTTCATGAGTCTAATGTGTCCTAATGGAACTGAAAAGCAGAGTGCATAAAGCAAACAAAAAATCCATTTGTTCAATGGTTTCCTATTCCTTTTATAGCACTTCCACTCCAGAAGAGCTTCTCTTTACACCCTCTCCTCCCAGTTCCTAGGAATCAAACAAACAAAACTGAAAATACCACCAAAATTTCAGGCAATTCATGTTGTGATTTTTGACTTCCTCCTCCCCCACCCAAGTGAGCACAGCAAGGGACTGATTTGCCTCTGCACTAACTACATTAGACATGCAGTTAAATTCTCTGGCTCAGGGGAGCAGAAACACAGCTTACAGTACATCATATCTAAATACTTTCTACTTCATGCTCCAATCCCTGCTCCTACCACACACCAGAGAGCTCAATACAGGCCCACTTTAGCAAGATCACTCTGAACTTAAGGGAAAGCAGGAGAGTGACCTTTTTTGCTTAGATTCATTGTATTTAATGAACCAGTGGAGGTAGAGTAAGTACTACAACTCTCACTGATCTATCCAGCAGCTTTATTTCTGGCCCATACCACCAGCATAAATTCAATTTCAGTATTTATTTTTGTTGTTGTCCCCTTGAGCGTGCTGTGCTCGTGGTCCAGCACTGCCAAAGTCTAGAAGGGACTGAACCACAGCTTTGTGCCAAGTGCTCTGAAAGTCACTGTGAAAGGACATCACCGAGTCAATCCCAAACACTCAGCAGCTTTCTATTCAAATGGCATTTCCAACTCTGCACACATTTCAAACCATGCCAGAGCAGTCACAGTTATGCACAGCTCCTCCTTGCCCATCTATGTAGCATGGTTCCAATCATGAGATGTCAGCATTGCTTCACGCAAGATAAACTCCAACCCTGTCCCTTATGAGTCTATGGAATATGTATGTGCCACTGCTACCAGCCACAACTGTGCCACCACTGCCTTTACTTCAGCCTTGGCAAACAAGCAACTGGCAGGGGAAGAAAGAGAGAGGAAGAAACCCAATTCAGAATGATGATATATTTTATTCTATGATTTTAAGCATCTTTTCTAAACCCAAGTGGTGTGAAATACTAAGACCCCTCAGCTTCACAGAGGGCTGAAGCCACAGACTGTCTGGCATGGCAGAAGCTCAGCCATGAGAAGAAATGGGCAAGAGGTGGGTACAGAGCAGCTTTCCCAGCCCAAGGTCAGCGCAGCCCTAGCAAGAGCCTGGCAGGATGACTGTGCTCTCCAAGCAGCTCCCAAAGCCCAGCCAGTGGATCCCTGGCAATGTGCCTTCCTTTGGGCAGAACAAGAGGGAGGATATGAGGTGGCAAAAATGCCATGGCATTGAAAAAATGCTGCTCCCAAGAACCTCATCCAGCTCATTTTCTCTTGAAATGAAAAGCAGTATTTTCCAGACCACTGGTATCTGAAGCCAAGTGAAGAACTTCACATTTCTCTCAGGGGATCCCACTGCACTTCAGCGGTGATTTCAACAAAAACCTTGATGACAAAAGTAGGCAGTCCTGTGCAAGTAATTCAGAGAGTTAAAGATCAGACACAACTCCAAAGGCCTGAGATAGAGTTATAAAACCATCAGTTTAGCAGAAATGAGTTGCTGATTTCAGTATTTTTCATTATTATACCACATTCCCCCATGGCAAGCTCATTTGAGTAGCCACAAGTTAAAGTTTCTCTGATGGCAGATTTACCTTGCCACTTCCAGAAACAGCCACTCCTTCACAAGGAGAAGCACAGTGGAGAAATGGCACAGCAAAACCACCACATTTCATGGTGGTTATAGCACCCTCACAGGAGGACTGGCTCCTCTGGTGGATCCCCTTCCAACACCCATACCAAATTTGGCAACTTTGCGGCTTGTTCCCATCTCCTGTGAACTCAGCTTTTTTTTTTTTTTTCTCCTTTTTAACTTTTTTTTTAGTAATAACATTACAGGATTAATTACTTAGCAAGGTCTCTATAAATGCATCTACCTTTGAAACCTCTACAAAAGCACAAGTGAAATTCCAGAGATAAACAAACACAAACTCCCTTTTAATTAAGCACCGTGCCTCTCTGCAGGGGGGTGACAGAGTGAGCAGATGCAGGGGGATTACCAATTAAGATACAACTTCTTTGATGGGAAGGGTACAGCCACACACAAGAGGAAAAAGGAGAGGTACTTGCCATCCAAGTCATTTTAATTGGCTGCTCAGAGAGATTATGCATTCCCCACATTCGATGCTGCCAAAAAAGTATTACTGATCCAAAATACTAAAGAGCCATCAAAACATGTCCTAAGCTGCTTGTGCCATGTTATTACTAAAGCTACCTGTGCACCTCATTCAGCCTGCTTGAGAGGGCTGTAACACAGGGAGATGATTCTCAGGGTTAATTAGACAAAGGAACAGACAACTCTTGGATTTAATTTTATGTTATTGATCATTATTATTCACTAAACACCAGGCATGCTTAGCAAAAACTTCTTGAAAGGAATGCAGAGTTATTTCTAGCCTAAATCAGTTAAAATTAAAACGCATGCAAATAGCTAAAATAAACTCCTGAAAATTGCATGAGCCAGGATGCAAACAGGAAATGAACCAGAGGATAAACTGGTCATCTTCTGCATAACTTTCATTGATTTGATATTCTAATATTTTTGGTGTGCTGACTTTTCTGTGACCCTAATGACAGTGCTGTTATTCTCTCAGCTTTGCTACAAAACTGCATTTTAACTTTCACTTCTGTTTTTATCTGATTTTAATGGAAATGCACACAAGCTTTCACATGGGTTGTTCCACACCTTTGTACCCCTTGGGGAGGGAAAAAAAAGGCAGGAAACTGAGAAATAGCTTGCTCAGTTTGTAGCCTGCTCAGGAATCTTGATTTTGCCTCCTTATACACTTGTGTCTCCACTGCAGAGGACAGAGCCCTGTGCAGGGGGAAATTCAGGCACAGGAACCCAGAGCTGCTTTATCTGAGCCTCCTTCCCCTGAACACGACGGCTCTGTCATCCAGACCGATGGAAACACAAAAGAAGATTGGGATTTCACTATCTCAACTCAAAATAAATGAGTGTGACACAAAAGGAACTCTTGTCTTTGCAAACAGAAGAAAAGCTCAGCTGCTATCTGAGAATGGGATAACCAGAAATGTGCTCCTGCCCTGGGAAAAGAGCCCAGGCTGCAGAGGTAGGCTGGGGCAGAGGAGCTACTCCCTCCTGGGTCTCTCCAGCTGGCAAGCCAGAAACAACAGCATTACTAAATCTCAGTTATAAACAGCAAAAACAACCCTGGCTTTTGTGGAAGGACAAAAAAAGCCTGCAAAAAAAACCAAAACAAAACCCAAAACAAAAAAAAAAAACCAAAACAACCAACCATATCTTTCTTCTCTCTAGGAAGTGTCTCAAATGCCACCAGCAAGACAAAAAAGACAAAAACTAAGAGGAAACTCCTGTGATGGAAACCCATCCTTCCTCCCTCCAGCTGCTTGCCCTGTGGCAAGTGCTCTGTTTTGGGGCTTCTTGGAATCACTGACCCCACTGCACTGGGGACTTCTCTTCAATGCACAATCAACACTGATGTCCACTGACCCCCAACCCCTCTCAGACCATAACAATACAAGGAGTTCTGCAGTGTCCCCACACCAAAAGCTTCCCCATCTCTCCCACATTATCTACATACACCACTAGTGCAGAGTGCTGGCACAATGCTCATAAAAATACACTGAGGCTGGAGCAGCTTAATAGTACCACCATACTTGCTTATTAATGAGAATGAAATGCCTGAGAATAAAGGAAGTAAGGATATTTAATTTATGAGTGAAAAGGTGAAGGAACCTAATTACAGCTAGGTAATTCCTGCACATGGAAAGTTCATCTCCTGTGACAGGGCTCCCTCATCTAGCAGAGCTCCAGTGTCTGAAAAAGCAAAGCCAGACCTACCTCTTGTCTCAAAATGGAGACAAGAGGCAATTTTTCAAGAAAGAGGAAAGTGCTTCCACTCTCAGTTTCCTTAGGTATATTTTCCATCACTTGAATCCACTATGCATATCCATTATCACTTACTAGATAATTTTCAAAAAAGAAAAAAATAAAAACAAGAGAAAGGAATCAGGAAACAGCAAAAGGCAAGCAGAGAGGAGATGTGGAGAATCAATTCAATCTAGGCAGCTAATTTAAACATTAAGTCAAGAAACTCAATTCCTCACATAGTCAAGAGGAGAGAATCAGGCTCTAAATTCAGAGCTTTGAATCACCCTGTGGCAGCTCTGGTGACTGTATGTGGCCTTGAGGCTCCCAAATTAGATATCTGAACTTGCATGTGTCTGCAGCTATTGGCCATGCTGCTTTCAGTAAATGCTAGAGGGATTTGGACACCTAATACTCTTTTCAATTCTTGCTTAATTGTAGTGACAACAATCTCAAGAGTTTTGTCTCATTTTTGGTGTGTTACAAAAGTACACAATACCCTGAACCATCCACAAGTATAAATTACACATTTACTACCTGCAGCACACTATAGTCATATACTTCATCTTTCAGCCTCTAAAAATAATACAAAGATACATATTTGCTATAAACATGAAAAAAGCAAACTTCATGCTGACAGGATGCACACAAGCAAAACCAGAGAACTTGTTTTAAGGAGAATATTAATACAAATCCCATTGTAAAAACAGTCATCAATCAGATTTTGTAATTCTTTGGCATGTCTCTCCTTTGCAACAACTCTCCTATTACTGTACAATTAAAAAGAAAGCAAATTTCCAATTCTCACCTCTCCCCAACTAACAAACACACTCAGTTTCTTGAGAAACAGTAATAAAGTTCTGAACTTGCACATAACTCTCACTGAACTTTCATCTGGTGCAGTATATTGTCACAAAGCAGAAAATGCAGGTTGGGCTCACATTATCTGTAATGAGACAGACACTCCTTCATTTTAACAAGGTACCACTGCCAATATCAGCCCTGCTGTGTAAAAAACCTGAGGCAACGATTTTTTATTTATACAAGAGCAATGAAACCCAGCGAGATCAGATGTGATCGAAGGCACCTTCCAGCACCTGACACACAGTGAATATTCATGCAGCACCTTTAAAAAGCAGCTTACATCCCATACACATGCCAAGGCAGATGCTATTACAGGAGCCTCAAAATCTGCTCACTCACAAAACAGGTAGCCCAGGTTTTTTCTTTAAGAGCCAGTACATTCATCTACAACAAATGACCCTTTTAGGTGCAAGGTCACCACAGTGGACCAGAGAGAAGATTCTTGATGAGACAAAATCTGGAGCCTGTGTTGATCTACACCTGACAGTCCTGTAACCCATGGACAAGGTTGCCCCAGCCTTTGGTGAAGATGAGAGCATTTACTCACTAAACTTTCTCCTGCCACAGTGGAGAGGACTGGCAGCTCCCTTAGCCCTGGGACACGAGGTCACAGGTACGCACCCCAAGCTGGTGCTTCAGGAGAGACCCCCAGTGCAAAACAAAATAGATCCTGGAATGCCAGCCAGCCCTTCTTGAGGTGACTATTTACAAGGGCTGCAGCTTTCTCCTATGGCTTTTCATTACAAGATTTCATATATATATTGCAGATTCTCCTGCTGAGAATATAGATAAGCTTCTAGCATTAAATTTTCTATAAAACAGAGTCACAATCCAAGGCTAGTGACAAATGCTGGCGTCAGAAGCCTGCAGCAATGGCATTCTGTTAGGGTTTTGTAGAGCAATGAACAGAGAGTAAAACAAAAGTATCTTCCCAACTTGTAAATTTATTTCTGGAACCTTTAAAATGTGAAATTAAAGTTCCTTTTGTGGGCACAAAGCCCTATGTCTTGATAATTGTATATACAAGAAAGGCTTAAAACTGTAATACAACATTTGGTTTCAGTCCACATTAGTTCTAGTGTTTGATTTATTCCTTGCAATAAATAGATTAAAGCTTATTACCATTGATAAAGTCGATCTTGTAAACCCCAGGGCGCCGCTTTGAAAATTTCCATGGTGAAATCTGGCAGTGTCACACAGTGTAACATGATAACACTGTGGGGATGTGGCAGTGATGCCCATGCCTTGTTTCCATGATTTCTGATCCTGACCCCACAGCTCTGAACAAAGCTGTAACCTTACAGTTCAGAGTGGGACAAAGCCTCGAAAAAAACCACAATATCCACAAAATCTCACACAAAAAACATACTCCACTTCTTTGTCTTCCCACAGTTGAACATTTCATTAAAAAAACCAAATGTTCAAAGATACAGACCACTGAGTTTAACTTCAATACAAGAAGAGTTGATAGAAAATATAATAAAGAATTGAACAAGTGGGTGCATGATATACCTAGAAGGAGCCAGATATTTTGCAGAGGGCAGTCATGCACAACAATCTGTTAGAATTCCCTGAAGGAGTTAACAAGGGACATGGTCTGCAGGGACATGCAGGTGGATGATGCAGTACACAGGGCTTTTCCTAAACCCTTCAGCAAACAGTCTCAAGGAATCTTAAGAAAAGCCTTTAAAAAGGTAGGCTATGGTGGGAGAAAAAACAAGGGCATCTTATGGATCATCAACTGGAAGGAAACAAAAAAAGGAAATAAAGGAAATAAAACTTCATTTGGAAATAAGGAAATAACGCATCACCTCAGCATCTCTGCTAAGACCTGTACTGGTTCAAATACCTGTTACTGGTCTGAGAAAGGGACAGGGAAGCAATGAAATGCCAAACTATACTGAAGAGACAGAACAATTAGGAGTAGGTAAAATTACAACTGACATGAAACCTGCAGAAGAGTCTCAAGACACTGTGATTGGACAGCAAAATGACAGCATAAATTAAATGGTAATAAATGCAAAATATTGCACTGAAATAAAGGGATATTACTGTCCACATAGACTGACAGGCTCTGAATTAGCTGTTCTAATGCAGAAAAGAGATGTAGTCACTACAGACAACTTTCTGGAAACATCAGCTCAGCAGCAACCCAAAAATAATAAGCAAATAATTTTGGAACTTCTAGGGAAAGGTATCAAGGCTGAAATACAAAATACCATGTCAGAAACTCATGATTTATCTGCATTTTAAAAATGCATCTATTTCTGCTTATGTCATCTTTAAAAGAAAACATAAGAAGACATCATATGATGTGATGGATCAGAAGACCAAAATTATTTCTGAACAGTGAAAAGCTTCACTTTGCTAAGAATCCATCAGAAGCAGGAGAACATTGGGACTCTACAGCCTGAAGAAGAGCCAACCCACCCAGGTGTGATCCATAGCACACACAGGATGCTGGGCTACATGAACCTTTTGTCTGACCACCTGCATTGCTCTTATTTTCCTGTGAGGTTGAACACACAGAGAGCACAATTTCTACTTCCCTGTGAAGTGTAAGTAGGATAAGCCAGGGCATGTTTAGATAAATTGTATTAATTGGGCTGTGATCTGCAAGAGACTTCTCTCATTTCCACCTGCCCTGGAAGCAAAGATATTTAATAAGACGTTGACCATTCAGCTCACAATGTGCTATAAAATTTTACCTTTGGTCTTATTAGAGTAACAAATGGGAAATATCATACAAGGCTTGAAATTATGGAGTAGATTAGACTCAAATTGCTTCATAAGTTAGAGAAGAAAAAACACCTTCCAGAGCCATCTCCTGTCCCAAAAATCACAGTCTCAAGCTAGCGGAACACTGTATTTTCTATTTCCATATGAAAACCTGCACATTCTGTTTTTTGCCTTCACAAGCTGAGGGAAAAACCAACTTTTGTGTATAAAGAGTATTCATAAGCACAGCACTGAACACCTAAAATACCAGATAATAGGCTCAGGTTGGGTTGGAGCACCCCAGGTCCATTAGACAATTTATGGTGTTGTAACCCAAAGATTCAGGTCCAAACTAGATGAAAAGTCAAATTCAAGCAGATCAGAAGCTTCCCATAAGTGAAGGAAAACAGAAGGACCAAAAAAGAAGTATTTTGATCCCTGCCAGAACATTCTTGCTTAGCACATGAAGACCAAGGGGTTTTGTGCCATTAATTATAAAACAGCCTTTTCCCACCTAAAAATCAAATCTTATTTTCCTGGACAAACAATAGGCAAGGATGGAGCCAGCCACGTGAGGCAGCTGCTCTGTTACATCAGCAACACATTCATACCTTGACCCTACCCCTAAAAGTCACACCATGCTCAGGAGTAACCATCAACTGCCCAGGATGTAAAATTTGCAGAATCATTTTTACTTAGTTCTTTAATCTCCCCACAGAGAGGAAGAGGCATTAAGAGCTATGAGCCAAAAATACAATGAATGACAAAAATCCTGGCTTGCTGGACATTGATGCTGAGAAAATTCCTACATAGAAACTACTAATTCACAAAAGCATGAAAGAAACACTTCTGCTGTTTGCAAAGCTTCCATGCTTTGTATTATTTTTCACAGGATTCAACTATTCCCACAAACACCAGTTCAGCCTCAGAGGCCCTATCCCCCTCCAACCTTTCAGTGAAGGCAGTTCCTAACACTGCTGTTGAAAAGAAGAACAATGGAGACATTTAAGTGCACCATTTTTCAGTATCTGACTCAATGATAATAACTATAATATCCTCCATGCCAGTAATAAGATAACTGTTAAACATGATACTTAAAATCATTCACCTCTGACTTCACAAAGCTCTTTCAGGAAATACCTGTTTCCAGAAAAGTTCATTACTGTAACACTCAGGAATCAGTGTGCAGGTGCTTTTCCCCTAAACCAATAAAATACCCACCTTCAAGATTACTTTCAAATAGAGAAATTAAACATGCAATGGTGTATAACATCAGCCTGCATGAAAGCTGCACCTGCCAGATCCACCAGCCTGGGCAGAGGAATTCAGAAGTACCTGTTCTTCAGCAGAAGTCAGACAGAAAGAAGGGGAACAAAGAAAAGGGGAGAAAAAAGAGAAAAATATCTAGCAGATTTAGTTTTCAGACAATTCAACCAACACTTCAAATCTTTTATTCACAACTTCAAAAACCATCATCTGTAGGTAATTAATTATTGCATGCCTGACTTCACTCTCTATTTTCACTGACACCAGTGGCAGTAGGATTGGCCTAATCCCTATTAGCTAACTCAAACCAGTAACTGGCTCTTGAATATCTTGTTCAGATCTACTATCTTCTTTTAAGTATCCACCATTTCTGGCAGAGCATAAAATAATCAACCTATCAAAGCACTGCAGTTTCATCATTACCCCCCCAAATTAATCATGTTTTCAGTACATGCAAGGCAAGCCTTTTGCAGCACACTGGTAAGCAGAAAGAGATAAAAGTGGATTTCCCAGTGTCCATACTGAAACAGTAATACAGCTAATGATTTCCTGCAAACCACTAGTGCAAGCTCTGTGAAAAAAAACCTGCAAAATAATTCAGCTCTTCAGGAGCAACATGGAAGCAGAAAACTGAGCTGTACCCTGTGAGGGCTATGATTCTTCTGTAGTGCAGTCAGGTTAAGTAAGGAAAATTCTTGATTTAAAGAATATTTTGGCTTTACTTCTTCAAGAAGTCATGTATACTAAAAATAAAATTTTGAAGTTGCAGTATCTGTGAACTTCATTAGGTAAAACTGCTAAAATTCACGGTTCTGTTTTACCTGAGCATAACAGTAACAACAGTGGATTTTATCCTCCTTCAGACAGACAGTACATGGCAGAAAATCCACTTACATCCCATTTATAGCCATAAAGTAAGTTGCAAGAGGAGCGAGGCTGCCCACGCTGCCACCTAAAAAAACGTTTATGGTTTCTGCATAAAGGGTTTTGTACTTCAAATATAAACAGAGACACTGGCAGGTTATTTTGTAAATCATAGAAAGGCTCTCAAACCCCAACCCATGGCTATGCATTCTGTACCAGAACAACTCTCCCTTCAGCTGAAGCTTCACTGCCCAGCTCCACTATCAGATGTCACAGCTGCAAAAGCCTAAAAGTCAGAATAAAAACTGAGGTGTTGCTACAATGCACAGTTTTGAAAGACTTCAGAAACTTACTGGAGCAAGACAAACTGCACAAGATCCTTCCCCAGGAAGCCAGGCCAGCAGCAGCCCAGCAGCTCCCAGTTAATTAGCTGTTTGCTATGGAGAAAAGAGGCTGGAGCAAGTGCCCAGTGCTGCATCCTCATTTGTGCTTCTCTCTGATCCCCACTGCAGCAACTCAGTCCCAAGTGAAGCAGAGCTCATTATCCAGCAGAGACAAACTCTCCTGTGGAGAGAGGTGTTTCTTGGGCTGCTAAACAGCATCAGCTCCACCTGGTCGCCCTCTGCCTGCCCAGAGCAGAGCCCATGCAGGTAGGGCTGGAATCAGGGATGGAACACAGACCCTTGTTCATAACTGGTTTACAGGGAAGGGAAGAACACGGAGAGTTCTGGCCTTGGTTTTATTTCCAGTGCAGAGGATGGAAAAGCCTTCAGCAGCTGGTCCTCCCTGGGTGACCAGCACCTCTCAACAATGCTCCTTCTGCTTTCCTACCAGCACATTCCACATTTGCCTGCTAGGCACATTTCCCTGTCTAAGAGAGAGCTAAGACCCTTATCCTCACCCCCTGTGGGCTCCTGGCTCATGCTTTAAGAGAACACATTTATTTAGGAAGTGCCCAGTGCAGTCAGGTCATGCCCTTTGATTGTGCAGGGGAAAGTTTGGAGGCTGCTCCACTGCAGCTGCCTCTACCAGGGCCAGCAGCTTCATCTGCTCCAGCTCCTCGAGCCCTCAGTAAATGGCACCTCATTAATTTCAGCACTGCACGAGCACTAACACTCTGCTCTGAAGAGCACAGCCCCAAAGCTGACCACATCACCCTCAACAGGGAACAAGCCAGGTCTCCACAACACTGATTTGTTCAATCAAATTGCAGGAACTTCCCAGTGGTTTTGTTCCATTTCATGCTTAGCATCCTGCTTTTATCTGGCAGCTGTTTTCTTATCACATTAAACCGACATCTCTGACAAAAAAAAACAAATGTCTAATTCTCCTGGATCTCCTCACAATATGCTGCAGGGGAGCAAATCTCTACTGAGCAATGCTGTCGATTAGCCTGAGGACAGGTTTTGTTCTTTAAACGAGTATCTTTCCCATCCACAAAAACCCCAAACAAACAAAAACCCAAACAAACACACAAAAACCCCAGATAAACATACAAAAACCCCAAACAAACATACAAAAACCCCAAACAAAACTCCACAACTTTGTCATAATCTCACAATCTTCTGTTCAAACTTCATACCCCCCCAAAAATAGCAGGCCAGCCCTCCAGCCAGTGGCAGCCCTGGCACAGTGCCTGGGAAAGTAATGGAGCTGCACTGATTTACGACAGTTAAAAATCTGACCTGGAGATGAGTCATGGGCTTTACTGGCTGCTTGAATTGCAACTAATTCAAAGGGGTTGGTTTGGGTTTGTTTTGTTTATCTCTGGATGTGTTGTAAAGCTTCAGTCACTAAAGGTCAATTCCAACATTTCTTCGTAAGTATTTAGGAAAGCTCCTGAATATTTAGGAAGTGCTTGGATGTATGAGATTTTTTTCAAGCATGCTGCTTCTTGGATTTGGACTCATCTTTTCTATCACAGTCACCCACTCTGCCATCTGAAATACTCCATTAACCTACACATTGAGGCAGCTACTTTTGATTAAGAGGTGAAAAATCACAGCTTAGCTCTGAGCTTCAAAACACGAAGAGAAGAGGGGGAAAAAAAAATCAAGGGGGGAGGGAGGATTTGGGACTCTTCTCCCTGCTGTCTGTCAGAGAAATGTGACTCTGGCTGTTGCTGGGTGCCTTCAGCATTATGGTCTCTTCTCCCTCTGCTGAGCAATCCAAGCACTACAGAGAGTGACAGAGCTGCCTGCAGCAAGAGGTTCTTCAGTCGTGTCAGGATTACACGGGAACAAACTTTATTTCTCAGGCTCACAGCAGAAAAAAAAAAAGCAAGAAATGGGCAGAGAGATGTGCTCAGCCTCAGAGAGAAGTGTTCAGCCTCCTGCTCCCTCCTTGCCTACAGAGATGTGAACTGAGCCTGGCTGGGGCTGCCAACACCTCCAGGCTGGTGAAAGCAGAACCTCAGCTGCTGACCCACCAGGAAAACCCCTGGAGAAGGCAGGAAGCTTTTAATTAAATTATTTCCCCTTGCTGCCACACTGCCAAAGAAGAAATGAGGCTGTCTAACTGCTCACATGGCTTCCATGCAAAGAGCAGGTGAAGCCACTACAGCAGCATTTCATCTCCTGAGGAGGTCACAGCAAATCTTGGCTCATCCCAACAGTGGGCAGCACATCCCTGGATGTGGTCCCAGCACTGCTCTTCTGCACTTATGGTAATTCTCCAGCACCCCACCTGACAAACCCTATGGCACCAGGAGGGGAAATAATAGGTGTATTCCCATAACCCAACACTACCAAGCTTACCACTTTGCAGTGCATTAGATTCATGGAGTTTTCTGTGCAGCACCACAATCTTAAAAGTATCATTAGCTCAAAAAAATAAAAATAGCAGAGCTCTAATATCCATATCAAATTCTAGGGTTAAACTCAGTGGAAATCCTGAGATTTTACAAAGTTTTCACCTCCATGAGGAACCACCATCCTTCCTTGCTAAGCAGAAAAACAATCACCCTAGGGCTCCATCTTTAGTGAAAAATAAAATCCCCTATTTCTCAAAGACACAAAAAGAAAAACAACCCAATAGCAAATCCCTTTTCACTAGCTCTATCCAAATTCACAGCAGCTAAAAATATGTCAGAAATCAAGGTGCAAGTGAAGAAAAGAAAAAAAGAAAAGGCTTAACACCAGCATGGCAAGATTTCAAGCGTGACCCATTGCCTGGTAATGTCAATGGGATCCTTTTGAACTGTTTCCAAACAAGTCAGATCCAGCTCACCTGACGTGACTTGTTACTGAGAGCAGCTGATGGAGGTAGAGAGGAAGAAGGCAAAGAATGCACAGGGAAAACACACAGGTACAGGGGTCATAGCAGCTCTTGATCACGGGGTGGGGAAAGCATACTTTTGTTTCTTTTAACCATTTCCCCCTAAAAAGAAAAACACAGCAGCCTTCCCATAGGATCCATCTTAAACCCAGCCAGGGGGAGAATGTAAAGAGCAGCTAAAACCTTAAATTTTTCAAGGTTATCTAAGCAGACATTGCAAAGTTCTTTATGGTCTTTAGTAACCTACTGCCCCCCAAAAAGTTAGTATGTTTTCAAACTACTCCAGGCATATTCAGCAGGAATCTGTTACTAAAATCAATGAGAGACAAGCTGTTAGCTGTACAATGTGCTAGAAAAGCTGCAGATGAAATGCAGAAAGCTCCTATGCTTTCACTCCACATCCAACAAATACAAACATTTTCAGTTACCTCATAAATCAAAGTTTGTCGTTAAGCTGCACCTAAAGTGCTATCTTGCCCAAACCTCTGGAAAAGTATCGAGGTAGCTGTTAATATTTATTTTTTTTTTCTTTTTTACCGTCATTCAGGAAACATTTCACAGGTGAAAAGAGCCATGGGCTGGTGCAAATCCTCTGGGACTGTTGTAGGGCCAACAGGGTTGAGGCATCTGGTGGTGGCCAGAGACAAATGGGCTCAGAGAGCAGCAGTGCGTGTGAGCTTTCACACTGAGATACTTTCCACTCCAAGCACACCTAAGGGACTGATGTAAACTGGTAACAGAGCCTGGGATTCACACAAATGAAATAAAAGCGGGAGCAGACAATGAAGAAAGTTAATTTTTCACCCAGAGAACTGCAGTGTTAGAAGATTGCCCTGGAGGATTTAATCAATGAAAGTGAATCTTGTATATTTTTCTCCAGTATTCCCAAAATAAGTCAATAAGATGCCAGAACTCTCTCAGTATAGAGTGACTATTTTCCAGTAAGCTTGAGTTAAAGTCTTTATCAAAAGAACCAAAGAAATGCATTATGATTTCAGAGAAGAATAATAAGCAAAGAAACAGAAACAGCAGGATATCCTTACAGGGCACAATAGGTTTTCAGAAAAAACTTTTTTACTTCTTTTATTTCTAAGGACGATTAGAAGCAAATAAAAACTACTCTAAACCAGACACTGCTGGTGCACAAAAATACCTGCAGCTACCCTGGCCTTTAAGAATAGCAAAACATCTGAGAAATGCACACCACCATCAGGCACTACCTAAAGGCACTTCCAGATCCAGAACCTCCTCTCCCATGAGGAAAACACACAATTGTCCATCTGCTTCCTCACAAAACCTCCCCATACATCCAAGCAACTCCTACTGCACCCTGCTAATAACCCATCACCCAAAGATCTGTGCAGGACTGCTGGGTCCATGCACATCACCCAAAATAAAGAGCAGCAGACCACATTACATAACACTCTTCTATGTAATTATAAGCACCTGGATAAATTCCCCTTCCTCTCTGAAGGGCTGCACACCAGCTCTCTCTCTTGGTCAAACTGACCTGTAGGCAGGGAGCTTTCTCAAGTCCTAAATCAATTCACAATCCCACCTTCAGCTGGAGCCTGGATTATCTGTTTCTCTGAGCCTTAAAGAAAGAAAAAGAAAAAAAACCCACACAAAAAAGCCCCCACCACAAACCAAAAAACTCACCTCCATAATTTCCCCTTTGCAATACTCAGTTTACATGCACAAACCAGAAGAGCTGTCACTTCTTGAGTTTTAAAAGCTTTCAGCAAAATTAGCTATTCTAAGCTACCTGCAAAGCAAAGAGGTGCAAGTGAAAAACATCAGGGGCGTACTATCTGTGACTCTTCAAAGTGTTGGAAGTTTCCAGAAGGCACAATAAGGATACAGTCAACATCCTCAGTGCATTCCAACACAAGGATTTCAAGGACTCCAAGGGGCAAAGACAAAGGTAATTTTTCTGTGGCAAGAAGATTATTGCAACAGTTGTGCCTACGCTAATCAAAGGGTTTGGAAGCAAGGCTCAGCCTCTGTATTGCTGAGAGGTGATGCTCTGAAAACAGCTTTTACTACAAGGAATCTTGTTTCAAAATAATGACCCTTATTTTTCCATTTATCAGTATAATTTCTTCCTCAAACTGGCATTCAAAAATATAGCCTTTCCTTGGGGGAGGAACAAAACAAAAAACATAGCTTGAAATACAGGAGTGGATTCTCAACAGACATACATCAACATGAGTCAATAAAATTATGTTAATTTATGCCAAATGAAACCTAACCAAGATTTCTCTCCTTTGAGATGAGGCTGGGACGATTACAGTCATTTACAGCAGATGCTAATCCTCATCACACAGGGCACGGGAGCTCGTTCCCATGCCTAAGGAATGTCACCCAGCAAACACATCTGTTGGCAGGAGGAGGACTCAGTTCAGCACGCTGATGTAGCAACGTCACTGGCTGACCTGTTCTGCCCAGCACACAATGGAGAGTTGTTCATTTTTCTTTTCAATGAAACGCTATGCAAGTGTTGATTTAATGGTTCATTCATCAACTCCTCTGAATATTAAGCAATTCATTTTGACTTAATTTGAACAATTCAATTGCACCCATCCTTTCTCCCCTTGAAAGATGTGAATTACTGCCCAGGGAGAAGCTGTTTTAAAAGTTGACTTAACAGGAAGCACTTAGCTCCATGGGCTTTATACCTTTTCATAGTCTGATATATACCAGACTTTTTTCTTTTCCTATTGCATATTTTACATGAAATTCACAAACGCTAAAGCAAAGACACTTCAACAAACATTCTTAATACCGCAGACCAAAAGGCATCTTCTATGTCAGCTACTCCTTAAGACCACCAGAAAACAAAGTGCATCATCAACAACCAACAACCCTGAGAAATTCCGCAAAACCCGGCGAAACGAGCTTCTCATTGAAAACCCCTTACTTTTCTCTGAAAGTTTGCATTACCGGATACATTTTCCCAACGGGGGCAACACACCGATCCACGCGGGAAGCACTGGAGCTCCGGTCTCACCTGTGAGCATCACCTCGCACCTCCCACCGCACCGCGCTCAGCCCCGCGCCTCCGGGGCGCCTGCCGGGACGCGCCCGCGGCTCCGACCCCCGGCAGCGGCTCCCGAGACCCGCCCGGGGTGCGGAAAACCCGACCGGCACCAAAGCAGCCACGACCACCGCACCTGTTAGCGCCGCATCCCCCGCGGCTCCCGGCGCTTTTCCCCGATCCAGCCCGAGCTGAGCCCGTTTTCTTTCACCTGCTGCTCGCAGGTGCCGAAGGCGCTCTCCGCAGCTCCCCCCACATGCCCGCTGTGAACACTCAGCCCGGCAGC
Source organism: Molothrus aeneus (assembly GCF_037042795.1). Lineage (NCBI taxonomy): Eukaryota > Metazoa > Chordata > Aves > Passeriformes > Icteridae > Molothrus > Molothrus aeneus. The sequence goes on from NC_089660.1 coordinate 5,271,343, forward strand.
CCCAGCCCGAGGGTCACTTGCAGAGTCGCTTCCCCACGGGAGCCTCGCCCCGCTCCGACACCGAGCATCCCCCGCAAAGCTCGGCCGAGCCTTGCAGAGGGCCGGGCAGCGTCCGCCCGCTGCCAAGAGACACTTTTCCCTCCGGGAATGCCAACGCGGAGCCACCGCGCTGCGAGGGAGGGATGCGAGGGAGGGATGCGAGGGGGAGATGAGTGGGAGCGATCTGAAGGGAGGGATGCGAGGGAGCGATGTGAAGGAAGGAGGCGCGGGGAAACCGCGACTCGCCGGGGCGCGGGGAGCACCCCAAGGGCCGCGTCCCCCCGCGAAGGGCAGCGCCGGCCAGAGCCCGAAACTCCGCCAAGTCGGAGCGCGGGCCCGGCCCGCGGCGGCACTCACCGGGCCGGGGGCGGGCTCGGCCCCTCAGGAGATCATGCCGGCGGAGCGCGGGGCCGGCGGCGGAGCGGCTGCTCCGGCAGCGGGGGCGCGGCGCTGCTCGAGCCGCGGCGCAGCAGCCGCGCCGCCCCCGACACGCGGCCGCGGCGCCCCGGCCCGCGAGGGGGCGCGGAGAGGCGGGCCCGGCCCCGCTGCGCCCGCCCCGGCCCGGCCCGGCCCGGCCCGGCCGCGCCTCCGCCCGCCGCACCCGCGGCACCGGCCCCGCGCGGCGGGGCGCCGCTGCCTCCTCAATCTCCTCTTTTTCTTCCTCGTTCCCCCCTCCCCTCGCCTTCTATTCCTTTTTTTCTCTCACCCCACTTTTCGGCTTTTTTTCCCTTTTCACCCCACTGTTCTTCCCTTCCCTCATTTCTCCCCTTCTCGCCATTCCCTCCCATTTTCCCATCGCTCTTTTTCCTGTTCCCTTTCCCTTTTTCCTGCCCCCTTTCCCTTTTCCAACCACCTGCCCCGTTTCCCCCTGCATTTGGCAGAATCACGGAGTCGTTCAGGTGTGAAAAGACCTTTACCATCAAGACCATCAAATCCAACCCTACCCCACGGCTAAGCCGTGTCCCACATCTGTACCACATCTGCACATCACTGAAATACCTCCAGGGATGCTGGCCCCACCACTTCCCAGGGCAATCTGTTCCAGTGCTTGATAATCTTATCTGTGAAGAATTTCTTTCTTATATTCTATCAAACCTGCCCTGTTGGAGATTGAGGCTGTTTTCTCTTACTGCTTGTTCTTTGGGAGATGAGGGCAAAGCTCCATCTGGCTCTACCCTCCTTTCAGGTAGTTGTAGCAATAGATAAGATCTCTCGTGAGCCTCCTTTTCTCCAGGTTATCACCCTCAGCTTCTCATAAGACTTGTGCTCTAGACCCTTCAACAGCTTCACTGCCCTGTTATGGATACTGCTTTCTCCATTCCTCCTTTTTTAAATTGATTTTTTCCTCCTTCTCCTTTTTTTTTTTTTTTTTCCCATCCCTCTCCCTGCCAAAGCCTTTCAGCAAAGCAGACTGTGCCCAGCAGCCAAGTGGCAGCAGGGGCTCGGCCACCCAGAGTGGTACAAAGGCCCCAGCAGCAACACAGCTCCTTTTCCCTTGGAGCTCCATGTGTTGGAGAGGGAAACAGTGGAAATAGGGTTTTTTTGTACTCCAAAAAGTTGGTTGTTTTGCAACCATATGCAAATGCTTTGGATGTAGCAGATGGCAATGAGTGCTTTCCTTCCACGTTTTACTCTGGAGCTCAGTATCAAGGTAGAATTTGCAATAAGCTCAGCAGCTACTGACTGACTAGTGGTTGCTAGGACAGGTTGAACTTGTGTTCAAGGAGAGCTTTACATCACATGTCCACTTGCTGCTGTTCCCTTCCCTTTATGGGCCTGGAACCTTTCCTTCCCTTAAAATTCCAATGAAGTGCCAGGTTTGGTTCATCAAAGGTCTGTAAAATCATTTCCCAGCTAAAGAACAGGGGCTCCCCCATATAAACCTACACCAGAGCCTCTACACATGCACTCCTTCCACCTGTTGTACATTATATGAAAAATTCCTGTTCTACATTATATGCAAAAAAAAAAAAAAAAGTTCATCTTATCTCCACATTAAAAAAAAATACTGAAGAAATCTCACAGATCAAAAGAAAACAAAAACACATCAGCAAAACAGGCAAATATCAAGCACTGTAAATTTTATCAAGTTAATCTAGCAACAAATTTGACCTATAGGTCTTCATTTTCTTTTCTGTTATTCTTTTAATTTTAGTACTTCCCTTTTTGGTACTTCATAACTGGTGTTGTCTTTTGCTTGCACTGATTTGCAAGTGGATTCAGTTGGCCAGCAATGGCAGGGAATGCTAATTCCATTTAGTTACCGGAAAAAAGCAATAAAAAAAATATGTTTCCCTAAGGCCTCAGCCCACAGTGATGAAAAATCCAGACCAACATATTTTTGTTAAAATCAGACTTATGTGTCCTGTCTCTTCCCACAGACAAATAAAAATAGGAAAACAGTCCACTAGGCAAACTGAATTATAAAATGATGGACTCTTCCCAGCTCCAGTGGTTTTATCCCAAATATATCCCCAAGCTGGGGGACAGTGTGTACCCCAGAAGTGGGCAAGCCCTAATCACATTTCAGATGTGCCACACACAGCCATAGCTAAGATTATTTAAAGTTATGGGGTCAGTGACAGCAGCAGCTGCTGCTCCTGACCTCAAGGGAATCACAGTCCTGGGTTAACACAAACTCTTGTCCCTCCTTTTCTCACTGGGGCTTACTGGGGTATGAGTGGCTCTTAGAGCTGCTGCAATGGGCTCGCAGTGCTGGGCTGACCACTGGCAGGAGTGGCTGCGTGGCCAGAGGGAAATGCAGCACAGGCAAAGATAAAATAACTGCTCCTCTTAGAGATTACTCTACTTATTTTCCCTGCCTTTAGAAAGGAACAGCTGCTATTCAGGTTTGCCAGCACCCAGAACTCAAAAACTGTGAGAGACTCAGAAATAGGATGATTGTCTGTAAAACAGTCTGATGTCGAGGGGAAGAAGAAAAAAAAAAAAGCCTCTTTTCATTTAGCCTGTGATTGCTAAGTCTGCAGAGATCCTTTTTTTCAAGCTTTTTCCTTGGTCCTTGAGGAGCAGAGATCCACTCTTTTTTTTTTTTCCCCCATTTTTTAAATGAATGCTAGGATTCTAACATAATCAACTAATTCCAGGAGCTGAGGCTTCAAGATAAAAAGAAAAGTATACCATGTCACAAAGCTCACAATGCAATCTCATTGCATTGGCTTTGGCAGCGGTTCACTTGGCTCTGGAAATAATAAAGTGGGAGACTGAAATGACAAACAAACCAGAGATCCAAACCCAAGTACCACCAGGGAATGCTAAGCAGATGGCCAGCAAAAGACCAGCCCAAGGAAGTCTTTGCAGGAGGATTACAGACAGCAGCCACCATGGTGGCCTCCTTCCTATCAGCTTCCCTGGCATCGTTTGCATCTTGATGTCCTTGTAAAGAATTAAGAGGAATAAACAAGCTAGAAAGACCTCTCAAATGCAAATCATTTGTGCACACTCTCATAGCAAATAGGGACATCCAAGGGCATTGGAGAAACCATGGAAGGGTCAGAACCAACGCGATATTTCTGTGGCATTTGGGGCCTACCTTGCTTGAATTGTTTATTGAGTTATCACCAGGATATCAGGTGTGTGCTTTCAGCATGCTCCTATTGAAATGTCTGCTCTGTTTCAGTATGCCATAATATTAATTTGTCAAGAGAATTTATTTAAAAGAAGTTGCAAAATTGCGTCTGTGCTAACCAGGAGCTGGCACAGTGGAAATTTTTGTTGGGATGCCCCATAAGTATGCAAGTGTGAGCATATGAAATCTCATGTAGCGTTTCATTTTCAGAAAGAGAAATAAAAAGCCCTCAATTATATTGTCTTTTGTCATATCCAGTTTGCTCAGCAGAGAAAACCACATGAACATCAACTGTGGCCATTTGAACCAAGAAATGTAGTAAAACACCCTGCAGAGCTCCATCAAGACTGATCCTTTCTGCTTATCCTCATCAATACATTGGTTTACTGGAGAAAAAACCAGTTATTGTGGAACAGGTTTCAGACTGCCAACCCCAGCAGATTCTCTGTGCTGCCAAGTAGGATTTGTTTTTAGTCTATGTCCATCCCCAGCACTTAGCCAAGCTGACCTGTCCTCTTGTGTTTCTCAGCTTTCTTCAATTTTCACTCTTCTTACCAGTCTAAAAATGCAATGTTTAACACTGACTAAACCCTACATGCTCTCCTCACAGGGATCAGGATTTTGAGCTTTGGACTCAACAGGAAAAGATTTTCAACAAGCACCTGGAGCTAAATCCTCCCCACCATATTTGTGGGTGTTGCCCCATTACCTGGCAGTTTGAAATAAGCAGGATTTCATCATTTGGGCATGACAGTGAATTCCAGCCCCTGGTGCAGGAATACAGCACTCCCATCCTGCTCTCCCAGCCCGTCTGCTCACAGGCTGGTGCATCCCTGCAGCACAGCCAGGCAGCCAGAGAAATGCACTGAGTGCATAAGGTCTTCCTTCCCTATCAGCTAATAAAGATAATTACAAAGGCCAGCGTACATTCATTTGGGTTCAGTCCTTTTCCCACTCAGATAAATGTAGGTTCTGCCATTGATGCTGATTTTAGGAAAAGCTGGCCCAACATCAGGGAGCTAAAATTAGACAGTTTCTGCCATCTTCCCCATAGCAGCCAAGGGAGCTACTGGGCTAGCCAGGAATCAGCACTAAGCCAAGGAACAGCCAGGTGTCCTGGGAATGACTCTGCTGCAACTCCTGCTGCAGGAGGCAGTGGGACCCCACCAGGGTGCAGGTGCCACCTCCACCCCACAGCACAGTGGGGTCACAGCCAGGCTCCCAGCCGTGCTCACCCTCTGGATCTCATTTGCCAAAGCCAGCACTGAATGAGGGCAGAGAAGGAGACACACAGAGAAAATCCTTTTCCCCTGGAGGCTCAAAGTCAGGGATGGCAGCTATTGGTGAGGATGCCCACCCATGCTGACACCTGCGTGTGACACAGGCACTGTCCTCAAACCCTCCCTGTGCAGGGCTGTCGGATTTTCATCCCCTCTCCACAACACCAAAGTTGCTTGTTTTCAATATTGGCAATGCCACTCGAAAAAGTCAGGGGAAATCCATCACAGCCCGTGAGGTTATTCTGGTGTAACGAGCAGCCCTTGTACCTCATTTTTCAGCAGTGCAGCTCAGCCCTTACAACTCCATTTCTGTGCTGCACAGAGGCAATGGCTCAAAGCAAACTTGGGGGGCTTTTCTGCAGCCCAGCAGCTCAGGATCTCTATGCACAGGTGCAGATTTGGATATGCACGTGTAAATATAATATACATACAGTTATCCTCCATAGCTTTCCTCTGAAAAGCAGTATTTTCCTTTTTGGCCAGATGTCTACCCACAATATGCCAGAGTATAGAGACACACAGACATTTAGCAGCAAGGCTGAAAAAATGAAAAACCTCCTCAGCCACACTCCCATGGAGCACACGCAGCACACCCTGATTTGCAAACACCTTGGAAATACAAACAGCTTCTCTCTTCTCAAATTCTGCTGCCACAATAACTTTGCAGACAACTTTGCTTACTGGACTTGTTTCATGGTGGGAGTAACTACCAGCAATAGCTCGCCTGCTCCTCGGAGCAGAGTCACATGCTGGGATTGCTCATATGCCATTCAGATTCTCTAACAACTGAGAGAGAGGGAAAAAGGGAGGGGAAAAAAGGCAACTATTCTTAACTAACAGAGACACATTCCCCTGTTGCCTCTGCCTCCACTGCAAATGCTGTTACACTGATTTCTGACTGGTCAATCCCCACCCTGTTTCTATAAACACAGAGACGACTGTTCATAACTCTAAACTCCCTGCCAAGGCAACCTTCACAGAGGAGGGGAAAAAGAAGAAAAAGAGAAGGAATGGCAGATTAAACAGATCAGCTCTGATTCTTACCTTCAGAAGCAGACTTTGTTCAAAGCCCACAAATACTTTTACTTTGCTGTTAAGTCTGAGCTATTTTTAGGTTCCCTCTGGGATGCCATATAGGGAGAGCAGCCCCCTCCCTATCATTACTAATCTGCTGAACATAACAGCAGGACACCTGCTGCTGGTGAGTCATGTTCTGTGTGGAGCTAATGGTATATATATAGGCAAAACATAAAGACAATTGCTTATTTCCCTACCTACCCCATGTGTTGTTTGTTGCTCTAAGCAAATCAAATCATTGCAATGAAGACACTGTAAAGAAGACAAATACACAGGAAAATTCTTGTTCGGTTTCAGACCAGAAGCTCTACAAGTGCACAGCAGGATGATGCTTGTTTGTGTTTGGGGTGTGTATACCTGTGTGTGTACATGTCTGTGCACTTTTGCACGTGCACTGAGTGATTGTGCTTTTAGAAGCTCCTGCTCTGGTACATGCAAACTGCTGTTTTCACTGAAATCAGGAATGGAAATTCAATTATTCAAATGCTAAAGCTCCATCCCCAACCTGTCTTCCTTTACTTACTCACAGCAAGAGAGAATGGGCATGGAAAAGGGGCATATGTAGGGAAAACTCAGGTGTCTGACCTGCCAGTGTGGAGAAGCCTACTGTCACAGACGTATTTATGAAAAATCCTTTTGCTAGGAGTTTTTCTCCTGAGAAGCTGAGAGGCCTCAGGAATGAAATGTAAACAATGATTATCTGCTGCTGTGGAATGCAACAGGTGCATCTGTGATTGGTCTCATGTGGTTGTTTCTAATTAATGGCCAATCACAGTCAGTTGGCTCGGACTCTCTGGTCAGTCACAAGATTTTATTATCATTCCTTTCCATTCCTTTCCTTGCTAGCCTTCTGATGAAATCCTTTCTTCTAGTATAGTTTTAATATATCATTTTCTTTTAATATAATATATATCATAAAATAATAAATCAGCCTTCTGAAACATGGAGTCAATATTCTCATCTCTTCCCTCATCCTGGGACCCCTGTGAACACCACCACAACCTACCACTTGTTCCTGATAGAAGCTCTCAGATAGAGAAGTAGCTTTGTGGCTGCAGAGTGGCTGTTAAACATCAGCTCTGCTCCCCTTTGTTGGCTTCACAGCCTTTGCTTGCAGTGACAAACAGATCTGCAGGACAGCCCCTGCTCTGTGCTGGGAGCCTGATTTAGCTCTGGCCCTCAAGCCATGCATTTCACTGTTATGGGCTTCACTTCTAAACTTTTGAGAGCTGCAATAAAGTGCTGCTAGGTTTGGCTTGTGATCTCTGGAAGATCTCTCTTTTATTCCTTCCTCCCCTCTCTCTGTCCTGTATTATTAGTTTCAAAATGTGAACTTTTTGTTGTTCCTGTCTTTGGAGAAAGCACTGTCCTAATCTCCTGCCTTGGGCAATATTTCCATTTGTGGTGGATACACACCATTCCTAACCTCAACTCACCCTACTGTCCTTAAATTTTACAGCATTGTCTTATTAAAGACAATTCTAAAATGTGCTCTAATCAGTGGAAATAGAAGATGTTGTAATACCTCACAATAACTTGAATAACTTTAATAAATCACATCCAGAATCAGCGTGAAGCATTGCAAGCCATACCCTGACTGATACAACCACATAAACTTGTATCTTCCCTCCCAAAATATCCAATGAAAAACTTCCTGTAGGTTTGTAAAACATACTGCAGGAGAATGGTTTTAAAATACATATAAGATGAAGAGAAGATATCTGTGTTCCCAGAGAACTGTGTAGATTTTCAAACACATTTCTTTAGGACCTTGTTTCCCCCTGCCCCATCTCCTTCTCCTGTTGAGCTGGGTGAGGGATGGTAGAAACTAAAAAACTCTCCCTGTCTGCCAAGAGGGGTTGGACTAGGCAACAACAAATGGCCAAATTTTACTTCTTTGAGCAGTGTAGGAACATATGCTGCATAAAATCCCTCAAAAGATGAATGAAGATACTAAAACATTGCATTTATATACATTTTAGGCTCTCTAAATAGACTCCAGATATATCTTTCAAGCTCAGTAATTTAAAATAACCTCTGGCAGATCAACATCTTACCACTTAAAAACGACCATCAATCAAATCCTGAATGTTTGGGGAAAGACAACGTGCCCCAAATACCAACCCTGAGTCCTCTCCACCAAATAAAGGTATAAAGAAAACAAGGCACGGGTCCTTTCCTTTCTGTATCCAGCTGCTTCTCTGGGCTCTGCTGTGGCAGAACAGCAGATCTCAGGCAGCAGACCCTGCAGCATTCCCATTTTCCTCAGGGCTGTGTCCACGACCCACGGGCTCTGTGATCCTCTATCCTCCCCTAGTGACCAGAGCACGCTGAGGGTATTGAACCAGCCGAGCCTTCAGAGCTGCTGCATCCCAGCACCAGCAGCTGATCTGGCTCTGTGCTTCTGGCTTTGTCCTCTCTGGTGCCAAACACCGACCAAACCCCTCCTTCTCACTGGCCTTCATCTCAGGAGGACAGAAGAAGCCAGCTGAGCATGAGGGTGAGCTCTCCCCTGCCATTTCTGCTACAACAGCCTGAGAGTGCCATCCACATATCAACTAACACAGCACCTTTGTCTGTCTGCTAAACAGAAAAGTAGAAGCATAAGGGGGAAGAAAAAAAAAAAATCCCAAACCCCTCGGCATGTCTGCCTTGAATCCCAATTGGAAAAGAGTTGTTTGCTTTAATTCCAAATGTATTTAGAATGTGGAGCATATATTTCCAAAGGATGTTTTGTATTTACAGCGTGTCTGTCTGGTTATACTGCTGCAATGTAATTGTTTTCCTGCTGAGAATTATAGCAGGGAAGTTACTCTGGGTACAATTACAGCTCTTTATAGTTCTGCTTTGGAATTTAGAAGCTTCTGTGCACCACTCCCTCCTCCCTGCTTAGAGGCACTGGCCTTGGAGCACCTTGTGACACTGCCAGCGACGTGACATGTGCGTGCATTTGGGGTTTAGTTGCTGGAAATGGCTAAATCACTGCAGGAATGGAACAAGGGGAAATCTGTAACAAATCTCCTATGCTGGGGCTGGAGCTGGGTCAATACAAGACAAAACTTTTCTCTGACTCTGCCAGGGGAAGAGAAAAGGCAGCAATTCCTGCCTGGCAGGGATTTGGGAGTGAGGGCACTGCAGAATTTGTATCCAAAAGTCTGTTGGTTTGTTAGGAGTTTTTTTTGTCTTGCTTTTCATGTTTTTTGGTTTTTATTGTGGGTGGTTTTTGTTTGGTTTTTTTGGGGGTGGGGTTTTTTGGGGTGTTTGGTTTGGTTTGGCTTGGTTTTTGTTTGTTTTTGGTTTTGTTTCTTGGTTTGGGTTTTTTTTGGGGGGGATAAAAAGGAGTTATGTTCAGGGTGGGTAAGAGCTGAAGAGCAGGGAGATATTCCCTCCTGAGAACAGGCACAGCACAAGGTCAGTTTTAATATCTGATACAGAGGCTTGCAGCATGGGTAAGATACAGACACAGCTGGGCCAAGCTGTGGTTGATAGTGGAGCCCTGGAAAATGTTAAAGATAGACTTTGAAAATGTTAGGCTTTGTGTTTTCTCAGATCACTGCACCTGTGTAAGCAGTATGATAAATGATATAATTGTTAGATGTGATGATTGTTTAGTAACTAAATACAATTACTGTATAATCATAAGAAGAATGATGAGAAACTATGTTAGAAATTTAAGGGGGAACCATGAGAAGCCATGCTTGACTGAAATCCATGTATACAATAGAACAATATAAGTTTAATAATTAACATGAAAGTTATATAACGATAGAATATAAAAACACAATCATCTCGAATGTATGGTGGGAGTCAGATTTGAGTTGAATACTCCTGACACCCAGAGCTCTTAATAAAAGCACCTGCATATAATCACTCCTGTGATTATGTGTTTCTGAACACTAACATGGTCAGTTCATTCACTACTTCCTGATGGGAAATGCTTCCTGACACATTTCATAACTGTAGTTGCTCTTTTTGCCTCCAAATCTTTAAGGCTTGATGCTGGAATCAGGTTTGCACCATCTTCTATCAAACCATTGCCTGTTGCTGCTGATGCTTCTGAGCAGAGAGCAGAGCCACCCAAGACAGCCTCGATATTAATTCAGCACAGACCATGTGGCTGGCAGTGGAGCAATTCCAGCACCTGAGGAACCCTGGCAAGGCTCTGCAGGGCAGGGCAGAGCACCCTGGGGCAGCCCTGTTGCTCTCCTGCCCAGATGGTGCAGCTGCAGGAACAAATGTCCTCCTTTGTGGAGCAGCACCGTTTGTTTCGGAACAAAATGTCAATGAGCTTTCCAGATTAAAACATTAAAAATGTATGAAGAACAACTGTCACACATGAGGAAGCTAATAACAGTGGGAGAGCTTTTCCTTTTGAGACTGGGGCAGGCTGCTTTAATATCACTGTGTTCATCCCCTGTTAGAGTGTCAACAAGTTAAACATCAGGAAAACTCGTTAGATCTTCCTTTGACCTTATAACAGACCAGTGTGTTTTACTCAACTATTTCTAATCAAACAGAGCTATAAGTGCCAAAAAAGTCACTAGTGGAGAGTAGCAGCAAATCTTACTCTGAAGCCATCAAAAAGCAAAGAATTCTCTTATTTTGTTCACTTGATTATGTGCTCTAATGACTAAAATCACTTCCAAGTTAAAATAAACAATCCCCAAAAAACTCTCATCAACCCCACACCTCATTTAATTATATCTGTTTCAGCTTTCAGAGATGGCCTCTTCTTTTATTTTTCTCTCCTTTTAAGACAGAGTTATTTTCTTCCCAGAATAGACTCATACACCAAAAAAAAAAAAAAAAAAAAAAAAAATCAAAATCACCTCAGACAATTTTTTGGTCTATGAAACACACTGAACCTTTCAGTCTCCTGCTGTAAAGCATTTCATCATACCCTCAAATAATTTTAGCCCTTCTTTCCTACCCACTTTCCAACTTTTCCATATCCTTACAAAGTTTTGACTCAATATTTTGCTACTTGAGACCTGGCTTTAGCGGCGCCGCAATAAAAGTTAAAATCACCTCTTTTCCTGTTGTTTAGTACCCCCTTGTTTATATATTTAAAGGCCACATAAATTCCCTTTGTCAGGCCATCGCAGCAGGATCGATGTGCAGAGGCTTCTTGGGTCATGCTCCCTTCATCCCAGGAGATCTCCCCATGCTCCAGCCTGCAGGGCTGTGCCCTTGCACACACCAACATGGGCCTGGTGGGCTCCTCGTCCCCTTTACCAAAAAATTCACCTTCCCCAGTGCCAGCCTCCTTTCCTCATCACTGCCTACCATTTGCAAAAATTTTTCATTTTGTGTTTTGCTACAGACCATTGATACAAACAACTGAGAGCTTTGTTTCTTAACCCTAATGTGCTCCAGAAACCTCAGGTCCATTTGGTCCTGATTCCCCATCAACAGCTACTCCTTGAGCTCTGCCAGGCACTTCGTTATACATTTAATGCATATTCTAATGGTACTGAATGGTGCTAATGTTTAATCAGCACGCCATTCACTGCCAAGTCAAACACCTCACAAAGTCTAAATGCACTAAATTTGTACAATCATTTTTGTCTACCAGACTTGTAATATAATCAGAGAGTAAAAATTAGGTCTCTTTGATAAAGTTTGCCACAAAACCGTGTTGTTTAGACTACTTACTAATTTACTTTTGCATCAGCTTCTGAATTATTTAACACAAAATGATTGCGAACTAACCAGCCTTGAGTCGTTGGAAATGCTTCCTCATAACAACCTTTTCTTGGAAATCAATATGGACACATTTCATACCACCCTGTGAGCATTAACTCAGTCTCAAGGCAACTCTTTGCTTCCAGGGAGACAGGACTGAACTTTCTCCCTTTTGGAAGGGAGGTAAATTCACAGGTAAATTGGGCTTTGATAGGACCAGATGCCTGACCCAGGGCCACAGCATCCAGTTCCTTTTATTACTCCTTCACATGTGACCTGCTTAAAAAGCCTCACTAGCACTTGTCAGGCAATCAGACAAATAAACCCCAAAATCTCCAATATAAATTTCTTTGCAAAATCTCAGAAACATCTTTACCAGAATGGAACAACTGTGACTTGGGGCATTTGTGCACGGGTCTGGCAGCAGACAGCCACTGCTGCACATCAGCTTCTGATTTAGGGCCCCAGATAAATCTGCTCTTTTAACTACATTGGTACAAAGCTAGAGCTGTAATTTTATGGGTTGAAGGAAGATCATATGTAGGAAGGGAGCCAGCTGCCAAGAGGATTTTTATGCTGGTTTCTGTCTAAGGTCCATTCACAAAGGCAAAAATTTCTTTGTACTGAAATTCACCTTTGGACCAAAATCCAGCCCAGGTTATTTGAAGGAGCCTAAAGATATCTGAGAGCTTCATTCCCATTGCCTATTCCATACCCTGCCCCTTTAAGCCAGTTCATTTTGTCCTGCTGGAACCACTGTTGCCTACCTCATCAAATAACAAGAAAAACTCAAGGAATTCAGTGGAGAGCTGTGAGTTTTGTACATAAAGACATGACAGCATCTCCGTGCTCCTGCTGTTATTCAGAAATCATGCAAAATGAAGCTGAGGCAGTGAGCAAAGTACAAACCTGAAGCCTTTATACCTCCTGAGCATAGCTCATTTGCTCTGCTGTCAGTAACTCAAAGCCCCAATGAAAAGAGATGGGGGAAAAAAGAAAGACATAAAAGAAAAGGAGTAATTATATGCAAGTCACTAGACTTATCACTTAGCTTTTGGCAAAATATTGACTCCTGAATGATCTTTGTCAAATCCCATAAAAAACAGCCTCCAGGTGATGAATCTTGCCACAGGCATTAAATGGGGTGCTGCTGGAAAAGAAAGAGGAGGAAAAAAGAAAAGAAGGCTTAATTTTAATTATGTAAACTACCTGTGTCAGTATTTGGTCACAGCTCTCACAATTTGGAAGAGCAGGATGCTTGAGGGCTTGATTTTTGCTCATTTTAAATATTCATGGCATTTAAAATATCTCCTGAGCTGGGCTTGGTGGACCTGATGGGCTGAACCAGCCCTGGCAGCCTGGGCTGCAGCACAGGCAGCACCTCAGGATGTTCAGCCAAGACCACGGATCAGAGCAGAAAACTTACAGTGAAGGCTCTGCTGGGACCCCTTGGAAGGCTCTGCTGAGAGCCTTATTGATTTCAGGAGGGAGATGGATGAATGTGCAGCATGTCTGTATCAGCAATCCAGGAATTTTGGACTGGTTTTGCATGCTGACATTTAACTATGACTTGGGTTTTTGTACAGGCTTTAACCCAACTATTGAACCCAGGAAGGACAGCACTACGAACAAGGGCTAAGCAGTGGGGAGGAAGAAGAAGAAAATATTTGTTATCTACAGCAATAATTTATAATTTCCAGACAGTACAGCAGCATAAAGAATAGTCTCATGGATAAAGAATTAATTTGAGCCTAGGAGAAATGGGTCTGTCCTAGTCTTGGACCTGCCAAATAGAGACATAAAATAGAAAAAGTGCTAAAGTGCTCTTTGCCCAGGTGTGGTCAGCAGGGTTGTCCATGCCACAGTCCAGGAATCCTGAAAGAGCCCCAGTTAAAATCCCAAAGAATAAATCAGTACTATATATAGAAACCTGGATTTTTTCATCATTAAAACAGTGCCATAAGCGAAGCTGAGATATTCCACACACAGTCTGCCATTTCCAGTTTCCCTCTAATCACTTATCAACATTAATTCAACATTAACTTAGGACCCAGTTTCTTTACCCTACTCGTGCTGGCATCAGGCAATCCACCCATAGTCTCTCCCTCAGACTCCTTTTTTTGGAAGTGATTTTTAAAAATCACTTAAAATGATTTAAGAATACTCCTAAATGTCAGCTGCAGGCAGGAGAAGACAGTTATTGGTCTGGGTTTAGAGAGAATTTTTGGCTCAGTTTCTTCTTCCTACCCTGCTCATCACTGATGTATTTTTAAATGAATCCTAAAATACACACCAGGAAACTCTATTAAATAAAAATCATGAATGGCATGCAGACTGTGCTATTACTGTGCATAAGAAGATAACAAGACTCAAGAGACTGCCCTTTACATTCTGCTGCTCTTGCTAACTGCAGATCTGGCCTAGCAAATGCTCATGTTCCATGAAGGAGTGCCACAAACCCTAAACAGTATGCCTGGAAAGAGGCTGGAGGAATAAGAGATTGCAGAGATAATGGGGATGCCATGAGCTGCATCTCCCTCAATTAACTGAGTGATTGGACGTGCACAATCAGAGATCCCGAGCGCGTCGTTTGTGGGTTATCAGTGATATCAGACATCAGATGGAGCAGCCCTGGACTCCCCCTGCCAACAAACTGGAGGAAAGAATTAGAATTCTGAAAGCTTTTTAAAGCCAGACTCTCACCTCAAGACACAATAAAAGAAAAGATTTTAGATCATTCCTGGCAGAGGAGTTGGAAAGCTGCCATGCTCAGACAGAGTAACTATGGTAATCCATATCAGGTTGTAGAAATCATCTTTAGCATACAGTCCTTTAAGCCCTCCAAGAAGCTTTCTTCCTAATCTGCTTAAAAATAAAAAATAAAGGGTGTTTCAAGGTCAGACAGTACCAAAAATGGGCTCAATGACACTGAAGGGGAAACAGGTCGAGGGTACATGTCCCTGAGCACCAACCACTGTCTCTGCAGGGAGAACCAAGAGGCAGGAGCTGAGTGGGAGATGGATATCCCTGTCCTGAGCTCTGCACTGCCATGTGAGCTTGATCATCTGTCTCTGCAGAGAAGACTGCACAATTAGGATGCACTGCTGAAAACCAAATCTTAATTGCTTTGATGCTGAGGTGATTGAGAGCTGAATGCATTAGTACGTCAAAATTACTGAACACAAAGGCCTTGATTCTGTTCTGTTCTGTGCCCGTGGAAGTGATGCCTTGAGTTCCCCTTCCTGGGCACTTGAGGATCACCAGAGCTTTACATGGGCAGGCTCAGCCCTCATGACACTTCAATTCTGTTTGAATATTTGGAATTACAGTCTGCGTGGTCTGAAGGAATTTGATTCTATTGTTCACTCAGGCAGAATTAGGAGCAGAGAAAATCTAATTCCATTATTTTTAAATTAGTTCAAAATTAAACTACTTAAATACCCATGTTAGGTTAGCCCAGACTTCAGCTCTGCTTCCCCCTGTTGTGTGTGTGCAGAGCCTACACCATCATCCATCCAATTCCCTGAGTATTCCACAAGTGTTTGGGGGATCCCTGCACCTCTCAGAACACCCTTGAAATTAAAGGCAAATAAATATTGTTTGGAGCTGGGCCCAAAAACGATCAAGAACAGCAAAGGTGGCACAGGGGTGTTTGAGGGAAAAGACAACACAGGATCAATAGAAAGTATTGCAGAGAAATCCCATAAGGAAGACACGTCAGACCTCCCTGAGCCTCTGCTGCTTTGCTCTGCTGCCTGCTGAGGCAGACACCAGCTTTCCCTCCTTGCAAAGATGGCAACATCTCTGATGAGTCCAACACAATGTCAAAACTGAAAACTGTTCCACATCAATCTCATGCTAGAGGGCCAAAATCTCTGAGATCAATCTCAGAGATGAGGCGTCTATCACTGAATGCTTGTTCACACACACTCCTATTTTTCTTTTTCTTTTTTTCCTTTTTGCTATTTCAGCTGACAGGGGCTGTTTTCTCCTTGCCTTACATGCAAAATGATTGTACTTACATGCACAGAGCAGCTGAATGCTTATCTGGCTGGTTCATATGAATACAATACAGCAAAACCATCTGTGTTTTAGCAGAAAAAAATAAATAGATACCATAAAAAGTACAACATGCAGGCAAAAACCTCAACAATAATAGATACAGCTTTGGAGATGATTTGAAGATCAGGGCTAATATCTCAGTGTCTCTTGTTTTTTGTTCCAAGGACAAGATGCTGAATTGCTGTGATTTTAGCAGTCCATAACTTAATTTTATTATGTTTGATCCAACAGTGCTAGGAATATTTCTTAGGTGTGTGCGAAACATTATACTTATTATACACTAAGGTGGTTTTAGCTCTATTACTTGTCTGTAATTTGATTTTAGACTTTAGATCATTCTCCTGAACTGTCAGGCACAGAAGCTGGGGGAATCTCTAAAGTGCAATTTAGAAAGGAAAAAAGTAATTATTTGCAATCAGAGTCTGCAAGAAGTGGATCTTTTTATGGGACTGCAGAGCTACAGGCAAAGGACACTCAGTTATGTCCTGAAAAGGCTACCAGCAGCACCCAGCATACAGCAGGGGACAATAACCTGAAGCTCAAGATGAGCACAGTATACTTTTTCCTGCTCTTTTTTATTTCTGCTGCAATCTCAGACTGTTTTTGAGCCCACCATTCCAGTTCCTCATGCTGTGTCCCTGCTCCCTGGGAGGCAGTGGAGAGCAAGGGGTGCTGGCTTGAGCTGCCATGTGGGAGAGAGCAATGCCAAACTGTGCTGAGGATGCCCTGGGAGAGGGTTTCCCTCTCAACTGCAGTGCCCACTTCGGCCTCTTTTCTTCTGGGTACAAAACAGAAAGTGAAACATTTCACACTGGTATTTGCAAACACTGAATTTGCATGTGCAAAGTGGTGCCAGGCTTTGCGTCTTTGCCTTCCTTTTTTTTTTTTGCCTTCTCTCTGGACACAGCTGTTGACACAGGAAGAAGTAGGATGTGCAATAACTCAAAAAAAAAAAGACTTAATAAATCTAGTTCATAAATTAGGCCTGCAATGAAGGCAGAGCATTGCTCTTCACCATGTGCACAGCTCCCTGCTGGCCTGCCTGCCTGGGATTTTGTGTAGGGAGAATATTCCCAACCAGTCACCCCATGTGCACATGCTAATTTTAAGAAACTGAACTATATCTTTAGAGGAGGTGTTGGCATTTATGTATCTTCTGGAAATATTCCTGAGGATTATTTACTAAATTCAAAACATTTTTTTTTTATTTTTTCCCAGAGAGAAGCTATCGAGACGGATCACAGTGAACTTTAAGATTTGTGGATGGAAGAAAGAAAACTTTTGGCTCTCTTTTGGCAGGTGAACCCAGCAATGATGAATGATACACCCTCTTGTCTGTATGACAAGTGCTGTTTCATTGAGGGCAGCCCAACAAGACTTTTGCATTGCTCTCATTAGTTTTTCAGAGCACCTTGCCTCTGTTTGAATGTGAAATGGCCACACAGATGCTGCTGAATCACAGAGGGGGTTTTGCACATGCTTCTGTCTACAAAAGCAAGTCTGAAGTGCCTCTTTCATTTGTTGGTGTTCTCTGCCACCCTTTACCTCAACCCACCTTCCCCTTCCCCTTGCCCTACACCAAGACACCTCAGCAGCAGCAGCAGCAGGAGATGATGGCTGGTCTGAAAGCTGCTGGGAGCTGTGCCAGCAGCAGCAAAGAGGCAAAACAGAGATGGTGATTGCAGCTGTGAGGGCGGGACAGCACTGCCATGTGCTGCAGCCACTGACTCTGCTCAGCACATCCAGGGTCTGCTGACAGCAAGCCACACTTCCCACAGGAGGGAATGAAAAAAGCACCTTCCTGTTAGTGAATGCTGCATGTTTTAATCATCTGAACTTTCTTTAGCAGCCACAACTGTGGGACACGCTTGTTTGGGCAGCTCTGCTGGTGGCTGATCCCTTCAGGAAGACCTGTGCATGCTCTCCATCTACTTCTTCCTGGGTCTGGGAGCATTTTGGGACATGGCTGTTCAACAGAGCAGTGCCTGGCTGCCCAAAATCTTCCCAGATGCCAATCCCTGAGGAAGAGGGCAACACAGGCAGGAGTGCAGCCATATGGGATCCCCCTGCAAGCAGGTGGGTACAAACACATCCAGTGTTCTCCCAAGCAGGGCCTGGCACACAGCCCCACAAAAAAAAAAAAAAAAAAAGGCAGGGATAAAAAGCATGAATGAGACTTTATGGGTGTCTGCTGTTGGGATATGGCTCCTTCAGCTGTGATGGAAGGAGCTTGTGCTTTGGGAAAGAGATATAGGAGTTGAGGCAGACGCTTCTTGCGTGCACATTTTCCACCTGGAAAATGTCTGTGAAGACACGGTCTGCTGCACCGTGTGGCTGGCACAGGAGGCAGAAACAGATGGAGACAGCCTCTAAAACCTTTTGTTCTCCATAGCTAATAACCTGGAGCTCCTCTGATATCTGATATGTGTAGGTTGGCTTCACCTCCATGTGCCTGCTCTTCAGAGGAACACCAGCTACACTCATCAGTTGGCTGATACAGGAATGTGTGACTGTTTTACCAAGAGAAATGGATAAGCTCCTAAAACCCTTGTGTCCTTTACAAAATGCTGTTTACAGCAGATCTGTCATGAACATCAGTAACTCACCAAGCCATTGTAGCACAATATGACATTTTAGTGCCAGCAAAACTGGGACTGAAACCAGACATGTTTTGACACAAGTTTAGAAATTAGGAAAACCTTTTTTTTTTCTTTTCTTTTTTTTTTTTTTTTCAAAAACCCCTCAGACATGTTGAGCTGTTCTAGTGGAAGACTGCAGTGCTTTTGAACAATGATTTTTCAGCACATCAACTCACTCTGTTCAAAATACAGAACTGGGCTTATCTGGACTTAAATAAAATTCTGAAATTATTATTTTCCCCATGAAAGAGAAGTCCATTTCAGTCTAGCTAAATAACAATACAATACTGCTGCTGGAAGAAATTTCCTTCCTGACTCCTGCAGAGTTTGCTGTACACTTTGAAATACCTGCTTTTATTATCCTTTTATTACCCTTAATTTACCATGCAAAGCTACAAATAAGAGTGGCCATGAAATTATCCATCCCTTGTTGAAATGCAGCTGGAATACACCCCCTCTTTTGACAGTGGATTCCAGAGGGGGCTTCACACTGTGTGAAGAATCACACTCTTACTGCCCTCCATGAAAAGCTGGTGACACTGACTGACAGGAGGCAAGCAGAGCATCTTCACAGCTCTGGCCCAAATTTACCCTTCAACAACTGGAACAAAAGTCTTTAGCTCCTACAAAGTCCTTCTCTGGTGCTAGAGCCCATGGCTCATGGCAGTGAGACACCCAAACAAAATGTAAAACATTTTACCTTTCACCATCAAGAGCTGCTACAGGAAGCCAATGTTGTTCATTCAGCCTGCACCTCAAAATTTCCTGTTCTTAAGTCATCTGCTTCTCTGTGACTTAGAGGGAATACAGATTTTTCTTGGGACATCAGGACTCAAGGGAATTACCTGTAGTTAAACATCTGATTAATGGCTCATTAAGAATCAGCAACAGTGTTTATTCAGTCCCTGTCTGAGTGTGGTTTTGCAATTATGTGCTTTTGAGACTGCAGGTGTGTGAAATATTCATAACCCAAATGGAAATATGATGGAAGTGCAGCTTACTCAAAGGCTAACTTCTGGATTATAAATATGAAACAGAAAATGTCAATTATTACTCTGCCCAGGAACTACCCAGACTCTCTAGATGCTTTACAAACATATTAGACACTGAATTTCTGTCCCAAACAATTTCTGCTAAGTGGCAGAGCCTTCTATCCCCTTCATCCACACTACAATTAGACATGAGGCTTTCTCTTAAAAACAAAATTCATCATGGGATTGCTCTTGTAGTAACCACTGTACCCTGAAGGGTCTGTGCTTTTCTGGGGGCACATTAGGGGAAGAGAGAGGAGAAAGAGGGACTGGCAGCCCTTGGCTTGGTCTGTCTTTTAGTTTGTGGCCATATATTAAAATTACAGTAGTGGAGCTTTAATTCTGCTTTAATGGTGAATCATTCATGGCACTCATCCCTTACCTGGCCCCAGAAGGATGAAGGGTGTTGGTTTTCCTCTCAGTTACCCCATCCCTGTAAAAACTAGGAAAACCAACAGTAGGGTTTGGACACTCACTCCTGCACATGATGCTCTTCTGCTGTTTGCTCCATCAGCTCCAGCAGCCACAATCACTGGGCAGCAGCAACAGGGTACCAGTAATTCTAAAATATTAAGTATTTTTAAATATGCAACCATAATGCTCTGGTTTTGAAGATGAAACAAGGACTGGAGAGCAGGAGGAAGGATGAGAGATTTGTACCTGAGCAAATACTGAGACTCAAGAAGAGTTTCCCCATTGACCTCAGGTGGGGAAAAGCTCCTTCTAAAACAGTTCACTTCTCTTCACTGCAGCTGCTGCTCTAAGCATCAAGCCTTCTCCAAAGCTGCTTCCCTTTTCTAATTCATTTTATGCTGTTGTTTTTTTAAAAAGGTCGTTTCAGAATTCCTCTGGGTCCCATACACACTGTGCTACCACCTTGCTGAGGCTCTCAGTGGTACCGTACAACTACATATTAGTCACAGGAGAACAGGAATGGATAGCCAGGCAGAAGCAAATCTAAAAGCAGTGAACCATCAAATATGAGGAAGCTGACAGATGAAGGACTGTGCAGAGTTCCTAAATCCAAAGAGCATTTCGAAAAGGGCACTTGTTTTTTTCAGGAGAAGTATTTCTAATAGTCTCTCTCCACTGCAAAAGGGAAGGACTTATCTACCTGCCATCACTGATTGCCTGGTGTAAAGTGCTTTGCATTAGCCTCAAAGAACACAGTGGAGTGCTTCCAGATGGTGGGAGGCAGCAGGCAGGATGGGCAAGGCCAAGGCCATGGTGGGAGGCAGCAGGCAGGATGGACAAGGTGTCTGCTCCCCCCCTGTAGCCATGATATTTTTCTGAAAAACCCTTTCCTTAGGATTTTTTCTCCTGAGAAGCTGAGAGGCCTCAGGAACAAAATGTAACCAATGGTTATCTGCTGCTGTGGAATGCAACAGGTGCATCTGGGATTGGTCTTATGTGGTTGTTTCTAATTAATGGCCAATCACAGCCCAGCTGGCTCGGACAGAGAGTCTGAGCCACAAGCCTTATTTATGATTCCTTCTTTTTCTATTCTTAGCCAGCCTTCTGATGAAATCCTTTCTTCTATTCTTTTAGTGTAGTTTTAATATAATATATATCATAAAATAATAAATGAATCCTTCTGAAACACGGAGTCAGATCCTCCTCTCTTCCCTCAACCTGAGACCCCTGTGAGCACAGTCACAGCCCCCTGCTGCAGGTCTGGGTGGGCTGTGGGCACAGCCTGGCCCTGGGGGCTCCTGCTTCTTCCCTGCCCTGCCTTCTTTTCCCCAGGGTGAGTAAACACACAAATGTGCTTCCTTCTTTTGGTTCATGAGCAGGAGTAGCCTGACAGACACTGTGGATGGGCCCCTATAGCATGGAGTGAGGTCTAGAGGGGGCAGAGGAACCTCCAGGCAGTGACTGTGCCAAGGAACTGACCATTTTGGGCTGAACCCTGCTATGAGTTTTAGAAAGACGCCCAAACCCATTTAAAAATGTATTTAATGTTGGGAAATCCATCATGGTCTGCAGCAAGCTGTTCAATGTTAAAACCATTTGCCTTTTTTTCTATTCTGAGTGTTTCTTTCTCCGGTTTCTGCGCTCAGATCATGCAGTGATGTTCTCTGTGACATCCAAGGGTCCTCTGTGTTAGTGCTTGTAAAACACCTCCCAACTCCTCTCAAAGAAACTAATGAACTGAACTCTTATCCTATAAGCCAGGACTTCTAGGACACACACCATTCTGGTGATTTTTCTTTTTCAGAACCACTTTTAAATCTGTGACATTAGCGTGGCAAAAACAGTCTGCCATTATTTCTCTGTATCATGGCAATATCTGCATGAGCTCATTCTTCTCCAGTTCACACATTCAAGGTTCCTATTTAATTTTTCAGCCACTGCAGGCAGCTCACATTGAGGTGTTTATCATTTCAAAAACACAGTCACCTCAGCCAGTCAGCATGACCTATTTTCCTGGTTCCTGAACCTCATATTTTTTTGTCTTGTTCCAAGGACTCTGGTTGTTCATTGCATCCAGATCACTCTGAAGAGCTGATTTATTATTTACTAATTTGCTGGTTTTTCTGTCATCTGTGATTTTTGTCTAAGAATTTGGATATTTTCTTCTAGATCACCGATAATGATGCTCTATGACACTGAACCAAAAATAGATTGCTGGGCAACTAAAGAGAAGCAGCCACACTGAATGTGGGTTCCCTGCTCCAAGTTATTAAAATACCTGTAAAAGTGAAGGCCATCTTGAACATGCATTTAACAAACTTTTGGAGATACTCCAAAATAAAGAAAGAGAGACTTGTACAGCACTGCCAAAAGAAACAAAGCTTAAATCTGTTGTGATTTGTTGGTTTGGGGTTTTTTGTTGTTGTTTTTGGGGGTTTTTTGTGCTGTTGTTTTTTGTTGGTTTTTTTCTTAACAACCTTTTTTCATGAGAAAATACTTTTTAACTAAGTCAGGGCTTTTAAGTTCTGAAGGATAAGGACATAACAGGAAAACCATCCCATTATTGCCTGTTAACTCTTTCCTACTGCTGCCATATATGCAGCATGTCAGGGAGAAAATTTTCCCTTTTAAAATGTCTCTCATCCTTTCAAATTTGAGGATAGCCACTGTTTACTCTCAGCTGTCATTTCTAGCAAAATAAAGGAGAAAGTCTGGCAAAAAAAAAATCCCCTCCCAACCTTCCATCTTTTTCTCTGTTTGAAGCTATATGCTTGATAAGTTCGAGCAATATGAAGCTTCAAAAATCCATTTCCTTTAAGTTTGAACTAGAATAGTTTCCTATTATAATTTGAATACTGGTCAGGCTTTTCAATCTACTGCAGGAAGGCAGTCAAGGATGTGCCAAATGTTAAATGTTAGAATTATTTATTGTAGTATTGTCAGCACTTTTTTTTTCAAGATAGATCCATACAGAATAGTCCCCAGCCCACAGAGCTGTGACGAAGCAGCAACCTGAAAGTGGCTTTAGGGCACCAAGTTATTGGCAAAAATATCAAGTAACTTGCAATTCTTAACTCCCCTTGCACTATGAATGCCTTTGCCACCTGGGATATTTGTGATGTACTTCTAGGAAAGACAAGCTTGGAAAGAGCTTCAGAAGAAAATAAGACTGAGAGAAGGATGTGTTCACACATTTGCTGATGTTTTATCTTTGCAGGGCCCAAAAGAAGGCACAGAGAACCAAGCTGTGAAGAGTCTCGGGGAAACCACATATCTAACTTCAAGTGTGCACTTGTACCCAGATAAATCAGGGTTCCTGGTGGCTTCTCTAACTCTCTTTACCACGGGGACTGCAGTTGCTCAGCCATTTGCAGTTCTGTTGTTGGCAGACAGCTTCTTAATACATAAGATCTTTCTAAGACTGATACAGAGAAGGTCATATGCTTTTTTCCTGAGCTCTCTGATTAATAGTATCCAAGGCTTTAAAAATATATAGGAAGAGACAATAATTGTCAAGGTTTAGGTGTATGTCTTGTGAATTCATTGCTTCCTTTAGGAGACAATTTGCTATACCTCTGATGGAGTAAGACAGTCTTGTAAACAAAAGAAACTGTAATGAATATAACAGGGAGAGAATGAGGCTTTTGTCCCCATTGTCACATAAAATATCTCCCTCTCCCCTTCAGTGCAGGAATACTTGTCAATACTATGTTTGAATCCCACCTTATAATAGCAGAAAATAGAATAATTTTGCAGAACTAAGACCAGTTTCTAAAAGCAGGAGAGGTTCAGTCTGAGCATCATTAAAATTAGAGTCCAGTTCTTAGTCTCCAGCCTGTGATCCCCCAGGGCAGGGACAGCACTGCCCTCAGTGTCATCCCTGAGTTGTTGAAGGCTTGTCCACTCCAAGGCCAAGGAAATCTGCTCCTGGGAAGCCCTTCTCCATTTCTTTCACCTAAAAACCTTCGCCAGGAATCTGAGATCTCATCATTGTCAAACACACAGAGCAGACCTGCCCTTCATTTCAAGGTTTCAAGCCAAAAAAAACCACAACCAGTGCTCTAATTAGCAGCTCTGCTGACTTTTTCTGGACTGCAAAGGATTGAGGAGTCACAGCCAACCTTTGATTTAAAATCAAGAGAGTTACAGCCTGGTCTTCCTTTGAGAAGCAGTGATTTCTGCACTCCGGGACTCATTAGGGAGGAAGCTTCTACCACCATACATATACTTTATTAAAAGGCTGAGCATTTTAATAGATGAGATGTTCCACCCAGATGCTCCATTCTACCCCTTCTCTCTCCATGCCCACCAGAGATCTGTGGGCATGGAGCAGCTGCAGCATTTCCCTGGATCATCCAAGGGAACTTTATGCAGGAAAAAACCCATGCTGCAGTGAAGGTTACTTTGCTGGTTATATAAGGGCTTGAGGTGGGGATTTTTTTTTTGGACTCCTCTGTTACCAAGGCTTTTCAAAAATCCACAATAGACCAAATTTAGCCCAACCCTCCAGTGAGTGCCTTGCAGCAAGTGTGAGAGCAATTAAGCAGCACTATTCCCCAAGCTGTCTTCTCCTCAATTATGTCAGCAAACAAAGAGGCGTGACTGGGTAAGACCCTCTCTATTAAACAAACCAGCCCTACTTATTTTCACTTTGATCAGGGGAATGAAGTCAGCAGGGAACAGGGAAGGCAAAGCAGCACGTTCTCTGTTGGACTTCTGAAGTTTACAAATAAAATAAAAAAAGAGAGAGAAAGAAAATAATGATGATGTGTAATTGGAAACTTAACCCATCCTTAGTGTGGAGCACCAGGTACACTGGTACACCAGGCAGGATGGTGGGGCCTCAGGTTCCTGGCACTGGGAATTGGGCAGCCATTATAGCTAACTTAATGAAAAACAAGGAGGAATTTCCATTGAGAGTCTATCTTTCAAAATCCCACCTTTTTCGGAGGAGCACATAACAGGATGATCTATGTTTTGTATCTGTTACTGTTTCAGATGTGGCAAGAGATACCCTTAAATGCTGTGCCTCCACCTAATCTCTTAAGAAAGTAAATAAAAGCCAAGGAATTATGACTGAACAATGTTATTCTTTTATTGGTATAAAGTCTAGTTAGTCTGCTGGATACAAGAATGTATTCCATGAACTAATAGTGTATTCTCTTCTTTCCTTCAGATTTCAGTACTGCCACATCCTTTGGGTTAGGTTTTTTAAATTGAGCTTATTTGGGTGAAGATTTCTGACTGAGCTGAGACAATTTTTGATTGGGCTAAGACAGAATAAATGTTGCCCCACATCACAGACCCCCCATCACCTCTGCAGTCTCTGCTGGAAGCGCCAGCTTTGCATTTCTCAGCTAATGAAACATTCATCAGTGTCTGGGCAGGGAGGGTTACTATCAAACTCTCCCTACTGAGAGGTAAAGTGCATCCCAGCGTTGCTATTAGCTATTTTGACATCACTCTTAAAACACTCTTGGTCGTGCTTGTAGCAGCCTAGAAGACGGGAGCTGTGTGGGTTCCTGAGGATCCCTGGGAAGCTGCAGGAGCTCCAGCAAAGCTGCACCACAGGGGAAACCTGAACATCTCCGTGGGCCACCTCCCCAGCAAGTCTCCAGGAGATATGAACAGAAGCCTTGCTCGAGGGATTGTTTTTTATACATAAATTTAGTGTTTGCAAAAGCAATGGGTGCAGAGGAATGGAAACAGAAGCCTCTTCCTTATCCTCAGACCTGGGTCTTGAAGCATGAGAGGTTCTGATGGCTGGGGAGAGAGCAAGGGGAGATTAGAGCTCTCCATGTAAAAACTTTCTCAACCATAGCTTCATTTTAATCTCTTATTTATTGCTGGTTGCATCTGCTTATAAATTAGGCCAGTAAGTTGTCTGGAGCTCTTAATAGCACATTTCACTGCTGCTTTGAAAGATCATCTGTACAGTCAACAAAATAATATTAATGGGTCATTACTCCAGTAAAGCAAACCACTGAATGATAACAGCAGCATTAACAGGATGGTGATAATGAACTCTTGGAACTTCTTTAGTGTTGGGTATCAAAGCACTTTCCCAAGGAGACCAATAATTTTACCCCATTTTATATCTGGAGAAACTGAGAAAAGGAGCAATATCTGTCAATGATTGTCAGACAGAAACACAAGCAGATGCTTGCAGCTCAGAAACTGAAATGGATATTTCTCAGAGGCCATACTCTGGAGTTTTAATTTTAATTTCCTGTCACCTTCTCTCTAAGCCTGATCCTCTGCCAGCTCAGGGGAAAGCTTCTCTGAAGCAGGAGGAGAGACTGTGGTTGCTCATTGCCACTGTCATGTCACCCCCCTTGGCCAGCTCATGCTGTCAGAATTTCATCTCTCTAGAGGTATTTTTCTCTAGAAGAGCTCCTGGAAGGAGCCCTAGAAGAAGCTCATTTCCTCAAGTCATGCTGTGTATGTTACTGGCTTTTTTAGGGCTTGCCTGAATCTATGTGGGAAAACTAATCCAAAAATCCTCTGTGAACTTGCTCAGAATCAAAGTAGCCTGCAGTGATTTAAGCTAGGCTAATGAAGGACTGACTGAGCTTTCTGCACAAAGCTTTCAGTGCCATTTTAATCTTCCACTTTATCACAGCCTCAGTTTTGGACCAACAGCATTACAGACAAACCCTCTCAAAATAAAGGAGAAACACAAGAAAGGACTGCAGGGTGTGGGTGACTATCAATAAAAATTTTCCTAATAACTATGCTACAAAAGCCAAATATTACAGTCTTGACCAGGGAAGACAAGAAGAGTCTGCATCAGAGATTTGTGAAAAATGAAATCAGGAGTTTGGCAGTTCAGAATCTCCTCTGAGTCTTTAATTCTGAGAAAGAACCAAGGATGGAGTGATTCAATGCAGACATCTCTGATTCTTATGCCTGGAGAGAAGCATCTGAATAGGCAACTCCCCAAGGACCAAACTCAGGAGACAGAAACTCAGATTTCACTCTTTCCTTTTGACCTTTTCTCAATTCCTCATGAATTCCAGAGCAGCCTCAGCATGGTCAGGACCAGTTCTTCCTTCCCAGGGCCAGAGGAGGGGGTCCAACAGCAGATTCCCAGCAGTGAGCCCAGCTCCTGGGGACCTTCCTCTCCCAGGAGGAGGGAGCTGAGCTGAGCCTGAGCAACCATACTTCAAATACTTTAAAAGACAGGTTTTCCTGCTAATCTGCTCCACTTGAACAGTCAGTGCTGGAAGCAGACCAATGCCTTGGAGAAATACTTCAGTTTCTCCCAGCTTTGGAACCTGGGCATCATTTTTGATCTGCCTTGTGTGCTCTCACTAGATCAATGTATCATCACAGCAGTTCCCTCTGCTGAAATAGGGCCATCCTTCTCCTAGCACAGCAGAGTGTCTCATCATCTTAGACCACAGATCAACTCTAATTTTCTTCTCTCTAACACAGAAAACTGCCATTTTGCCCTGCTTGTATCCTCTGAGAACAACACTGTAAAGGGAATTTTCTTGCCTTCCCTTCAGACTGTGTCCTCCCCTCCTAACAAGCCCCTCTCTCAGCACTCTTTAGTGGCCACATCAAACCTAAGCTGCTTGGTCTGTGTTCTCAAGGCACTTCACAACTTTTATCTGCCTTACCCATCGTTTCTCACCGAGTTTCAAGAGATCATCTCTCACCTTCAATCAGCCCCAGTGCCAGATGGAAGCAGCCCCAAATCCTCCCCCCACCCCTCTCAATACAGCTAACTAACATGGGAACAGCAACTCCTCCCTTCTGTGCCAGAGACTGTGGCAGATGGCACCACCCTGTTTATTACAGGATAATCCTTTTTTAAAAGAAGATAAGGAAAAAGAAATACTCAGAAAGTTTAATGAGGACTTTGAAATGGAGTTCCTGCATGTGGATACAGACTGGAAGTCATCCCTGGGGTCACCAAGCACAGTCCCTTCTATCATGTGCACTCCATTGTATTGACTCTCCATAAACTTACTGAGCTGTGGCTGGGAGGTAGTTGGGATTCTGTTCATTGTCATTCCTTCCAGAAGGCTGTTCCAGCCTCCCTTAATGGCTAGAAGACTTTGATTTCCAGTGTGATTTTATTGGTCTCCAGTGCAAATGGTCCTTTTTTCTCCCTAAGGTTTTACAGGCAGTAATCATAACCCTCCTAATCCTTTATTTTCCTGTGATCAACAAGCCACACTCCTTTAGCCTCCTCTTGTAAATCAGGCTCTCCATACTCCTGATCTCTCTAATACCCACATCTGTGTCTCTGTTTTAATTCACATTTTTTAAGCATAGATATTCACAAATGGCTGTAACAAGCAAGGATGCTAAAATCTTCTTACCTATGCAGACAGTACTTTTGCTGATGCAAGCTGTGTCCTTTTCACAACTCATCAAAAAGTGGACATAATTTTGTCCAGAAATTTTGATTCTGTGGAGCTGATGCCAGACTAAAAGGCCTGTACACACTGGTCTCTCTGTTATTCTCCCTTTCTCAAATACAGACACTGTGTTTGCTATTCTTCAGTCACACAGTGCCACCCTTGAGTTGATAGATTTATTAAAAACTCTTACTACCAGATTTGCAATTTCACACATCAATTCTTCCAGAACTTTAGGAGCAAAAGTTTCCACTCCACAACTCTCCACTTCCCCCAACATGTGCTATGGAAGACTTTTAGCTGTTATTCCACTTATGGTGAGGCAAACTGTGTTCCCACGTGCTCCTTCCCATTAGTCACTGCACTTTTACCCTGTGCAAAGTGGTTGAACTTAAATTTCTGCACACACACTTTGAGATGTGATCCCCAGCACGGTGAGTGATGGTTCCATGCCTGCAGTGAAAGTAGGGTATTGGATTTGTGCTGAAATGTTAAGAAACACATTGGATATATGAAGCATTTCAGAAACTTAAGGGGAGTGTTAAGATGAACAAGTATGCTTTTAAAATCTCTTTTTAATGCTTGAGGTGGAATAAGCACCACGTATCGACTGGGCCATTAAAACAAAACCACTCCCAGGATTTCAGTGCATTTCTGCAATAAAATGAAATGAACAATGCTTGTGGCAAACACAACCTCAGTAATTGCCTGGGAACCTCGTGAAAAACTGAAGCCCAAAAGACAAAGGAAAGAGGGAATAATACCAAAAAAAAAAAAAAAAAAGAAAGAAAAAGGTGAAAACAAATATTGCAAGACACCTGAACAGCTATTTCACTGCCACAGAAAAAAAATTGCCGTGTGCTTTCTTTAGGAACTGCATCCTAACACTTCTTTTTGATGAAATCAATGGAGAGCACCGGAGGAATGCATTAGCATCACAGCCAGCTGCTGTGCTGTGGATCTGCCCTCTCATATCCATGGGAGCCCTCGAATTCTCCTTGTACAGCCCTCTTTAAGTCTGTCTGACACTAAAATGGGGCCCACAGCTGGAAGACTGCAGGCCCCCTCCAGGTGAGGCTTACCTGGAGCTCAGGACCTGGTGAGCTCGCTCGGCTGTAGGGCTGGGAGAGAGGAGCAGGACATTCCCTCTGCTGCTGTGGTGGTGAAAGGCCTGGGGCCAACTGGCACTGGACACAGGGAAAAGGCTGTGGCTACGGAATATTTAAAATGCAAGAGATGTGAGCATGTGTGTCACAGACGTCTTTTATGAAAAATCCTTTCCTTGGGATTTTTCCTCCTGAGAAGCTGAGAGGCCTCAGGAACAAAATGCAAACAATGGTTATCTGCTGCTGTGGAATGCAACAGGTGCATCTGGGATTGGGCTCATGTGGTTGTTTCTAATTAATGGCCAATCACAGCCCAGCTGGCTCGGACAGAGAGTCTGAGCCACAAATCTTTGTTATCATTCTTTCTTTTTCTATTCTTAGCCAGCCTTCTGATGAAATCCTTTCTTCTATTCTTTTAGTACAGTTTTACTGTAATATATATAATAAAATAATAAATCAAGCCTTCTGAAACACAGAGTCAGATCCTCGTCTCTTCCCTCATCCTAAGACCCCTGTGAACATGGTCACACATGTGGGGTACCAGGAGGATCACTGCAGCTTCTCCTTCCTATTTCACCCTGGGTGCATCGCTCCACACGCTGAGGTGCAAACACCTCGAAGGTGCCATCTTCTCCTTGCCTCTCCCTGGAGCACCAATGCACGAAGCCAAGGGGGCCCAGCAGGTGCAGGAGGCAGGCAGGAGGAGCAGCCTGCTGGCCCTGGCCCAGGCTGCCATGCTGCTGCTAAGCAACGTGCAGGCACAGCCTGCTCGGGAAACCAATCAAGGCAGCGTCGCGCTCCCCTCGCGTTGAATGTCAGTTTACAAATGGAAGTGACAGATCACAAACCATTCCCCTCTGTAGTGATGTGGGCTCATCCTGAACCCATCTCCCTGTGCCTGGCTGGTGCAAAGTGATTCCACCTCTGCTAAATGACTCCCAGAGTCTCCAAAGTACAATTTTGTTTTATAGTCGCTGTCAAACCAAAACGTTTCATGTTAATTTCTTACAACCTACTCCACTGTCTGCTCCGCTCCTATTTGATATTTATTCCCCTGTCAAATGTGCATTTATTTGCTGACATTTTTATTAAATTAGACTGTAATAAATCTGTCTGCATTTATGTTTATGTCTCTTCATGCAGAGGACCCCAAAGTAAGTTCCATACATTAAGTGCATGGCCAAATGCTCATGAGCATTTCACAGAGGGTAAATAAAGTCGAAGTACTGGTAATCAAAAATGATAACAACCCAACCTGGCCAGGCTGGAAGGAGACCAGGGGAAGCAATGTTTTTGTAACAGTGGGCAATCATCTCTCTCCTGATCAGAGAGGAAAGTTTCTGGGAACAGCCCCACTTCCAGATTGTGAAAATTCACACTTTTTATTTTCTTTTAGACAGGATAGAGAATTTCTTGAGCCCCACTGTTGGCAGATTTTTAGCAGTAAAAAACAGCTTATAAATGGTTGCAACTTACAAAATATTGCTGTAAGATACATTACAAATGAAATTCCAGAGTGCAGTTACTGGTCAAATGCTCCCTGGCTCTTATTAGGGCTTTTAAAAACTTCCTTAGCTCACCAAACTGTGAGTAAATAAAATTCTGCATAGTAAAAGTGAGGCACAGCAGAGTGGGATTTGCTTGATATCACCCACCAAGCCATCATGAATCAGGAACAAAGATCAGAACAGCTAAATACCATCTGGAGAAACCTGGGGGGCCAGATCAACTGTCTCACATTTGTGTCATTTGAAGCTTCCCCCAAAAACTTCCGTGCAAAAGAGTATTTTTGTGTGTAGCAACTTTTTTTTTTTTTTCCATAGCAGCAACAGGGAGAAGAACAAGTTAAAATCCACACCAGCAAGGTCATTCAAGGTTGAGGCTTCTCCTCAGCCCCCTCCTGCTGTCCCCTGTCCTGTCAGTCATGCCTGGTGTCAGGCAGCACATGTGCTCTGCAATTCCTGGGCATCACTGAGGCATCTGAACGAGGAGCCTCAGTGATCCCTCTCACCACTCACCCCCAGCTTGATGAGAGCAATGCAGAGGAATTCAGAGCAGCTCCCTCCAGCTTCAGAGGGCTCCGAACACAGGAAATTTTTTTGCTAAATTACAATGTCTTGAAATTGGCAACAGCACGCTGATTATGTCTCATTGTGGCTGTGATGTCCTTGGCTATGGAGCTGGGAGACCACAAAGTGAATATAATGCTCCTCTATGTGACTCTAATGACTGATGATGCTCTGCTGTGGGTAGCAATTTTGAAATAACTGAGAATGACGACAGAGAATATTGCCTTTGTCTTCTCGTTTCAGGAGGGCTTTACGTGTAACTAAGGAGTACAACGCAGCCCTGCCAGCCACACACGCTGCTAATGGGGGAAATTTGCAGCCCCATCAAGCAGTTTGTGCTAATCTGCCCCATATAGAGCCCTGCAGGGCAGGCTGAGCTCATGAAGCAGGGAAAGGTGGGTGCTCACTGCTAGGCAGGGTCTTCTCACATACAGGAAGAAATCTCAGGACACAGGGACAGCCAACAAACGCTGCAGACCACAAAACCAAATTAATAAATTAAATTAAGTGTAGCATTTTTTAAATTGGGCACCAGATGCTTTCCTCACTCTGGTTGCTTCCTGCCATTCTGGTAGCTCAGAGGAACAGTCTCACTGAATAAAACAAGTGCTGATCCCACAGAGGGATGGATTGGATGCTTTGGTGACACGCAGAGAATGCAGCTCTGTTGTCTTCCAGACCTGACCTAGTATTGCTGCTTGCCAGCCCTTTGTGCCACAGAGATGTGCCAGCCTGCTCTGGAGTGTCTCCTGTGCTTTGTGACCCCCTCACAGGCAACATGTGCACAGGGGACACACAAAGAGTGTCCCACATTAGACAGGGATGATGGAGCTTCTCTCCTGCCTTCACCACCCTCTGACAGAGCATGAAGGGCTTCAGTGCACAGGAATGTCACTGTCAGTCAATGGAAAACACCCACTGTGCAGCAATCATCCTGTGAGGGGGGAAACAGGGGAGGCTGAATGCAGATCCCACCTCTGATGTGCCAGAGACTGTGGCAGATGGCACCACCCTGTTTATTACAGGGTAATCCTTTTTTTAAAAGAAGATAAGGAAAAAGAAATGCACAGAAAGTTTAATGAGGACTTTGAAATGGAGTTCCTGCATGATCCTACCTCTGGTGTGTCCTGCAGGAAGCTCCTCTGAGCCTCACCCAGGATCTTATACCCATCCCAGCCTTCCATGAGGAGACCCAGAGACCTGAGCCCTCCCCAGGCAGAGCAGTCTCAGCTCCAGCCTGGCTGAGGGAGCACGAGCACAGCCACCACCATCACACACGAGCTGACTGCTTTCACTTTTACACACTGCCTGAAGCAGCTAATTTGAACTTGTGCAGGTCAGTCTCCAGAGATTGAAGACTGACATAAGAGGGGCACAAAAATCTATTTCTGATCTGCCAGAACAGCAGGTCCTGGGAAGCCCAAGTGCTGTGCTGGCAGCATGGTTTGCCTTTGAGGGATGGGAAATCAGAAAACAGGAGGTCAACTAACTCCAAGATAACACAGCTGATTTGGAGAAGAGTCACCATGAAGTCATTGCTTTGATGGTCATTAGGGCTCCTGAAGATACTGGACTGAGCAAATTTTGTCATAATCCATCCTGAAAGATTTTAAACTCAAGGTACTGTTGAGAAAACAAACCTTTTGTTCAAACCCCAGTGCAGACTGGATTGCCATGGTGGCCTTTCTGTTCCACAGCCACACTTTATTTATCTTCCTCCCTCCCATTGTTGCAGGAGCCAACAGAGAACAGAAATGTACCAACAGGTCTGAGTTTATCTGTGTGAAAATCTTTTCCTATGAAGAACATAAGTCAGTGCCCACAATATTTGATCTCACCCTGCTCCTGAGCTCACAGGAAATGCAGGGAGGGCGATGTTTTCTCACACCTCGGGAGCAATTGAGGTGGGGCACATAAATCTGTGTCCTGTTCCACCCAACAACAAGCCAGAGGGTCTTTGTGAACCAGAAGAGACTGATCACACCCAAAGGCTGCTCCAACCAGCCACAAAGGCAGCACACAAGGGGTTTTCTGTGAACCAGAAGCATGTGTCTGCTCCTGCCTTGTATTGTTCCCTTTAAATGGAAACCATTCTGAAGCACAGCTTGTGTGCCCTTAATACATTGCAGCTTTCTGGGCAAATTCCATCCCTTGCACAGGGTGAAGACCATGCCCAAGACCTGTTCCCACCTTAGTCTGGTGGGCTTTCCACAACTCTAAACAGGGGTGACAGCTCTGGTAGTGGAGCTCTGAGGGATCTAACACAGGCAATTTAAAAAGTCAGTGCTCCCAGCAGCCCACTCTCCCCCAAACAATTAGAGGCAAACATGGGCCTGCATTTCAATGCCTCCAGGTGGAGGCTGGCATGCCAATGTGAGCCCACCTTCAGACAAAGCTCTGAGCTCACCCCAGAGGGGCAGTCAGGGTGTGTGGCTCTGGCTCCTGGCAGTAGCCAGGGACAGATCTCTGCTGGCCCCATCCCTTGAGCCCATCTCCCCACACTCACTGCTGGCCCCATCCCTTGAGCCCATCTCCCCACACTCTCTGCTGGCCCCATCCCTTGAGCCCATCTCCTCACACTCTCAGCCTCCTGCCATTCTTGGTGTTTGCTATTTCTTGCACGATTTCTTGGCCAGGCTGTTCTGACAGAGGTTTGGTGCTGGTGCCCACAGTGGGCAGCTGTGGCTGCAGGTGCCTCCCTGCAGTGGAGTTTGTGTGTGTGTGTGTGTGTGTGTGTGCAAACCAGCACACAGGCAAGCCCAGCTTGGGGATGATTTTTTGCACAGAAATTTGCATCTACCAAAGCAAACAGCTTTCCCAGCTTCTCCTTCCTCAGACCTGCCTTGGTGTTCCAAATGAGTGGGTTTTGCCTCTTTTCCTGCAAGTGAACATTGCTTTTCCTCAAAAACACTGGGGAACAATTAGAGCAATGAGAAAATGGTAAAAATAACACAAACCCATCACATTCCTCACAGCACTGACAGCCAGAGTGCTGTGTGGTATGGCAGAGAGCAGACACATTACACATTTAAAAACCAAACAGGTGAGCACTATCTGTACTTTAAATCACTCATAACCACTCTCACTTTGCTAGAAATATTTCAGGAAGCCAGAACACCTCCATGGCCCTGTGAGCACATTTAACAGCCCTTGGTAATTTGTCACTTGGGATGCCAATCACTCGTGCTGGTTTTGTCTGGAGAAGTTTACTTCATAGCACCTGGTGTGGGGCTGTGTTTTGGATTTGTGCTGGAAGCAGTGCTGATAATTCAGGGATGTCTCCATGACTGTCAGGCAGGGCTAACACAGAGCCCAGACCTTTTCTGCTCCTCACCCCAGGGTTCAGGAGGCTGGGGGTGCATGGGGAGCTGGGAGGGGACACAGCCAGGACAGCTGACCCCAGCTGAGCCCAGGGATACCCCAGGCCATGGGGTGCCATGCTCAGCATGGGGGGACAAAAAGGACTGGGGGGGCTTTCAGAGGGACAGCATTTGTGCTCCCAAGTCCCCATGATGTTTGACAGAACCCAGCTTTCCTGGGGATGTCTGAGCCTGCCTGCCCAGGGGAAGTGGAGAAGGGATTCCCTGTTTCACTTTGCATGTGTGCACAGCTTTTGCTTTGCCTATTAAACTGTCTTTGCCTCATTTCCTCCCATCCACACTTCTGATTCTCTTCCCCACCCCACTGTGTGGGGCTGAGCTGCCAGCTGGGGTTAAACCACAACTATATTTTTTAATGCTGTTTCATTTGTGGCAGCACTGCAGTACAAAACATTCAAACATTGCTAGGTTAAAATATGTGTTTTCCCAGTGGTAATTAGTACAAGAAAATCAGGCTAAATGTATTAATTTCAGTTGGCTTTTTCATTCTCTTCCTGTAGTTTTACACTTCACAGTCGCAATAATTGTAGCCCTTATGAACAATTATGTAAAATTATGTAAAATGCAATATGATCAAGGTATTAGACTATTATTATCCCAGCTGTAAATGCATGAATCATTACTACAGAGTACCTAAAACCCCCAGAATTGTCTGTCAGTTTGAGTTTAGGGGCCTTTTTTTGTCTTTTGGATGTTGATGACAATTAAATCATACCTTGATAAATATAAAAGGAAAAAAATCCAGCATAGCTATTATGAGTCCTCATTAGGAAGCAAAAGAGTGGTTTTGATGTTTTGCCATTTAGTTAATTGTCTGGCTTGTGACTTATCTGGAGAGTCTTTTCTGAAGCAGAAATCCTGGGCTGGATGTGAAGGGAGCTTTTGGGGATCAGCCTGGTGGGGAGAAAAGATTTGGCAGACTGGAAGAGGGCTTGACCTGCTGTTTATTGAGTGACCTGTTGAATGCATGACAGAGAGCTCACAAATGACAGAAGGATCTTGAAGGACTTTAGATATGAATGAAGACAGAAATTTCCCTTTTTTGACCCTGTTGCTTTGCATGCTGAGGTGCAGTGATGCCTATTTGCTCTTGGGCATAAAAATAGAAATTATTTTATAAATAATTTTATAAATATCTTCATATTATATGTGTGTCTATATAAACCTCCATCATTTAAAAATAGGTTTCTTTTTTTCTTTTTTTTTTTTTTTTTTTTTTTTTTTTTTTTTTTTTTTGGGAAAGGTCAACAAGCTTTATATTAGTGCAAAGCTACATCCTACTCCTTCATCCTGACCTCAGAGTCAGTGGGACTGAAGACAGATGAGGAGACTCAGCATCACAGTCAGGTACCAGGGTGTGTATTAATTTCCCTCTGTGCTGAAGGAGAGCTATGCCCACTCATTTTGGAGGAGTTAAATTAGTATTCTGGGGGAAGGAACACCATGACCTGTTTCTTTCTGTTTCCTGTGGATGTGTGTGGTGATTTGAATGTGAGACAAAACTGGAGATTGCTCAGGAAATTCTCATATAAGTCACTCCTAAAGTTTGTAGGAACCATGAAGATCATATTACAGAGTTACAGAAAATAACAGAGCCTTGAAATTAGGTGAAAATGTCATAGAGAGAAATGTGGCTGAGCCAGGTTCTATGGAAATTTATTTACCATTGCCTCTTTTATGCTGAAAACAGAAGAGAAACAAAGCACTAACAAATATGGGAAGAAGTGTCTAGTGTATTGAAAGCTGAATAACCACTATGAATTGGTCAAAATAATGAAACAATTATTTACAGGCAGGCCTGGAAGAGATAAATTCTTGCCTTGGATGGTAAAGCTAATGGGCTGGATTTATCTTTCTCATTGCTCCTGTAGCCCATCCCTCTTCTTCCTGGTCAGACCTGCAGTGACACACAGGGATTTGCTGACAGTGCTGATCCATCCAGCCCCTGTGGCACCAAAACTGGACAAATAATTCATTTAAGAAGGGGACACTTGGACCCAAAGTAACAAGAAACATTTATCTTTCCTGTCAGGGTGGGCAGGCCCTGGCTCAGGGTGCCCAGAGCAGCTGTGGCTGCCCCTGGATCCCTGGCAGTGCCCAAGGCCAGGCTGGATGGGGCTTGGAGCACTCTGGGACAGTGGAAGTTGTCCCTGCCCATGGCAGGGGGTTGGAACAAGATGATTTTTAAGATCCCTTCCAGTCCAAAGCGTTCTGTGAAGTGGCAAAGAGGTAAAATGCTTCATCAAGGAAAGGACACCAGAAATGTTCCCTTCTCCAGCTCAGAATAAAACAGTCACTCCCTAACAGGTGGTTATGGAGAGCTGGGGCTTTTAAGGAAGTTACAGGGAAAAGCTAATGCCTCTTTTCCCCATTCATAGAATCAAGCTCTGAATTCAATGACAGCTACTGAGAACAGGACTCAAATAATTCTTTAATCTAAAGGGAGACTGCTCAATATCTCCATTTGGAGCAGAAAACCATCTCCTGTTTTGGGTTTTTGCCTACAGGGAGCAGGGATAGGGATGTTTGTATCTGAAGTCAGGCTGCAGATGCCCAAGTTTGCAGTAATTATGTAACTTGCAAAGGCAAACCTGTTAAACCTTAGATCAGCGTTTAAAAATGCAAGAGAAAGTTATCTACCTAATTGCCTGGAAAAAAACTATGCCCCTCCATTTGCAAGAATGAGACAATATTAATTGTCTCTTAATAACACAAGGTTGTTGTTCAAGAGCCCTGTTGGACTTTATTTTTTCCTTGAAAAGGAGAAAAAGAACCCTCAAAATAAGGAAAAGTGTGCAATGGAAGAAGCTAATATAACTAGAAGTGAAATGTTAATGTTATTTCATTAAATGATTTGTGAAGAATGAGATAAGAGATCAACAGTCTCAAAGAATAATTTCTTTAAATACCTTGCGCTCGAGATTCCCCTCTAGGCAACTTTTCATCTTTCTTCATTAAAAAAATAGCATTAAATTTTATTAAAGAGTCCCAATTAAGCTGGTAACTTGCTTCAAAGAGCATCCAGGCTTAGGGGGATATGTTAAACGTTAACAGTGATGGGAAGATTCACCCGTAGAGCTGATTTTAAAAACAGCATCTTTCTGACTGCTACAATTGGGCTTGCACACCCTGAGGCATTCTCCCAGACCTACTGATACCTATTTTGGGAAGCAGCACATAAATTCTTGGCTTTAAGGTCAAGTAGATGGTGAAGTTGGCTGTAACAAATGCAAACTTTTCCTGATAGCTTTGGAAGATGTCAAAAACCAATTTCTAAAATGAATGTTTTTCTTAGATCCTGAATTGGTCTGATCTGAGGGTGGCACCACACGCTCCAGAAGCAAACCCTGTGAATTTAGCTTGCCTTGTTGTTTAAGTGGAGTTGGCAATAAACACAACACTCAAAAATAATCCACAGAGTCTTGGCTGGAGACAGCTGACAGGAAAGAAAGATGTTGGTCCCATCTCATTTTCTCATTGGTCAAAACCAATGGGAAAGCAAACACATTCTATTGTTTTCAGAGGAACACTCAGGGTGTGAGGCTTGAAAAGGAAAGACAAGGACCCTCACAGCTGGTGCTTGGGAAAGGGGCTGGATGGGCGCAGGGGGGTCCTGAGAACTCTCTGGGAGGGGTGGGAAGCTGCCAGGGGCAGAACCTCCAATGCTGACAGGGTAACAGCTGCCCTCGGGTCCTGCATGGCACGGAGTGAGTGCTTGGCCTGGCCAAAAGCTCCTTTGCCAGCGCCTGGCTGTGGGAGAGGGATGACCAACACTCCACCTTCATCACTGTGTGTTCCAGGGAGGAAGAGCAAGATATAAATACAAATATCACCAACCCATCCTGAAGATTTAGTGAGCCACAGTCTGAACTCTATGGAAAAACCTGAGGGAAAAAATTCTGAGAAAACCACTTGCTATGAATCTTGTTCAGTGACAGTAGATAAATAGGATGGGAAGGAAAACCTGCAGCACTCCCAGGTCCCTGCTGATCCCAGGGGAAGCAGAGAATGGGAAGAGGAGTGAAGGACAGGTCTTCCACTTGAGAAAGCCATCTTAAATCCAGACTTCTCCTACCCTCTCTTGTTCCTGTGGCAGATCTCCTCTCTGAACGATGCTGCACAAGGAGATTATTTATTCAGCCATCCAAATGTCACATTCATATTTAGACATTGATATAATCCTTAGCTTTACATTCACATCCTGCATTTCCTTCAGTTCTAATCGAGTGCTAATTTCACATTCATCCCTCATAGCCTCATTTAGACAAGACACCCAGTGGTGCATACTTAGGGGGGGTCTATTATTATTATTTATTTATTTATTTATTTATTTATTATCAGAGTATGTCATTCCCAGGCAAAGGATGTGCTGCCTGCAATGTAATTTTTTATATGCTGGATAACACTTGCATTGACTGGGAGGCACACAAATCAATTGCATATTGTATTGCAGATTATTTTGTATTTATTATTTGCTGTCAAAGTGATTTTGAAAACCAATGCTTATGTGCTGTGTGTACTTTACTATAAATAGGGGGACTCCTGCAGAAGGTACAGGGAACAGGATAAATTTAATTTGACAATTCTCTAAGAGGTAACCTCCACTTCTTTCCAATCTGCCACTTGCAACAAACAAGCCAAACTGGTGTTGAATGCAGAGAAAAAGAGCTGGAGAGATTCAGTAGTAAATATTACAGTGGGCAGATACAGGAAGGTTTGCTTCACCAGTTTAGGAAGGTGCACAGCAGGGCTACATTTTCCTAAGAAAATGATTAATGGCACCCCTGAGATAATGCCTCCTCTTTTTCAGCTCTTCCCCCCCCCCCTTGTTTAATTCCTTTTACAGGAGTAAGGTTTAAAATGATACTTTTCTCCCTCTTTCAATGAGACAGCGCATCTCACAAGGGAAAAATCAATTCTAAGTGGGAATTGTGTATATTGCAACATTTCTATACAATAATTCTCCCCTCCCCTCCCTTGTACACATCTCCATCAGGGACAAATAATGGAGCCAATTTACTGGGAGCACAACGTGGCAACAGCTTTGCCCCAAGGCTGGCTGAGCAATTTTACCTCTTCTCAGGCAACAGGAGGCTGCTGAGAGTTCTTATCAGCCCAGCACATACAGGAGCTTATAAGTGGAAGGAGAACAGAACAGAATTCCCTGGAAGTGGTCTAAAATGTTGTACTGGTGCAATTGTGAGTGATGTTAAGGCTTGTCATGCTTATGTTCCTGCTTTTCCTGGGGGTTTCTCTCTCCCTTCCCTGGGAGCTGGCACTGCCATGCAGGTGGCTGTGGGTTGTGGGCTGAGCCAGGTGGGTCCATCCTGAGTGGAAACCAGGGAGGGAGGACTGGCTGCTCCAGCTTCACTTCCTCTCCCTTCCGTGTCTACACATGCACATTTATAAAATAAAATAAAATAAAATAAAATAAAATAAAATAAAATAAAATAAAATAAAATAATAAATAAAATAATAAAATAAAATAAAATATAAAAAATAAAATAAAATAAAATAATTAAATAAAATAAATAAAATATAAAATAAAGCTGTTGTTTACAAGTGAGGTGCCATGAGCACACATGCTCTGGGAGGAGAAGCCAGGAGATCGTATTTGATGGGGACCAAAAAGCCCAGGAACGCTCTTTTATCCTCCCCTCCTGCAAAATTGTTGCTGCTAGAGCTCATCTATCCTGGTTCAGAGACTGGCAGGGACTAGGACAATACCCCGTGTGACAGCACAGCTTCTGGAGGGGGTGGCTGGAGGAAAAAGCAATTACATTTTATGTTCTATCTTCCCCTCTGCTTTCTTTTCATTATCCTATAAACCTTAACAGGGAATAATCAAGAGAGGCTCCCTGGCTGTACTGCAAGTTTACAGAGGTCAAAGCTGCTTGAACTTGCAACTTTACCTTAACTATCCTGTCAAGACAACACATGGGCCTGCTCTCCAAATTGATTACATAAATCTCCAACACAACTGTTAATCACACTCCTTATTCCAGCTTATCTTTCACCAGAGATAAAGCACAGCTGCCTGGCTGTTTATCATAGTGTTGGCATGGTATTATCTACCTTGAAACTTCAGACTCCCCCTGCCCAGAGGTGTGATAATGGGAATCAGAATCACGTTTTTATAGATAAAGTAAGATTTTGCTGAAGAGTCTTTGTAACACAGAAAAAAATAGAAAAGGGTGATTATTAGGCTTGTTTTGCAATGATCTCTTGTCAGCAGTTGCTTGATATATACCCTAATTTAGGCAATGTTTTTATTGAATGATCAGGACTCAATTTCTCAAGTAATGAACAATTAAAAATTAACTCTATTTCTTATTTCTGGGGTTGCCCCTGCAGTAAGCCCAAGATGATAACCCAAAATCCTTCCAAGCTTTTCTCTGTAAAAGAGAGGAAAAGGGAATTTAAGAAGTAAAAACTAGCCACTGTTTCTAGCCACAATAATAGATATCCTCTTAATGCTCCTGGGATGCTTAACAGCAAGAAAAAATCACTTTTCTGAAGGACATGGTGACAGAAGAAACTGAAAATTATGTGGGCCTTCAGTGCCTAGGGAATGAAACATAATATTAAAAAAGTAGGCATCTACCTCACATGGTGGGATGTGCTTTATATTTATCAACTGCTGGCTTGTTGTTGGCCTCCAAGGATGAACCCACCATTAACCTCAAGCAGTGTCTTTTAATTTGCCTGAGGTCCTGCCATGGCTCCTGGATGCTTTCATGATGATCTTTAGCAGGAGCTGTTCTAGGAGAAAAGCCATAAAAAGATGTGTTGTTTGTGCCTGAAGGGCCCTGGGGAGCTGCAGGGGAAGGCAAAGCAGGTGGTGGTGTCAGTAATGCTCTGAAGCCTGAAGAAAACCTTGCAGCAGAAACATCACCTTTCATGCTCCCCTCCCTTCACAGCACCTCTGGTTTTCTAATGTGTATTTGCCTCATTGTGTTTTTATTTTGCTTTCTGCATAATGATGAAAACACAGGGCTGGGTTTGCATTATCTGGTTTTTTTACGTGATATCTATAATTGACTTCTGGAGCACAACGGCATTCACTGAGTGAATTGATTTAAAATTGCTGTAATAATATTGCAAAATTCCTTTATTAGTGCTGGAGTACATCAAGAAGAATCAGTGAGATTACCATCTAGGATAATAAACACTTACAGGCAAGTGCAAGCAGCCCACAAAAAGTAGCAATTTTGCAACTGCTTCTCTCTTTCATTCTGTTTCTCCAACAACCACTGGCCCATCATCACCACAAATTAGATGGCACCTACAGGAGCCATCTGGAAGGATCTGTTTTTCATATATAAGTGTTTGAAGAATATGAGGGAGAGAAGAAATGGGAGGAAACAGTGAACTGAGCTGGTGGTTCCTCATTATGTGCTAATGTTGGGAAGAAGGGGTTGATTCTCCCTCTCTTGACATCAGCATAAATTCAGAATCGCTCCAATGAGTCAGAAAGCAAGTCAGGATGCTGAGCTGAATGTCCAAGCCTTAAATTCCATTTCCAGGACACAATCCAAGAGATCCTTTCAAAGAATTCCAGGCCATCATTGCACTGACTTCCAAAGGATCTGGACAGGAGCCGATTTCTCACCAAGCTGGAGGAACAAGGCTGAGGCACCTCCCATGGTGTGGATGCAGGGATCCCCTGAGATCAGCCCACAGATTTTTGAAAAACAAATCATCCATTCCCTGAAGACTCTGGGCCATGATCACTGCTGGAACCACTTAAACAAAGCTGGCACCAGGAAACAGGTATTATTATAAGCCTTATTATGTAAGTGTTCCTTATGCTTTAATTTTTGACTTCTAGATTAAATATTTCAAGGGTATTTTACTGGATATTTTCCATGAGAATTAAGGCTGTGCTTTTTAAACTGCCCTGCTTGGTCCAGACTGTTTGCAGAGCTATCACAGAGGCTCTCCAAGCCACTGTGTTTCACTGAGCTTCCAAATTAAATTACAACACATCACACACACCTAAATTACACATCCCATACTCAGCTCATATACAACTGAAAAAAAAATCACTTGTTAGCATAATTAATGCAATTATAGTCAGCAAATTTCAGATTCACTGGTGACTCAAACCTCAAACAAAGGAGTATTTTTAGAACCATATAAATCCCATGGGATCCATTTACTCCTAGAAATCAGGATTTATTGATACCTATCACATCCCTGGCAACTAAAGCATTTCAGGTACCTCCATTGCAGTGATAACTGGTGGGAGTGTGTCTGAGGGGGGCTGCCCTACCTCCTTCACTTAGGGAGGCTCATTGCTATAGCAACAACTGCATCCTGTGATTTGCTTGCTACAAACACCCACAAAAAAAACATTATGAAATGATCCATGCAAAAAACAACTGTTCCTTTGACCTGACACAATTAATGTGTTCAATTCTGAATTATTTCTGCCACAGGTTAAGCATTCTGAATTCAAATGACTCATATGCAAAAAAAAGAAGAATTCCCACTGTGCTTTGGTTTAAGGAGGGAAGCCCTTATTTTGGGCTCTTCCTGTCCTCTGTGCCATGTTTGAAGTGCACCAGGGTCAGAAATAGGAAACACCTTGGTCTGGGTGGTGGGAGAGACCCCTCAGACAGAGAAAGGAGCAGGGCTTTTCTCTCAGGCCCCAATCACAGAACTCAGGCATCCCTTCTGACATAACTCCTGCCTTAGCATTTCCCTGACAAGGCTTAGAAGTCACAGGGACCAGGTGTGACCCTTCTCTTTGGAGGAGATGGGGTAATTCCACAGAATTCCACCTTGCTGCTCTCCTCCTCAAATTTTTTAAAATTCTTTTAAAAGAGAAGGAAGTTGGCACTGTCCAAATGACCAGCAGCCCAGTCCCACCCTGTGAGTGACCTTGGGCAGGGTTGCCCAGTTTAACCTCTGCATTCCCAGAGTTGCTGTCTGGAGGCATCCAAATGGGAAAGCAGCCTTAAACCAGATATTAGCAGCACCATCAAAGTGTCTGTCAAAGGATCTTCTGCAGTAAAATGAAGAGATATAATTCCTCCCTCCCTCTCTTTCATAGATTATTGTAGTGCAAGTAAAATTTGGAAGAGGACATGGGGAAGGACTGGGCATCCCATATTCCCCTTTTCCCCCCCAGGAGGGAGAAAACAGACTCCTCACAATGCAGAGTAACAAAATTTCACTTCATTTTTAAGCTCACCTGTGAGGTAAGAAAGGAAAGAAGGTAGGGCAGGCTGGTGGGGAGCAAAGCTGAT
This sequence comes from Molothrus aeneus, assembly GCF_037042795.1. Taxonomy (NCBI): domain Eukaryota; kingdom Metazoa; phylum Chordata; class Aves; order Passeriformes; family Icteridae; genus Molothrus; species Molothrus aeneus. The sequence goes on from NC_089660.1 coordinate 5,315,337, forward strand.
AATAAAGATCTGTGCTACAGAAGGCATTTTATCTTTTTATCATTTTCTCTTGATACTGCAGATCTCTCTTGTTAAGTACTTCCTTTTCATGTCTTCTAATATCTACTGACAACTGAGGTGAATGAACCAACAACCATTTATTCTACTCCTAAAGGAGTGACAGTAATGAAATTCAGCATTGCCAGTTCTGGCCTCAGCAGAAGCAGCATTTTCCAGTGACCAGGAAAGGTCTTTTAAAAGCATCTTGTAATGGGGAATGTGATGTAGCCTGATGATCTCATGGAAGTTTCCTCTTTCTCATGTAAATATTGCTTCTTAGTCCACATTTCCATAAATAATAATGTCCCTGTCTCAGCTGAGAAACTCAGTGTGTGTTTCCCAACTGGAGTTTGTGTATTTCTGAGAGTTTACATTTGAGGCTACTACCAGGAGTGAGGCTAAATGTAAGTACAGTGTCTCTGTGGAGGGATTCACAACCAAACTCTACAAACTGTTGCTGAATAAAGAACTGTCTTTATCCTCCCACCAAAAGGCTTCTTACTAAGTAAGCATCTTTCAAATGGTTTAAAAATGGAATTGTAAATTCAGCATAGAAACTAAGAATGTCTTACAGCCTCGCTTTCCTTCCATGCAAATCAACATTTAGCAAGAGAGGCAACTTCATGTGTTAAACTTTGAAAGTTGTCAACTGCTGCAAAAAAAATCCCCCTTTGCACCACTTCCATTCAAAGCAAGATGGCATCAATTTGGGATATGAATGATCCATTGCAGAGAATCTGATTCAGTGCCTCATAAAGGCAAATGCATCACTCTGACCCATCTGTTCTATGGGCATAATCTTAATTGCAAACATAGGGTCACATCCCAATAAATCAGCCATGCTGCAGTGAAGGTGCCTACATTTATGCCAGCTGAACATTTACCCAGGACTGCCTACAGTCATTTCTCAGGAGAATTTAGGGACAAAGAGAACAAGGAGATTGCTATCGACCCCATTTTTCCTTACAGTGACTCATATTTATTTAACCTGATGCTCTACATGGGTGAAATCCAAATCTTACTCCCATAAACTCAAAACTTCCCTGGACCACAACTTCACCCCATACATATGGCATAAGACAACAAAGATGTTTGGGATGAATGGCAGGGCATGTAAACACTGAGGAGAAATATATATCAAGTCACAGAGGAAATGCCATAGGATCTGTTCCAGGCTTGCAGAGCTGAGAGTGCAGAATCTGAGTATCCTTAGTCTCAAAATAAAGGTAAATTATTAGAAACGATAGAAAGGAGAAAGCATCTCCATGATTCCCACTTCCCCAAATGGCACAGGCACAGATGATCTCATTAGCTCATCTGTGTAATTTACACTTCTAATATGGCTGAGGAATAAAACAAATATGCAGAAATAAGCAACAGGACGGGGACAGAAGAGGGGGAAACCTCACAGCCCTCTCTCATCTAAGCTCCTTCTTTCCTTGCCAAATGTTATACTCCCTTCCTGGGAACCCCTCCAAGTTTGTGTCTCCAGATGCCACATTGCAGCAGGCTGCCTGGAATCCCTCCTACCCACCTCCACATCACTCATGCTGAACAGGCAGGGCAAACACAGGGTGAAGGGAGTGTTTTATCCTTATTTATTTCCAGATGGAAAATCGAGGTGTGGAAAGAGCCAACAAAGAAATGCAACCCAACAAAACAAGCAACTAAAACAAAACAACTAAAACAAAAAACACCCTTAACCATCTTGATAACAGACTCTTCTCCAGGAAAAAAATTGAAACGCAAGTCACAGGGTGAAGTTTGGAAGTATCCACACCTGAGATATGTTTTTTCCTGTTAACTTGGGGTTCTTACAGGTAATTTACAGAAGGGGCATGAGGGAATCCCTCATTACAAGCAAATATGAAAATAATGATCAAAACCATGTGTAACTGGAGCCAAATGGGATTCACTCTTCACTGACTATTTGGGCATCCTGGCTAAATGTGAGATTCATTTGGGCCAGGACCATGGAACCCTAGGCTCCTACCAGAGCACCAATCCTAAACACATAAGTATTTAATAACAATCTTAAATACATAACTACCTGACAGTCTATGGAGGAAGCTTAGGCAGAGATCTGTGAGCTGGTGCCCAACATATGAGTGGGTAAAGTTAAATGAGGTGAACCCCTCTCTTCCCCAGGGGCAAGATCTGAACCATCAGTGCATCATTCTTCTCCTCTCTTTGGAGAAAACTTAGCCTGGCTCTTGCTCAGTTTGGGGCCTGAACTTAGGAGGGCTGGAGCTGGGCCAAGGAGCTGGTGGCTTCCTGGAAGCAAAGTAATGGGATCCACAGTTAACAAAGAAATGTGTTGATCTTTAGTGGTTTTGACACTTAAAAAAGCACCTGACTTAAATACAGATAGATCTGGTTGAAGAAGTAAATGGAACCAGACCTAATTAGAGAAGTGAACTGGTGTAATACAGCCTCCTTTCATCCTCTCCCTACATATCTCAGAAGACCATTGTTATCCCATCCATGTCTCTCTACCTAATTTTCATTTTCAAATGTGCTTTAATGACTGCAAGTAGGTCTGTAGTCCTGAAATAGAAGTCTCAAAGCACAGAGGGCATTATGTTCCCATCCACCTCACAGGACAGGTTGGAGTGGAGTCCAGACCCAAATTACCTGAGTATTAGATGAAATCCCTATGCCATATTTAATTCTAGTCCCCTTTTAGGTGCTACTTTACAGCACCCAGCTGGCCTTCAGTCCCAGTAAGAAACACTCTCATATCTGATTTTCTCCATCCTTCTCTATTTTTCTCTCCCCGCTGCTTCCTTTGCACAGGGAACGGTTGGTAAAAATTTATTGTGGGTGGGATTTCAAGGCCCGCATCCCATTAAATTTAATGGGAACTGAGCATCTAAATCCCTTAGGCAGCTTGAAAATTTCAGCCTCTATTACTAATGCTCTTCTCATTATAACAAGATTTGTACATGACAGCTCTGACTCTGCTCTCAGTGATGTGGCGCCGCTGACGGCACCCAGTGAAGCTGCCCTGCTCACAGCTCATCTTGTCACAAGCTCTGCTAACACGGGGCCAGAAAGCTGCCCTGTAATTCCATTATGATTGCTGAACTTTCTCGTAGGGGCCTTTCCACGAGGCAAAGATAATGCTGAGTAAATCTGCCTTGGTTGTGATTGTTTGAGAACCATTTAATTTTAATTGCGCTCATCGGCTTCTGGTGTGCAGCCTGCTGGAGGATGGACGTGGCTGTGTTGCTCAGCTGCATCATCATATCAAGAGTTTTTTGAGGGACATTATAGACTTTGCTGGGCTGTCAAAATGGCCAGATCCCACCACATTACATTTTTCATCAGCATTCTGCTTAATTTGCTGAAATTATAATTTACCAAGAGGGCATGACTGGAAAGAAAATGGCTTTTTAAAATGTCCTGCACATCCTGCAGGTCTTTGTTGGTGAGGTGTTTAACCATGTTGGTGTTAATCACACCTGACAAGGCAACCATTCTCATTCTCATCAGAGATTTTCCTGTCCCTTTTCATGTCACTCTGGTCCAATTGTGCTGTGGAATAAAAGGGGATTGAAAACCTCTAGAAAACCAGGGGAAAAGCAAAGAGCAGTTGGAATGAAAAGATAAAACTTTATCATCTAGTGCATGCAGTGAGGAGGATGGGACTCTTGGAAAGACACAGTTTCTCTATATTAATCTAGGGTTGCTCAGCACCTTGGTTTTTGCTTCCATTGTTCTTCTAAGGTGTCACATGTACCTGTCTCCTGCTCACAGGATGTGTCTGTGGCTGGGCTCTGAACTCCAACCATCAGGCCTTTAAAGTTATGCTTTTGCCTCCTCTTGAAGGTCTCAATTCTCAGAGAACTCGGCCAAAATTGTGCTTGGGGTATCTGAGACTGTATTCACAGCATGAGGGACAGATTTATAAGTGACTTCTTTCTTTCTTTCTGTACCTATCACTGCTACAGCTGATATTGGAGGCAAGGACTTCGGGACCTCTTTGTGCTCTTATGAAATTATTGGAATAAATTGGATCAGGACCTTTGGCCGGGTACCTGTGGCAGTGCTCACAACAAAGGGGCTGGGTGTGCATTTTGCTGGACTCTATGTCCTGCTTTGATAACAGATTACCTTCCCTTGCCTGGGTACTCCCTACCTTTGCCTCCTCAGCTTACTAAGATTCTGGGGAGAGATGAAGAGGGGCAAAATGTCTCCTCCATGCTTCAGCTACAGATTTAGGCAGTGAGTTTACTGGGCTCTCTGTACACAGAGCCAGAATGCACACACTCCAGTACTCCTCATATAAACCTCAATCTTCTGCCCTTGAACTTGGATGTACCTTTGTTTGAATTTATTTTTCACTTTTCAAGGAAGGCTCCTGGGGAAATAAAGAGCTCTATAACTCCACTGTTCCCATGGAAAAAAAAAATGAACTGTCCTTTAAGGGAAGTCAATCCTTTTCCAGGGGTCTTCTAGAGCTGCTACTGTAAGAAGCTTTAGAAGGAAGCAGACAGCTTTGCTCCAGTGCTGCAGCACCTCTGAGTTGTAAGATAAGGCAGTAGGGAGGCTGGGAGAGGGCTGACACAAAAAAATTAGCCAGACTCTCTGAAAACACAATGCCTAACCCCAGTGATGAAAGGACACCATCACTTCATCCTGAAAACCCATGTAGGAGAGAAGACCAACTGTAGCTGGTGTTTTTCCATGCTCTGTACAAAGCTGGGCAGCCAAACTAGCTGGGGATCCTGTGAGTGAGCTGTGCTGGTCCAGCTCCTTGCCCAGGTAAAGATCCTGTACCTCACCTGTACTGCCTCAGCAGAGCTTCCCCATGGGAAATGCTCAGGGAACAGCTCAGCAAATTCTGGGATCCACCAGAGCCAAATGCAACAATCCTGCATGAGAACTGAAAACATTCAGGTACTCTGCATTGCAGCTCATCCTTGCCCCCTTGTTGGCCAAATTATTCCCTCTGTTGGTGATAACAGGGACCCACAGCAATCCCTGCAGGTCCCAGCTGTGCTGGTTGGGAGCTCTGGATCCCACTCTGTGGCCAGAGTTTTGCTGATCTCCCTGCTGCCATTCACTGGGCTTCTGCACATAACTACCAGACAAGGGTAACAAAGCACATCCAGGTGTTCTTGCCATGCAGGAAAACTCATCACTTTAAACAAGTCTAGTTGTTTAACATGAGTTAAACTTAACTTTTCTAGCAAAAGCGAGCTCCAAACTCCACAAAATCCCTGCTTACATCTTTCACTTTAACTAGACAGATGATTATTTTTATCTGCAGCTACCATACACCATTTATTTAGGCAAAACCATTCTTGGACTTCAGATGGAGTTTTGTCTCCAATAAACAACAAAATGCCTCTCTAGCTACATTAATATTAGGCTGTCACCAGTTAGATAAGGCTGATACATTGGTGCTTCTATGCCAGCAAGGGACAGTCTCTGGCCAGCATTATTTGCTTTAAAATGCAGAAACTTCAGTCCCTCAGTCCCCAAGTTTTCATCAGGACATATTTGAGCAGTGGGCTGGGGGAATGGAGCCCAGAGAAAGTGCTAAGGTTAAAGGTAAGGAAGGCAAGTAAAGATGTTGAAGCACAATCAGATTTAGGCAGAACAAGATGTTCTGAGCAGGAAAAAGTCTGGGATTCTCTGCTAGCATAGAGCTGCAGAGAGCTGGGAGGCATTTCAGGTGAGTTAAACAAGGAAAAATGGGTCTGCAGCTGGGTGTTTCCCTGGCTCCAGAGATCAACAGAGTATTTTAGGACATCTCTCCCTGGGTATACCTGGGAATGCAGCATCAGATAATCTGAAGCAGATTTCTGTGTAAACCCCCATTTGTTCCAGCAGCTTGGGGGAAACCAGAATTTTCTCCATGATGTGTACACAGCTTCACAGGCTGCATGACAAAATTCTAAGTAATTAAAGAGCTGATAAAAATGCTGTTAAAAGAGCCAATATCTCTTCAGGACACTCCAGATAAGCTGATCATTGCATCTTCAGAACAATGATGCCTTCTTTGAAGACAGAGATGAAAAACAAGATGAGTCGCTGCTGTATCTGATATGAGATGAACAGAAATCTGTATGATGTTATTAGAGATGTGAATGACACTGCAGTTATGGCTACAGGAATTGTAGTAGGAAGGCTTTAATGTTCAAGATGGAAATAGGAAAACAAATGCTACTTCTTACAGTGAGCCTCAGATACTTGATTATGGTTATCAACACATTTCTTTGCTGAGTGGATTCTGGGTAAAGAAGATGCTTAATATTTGGCTTTAGGGGAGGAATAAATTCAGATAGGGACTCTACTTATAAGAAATTATTTTGTTATAAGTGAATTCACATGAGTCTATTTTCTTCAAGTTAAAAGCAAATTTAAAGAAAAATCTATAAGCAATGTTTCTCTAAAAGGGAAAATTGAAAATTTTCTAGATTAATATTTAGTGGAATTATCTGAAATGGAAAGCTAAGTGACCAAACTGCAGAAGCACTGAATGTCTTTAAGCTATGGATTCAGTCATTACCTGGAAATGAACTATGAAATAATTCTCTTCTTCTCAGTGTTGGGGGGAGCACTGACAGATTAACCTGGGCATTTGGTGAAAGTTTAGAGGCCAGTGAGAAAAACTCCAATGGAGAACCACAAGAATAACAAAAGTTCTCACAAAGTATGAGAAAAGCATGAAAATAAGTCTCAAGGGGCTTACATAAAAGCAAAGGAGATTTTAGTAAGAGACTCAGGGAAATTCTCTGGTGTGAAACTAATGAAACGCTGGGCTAAACTCTGAGGTGATGGAAATCCCTGTGCAGTAAGTTTTGAAGAACAGATCAGGCAGAGAGACCTTAGGAGCAGTTAATTACATGTTCACCTCCTCTGAGGCAGAGAGATGGATTAGATGATCTCCCAAGGTCCCTTCCACCCTTGTAATTCCTATTTCCTCTACGTAGCATCTCCTGCTTTTTCACTTCTTTAATGAAGCAGAGGACAGAGGCAGTGCAAGGGGGTATTGCAGGTGCTTATCCAGCAGGATGAAGGACACAGCAAGCAGAACTAACTGAAATCTGAAGTCCAGAGGAAAATTAACTTATGGCTGACATCTTGGGCAGGAGAACAGAGAATATATATTGCATCCTGTCCTGACTGCCCTTAACATTTCCCCTGAGCTGGGTAATTCTTGGTAACATCTTTGAGGAAAGGAATCCATAACCTTCAGGCAGCTTGGTTTGAACTACAGTACAAATAAAACACCCCTATATTTAATTTTTTTCTATCCTTCTGCTCTTTACATTTCCCCCTGATTCTGAAAGACTGCTATTTTCTCTGCTGTATCCCACAAAAGAAACACTCTTCATGAAAACAGGAATTTAAAATATAGGGCATTTGGTATAATCTACTTTCTTAAAATTAGTAATTATTGAGGCAAGTGTGGTGCATTTCCAAGGCAGAGCCTGGTGTTACTAGACTGATTCATTCATACCATGCTATTATTGGGCCTTAAATCTCTGTATCTCAGGCTGTTTGTTAAAAATAAAGTGCTTCAGCATAAAGGGGAGTGAACCAACTGGGATGATTCAGCCCACTCAGGGTGCTATATGTTCCTTCTCTGCTCCATCAGTATCTCTGAACTGCAGTTCCCAGAGCAGCCCAGCCTCAGTCTTCAACCCCAATCTTACATCTGTCAAGGGAAGGGATAACAAGGGTTTTACACCAATTCATGTCCTCAAGAATCCTTATTCTGCAGCTGCTTGTTTCTACAAGAGGGTGGAGGGTGAAGCCTGTGCTGTGTTAATTCCTGCAGGGAATTATGGCTGCACAGCAACTCTTTCCCATAAAGCAGCACCAGCCATGGATTATTCCCTATATCACCACAGTGTGCTCCACCTCAGGTGCAGTGATGATGTAGAGTACATTGGATCCCTTCTCTGGCCCCTGGGTTGTATATTCTCTGCCCCCAGCCAGGCACTTGCATCACTGCTCTCTCTGATTTGGCTCTCCGGACTGTCCAGAATGGAAATACTAAGCAGTAAAATACTTGCTATGGTTTTGTGCTGCCATCAGTTCCCCTCTCCCTTCTCATTGCTACTACAGCATGCAGCAAGATATGAGCTAACAGCTGGATTTCATTATAAAATGCTTTCTTACTTGTTCCCCTAAAATAAATAAAAATAAAATGTAAACAATCCTATTTTCAGTAAGAGAAAAGGCTGCTGTCATGCTGGTGTGGTGTGTAATGGAAGGCAGTAGCACTGTATTTCATTATGATTCAGTGTGTTTTCATTTTAGTTGCCAAGGATTCAACGGCTTAACATGAATTCTAAATTAAGATTAGTATTCCAAATAAAATATTTTTGAAATATGTGTATTTCCCATTTCATTCTAATGAGCCTCAGTTAATGCACAGCAGGGCTGGTGGGTGTAATTTGGGCTCAGGAGCCACACAGTGAAATGCAGCCCTTTGGGACCATCTGGGCACATAAAAACAAAGGGCACAGACATCTGGGCCAGCAATTCTGCTCAGCACAGCCTCCACAGAGCCAGAACCAGGAGCCTTGCACAGCTGCAGGTTTTACAGGACTTTACTCAGCCTCTGGATTTACAGGACTTCCCAGGTCAAGGGTGTGCACATGGTGCTGTGTCACACAGTGGAGTGAGTGGTGTGAAATGGGGCAATAATTCCCCACACCTGCTCAGGCAGCACCAAGCAGGAAGGAACCACACCTCCATATTTCACTGTAACCACTCAGCTTGGTAGGTTTTAAGAAAACCAACAGAATGATCTCATTCCACACTCTGGAGGTGACCACTCCATCATCCAAACACCACCAGCAGCTGCAACACTGCTCTCAGTTCATTCCTCTGAGTTACTGCAGAAATTAATCAGGCTCACATCATTTGCCTTTTCAGATTTCTACCTTATCAGTCCACAGCAGCCACAGAAAGAGAGAAACTTCTCCTTTACCCCTGCTCCAGGCCCAGCTGCACCTCCCTGCTCCCAGCACAGTCAGGGTTTCCCACAAGGCACCAAAATAAGCCCCGAACAAGCAGGATCTCAGGTTTGAGAGAACGATTCATCCCTCTCATGGCATGGAGGGCAAGCACCTGCAGGTCTCACCTCTCCTCCAGCACTCCACAATGTCATAGCATTGCTGAACAGCAAGAAAAAAAATACTAAAAATTCAGCCCAAATTGGGACCACCCATGGCAAGAAAAATGACTAATGCCCAGAGTGATGAAGTAGCTGTGACTTTCTGACAACCTTATTCCCAGAGGATCCTTTTTATATTCCTCTGCTGTTTTCCTTTTCTCTCCTCATTATTTAAGAGTGTATAAAATGCTTACTGAGTGGACTTGAGGCCCACAGCTGAAGGATGATGCATTTCTAGCTAATGGTCTTTTAAAAGAACTAGCTAGAAAAGAGGTGATCGCACCAAGCAAGCAGCTCTGTAATTAGTGGGGATCATATGGGAACAAGACTGATGGACTGGGGCCAGGAAAATGCTGGAAAGAGAGCAAGGGGAGAAGACAACACTCAAAGGAAAAAGAGAGGTAGCCTGGGGGCTGGTGGGTAAAAAAAAGAAGGATCTGGGCAGACCTCAGTGGTGTACAATATCCATGATGTCACGCCAGAAATGGCCAGAGCAGTCATGACTCCTGGAAATGGGGCATATCCATAAACCAACAGGCATCAGTGATGCCCTCCCATAGCTCAGTTAGTCACTTGATCCCTTACACAAGGGGACAATAAATTGAAGTGCCTTATCACTGAGCTTATGATAGAGCAGAAAATCCTGTGACATTAACTACTTACACCGCTGGAATGAAAAATCCAGGCAACATTTTGCTGCTGCTGGCAGGTTCCTGGGCTGCCACAAGATTTAGCTCAAGAAAACTAAAGGGACTTAAGAGTGGCTTGCAAAGATGAGAAAATGCAAATTCACAAGTCTGAGTCCTGGTGTAAATAAAGAGCAGGATTTTGACCTGTATATTTTTGGATGAGCAAATATGTCTCCAGCTCTCCTCATTCCCTGCCTGACCTCTGAGACCACAGAGAGAGAACACAAGCGATTTCCTAAGCTTCACAAAATCATATCTGCCCCCAAAATCACTGCACATTCACAGCAGTTCAGGCTAAGACAGCAACCTGGCTGCAGCCAGCAGTTCTCATACACTGTGGCCCTGTTTGGCTTTTTGGCCAGCTACACAGTGGACAATATTTAATTAGACTCATCCTGCTGTACTGAAAGGCAAATTACAGACTTGTCTAGATTACTGCAGATAGGCATCCAGACATGAGATAATTAGGCTGCTGTAAGGCATGTTTCAAGTCTGTTCTGCCACTTGTCCCTTGTCACCCAAGGACACCAACTCTGAGATCTGCATCCCCTCTAAAATGGCCTCGTGCAAGTTGTTGTGCAGGCAGCCTGGGAAAGAGAGGCTGCACCTAAATTCTGGTTATGGGAAGTTATTTAAAAAGTGCTGAGAGAGAAAATGAATGTGTTTTCTAAGAAAACATCATATTTTAATGCAGCAATTTATTCCCTGAGCCTCCAGAACAGATCCAGTTGATCCAATGACAGAGTGTCAATACTCTGCTTTTGTGCTGTACTAATTATGTTTCCTCCTGTGTTAGCCCACCATGCAGTAATGGAAACTTACAGATTCTGGGCAAAAGTGAGTTCAGATTACTCTGATTTCTACTTGCTGGTCATTTCGAAATGTTTTCTTACAGTGCTTGCTGAAAAACACTAATTTGAGAGGCTAAAAATATTTTCTCAAAATAGTCTTTTTTCAGAAACAGAAATGATTCATTGTTATAAATTGGCATCTAATGTCTTCAGGGTGTTTATGACTACAAAGCCTAGACCTAATCTGTCTTTTTAGAGATTGTTTTCAAGTTAAGCATTAAAAAGAATTAACTAGAAACTTGAGAACGGTTATCAGCTTTCACCCTTTTTTCTGGGGAGTTCTCAGAAAATGAAAACATTTTCATTCTTATTATTTTTCTCATTAATATTTAAAAAAACCTTTGAAATAGACTGAAAGACTTTTCTTTTTTTCTTTTTGGTGGAAAACAGAACTTTCAGCCACCTCTGGGGAAGCAAACTGTCTTGTTCAATGTGAGGCATGGACAGGGGGAGGAACACAAGCAGGGGAGCTTTTATCATATGGTGAATTCCACGTGCTCATTCTTTAGTCTCCCACATTATCCACAGATTTCTTGAACTAATTAATCAGTAACATAATTTATCTTTGGCTTAACTTCACTAGCATTACACCAGGGATTGTATTCAGCCCCACTGTGCAATAAAAATGGACATTAACTTGCTCAGATTTGGTGTGAGAAAGATTTCTTCTTACTACACTGCTAGATATAATCTTACTACACTGATGAACTTTTATTATAATGACATAAGGCCCAACTTCTTTCCTTCCTAGAACAACAATAATATATAGATTCATTCTAAAGCTGTCATCTTTCATTTGAGATAGGTGCTCCCAAAGTATGGCATTTCTGTAGTTATTAGAACTAAAGGGTAATTTTCCACTTGACTATAGCAAAAGAGACAGAAATTCCAACCTGGAAGTGGCCACAATGCCATTCTCTCTCTTCAAACCATGTTTCCTTCACCCAGGGAGAATCCTGGTGTTCTCCCTCTCTCCTGCTGCATTTTATAATGATGTACGACAGCATTGAAGGACTGGAATACTGCAGACCAAAACTGGCTGCTGGAAATGCTCTTTTAAATGTTTTCAGGTAATGTGTATCATTCAATCAAAAGGCACTTCAGTGTTTTACTTCCCACAAAAACCTCTTGTTTTAGCCAGAACAAGAAAACTCTCTAGTTTCCATTGCTAAGGTTCAACTCTGGAGCACAATTTCCAGTCTATGAGTGGTGTCACCTTCTTTTGCAGATGTAAACCAGCAATACACAGATTTCATGAGCATTTATTCTGCATCAAAACCCAGGAACACACAAACACCAAAAGCTCCCAAGCCCAGCTAGAGTTTAAATGGGAATCTGAATATTCAACATTTGAACCTTTGAAAAGTTGTTGATGCTATGGTACCAAGTTTGCACAGTTCTGTGGAAAATTTAGCAAAAAAAAAAAAAAAATTGTTCTATCTATTTGTACTTGTATTGAATAATCCTTCTACCCAACCTGCAGTGTGCTGCTCAGAGTCAAACCTTGAGAAACAGTGTAAACTGCATCTGTGCTGCTCTGTCCTTAACTTTGGTTAAGAATGGGGAGGAAATCCATAATTCCTGGAGCTGCAGGAGGTTCAGTGCTTTGCTCCTTTACCCCCACTCCCAGCAGAGTCCAGTGAGTGCCAAGCCTGCCTTGTTTGGATGCTCAGCCAAGGTCCTGAGAGGAGCTTTCCAAACAAATCTGCTCTCACCTTCTCCTCAGACCTTGCCTCAGGAGTCTTTTGGACACAGAGTCTGTGTGTATTGGTTTATTCACCTGCAGCTAAGGCCTCCCTTGTTCTTTAGCCTGGAAAATCCTTGACTTTGAAGGATGAGAAAAACACCCTGCTAGGAAGGACACTGAAGAAATCCTCAGTGCTTTTTTTGGGGCTTTGGTAGGTATCACTGACCTAGATATCACAAACAGCAGGAGGAGCAAAATGCAAATAACTCTCTCTCCTGCTGTATGAAATTATTCTGCACAACAGAAAACTGAGGGATCTGAAAGGTGAGGGGAGATTTATAAGGGAAGGTGTGGGAATATTCTCTTTCCATTTGCCCAGCTGTGGATTTGTGATGTGCACAGCTGTGTTCTCTTTTTCACTGTTTGGACTGCTGTCTCTATAGCAAAAGTGCCCTGCCTTCTTTTTCCTCCTAAAATCCTTGCTTCAGCTGGGTGTTTCTTATTAAGCTTCCCCCAGAGATATATGTATTTTTAAGATATTAAAATAAAGAACGAAAAGCTAAAAGAGGCCATGTGTCTGTGCACAGGCATGTGTGTGTGGCAGTCTGTCTCAAAAACAGTCTTTCCTTTCCCCTTTTGTTTTTTAATGTTTGCAGAGAGAAAAAACACAAAATCCCTTTGCCATTCCAGAGGCTTATAGCTCTGCACAAATGTTGCAATTATGCTTCTCAAAAGCCAATAAATGACAGGTGAAAAAATTAAACTCACTTAGACCAGGCAAGTTCAGAATATCTGTAATCAGCTGGAATTGCTTCAGTGAGTCCCCCCCTTCTGTTTGAAGGCTCAGAAATCACAATCACTTGAGCTTTTTCAACACATTGTAATTAAGCTCCAATTTGTGATGCCTCTCAAAGCCACGTTCTTAACTTGCATGTCTGCTAAAAGGATGCAGCCAGTGCCTCATCATAGCTTTACATCACTGGTACCAGTCACCCAGAAACATAAAAAATACCTCAGGAATATTTGGGATACTTGGGATTGCTCCCAAGGCCAGCACTGGTACATCCAGCACAGGGTCAAACCTTTGCAACTCTTTTAACTGGTTCCATTTCACACACAAAATATATTTCAGGGGCACTGCTGGGATAATTCCAGCAGCTCCAAGCAAATATTTCAGTCATCCCACTCCCCACAAGCTCTGCAGAATGGATTTTGAGCCTGCACAGAGGGTGTGACCAGCCAGGCTCCCCAGCCAGTGGTGCTGGGGATGCAGAGAGGTCCCTCCACCTTTCCTGTGCCTCCCTTCAGAAACAGCCCCAGAGGGGCCAAGGGGTCACTCTGCAGACCCTGCCAGACCTCTGGGAGGGGATGCTGTGTGAAGGCAGAGTGGGCATCACTGCCAAAGCATCAGAGAGTAGAGCTGGCTCTGGTAAAACAAGAAAAGCAGCTGCTGATGAGCCCGTACCAGCTCCTTTTCCTGGCATGCCACTGACAATGAGCATGGTGAAGCAGTTTAAAGCAGGCTTTAATTATCTCTCCAGCACTTGCATTATGCAGTTTAGCCAAGGCATTGTGATTCAGCCCATTTTGCTGTCCTGTAGTCTATTACCTGTGACTCCAGAGGTATCCTTCTCTTGCATCCTTCCCTCCTTCTCCTCCCCCCTTTCCCTCTTATTTCCTCAAGAATGAAAATTCCCAGAGGACTGCAACTATGCAAGACCTCTGAAAGCTCCCAGGAGTTCAAGGCAACAGTGCATCCCCTCAAGTGCAGCACAGGAGAATTTTAAGCTCTATTAATGGGTCAGGTGACTGATAAACTCAATTTCCACCCCAGCAGACAGGTTTGTGCCCTCAGCTAACACCACAGGCAAAGCCATCATTCAGCTCCCAGGCTCTGCTTCCACCTGTGAGCTGAGATCCACTGTCAGAGCTGTTCCAGCAGGAAAGGTTTGGCAGGCAGATTTACATCCTCCATGCAAAGCCCTCCGTATTTCAAACAAACCCATATATTTATAAACTTAATTAGTCCACCATCAAGTTGTAGAAGTTAAAGTTAACTACAGATGATACATATTTGACGTAAACCATTGTAACCTGCTAATAAAAAGATTAGTTATAGTGCTCTAAAAATGTTCTGTCAGGTTTTTACAGCTGATCATTAATATTGAAAAATGTAGCTGTGTTTTTATACTGCATTGACTGACAAAAACAACCAGAATCTGAAGGAGACCAGAAAGTTTCTTTAATCTCTACTAATGGGTCTTAAATTGAAGCATTCAGAGAAACATCTTCCTAAAGGCTATAAAATACTCCTGCAGTCCATGGTGCTCCCTGTAAATAGGTTAGTAATCACCAGAGACCCCAGGTCAAAATTGTGTGGGTATGACTCAAAAGAACATAAGATCTGACATCAGGAGCAAAATAAGGATCTATTTTATAATGTTTTTGTAATAAACTTGGAATGGCACTCAAAAGTCAGAAGTAAAACACACCAATCTCACTGGATGGAGGTTGGAGAGGCACAATATTTACTGATCAGCTGCAGGAAATGGAGGAACAGGACTCCACTGGCAATTATAACTTTTTTAAGGTTGTGTGGACATTGTGACAGGCATCAGGACTTCCAAACACAGGAGCCCTCAAGAGAGCAAATCCAAATCAATTTTGAAATCCATCCCTTGAACATATTAACCAGAATTGTGGCCAGTTGAAGTTCTGATTAGGAATGGCTCTACTGGAACTCATTCTCTTTGGAGATGAATTGCACCAAATTCATTCAAAGTAATCAACAGGGAAACCCACCTGGAGCTTCACTGGCTTAAGTAAATTCTGACAAAATCTGAGCATCTCCAGGGTGCTTCCCACCCTGCCCACCCTTCCCTTGTGCCACTGCACATCTAACCTGCATTTTACTTTTCCTGGAACATCCACAAGAAACTTATGGAGCCCCCACAAGCCTCTGATTTGCATTTTTCTGCACTATTAATAACAACGTGCTGAAGCCATAAAAGACCTATTGACGCCCTGATGGATTGTGAGAAAATGGAAAGAGATTTTTTTTTTTCAAAGCTGCATTTTAAATCAGCTCATTACACATATTGTTTTATTTTATTTTGCACTGCATGACATCAGCATCCTCTATTTGCTATTCATTGGAGGTTAAAACATCCAAATGTGTCCTGCTTCCAGGCCCACAGTCCAAGTTGTGATTTGGTTCAGCACCATGGGCCAGATTTTCTCCTGGAAAAAAATCCATTCAAAATCAGGAAAATGATTCATCCCAACAGATAATTTGGCTTGGAAATTATATTTTCTTTTAAAGTAATTTAGCAGAGGCCTGTGGAAATCCAAGCAAACTCAGACTATGAGAGTTTTAATATAAAATCAAAATCAAGTCTGTATTTTTCCCAAGAGTCTCCTCATTTTCATTTGCACCAAAGTCCTAAATATATTCCTTACAGATCACCCTGCTGATGGTGACTTTCCCTTTCTTTTCTTTTGCAGGGTTTTTTTCCCCCAAAGTCTGAGATCAGAAAATGAGCAGGGGCAGAGCTGCACAAATGACATTTTCCTCATTATTTTATCATGTTCATCCCAAGAAGAGGATTTGGGGAGTTGGGGAAGATAAAATTTGAGAGCAGGGAGTCTGCACTGGGTGCGCATCTGGGATGGAGGGGAAGGGATGGGGCTGGGGTGGCACTGGGCAGTGAGAGCCTTTGGAAGGCAGGAGCTGGTGCTGAGCCCAGCCATGGCAGAGCTCCCTGCAGGGTCTGCAGAGCTCCCAGGGATGACTGAAATACTGGATTTAATAACTTGGGAAGTCTCTGTATTTAGAAGGGGTAGGTGCAGGGTATTGTGGAATCAAGTCCTAAAGCAGTGTCAGGAAGCTGGAGAAAATCCTTCCAGTCTCTTAAGCCAGAAGATCCTCTGGTTTATTTTCTCCCTTGATTTTGAGCTATTTCAAGGTGGAGGAAATTGTGGGGACTGGATTAAGTACCTCACTTGGCTTTCCCCCTTAAACCATGAGCATTAGATGGTCAACATACAAATGTTTGCTAGCCAGAGCTATTTGAAAGTTTAAAATGCCAGCATTTGGTGAGCCTAAACTATTGATAACAAATAAACATTTACTTTGAAATAAAACCCAAGAAGGCTTTATCTTGAGGAGTCCATGAACAGAGTCAGGAACACGTGGCTGAACAGATTTCACAAGATAAGCCCAGAGAAGGCTGAGAAGTTATCACACCTGAATTCTCACATCTACAGCACAAAGAGATCCTGCTGTAATTTTAACTAAAAACCAGAGTTACCTGTCAGGTGTGGGATACAAAACAGCAGGACAGGAAAAACTGCAGCATGAACACCAGTGGATGAATATTGGTGATTGCACAGAACAGATCCTCATGGCACTAACAGGATCACTTCATACCTTCTCCTGATGCTACACCAGTCTGATTACTGTAGTTCTCCAAGGGGCTTTCCAGAATAACACACCCAAACTAGAAACTTCAATATTTCCATTTCTCATACAGCCAGGCTTATGAGAAAAGCTCTGATAGTTCACACTTTATGTCCCTGCTGTCTTTTCTTCTTTCCAGCTTTCATGTTTCTCGAGATAAGTGTTTTTGTCACTCTCCTTAAAATGAATTACACGTGGTAAATACAGTCAGTGTGCTCTGATCTTGGCTTGGAGAAAGCTTCTTGGCCTGGTTAAAAAAAACCCACAGCACTTAAAAACTTACACTTTAAGATTTAAGGTAAGTATAAACAGCAGCCTGGCTCCTAGTCTTGGGCTTTATGGCAGTGCTATGGCTATGACACAGACATGGCAAAAATTATCTTTAGGAATGAGATTTCTGTTCCTGAGCTCCTTTAAAAAAATGTGACTTCCTTGCCCACGCACAGTGTATCTGCTGCAGGGATGGAGATGTTTTAAATCTGTGTGAAGGGATGGAGCTGTTTGGGGGACTGAGGCTGGGCTGCTTCACTCCACAGCTAATCAGAGAAGGGAGACACTGGGAGCTGTGTGCTCAGGGCATCCCAGAGATGAAGTCCTAAAAAACCACTTTGTGTTTGCAAATGAGATGTTTACAAACAATAATGAAAATTTGGTCTATTTACCTGGCTTCCTTTGCAGAGCAGCAGCTCAGGTGCTGGGGAGCTGTCACTTCTCATCACCCAGGAAGGGCCACAGAAGCTTCAGCTCCTCTCACCTGCTCTAAAAACCTCACCCAGACAGCCTAACATGAGCAAATAAAAGGATGTATCTGCTCCCTTCATTCCTGGCAGCAGCACTGGTACAAAAGCAGCAGCACCAGATTTCCATACTCCTCTGATTACACCAGTGGGAAATATCTTCATAAACTTCTTCAAGATCAGTCTTTGTTAACTGCTGTCCCCTTAATTCAATGTTTCTGCTGCATTTAGTTTCACCTTTTTACAGTTTGCTTTATTTTAATTAGTTACACTAGGTATAAATTGCCCTCCTTCCACCTTTTTCTTTTCTGTTTTCCAAAACACCAGTCTTCCCTTTCCCTTGCATTTTCATAAACCATAAAATCATCTGCATGAAAGAACTCCCAATATTTTGCTGGGGAAAAAGTTATTTACCACTGTCCCCAGAATGACACTTTTTTATTCTCAGAACACACGCATGAAATGCCCCTGAGTCTGCCTCTGCCACAGCAAAACATATGCCACTTTTAATCAACTAACTGCCTGTTTATTAAACTGAAGTGACAAACCAATCCAAGGATGGTGGGGGTGGAAATAAATTGCAAAATTAAACAAGAATTTGACAACAAGCTTACTGTGCCACCTAATAAAACTGCAGTGAGCTGCCCAAGTGTCTGGGAAAAGGGGAGCACTCAGGATTCAGCAGGACAGAAGATCTCTGCCTCCCAAAGATGCCTGCTGACACTGCCTCTGTGGCTCTCTGAAGAAGGAGTGGCTCCTTTTACATTTTGCTTCATGCTGTTACTTCTACCTCTTTGGCTCACAAAGCTGCTTCCAGCAGATTCCTTTCAAGCTGCTGCTCAGCTCTGCTTGCAGCTGGAGGTGGCTGGGTTTCCAGAGAGAAGCAGCACTCCAAGGAGCCTTGGGAGGAGCTGCACAGAGCACATGGGGGAAACCTGCTGACAACGAGCCAGGTTTCTTGTTCACATACTACATGCAGTTCCAGAGCCCTCGCTGCAATTTTATGTCTGCATTAAAGACAAGGGCTTGAGTTCACAAAATGTCTTCTGCAATTTGTGTGGTTTCAACAGCTCCCTGATGCCTTTTCCAGGCTTCAATCACCACCACATGCTGCAGGCACAGGTGGAAAAGTGGTGGGACTTTGCAAGGCCCTAAAGTTGTGATTGATCTTCCCTCCCCGTGTCCCTTCAGCTGGCACAATGGTCCCTGCTGGTGGAGGAGAGGCATTAAGAGCTCTAAGTGTTCATTAAGAGCACCGGGCCCCATGCTGGAGCCAGCATAAGGGAGCAGCATGTGGCACCACATCAACACCTATTTAGTTTTACAGTCCTATCAGACCTGCCCAGCACAATGTGCAGCTCAGCAGAAGGAGCTGAAATGTCTCATGGAGTTAATGCTCATCCCTGTGCTCCGAGCTCACCTTTAGGAGCTCAGCATCCAGCCCACAGAGCCTGTACACACTCTGTAACCCAGCCTGGCGCTGGAGAGCTGGCACACACAGCTGGCTGCACTGAGACACCTGCCAGAGGGAAGCTTTGCTGTTGAAGAGGATTTGCAGTGGCTCAGAATTGGGGCTGGAAGGAGGATAAAGTGCCTTGAGCATCACAGAGGACACAGTCTCAAGCTATGTCAGGGAAGGTACAGGTTGGATATTAGGAAGAAATTTTTCACTGAAAGAATAATAAAGCACTGGAATGCTCTTCCCAGGGAGGAGGCAGAATCACCATCTCTGGATGTGTTTAAAAAAAAGACTGGACATGGCACTTGGTGCTATAGTCTAGTTGAGGTGTTAGGGCATAGGCTGGACTCAATGATCTTAGAGGTCTCTTCCAACCTCATTATTCTGTGATTCTGTGTGATTCTGTGGGACAGCATGGGGAGCTCCTCAGGCTCCAGGCAGAGAGGGACTGAAGAGATCAGCAGAGACATCCCTGTCCTTTGCAGCCTGTGAGCGGTGAGAGATTGCAAGGAGTAACAAGGACACTGGAGCTGTTCTAGGCTGAACTCACACCCTTGGACAGTGAGAAATGGTCGTGATTAGCCAGTCAGAATGATTAACACTTCACAGGGTGAGCTGACATCCATGGACAGGGAGATGTAATGATTAAGTAGGTCGTGTCCAGCACCTCGTGAGGGGGAGGCTCGGATCCATGGGCAGCAGGACCATCATTAATGTGGCAACATCAATAGTTATTAACCTGCTCATCGGTGCTGCTCACGGAATGAACTCCGCTTCACGGGGGGAGGCAGGGAGAAAACAATTAACACAAGAACTTAGCCATGCTCTGAGGGTGAATTAAGATGTATGGACAGAAAGAGGATTAATGCAGCTGCATCAGCTTTGACCACAGTGTGAGCAGGCTCACAGGCTCAGATTAACGTGGTCCTGTCATGTCAGCTTGCTGGATGGCTCCTCGTTAGGAGGGCTTGGGCAGTGGCTGTGCCTCCAGAAGTCAAGGTTAAATGTTACCCAACTTGGCAACCAGGGAAATCAAGCCAAAAGGGGAAGCAATTATCCAGTCTAGACAGAGCCTCACATCTGTACAAATGTTTTGATGTCAGTTGGCTGGTGCCAGATACATCAATTAGTTTGCAGAGGAGCAACAATAGAAACCATGTCCTGTGTCTGGGCTCCAACACAAGAGGCTTATGGGTTTTCACAAAGGGTTAACGAAGCTCAGGATTCCAGACAAGTTTCAGTACTTTGCAAACTTCCCACATTAGCATGGAGGCAACAGGCAAGAGTCACCAACAACATTTACACTTCACATGGTGCAGTGGGACATAAAATGTCCAGCAGCTACAGTGGTGTGCCAGGCACACAAAATACACAGATAAAACTGATTAAAGTGATACTCTTGTAGTCTAAACCCCTCTTTTCACAGGACAGAAACAGCAGCATAATTGGTTGCCAGGGACACTGGTACAGCTGGGATTTTGGGAGAGGAGTGGGGGAAACAGTCACCCACTTTGTAGCTGCAAAATTTCCCTTTCTGAGGGAAGTCTGGATCTGTGCCCCAGTTTCTGAAAGGCTGGGATCCAGTTCAGACCAGTCAATACCAATATGTCCTAACTGGTCTACATTACACTTCTCTGAGCCCCTAGGTGTACTTAAAAAATGTGTAGGTGCATTTGAAACACACTGATAACATCCAAAACAGCAAAGCAGAGAGCAAGAGCTGCCCTGAAATACCCAGAAAGAGATTTTCCTGGGCAGTTCTTTTGGCCACTGTGATGTTTAGGCAACTCCCTAATTCAGTCTTTCAGCCAATCCTATACCAGACCTGTTCCTAAGGCCTGCAAATGACCAACCTACTCTTTGAATTGAGGACAATGACCTCAGAGGTGGCAAACTACTCCTTGCTCCTATTTCAAGACCAGAAGGAGTACTAAGAAAACAAAATCAGCAGGGGGTTGAAGTATCAGGAAAAGCTGATTCCTAGGGGTTAGGTACAACGCAATTCTGTGTACAAACAGCCAGCTAATTATTTCTTATTGCGTATCAGCTAAGGCTGACCTGATTAAAATCATAAATCAGCCAATGGCTCTGCTTCTATGCTGTGAAAATCCATGTCTGTGTTTGCATATTAATTAAGATATGCTAAGTAATCAAAAACGTTTGCTAGGAAAAAGAAAATAGATTGTAGCCTGTCAGAAGCAAACACAGGAGCACAGGTGCACCAACTTTTCGATAAACTTCCTCTTTTTACACTGTTTCCTTTGAAATTATATGCAGTTTCCAACCACTTCTGAATTCCTTCCCTCATCATTCCTTCCATCATGCTCTAAGGGAAAATCTCTCTGTCATTTGTATCCCACGACTTGTTTCCACTTGGTGGGAAAATAGCATGAAGGCTGTCAGGCTAGGGAGCTGCATAACTTCATAAGTGCCAGCATATTTTTTGGCTGTTCTTCCCCATGTGCTGTGCAATATCAGATTAATGTCACTGTTCAGCAAAGCTTGGAGCATTGATGTTGAAACATTAAAGCTATTTCATCAATACCAGGTTTGGAGAGAGGTCGTTTATGGTCATTAGAATAGAAAAGAATTTGTTCTGGACATCAGAGGAATCTCCATGAGTCCTAGAGATCACGCTGCAATCCCTATAATGCCATTAATATAATGGCCTCTTTCTTCTTTATTAGAATTTTACAGCTAAGGAGGATGTAAGGAAAACTATCAAATCAGTGGAGTCCAGCACCCTACAGTCACTCCTGTCACAGAGTCCATATGCTGTTCTCTGTTGGTTTTCCTGTGTGAGGAACAACATTCATTAACCCACAGGGCTGAGCCTTCCCTCTTAGCAGCCACAGGATGCTACGGGGCTGATAGCTCCAGCAGGATGCTGAAACTCCCTGCCCCAGATACAGTGCATGAAGCAGCTGCAAATGATCTGCTTTATTTTATCCTCCCATTATGCTAATCCAACAAGGAACTCTTCAGCTTTGGGGCTTTTTTTTTTGCCCATGTTGTTCCAAGCCAGAGCTCAGAGGGCTGGAGCTGGGATCACGTTGTGCCTGCAGCCCTTTCACAATGCGTGAAAATGTTTCTCACCAGGAATTCAGAAGCATCTTTTTACCACTCCAAAGGGATGGGGTGGAAGATCTGACACCCACCCACCCCCCAAATGTGAGCATTTTGTTGTCCCACTTTCTTTTTCCCCATTTTTACACCAACCTAGAGACATCACTGAACCTGCAGCCTCTCAGCTGCTTTCTCTTCTCTGCCCCTCAGAGCCACAGGTGAAATCCCAGTGTCACCTAAGCCACACAGAACTGCCACCCAGCTGGGTTCTGCTCCAGGGGCCCTTCACTCTGATGTGCCCAAAAGAAATTTTTATGCAAAAATTTCTGCTCATATAGGCAGGAGGCAAATTGGCTGCATCTGTCTGTCTGCAAGCAAGAGGAGCTGCTACATTTGGGTGATGTTGCTGCAAAAGCAACACCGCAAAGATGAGCTGGTAATGAGTTTCAAATCCCAAAAAGTGATGATTTCCCAACTAAAAAGGAAGTGCCCACCCTCTTGACAGAATAACCTGCTGAGACTCAGCTGTGTCCCTGCCACACAGCTTCTGGGACAACACTGTCCTGCAGGGCAGTTCTGGTCTGAGTAATGACATTGCCTCTGCACAGGGGGAGGATCTTAGTTTAGCAATGGGCTTGATTCTGCCAGGAGGTTTCAGACAGGAAAAGGTCCATGAAGATGAAAAAGAATATGTTTTAGGTTTAGAATTCAGCTGCTATGCTTTAGGAAATGCCCATCAAAGGAAATACCATTGTCTGTTATGTACAGACATAGAATTAGCACCTTGAAATGAGCTTTACCCATAAAAACAGTGTGCAAATCTTAAGATTTCCTTTTCCCCCTAGCATGGGTGCTTAAATTGCCCTGCAGATAGCAGAGTTTCTATTTTTCAGTTCCTGTCTTTAGAAGTCTCACTAAGGCAAGTAAGGAACCCATTCCAAACAACCCAATAAAAATGGCAGATAAAATATCAGACTCACTCCTGTAGGAAGTTAAGAAACCTGCAATCTGTTCAAGGACGTTTTGTGCACAGAAAAAAAAAAAGAAAGAAAGAGGAGGAAAAAGAGGCAGGCTAAATCCATCAGTTAATTATTCACTGTGAATTATTTACTCAGATGCAGTTAATTAAGAAACACTTTTAATGTGAACATTTCTCTGTCCCCTGAAAAAGGAGCTATATTTGAAATATTCCCAAAGGCACAATTCTGAGGCAGGTGCAGGAGGACCTAAGCCCCACAGCTGGTGTTTCTCTTCAGCCAGATGTGATCCAGCTCTGGGGTAAAAAACCAAACAACTCCAATGGCATGGCTGAGCTGAGATGCTTAGACTCCCAAATCCAGGCACAAACCTGGATGCAGCCTTGCCCAGGTGAATCTTGCCATGTTCAAGGTTAGAACTGGCTTATATCTGAGCAGGTCAGGCAGGGAGGGACAGTTACAGATGAATCTGCTGGAGGAAAGGCACATGGAATTTCTTGGAAGAGGAAATGCCTTGTTTTACCTGGCCCATAAGACCTGGGACAGCTATTCCTTGCTTAGAGCTGGGAATTGCTCCTGCAGCACAAATTAACTGCAGCTACAGCAGCAGAGAACCCAAGGAAAGGCAATCACACCAACTGTTTGCATGTTTCAACAAGAAGCCTCTAGTTACTGCCCACATGGGAGGGGTTCATATCACTTTCCTCCTTCTACTCCTTGGAAACACTTTGCATTGTGTCTTGCTTAATTTTAAAAAACCATCTGACCTCAGCATCTTTTCTCTCTGGGAAGACAAAGCAAGAAAAGCTTGTGAGCGAGGATAATTCTGCCTGTGGCAAAAGCAGAGTTTCCAGGCTGGGGGATGGAGGAGCCCTGTGTACAGGTGCACAGCACAAGGACTGTGCTCCCAGGCATTAATCCAGCTGTGCACACAGCCCAGGGAATGCACCCCCAGCCATGTGACAGCAAGGCTTCTGGGTCGTTTTTTGCTCTCTTTGCCTATGCTTTGGTGCAGTAATTTAACTTCCTAGTGGGAATGACATTTGCAGAGCACGATAAGACAGCATCATTTCTAAATTATGGATTGTTGCTTCTGCCAAGTTTTCTCCTCCTTATGCTTTTCCACCATGTGTTTCTTACACAGCAATTGTACTTTATCACTTAGAGAATGGTGTTGTAAGGTTTCTTTCAAAGCTTCCCCTCAAAAAAGAAAACACAATATTTTTTCAAGTTAGCCTGAAAATATGATTTCAAGCAGAACATGCTTCATGGCTGCAGTACAGATCCCATTGATCTCCATCTTTCCCAGGTAGATAACACACACATGTAAAAAGAGCAGTGCTCTTAAACCTTTGGAGCAACATCTAAAAACCTCTGTCCCTCCACTACAAAGAGAGCAGCAGTTTATTCTGATTTGGCCTGGGATGTCTTTGGTCTTGTTTAGAAACCAGGAGCTCACTGCAAATGTTGAGGATGATAAGCTACATGGTCTGTATTTTACATCTAATGAGATGAACATCAGAGTTCCTTCTGAAATGAAAAAAAATTTAAGTGCATTTA
Source organism: Molothrus aeneus (assembly GCF_037042795.1). Classification (NCBI taxonomy): domain Eukaryota; kingdom Metazoa; phylum Chordata; class Aves; order Passeriformes; family Icteridae; genus Molothrus; species Molothrus aeneus. The sequence goes on from NC_089660.1 coordinate 5,340,003, forward strand.
AGGATGAAAAGTTGCCTTTACTGGCAACATTTTGCTTTTTGGATTTACCAGTCACTGAAGAAGTCTGTATCAAAGTTTTGTCATTATCTGAACTAGTTTTAAAGGCATCCAAAAAACAATCTTCTTTGAACATTTTCTCTTGGTGGACATCCAGTCACTTCAATACATCTGCTCAGCCTGTCAGCAGCAAATAATCTTGGTTTGCAAATTAATTGAATAATGTACATTGCAATCAATTATTCATAATTCCTCATTTATGCTGTAATTTATATAAATGTTGTATGGCTCCCTGGGACTTGCAGCATGGCTTTTGGATGGCAATGGTCACAAGAGTACAAAATGACAATGCCAAAAGTTATTATGGAATTCACAATCTGATTTTGGTGTCTATTTTCGATAAATATTTACTTCCTGGATGTAATTTCATTAATAGAGCTTGAGCACAGAAACATTTACAGAAAACAAACACAAAAAAATGACAAAGGCAGCTGAATCAGAATCGACCACAGATTCCAAACAAACATGAGATGTTCTCTACTCTGCTGCTCTGAGATGGAGTTGTGGCTCTTCGAAGCTGTGTCACTCACACAGATTAACACAGCATAATTTATATTCATGCATCATCTTTGCAAAATGTTTGCTTTTCTCATCTCTTTTGAAGACAAGAGGCCAGAAGAAATTACTTGTGTCTGGTAAAAATAGTTTGTCTCAGTGGGGACGCTGTTAATCGCTCAATAGCATAATACCTTTCATAACTTTCAAATTAAATATTAAGCATTTCAACAATGTTTTGGCTATTCTGCCACAACCACCCTCCTGTAGGTCATGGTAGGGCATCTGTCTTCAAATATTGCATGCTGTTTATTGCTTATCATCCTCTAAAAGACTGATTACTGCATTAAACTTGAACATAAAACTACTCGTATTGCTCTACAATCTACACAGCTGGAGAAATTAATCTATTCTGGTTTATGATGAAGGGAAACTAAGAGCTACAGCAGAGCCATAAAGAGATTTTGTGGTGGACAATGCACAAAAGCCAGCATTTTTCTGGTTTGCTTTTGCTTCCACCTAAATGTTCCAGTGCTGAACCCACTCACTGCTGTGCCTTTTGTCCCAAGTTTCCCTGTGTGACACATGAAATACCCAGGAAAGATCAGCTAGAAGGTGCCAAACAACTTCTTTTAGTTGTTTACTACTCCTTTGCAGCTCCTATTTTATCATCCTATGATTTAAGCACCAAACAATACACAAACTAGTAGCAATTAATTCACATGCAGTTATTTAATGCAGTCCCAGGGCTAAACACACCAATGCAAAGGTGAGGAAATTTCCAGTGAGGCTGCTCATGCTGAGATTTCTGATTTATCAGTGCAACAGGTGGGATCTAGTAAATGTTTTCCTTTCCCTGCAGGCTCCCATTTAAGGGAGGCAGGAACAGTCCATACAGAGTGTTTCAGTCTGATGCAACTGTGAGCCAGAATTTGCTAAGTCATGGGGCCTGTGTGATAAAAGCTATCTACTAGTTAAAATCTCTCTTATTTCAAGAAAACACCAAAAACATTCATAGGTTCACATACTACTTGTTTTTTGGGTACTTTGGGTGATTTTTTGTGGTTGTTGTTTGGTTTTTGTTTTTTTCATTCATTAATGCTTTGCACATCCTGCATTATATACATGTCACTGCACTATTGGTACTTATTAATTCCTCCAAATTATCAACAACTACTGCAGTGGACCCAAACTCTCTTCTGGTCTAAGCTCTTGCACCAAAGTATAAACTCATCCAAAGTATAAATTCATCCTTTCTCCATGCTCTCTATTTGCCAAAGGCTACTGCTGGTGGTCTTTAAAACCATCCTGAATTTAAGCTGCAGCCCATGCCAGTAAGAATTATGCACATCAAAAGCTCTTGGAGCAAAATAAAATATTCTTTACCAACATCATGCCTGTATTCCGTGGCTGTGGCACAGGAAGCATAAACCTACCACAGAGCCACAGGAGATCTTGTTCAAGTTTCTTTTATTTAGATTTACTAAAGATAACATTAAGTAGGCAAATTACCTCGATTCCCGTAAGAAATGATAATAAGGAATGTGTATTAGGATAAAAACACTAAATGCCAAAATTTACTAGGACTTCTTTTGTGGGAATAAATGGCTCTGTCTTATTGCCTTAAAAGTAAATGCACAAATTGTTAAGCATCTGAAGTTACTATTAGATCTCATGCCACAGAAAAGGAGAATGAAAAATGATTTCTCTCTACTGGCTATGCACTAGACACAAATCTAAGAAACAGTGTTTATGTCTTGAAGGAGTGTTAAAAATGGTATTTTCTTTTACCCACATGCTTACAGAATGCTTAAATGCTTACAGAAGTAGAAGTAAGCATTGGCCAGTGCAAAAAGACAGCAGGTAAATTTTCTCTGCATCTTAGAATCTTGCAAACCTCAGTCTTGAGTACAACAAGTCTTTTCTGTTTCAATCCCACACCAACATGCATTTTTTAAGAACACACCTTTGGTCTGCCTGGAATAAATTAGTGTAACCTGGACCTGGCTTCCCACTTTTCCTCTGCCTGACTGCAGAGTTCAGGGGCTGCCTGGTGAAAGAGAGAGGGAGAGAGAGCTGGACCCAAGCTGCATCCAGCATTGGCAGTGAGGAGACTCTGGTGGAAAAGATTCTTGAAGGACACTTCAGAAACTGGTCCCCATGCCTTTCTCCTCCCAGGCAATCACCACCTGCAGCCTGGACACCCTCAGAGCAGCTCCTCCACCCGCCCTGGAGGCAGACTGAGAGCTGGAGGTGCTCCCGGCCAGTTGGCAATTAATTGGAAGCAGATCCTGTAAATCTGTTGTTTGAAAGTTTGGTGGCTAATTTGCATCCAGAGGCTATAATATCCCTGATCACAGTATTGTGACAGTTTTCTCTTAGAATTCCTCAAGCTTTAATTGAAAATAATCAGCGGTGGAAGTTGTTCTAACAGTCCACATTCACTGACGTAAACAAACACAAGACTTGAAAGCTGTGAACGCTTCTGTTTGCATCTGCAGCTCTTTCACCAAAAGGCATGTTGTTAATTCCATTTATTCCAAACACAGCATAAATGAATGCTTAATTTGGGAGCCTATAAATAATGAGCATGCTCAATTACAGCAGCAGCAGCATCCAGAAGCAGGTTTGAAGTGGTGTTTGTGAGTCACTAATGCTGTTAGGAATTTCCACGCACCAAGCCCCAGACCTGCACACTCCCAAGTTCATGGAGAAGTGTGTTCCACCCTCTCTGGGACAGCCCTCACTGTAGCACAGGCACTAATAGCTCTGGAGAACACAAAGCCCCTTTATGAATTATCCTCATTACTGCAATAATCCTTCACAGGCTCCCAACAAGGGTGTTAAATGCAAGGTGAATTTAGTGCAATAGGAAGCGACAGAGGAAGAGCTATGCCTTTATCAATTTTCTTGATCGAGAACAGAACATGGTAGAGATCTAGGGGGTATCTGGCTAATTTAAAGCATTTTTCATGATCAATAACAGTGAGGGATGCACAGCTTGTTACCACTGTTCTGAGTGACAGCCACCTGAAACACATCCCTCTCCTGAAGTCTCTCTCAGGAAGAGACAAGTAGTCCTGGCAAAGTGTCTGAGAGAAGCAGGCATGTAGCTGAGATGAGATTCACATCCTTTTCTCTTTGCAGTCTCTCTGGACTTGTGGAATGACAGAATGTCACATATGGAAACCAAGAAGCCTTGATGTACAGGGCAGGACCAACATGTCCCTCTCAGCTCACAGGCTCTTTCTGCTTCCTACCAGTTTTCCTCATTGTGAAATTGTGCAATTAGATGTGACTCCTCTGTAGAGATGAATGTACCACCAAGCTCACTTTCCTGTGCTCTGGGATCTACCAAAATTCCTGGCTGTTAACCTCATGCTACTGAGCTCAGCTGATCAATTCCTCACCCAAGCCAGTCACTGTCACCCCCTCACTAAAAGGAGATTGGCACTGGAGGGAGGAAGGGGATGAACTCCTAGCCAGCTTCAACAGCATCAGCTGTCCCCAAACCCAAGTGTGATCAAGCAAGTTCTCAAAAAGTAGTTTCTGCTTAACTCAGCCATGTTGAGGAGGTGACAGGCACAGGGAATCACAGCAGAGCTCAGCAGCTCAGAAGATGCAAATTCCTCCATTGCTGATAATACTTGGCTCACTGAGAGGCTTCCTCTGAGAACCTTTGGGGATTTGAAGAAGAAGCTGTCACCAAGCTGTGAACAGGGGTATCAGCTGTGCACACTGAGGTAAGAGGGGAAGGACCCATCCTGTGCTCTAACAGGTCCTTCTTCTCCCTCAGGTGTAATTTCTACACCACCATTTTCTAAATTTAACCCACTAATTTCCCAGGCCAGCAGTGTTTTTCCCCTCCTGCTGCCCCAGGCCAGCTGCTGGGCACGGGGCAGTTGCCACACTTGGGCCAGGTCCGGCTGTCTTTGCTCACAAGAGATTGGCAGCAGCACAGGGGAGGTGCTGGCCAGGCTGTCCCTTCACTTCCCCGTGCCCTTACTCCAAAACTGGGTCAATCAGCATTTCTGCCAAAGTCTTAATTGCACTTGCTCAGGACTGGATGCATTTCAGGCCCCTGGGTATCTCCACTGCTTACCTCACCAATTAAACCTAAATACAAATCTTTGCCTCCAGCTGCCTCTCCCTCCTCCCTTGACCTCTCTCCACTTCCCCCTCTAGAAACAAGGCAGCAAACAGATATTTACTTGCATTCCTGATTTTTAAAGCTCTGCAACCTATTTTTTAACCCACAGATCATCAGCAGTTTAGAACTGGTTTAGGAATGACACAGAAATACTTCCCTGGACCCACACAAACACCTCCTGCTGCTCAGAGACTCAAGTACAGCAGAGGCCAGATGGCACCCAGGCCTGGAACAAAAGGCACTGACTTTCCTCAAGGAAATAAAACCAATTACTTCCCTCTGATATTTGAAGACTGTCATGGGGATATGGCGGAGGAGGAGGCTACAAAGTGCAGTCCTCATACCATAAATAAATAAATAAACCTAGAAGGGATTTCCTCTTGCATCCTGGTGCAGCTTATATATCCCTTCTAGAGCCAAAGGGCAGAGATGAAAATCCTCCTTCTCTGCGATCCCTTATCCCCTTTGGCCGAGTGTCTTTGCATTTCAAGACACACTGGGTAAAGGCAGGAAAAAATAGATTTGTTATCTGGGGGAGATAGCAAGGTAGACAGAGAAATTACAGGGAGGAGAGGCATGACCAAGGAGCTGAATGAGACCTTTCTTGTCTCATCCCAGGATTGCCCCAGGGTGGGCAGGCAGCGGAGAGGAAGCGTGGAGAGCATGACTCCAAAAGTCAAAGGGAATGACTGGGAATGACTGACAACTCTGCAGAACTGAAGTAATCACAGTAGACAGGGATGTCATATTTTATCTGTGCAGAGATTTTTAATTTTGAGAGATCTCTTGCCAGTCGTGTTTTTAAAGGCATTCCAAAACAGCACCGCAGTGACCTTGGAGCTCGTTTACGTGGAGCTCTCTCAAAGCACCTCTAGAGAAAACCAGAACCTCATTTTTTTAAGTGTTGTGAAATTGCCAAGTCAGAAAGACAAGTCTGGAGCAGTAATATTTACAGGTTTTTGTGCAATATTTCAATTAATTTTTAATAGGACATTTATAGTCTCTAACGTGAAATTAATAAAATGGCTTCAAATGCAAATCCTGGGTAGTAAAAATTCTTCAATATTTATGTTTCTGTATCTGCTAGTCAGAACACAATGAAAATATTTTTAATCATCTGTAGAGGCTTATCTAAGAAATGAAAAACAAGTTTTAAAATTCAAGGGCGCTGGTAACAGAAATTTATGGTACTGTTACAGTTTCTTCATGTTTAAGGAAGACTGTAAATTGTGTTTAGTTTTGCTAGATTTCCAAATTTCTCAGACTGAGTTCTGACATCAGAACTCTTTTGTGCATCCAGGAGGCACAAATAAATGAGACAAAAATGTACATAGATCTTAGAAATTCCTATATAGGTGAGAATGTGCTGTATCCAGCAAGCTGAACGCTGAGGTCTGGTACCTGGCAGCATGAAAAACAGTAACAAAACTCCCCTTCATTTTGGTGTGCAGAGCATGTAAGCAAGACCCAAATCGCTCATCAGTGTTAAAGAAAACAAAGGAAAACTGCAATTCCAGGAGGAAATTGTGTGGTGCCATTCTTCAGCAGCGAGCTGAGCACTCATAGTGCTCATTGCCAACAATCCATAAAACTCACTGCCAAGCACTCAGTGTCCAGGAGGCATAAGAAGCGTCAAGAAATGCTTATGCTGTTGCTAACACACTACAAAAGGCATGACCATTAGATTTCACTAGAGAACAGGCTGGCACTGTCCAGAAAGGAATTGGGAGGAGACCATAGTGATAGTAAGGGAAAGAGCTTTGATTTGTACAGAATAGGATGGTTTTAAAAAGGCATCCACAGGCTGAGGGTCTCACAATCAAGGGATCCGGACAGACAGATGGACTGAGCAGGAGCTTCCAGTGATTGCATCCAGCCAGCTGCCTGATGGAAGGGCTCTGGCTGTCAAAGAGAGATGAGAGAGGTCGTGTTTCCCTGCACTGCTCCAGCCTGGTCCCTCGATTAGATGCAGTGGGCTGAAGCACTTTTCCTTGCTGATCTGTGATTTGAACAAGAATAGCCTCAGGACAACTTAACTTGTGCTCGGGTGCCCACAAGCTCAAGGAACTGTAAGTGCAGAGAGGAATTGCTGGAGGATGCATGTGTGCTGTTCCTACAGCCTTGTCCTTTGTTTCTGGGAAGGAGGAGGAACGTGCAGCCCTGCACCACCCAGTGCTTCCCCTTGGCCCCAGGAAATCCCAGAAATGTGTCAGCTCTGCTCTACAGGAACAGCATCAAGGACCTGCAGTGCAATGGAGAACGAGGCCTCCAGCTGGGATGGATGTGGCTCTGGGCAAGCCAGCTAGGATGGAGCACAATCACCAGGGAGGATTTTAAGGGAGGTTGTAAATGAGGACAGAATCACTGGGATGATGCTGGCAATGTTTTAGTGTTTTGCAAAAGCTCCAGGGACAGATGAGAGAATCCTTCTGATGAAAAAAGGGCCTTAAGAATATGAACAAAACAAAATGATCCCTCTATGGAGGCTACAAATATTTTTAGTCTCTCAAATCTGATTCAGAAAAACACTGAGCTAGAACCAGAAAACATTGCACATCTTTCAGAAACCATTACCTTGATGTATCCAGAATAGATTAAAGAAACTCAATTAAATCTGAAAAATCTGAAACGCTCTGATAAAATATTTTTGAATGCTAAGTGGAATCCGTGAAGCTCCATTGCCTTAACCTCCGCTAATAAGCTGCTCAATAAACTTCATGAAAACATATTTTATGTACTGATAGCATCTCAAAGTATGAAAGGTTTTGCAGTTGTTCAGCAATCAGTTACCAGCTGGATTATGGTCCACTAATGCTGTTAGATTTCTGCAAGACAGAAGGCAGCTTTTCAACCATTTGTTATTTTAATGATGAGGAATCTCACCATAAGCCTTGTTAAAACTTCATTTAATCCATTACAGAAGAAACAAAGACATTTAGAAGTGAACATAAAAAAATTTTCAATCTATCAGAGCAGAAATTATAGGGTTTAGGGAAGCTCTTAAGGAGCATCCATGGAATAAAATGGCTCTGCTAATTAAAGGGCTGTATCCTTTCAGGTTTGACATTTAGGGACTGACTTCAGCAGGGACTGAACTACTCTGCATGATAGCACTCATAATGACAAAGTGAAAAAGGGAGAACCTTTGCAAAGCTGCAACCAAATCGCTCCGTCTATTCCAAATATCACCCAAATTTTTCAAGGCTGTTTTTTTTACTGAGTTTTCTTCCCAAAAACATCTCAGAGAGAACAGAGGGTGCAACTTCCCTGCCTCTAGATCATGGGGAATTCCTTCCTTGCAGAGATGAGTTCTTGGTTCAGCAGCAGGGACAGCACCCAGGACAGAGCCCAGAGGGAGGCACTTGTGTTTGAAACCTTGACTGTCCTGCTGGGAGAGTGAAATTGGTCCAATGGATCCATCAGGCACAGCCCAAGCACCCTGAGTGCCTCATGGATTGTGCTACTGGGGCAAGCAGTGGCAGCTCCCCTCCTTGCCACTGCTCCCCTGATTTCCAAAGGGCTCCTGAAGGTCTGGAAGAGGCATTTCCAGAGGGTCTTCAGGAGAGAAGCACCATTCCCTGTTCTCCCTGGTCCTTCTTTAGGGTGCCCCAATCCAGGGATGTGTTGTCTCCTGCACACCAACTGAGGAGAACCAAACCTGGTTTTATAACCTCCAGAAAATATCAAATTGCAATATATTACCTGAATGAGCATTTATTTCATGGCTAATACATAGGGGGTAGAAAATGGCCATTTCTGAGTGCACAAAAAGAATGCATTTTCCAAAGGACTAAGAACTAAGTTCAGTCCTTCAATTACCCTTACAGCTCCCTACCTGCAGAGCAACACGCCAAAAATTTGCAATTATTAGCTCAGCAAACAAATCTAAGCTTGCACTTAGAGGTGCAGATAAAAATGTTTAGCCTCAAAAAGTGAGGTAAAAAAACACTGCAAGTGCTGTAATCTCAATTCTCCAAGATTTCCTGGAGAAATCTTGTTTAGAGCACAGATTTTCATATCCCTGAGGGGAGGACCTGCTGTTCCAAGCCCTGTGATTACCACCCCCTTCACCAGCTCTAATGAAGTTCCCAACTGCTGTTGTAAGATTTAGGCAAAGCTCCTCCTGAGAGTATTTTTCCTGCAAGGATTTCACCAGGATTGAGCTTATCAGCCAAGTCACCTACGCCACCAGGAGAAAGTTCAGGGCTCTCTGTCACATCTTGATCCCATTTAAATTAATGATAAGGAAAAGGGCATGATCTCTAATACCTATCTGCTTTCTTCTTTTGAGCGAGATGAAAAACATTGGCTTAAGTTACATCTACCTTGAAAGTCCAAGTACTAAGAAATTATAAATAAATAAATACATTTTTGATTTTGAATAGAGCACATTAAATGTTAAATATCCCCATTCTGTATATTAAAAAAGGACTTGTGCTGCTTTGGATTCTTCTGAAATGTTTGATGTAAAAATACTCTTCAGCTCCCACACTCTTCCACACCAAATCAGAAGTTTATCAGGTGTCCAGCTGGTTTTCCTACAGAAACAAGGTTTGTTTGTCTGTCTTATTTCAGTAACTTTCATAGCAAGTTACATGAACTGTTTCTCAAAAAATTACTTTAAAAAGTTTCTTTCCCCCCAAGCTTGCAAAATATTAACATTTGAAATCATTTTACATAATATCGTTCTTGCAAGAAACTGCTGAAATGGTAAATTAAGTGCCATCTAGACTGGCTAAGGAGTTTTTGATAAGAGAGTGATTTTGAACGAAAAAATGGATACTTAATTCAAAGTCAATTAAAAATGGAATTATAAAGTATCTAGATGGGAATCGCATAATTGATATCAGCAGCACAAAGTCTATAAAGAAAAATCAACCCTGAAATTCTTCCAAAGGGTCAGCAAAGTCTTGAAAACCATCTTCACCAAAAACTTTGACTTTTTTAAAGCCTTTCCTGAAGCTTTTCATAAGACTTCATTAATTAAACTGAGCAGTCATGGACTCAGAAGCAGGAATGAGTTCTGAATCTTAACTAAGATTCTGGCTTCCTAACTAAAGCACAAGGTTTAAGAACTGGCTATTTTTCCTTGTAGCATAATTATTAATAGGAGTTGTCCCAGTCTTCTGTAATAAGATTGGCTGGATGTAACTTCTAGAATACCTGGTTTTGCAGAACATATCCTGCTCTTTGTTTAACATAATAAAGGGAAATGTTTCCAAAGGACCTAAATCTGTTTACTCCTAAAATAATCAAGAATAAAATTTAACCCAGCAGACCAAGCAAGAGAAGTTGAAGGTTAGAAGCTCTTGTCTCTTCAACAAGACAAAATTCTCATGGTGACTGCAGAATAATGTGTGTATATGAAAATATTTTCTTTGAAACTACTGAAACCTATGTCAAACAGAACTTGAAGTTAGTGATAATTGATCATTTTCCTTTCCCCAAAACTGCATCCTATGTTCTCAAAGAACCCCATCAGTTAATTAAACACATCCAAAGATGCCCACCCACACAGACCACCTGCAAGGGACTGCAAAGGCACAAAACAACACAGCTCCTCTCCGTTACTTAACTGATCCACAAATGTCACATCAAGCCCTTGTTCTTCCAGCTGATGGGAAGAAAAATGGTCTAAACTAATTTTCATTTAAATTTCTTAATGCAGCGCACCAGTTGTTTGTCACATCCTGACACGCTGTCATGTTGTTTTACAACGTGATGTATTGTAACTTGATGTGAAGTGAACATATTTCATTTAGAGAAATGCCCTAATGCCTGGAGACTTGGAGAGCAGACAGGTAGCGCCATCATTTCCTAGCACCTGATCTAGATTTACCAGAACTCCCTTCATGGCTTTCAAACTACTTTAGAAATTATAGCTGTGTTTACCTTGTGCTCTCCAGAGGTGCTGCACATTCACACCCACCCCACCAAGTGCAAAAGGCACTTGGCCATGCCAGGAATTGCACCAGTGCAGAGGCAATTTCTGTTTAGAAGAATCAAAAAATAAACTTTACAAGAGATTTTGTAAGGTTTCTATTTTGCCTTCCTTACTGGAACACAGGAAGGTTTATTTTGCCTGCACAAACCTTTTTATGCATTTATAGTGGAAGGAGTTACTCATATTTATTATGGCAGAAGTATGTTATACTGCAGACATTGTTATATTTTCATTTAAAAAAATTCCAAGAGAAAGCCCCTAAACTTCAAAGAAAGGGGCCCATATTTTTCCAAGAATCCCCAGATAACTCCTGGAAGTTCAGGTGAATCTCCACAGCTGATCATCTACAATCTGTGTGATGACCAGAAGGGGCTGCCCTGTCTCTCTCCCTGCTCACTCTCAGTACAAGCAGCTCATCCCCTTTGCTTCTCCAGCTTAGCTGCACACTGACTGAAAGCCGAATTTATTTTGCAGAGCTCATTTTTAGTTACATCAGACAGATACAACTCATTGTGAGAAGGCACTAATATTAAAGCTATAGGGAAAGGGGGACAAAATACATGGCAGGCTGCAGGGGAAGGCAGAACTTTCCTCTCATTGCTGTCTGCTGCACAAACTGAATTTCTTAAGCACAAGACTAAAACTACACATATTTTATCCCCAAGCAGTACCCAGGGAAAATGCATGCATTATATGCATTTCTGCAACTTCAAAGAGTGCACTTGTGAAGGACAGGTCAAATTTCAGCCCCTTTCCAGTTCCTGTGATTCACTAACTGGGCTCATCTCTCATTGGTGCTGCTCCTGTTATTCAGGAAGCTGACAGGTAATGAAAGAATATTCTCTTACTCATGCCACAAATAGTATTTAAGGCTTAAAATTAAGATTCTTAAAATATCCCCTGAGTTTTGACTGTATTCTGAGGAGACCCATAGTACAAACGGCACTCCCTAATTTGTACAGCTCACAACAGGGTTTCCCACTTAATCCAGGAAGATTAATTTCATAAAAGCTAATTGATTAACTAAATTGGTTACATGTGGTCCTGGGGATCTCTGGATCTATAAAGTTCAAGTTTCACTGAAGTAGGGAATAAGAAAGAGATTGGCTTCAAGGATAACCCCCAGCCCTGCCAACAGCAATGTTCACAAAGGTGACCAGCATGTAGAAATCTTCTTGAGGTGCTGGATAAAACACCCCACCACTTTCCTGTTCCTAAACCACACACAATGCAATCCAAAACAAATGGATTAATTATTTCAATTGGCATGACTTACTATATATCTTGGAAAAGATTCCAAGCAATACTGAAAACCACTCCCCATGACTGCAATCTAATCAGTGTCTGCCGCTGGACAGGGCACGAGCAGGATATGCTGAAGGAGAACCTCCAAAGGCAAGAGGAGAGGCCTTCTGTGTTGCTCCACTGGGAAGATAAAGGCATAGAATTGGGTAGGTTGGAAAAGTCCTTTAAACTCATCAAGTCCAACCCAGCACCAGCAAACCACAAGTAAATCCAGGTGATCCCTTTGCAAGCAGGGAGGATTTCATAGTCAGGAGTCACAGAATCACAGAATGGTTTTTGCTGCGGGGTTAAGGTGAAATTCAGCACAACTTCACCAGTAGAATACATTTAAGTTTTACCCATACAAGTAATGCTGGATATGGGTTCTGGAAGGAGCACAAGGCAGTGCATGGCCCAAGCCAGTGCCCTAAGTGCACACCCTGTGGGCTGACCTTCACTCAGCCACATGCCTGTGTCACAGACATCTTTTATGAAAAATCCTTTCCTGAGGATTTTTTCTCCTGAGAAGCTGAGAGGCCTCAGGAACAAAATGTAAGCAATGGTTATCTGCTGCTGTGGAATGCAACAGGTGCATCTGTGATTGGTCTTATGTGGTTGTTTCTAATTAATGGCCAATCACAGTCCAGCTGGCTTGGACTCTTGGTCTGAGCCATAAGCCTTTGTTATCATTCCTTCTTTTTCTATTCTTAGCTAGCCTTCTGATGAAATCCTTTCTTCTACTCTTTTAGTATAGTTTTAATGTAATATATATAATAAAATAATAAATCAGCCTTCTGAAACATGGAGTCAGATCCTCATCTCTTCCCTCATCCTCAGACCCCTGTGAACACTGTTACACGCCTGCCCTGTAGACTCTCTGAGCTCCAGATCCCTATTCTGTGACCTTGCACACCAGTGTCTTATCTGGGCTCTCCAAAAAGTGTAACAGCACCACCAGAAAAGTTAACTGCATCTCTGAGCACAAAGCAGAGAATAGCTCTGTCTGCACCCCGGCTGCTCCCACGCGCTTGTCCCTTCCCCTCCTGAAAGGCAGATTTCTCCGCCTGAGAGCACCTGACAGTGCCAGCCACCCGCACTGTGCACAGCACTAGTTTGGTGACATATTCTTGCCATCACCTGCAGCAATGCCCGGCTCCCCCAGCAGCTGCAGGATGTGACTGTAGCTGACAGTAAACTGTAACATCTAATGGACTTGTGCGGAGCGTCTGAACGCCTGAGGAGCCCTGTCATGTGTCAGTGCCGCTCATGTTAAGAGATCCATTAGGAGTGCAATGATCTGAGGAAAGGTCAGCTGTCACAGCTGGTGCCAGAAGTGTCACCTTTGTTTAAAAGGATTTTGCACCCAAGTCCCCAGCTGACTAGATGGCGCTGATATCCTTGTCCTAAAGCCAGAGATGTGTCACCTCAGAGTGGCACACGTGTACCGATGTCATTTGCTGCAGCTAAGCCCTTGTCCAGTGGGCATTGTCAAAGTCCAGTGGCAGTGTCACCCTCCCTGACACTTCTTTTGGGAAGTGCTTGGACTTCTTCAGCCATGCACCAGAGCTGTGATAGCAGACAGCTCTGAATCTGAACCAGCAAAGCAGCACAGGAGGCATTTTGTGAGGTTTTAGACAGAAAAATCCTCCTGCCCTGTCTCCCATTGCTGGGTCTCTGCTAGGAAACAATAGTTCTGCCTGCACTCAGGACAGGGCAGCAGGCTGCAATAAGCATAGCGAATTAAATCAGAAATAACTGCAAATAAATAAATAAATAAATAAGCTAGCTGAGTTACAGAATGGAAAACAGGATTAGAGGCAAGGCAGAATCACCATGGTGTAATTACTGTTCTGGTGGATGGGCTCGTATGGTAATCCCATTCAGCCTGAAGTTGGCTTCTCCAGGACTGTGACTCCCCAGAAAACTGCTCTGAGCTCTGCAAAGAGCTAATGCAGAATTGATTCACTCTCAGCTGATGGAGCCAAGGTGTTAATGGCAAAACACAGCTCCTGTGCTAAACTCGCAGGGTAAAATTCCAGCCTGACTTTCTCAGCACAGGAGCTGGGACTGCCCTCAGTGAGGCAGCTGTCCCCTGGTCACTACCTCTTACATTCTTTTATCTTATCCATCTTATGAAAGCATTTGTGTTTCAGAGTCATCTTGCAACTATCTGCTCCTCTAAAAACCTGGTATTTTTTTTAATACCTGAGACACACTGAAATAATCAGCTACATGAGAGGAGAAGTTATTGCTTGTGTCTGGTTCCTGCTCTACTTGGATTCTTTAGGCAGTAACAGTTGTATAATAGCTAATGCTGCTCATCTGTTTGAGGAGCAGTGAAATGAAGCCTCAAATAAGCTATTTTAAACCACTGTAATGGATTGTTAAGTAGCTAGGGAATGCTGACATATCACTTTTATATTTTTCAGTCCTTTGAACTAATACTGTAAATTACAAAAATAAATTTGAAGGTTGGGTGCCACATCAGAATGGGCTGCATCTGTAGTGAGCTGCTCTGAAATAGGGATTGAATAGGGTTTAATCTGGTCAAAGTAGGTTTATTGTGCTGTGATCAGACAAGTGACCTTGACACTCTTGAAACTGGCATAGGATTAACTGTGATTGTCACCCAACCTCTGGCTCAATGACACCAGAACTTAGATTTTCTTTACAGGAGTGTCGAAGTGAGAAGCTGACCTAGAATTTATTGATGAGGGTATGTGGCAAAAGTTAAAAAAAAAAAAAAGTTGTGATTTTCAGGCACAAGTTAGAACATGCAAAAAACCATGGTTGGAACAAGAGTACAGGAACAGAAGTTAATGAAGGAAACACAAGAAAAGACCAGTTGCTATTTTGTAGATAACTGGATAAATCCAGGCTGATTTTCACTATAGTTCCCCAAAGACACTTTAGTCCTTGTTTTCCTCTTTTGTCATCCACAATGAAGGTAAATTTTAATTCAGGGTGATAACATCTATCAGAAAACATGTAAGTAATGAAGTTTTTGGGGCCTTAAGCCTAGATTTGGTGGCTTCAAGACTCAGATTCTGTAGTCTCATGACCCTGGACATGTAGAGGAGATATCTCAGTCTTGGCCCACAGCCAGAAAGGTGAATGAGAACATCTTCTTGGGAGCAGGAAAATAAGCTCCAAACAATTTTATCCCTGAGGAAATAACTATTTTGGCCACAAATTTTGTACCTTTTATTTAAAAACTATGCATTTAGACAGTATGTTCTAGCAAAGCTGGACAGCTCAGTAAAACCAGACATACCTATTTCTGCCAAGGTTAGGGACAGAGGTTTCACTGCTTTGATAGGAAAGCATAAGTCTGTCAAACTGAATGAAAATAAAAATCCCTCTAATATAAAACACCAAGTATACAGGTGGAAAGTTTTGTGGTCCTAAATTTCAGGCTGTTTTCCCACCAACAGAGGTTGGGAAGTTAAAAAAAGTCTTTTCACTTTTATGTAGTCACTTTTATTCATGACTAAACACATTCAATGTCAACCTCTTCCACACATGCAGCTCTTCTCTATCCAAAAATATTATAGGCCAGTTGCTCAGAAGTGGTGGTATTTGATGTTTTTTGCTACTGAATATGTGTATTTCATGAAACAGCACACCAAAAGGATTCTGTGAAAGTTCTCAATTCTTATTGAATTCTGTAATGCTTTTGAAAAGGCAAATTTCAAAGACAGAAATCAATATTTCTGAAGGTAGATCATTAAGGACTAGAAAATGCACACTTCTATTCATAAATGATCCGGAAAAAGAGATGAATAGTGAAAAGACAAAGTTCTGCAGGTGATACAAAATCATTCAGAATAATCAAATCTAAAGCGGACCATGAACTGTTGCATAAGGAACTTGCAGTACTCAGGAAGGGGATGATAAAATGGAAGAGGAAATCCAGTTTTGCTGATGAAAGGATTGAATGCTGGGAAAAGCATCTATTCATGCCAATCAATAGGCTCTGCATTGGCTGCTGCCATTCAGGGCAGGGATGCTGCAGCCTTTGGTTAGCTCCCAGTGAAACTCTGACCAGTCATCAACAGTATGGCTAGAAAACCATGAGGGATTGTTAGGAAAGTTTAAAGAAACAAATGAAGGGCCCCATCAGTGCACCTGGATGAGGCAAAAGAAGACAAAAAGTTTCCAAAAGGGTGTGTGCGCCTTTATGGAGGACCAATAAATACAGTGAGCCAAAAATATCAAGCTTGGACCCCAGGGAGAAGCAGATGGGAGGAGGAAGGTTGCTTTACACATGCCCTGCTGCCTATATTCCCTTCATAAAGATATATTCTGGTTATTCTCTTCAGTGCTGAAGAGAAAACCTGTGGGCACATGGACCCTCCCCTCCCAGCTACAGCCAATGTCACAGTGCAAGGGAAACCTCGAAATGTGTCTGCAAACCATGCAAAGCACAAAGCTGTAGCTCAAAGCCATCCAAGAAGCCCTTTCTGAGCTGAGTAGAAGCTGTTGGTGCTTGGAAGTTCTGAAATAAACCAATGTCTTCTCCATTGCTCCCTAAATGTGTTTTGTTGGAGGGGAGGGACAGGAGGAGTTTGTCTTTTCAGCTCCTCAGAAATACATTTGAGGTCACTGGAACTGGAAAACCAAATTTCATTCTTGATTGATTTTTTCAGTAGATGGAAATGCTCATCTAATTGTTTTTTACTGTTTGACCTTTCTATTTCGTTTGGTTAATCTTCATGATGATGAAATAGCACTCATGATATTCACACAGAGTAACTGTTGAAGGCTAGAGCATGAATGCTGATTTTTACAATGTTCTGCTGCTGTGGACACGCTAGAAACAAAACCAGGTAGTAACAACTTCAGCTCTTGGTGCTTCTGAGAGACTAATTAAATTTAGTTTCCTTGTAGGTCATGATTAGTCAGGGGGTGCCTAAGCAGGATATGTATGGAAATCCACCCTTTGGACCACAGCAGCAACACTGAAACTGAACCAAAAAAAAAGGAAAAACCCTCAAAATAATAATTTCCTTGGCAAATTTTATAAAATCTTTCTGAACTCTCCCCAAAAAATGACAGTTTAATGAACCAACAGCAAAGGACAGGATGGGAAGGGCAGAACCTTCCCAGCAGTAAGACTGGAACTGAACCGTGTCCTCCACCCTCTGCCCAACAGCTTCTGGAGGTGTTTTTGCCTGGTCTCACATTCACTTCACACATGTGGCATCACACACACTGTCACTGCCTACTGCCTGTGCTTCCAGGTCATTCTGGGTCCCCCTGAAAAATAAAGGACACGTCCAATCCTGGGAAGGTTTCAACTGAAATATGGTGAATATTTCACTTGGCGTGAAAAGTCATCCCCTCCATAATAGGAAGCCTTTTCCAAGAACCAAGTGTACTCAAAGAGACATCTCTCTCTAAAAGTACTTTGCAACAGATGCAGATTTTAAGAGAAATCCTCCATTTTGCAGGGCAGCAGCACCACTCAGCAATCTGCTATTAATAGATAGTTCAGAGCACCAAGAAGAGCCCTCATCCTGGAGGATGTGTGGGCCTGCATGTCCTTGGCATGACCGTGGTTTGTCCCACAGTCCAAAGCTTTCCTTCATGTCTGTAAGCTTTGTGATGAAGTACATTACATCAAATAGGAATTTGGCCCATGTAGCATAGGTCATCAGCATGAAAAGAAAAAAGCAAAATATTATCCACTCCAGTCGGATTTGGGCTAAGAATTTCATCATTGGTTATCAGACAACTTCTGGTATCCCACAGGGGGGGAATTTTAAGTTCTAAAGATCTTGTGCCATTTTTTTAGGCTTTCCTGCAGCCTTTTGTGAAGAAATCAGCTTGGTTTCAGAGGAAACAATCCTCTTTGCTGCCTCTGCCCACAGAGAGGACAAAAACCAGGCTGCAGTCATTTGGCTCCTTCTCTACTCCTTTGTGCAAAAGGTCAAAAACGCTGCAGAAACATCAGTTGTGTGTGCTGGCCCTCAGAACCACCTTGCTGGGCTGAATAATGCTCCCACTGGAGCACAATGCCCAGACCTCCCCACATCAGTGTTTCCAGTTCATCACCTGCAGCAATTATGGGACAAAGTCACCTCCTGTCCATTTACTCTGCTGTGGTTTGCTCACAGTGTGCAGCAGGGTGGAGGTCCCAGCTCAGGCACATGCCATGGGGAGACTGAGCCCTCCCACTCACCTTTTCCCCTTGGAACAGCAGAGCTCTGGGATTTGTTAAACCAAACTTGCAGAGTGCTTTGGCCCCATTATGCAGGGAAGATGCACAAGAAGTAAAAAGAGGGAGAGAGAGGCAGAGTTCCTTAGGGACCAGCATGTTCAACCATCCCTTCAAACCACCACAAACCTCATTTACTAAGCCCCACAGGCTCTCATTAAATTTCTTTGTCCAAATATTTGCCTTTATAAATTCACCCAGGAGCTTCTTCTGCATTTCAGCCAGCCAGAATGCCACTGGGGCATTGAGCAAGTGCTGAGATTTTTACTGGCACCCACTTCGCTTTTGAGCTCCTCTTGGTCAGTAACTGAGCTCTGCATCCATGAATAACCACCACAGAGCAACTAATTTCACCTACTAAGGTTACATTTCCCCCAGTTCCTTTTTTGCTCAACTACTTAACAAATCAATTCTTTCTGAGAGACCTCAGTTCATACACAAGAGGATAACAATTATGTGCCACTGTGCTTTGGCAGAATGGAGTCAGGCACAGTTGAGGTAGAAAATTACTTTCTGCACTTTCAAAACAGGGAAATGAAATAAGAGAAATGCAGAAGAAAGTGATATCTTACATAGATTCCCACACCTGTTTCTTTTAGACAAAGATCAAGCAGCAGATTTGCTGCAATTATTCACCAACGCATTTGTCTTACTGCAACCCCCAGGGTAACTTCAACCTCTGTGATCTCTGTGTGGCCAGGACACCCTTGTGCAAAGAAAACCGCAATCTCAGACCCCAGCATTTCTTCTTGTTCTGAAAAGAGCACCTAGGAAAGCCTGCAGCTTTGAGACTCACCAAGCACATGGTAACTGCTTGGGTTGGCTGCAGTCGTGTGTCCAATCCAGCTGGAGTGGACAAAAAGGGCATTTTAACCACAAACTCCCTTTCCCTGGGTAATGAGCGATACTGACAGGGTAAAATTAGGTCTAAAGGCATTTGTTTTTGTCTTTGCTTCTCATTTCATCCTGAAATGGTCTGGAGGCTACACAGGAAGAGAAATGAAAGGAGGAAAAAGCCAGGCTTTACTTTCAGCTTCTTCTTCTTCGTGGAGGTGACGGCTCTGCAGTTTTCAGCAGACTGTCAATTTTTTGCCAGGGTAACAACAGTGTGGGAAGCTGGGTGGAAGTTATTTTTGGGTAAAAAAGCAGCTTCCCTGAGCAGGAGCAGCCAGAACACCGCGGTGTGCCCTGCTGAGCTCCCAGGGAATTCCCCCTGGAATCCCACCATCGTCTCTGCAGCTTGGTCCAGCTGAGAGAGAAGGCCATGAAATGCAGCTGCCACAGAGAGGCAGACAGGGATTCTCTCAGAATTTGGGAACCTGAAGGAGTACAGAGCCAGCAGAAAGGCTGAGCAGCTCCCTCTCCACACAGAAATTACATTAGCCAGCCCTGAGAAGGTGAAAACTGCACCAGCTTCTCTCACAAGGAGCCTATGACCTGCTTTGCCCAGGTTTGCCAGAGGTGCAGGGATCTCATTAAGTTCCTCCAAATTTGTGTGGAAAAAAGGCATCCTGCTACTGGAATGAGATGCAGAGAGAGGAAGGCATCAGTGTTGCAGCCCTCAGGCTCCCCTATTTTTTTGTGTGTATTCATACAATACCAGAAATTAAACAGGAAAGGATGAAAGGCATGGTTTAGTTCTATCTGGTGTACTAGAGAAACTGATAATGAAGTTTTTAAGTACAGAAAAGAAAAATAATCTTGCCATCTTCTGATATTTTTTCCCTGCCCTATTCTCTTCTATATGCATCCCCTCTCCCCAGCACTCTCATCTAATCAATCCTGCTCTGCCAGTCTAATGCACATAATTTTCTCTTAGGGTGCACTTCTATCACTCAAGCATTGGAGACTCATATAAATATAAAAAACAAACTGAGAGATGCCATGCATTTCAAAAAATGTCCCTTCACACCCTTCTTCAAAAGCCCAAGATAGTAAAATGCCCAAGAAATTGATAGAGTACCAGAAATCAACTCTAATATGCTTGACTCATCTGTTGATTTTAATTGAATGGTCTGTATCTTCAGGCAATTTCATTATTCTCCCAAGAGCTGGGGAGCTAAATGAAAGACAAACCTTGTTAACCTCTGACCATGAAAATCAATAATTTTCAATAAAATTTGCTCATTTGTTTCCAAAGGATCCCACGTCTTGACTCTACTATCATGTGCTCCAGAGCTAATCAGCTATGGAACATCATATTTTCCCACATAATTTTTGCCAACTTAGCTACAAAGTCTTTACCTAAAGCCACAGGAATCCTTGCATGTGTATGAAATACAATTTCTCTCTGGATCATGTGGTGGTGTGAGCTGACAGCATCCAACCTGCACTGCATTCATAGCTACTCCAGAGTGACAGTGCAAACACTACAAAGAGCACTACACTTATTTTTAGTTATGTTTCGGGTCATTGATTCTTCTTCACCCACAGAATTGATTCCTGCAAGTTCATGTTACACACTTTATCTCACCCAATTCTACATCCACTGAATGCAAAAGCACTTTCCTGTTTTGAATAAAAATGCCAGTTCTCCCAGCACAAAAAGCTGAATATAAGCTTGTTTCTGTGGATGCACCAAAAGCAAAAGGTGAAGAAAATGTTTAATATTTCTTCTAGTGCTCCTTTAGCCAACAGGAAACAGTAACTGTGGTACTCTGCTAATGAACTGCTTAAGCTGTTAGATTCCTCCAAGTGGCAGAGAGAGGATATTTGTGCAGACCCCAGCTACACAGCAAGAAGAAATCCATTCCTTACTAGTGGAGAGTAAAATACAGAATTTTCAGACCAGAAGTTGGTGTTGTGCTGAAAGAGCAAATATAACATTGCTGGAATGTGACAAATATTGATTAAAAAAGCAGATCAGTGAAGGGAAGAATCAAGCAGTCGCCCCAAACACAATGCACAAATCCCCACTGGAATTCTACCAATTCTACAGGAACAACACCAGCTTACAACAGAACTATCATACAAAGGCAAAAAATGCTGTTTCTATCTCCTGGTCTGGGCTGAACACTAATTAGAAAGCTTCAGAAACAACATTTATGAAGAAAATATTAGCAATAAGAACATCTCCAGGTCATTGTGGAGCCAGACTCTCTAACTGCTTTCTTTAAGAAGGGAGCTCCTGGAAATTGGTGAAGCACATCAAGAAAAGGGAAGAAATTGTGAAGAATAAAAAGGTCTCAGTGGAATACCCTGTCCACTGTCAGAGAAGCTGCTGTGCTCATGCAGATCCAGCCTCCACTCTGGGTGACTGAGCACTCCAAGGGCTCACTTGACATCTGCAGAGGCTGGCAGGTCAGAAAAGCACCAAACTCAAAATGCATCCCACAGGACACCCCCACATCACACAGGGCCACAGCATCCCCAAAGCAATGGCTCCTCTGATAGACTAAAATCTTTGTAATGGAGCTGAAAAAGTAAAAGAAGCAAAAGGATAAATCATTTCCACAGGGATAAATGTGAACAGGAAGGACAGCATTGATGGCATTTAGGCTTTGCTCCTCTCTGAACAAAAAATCCCACTACAATTCTGGAGCAGCCAGCCCCAGCCTTCCTGGGTGGAAAACCAGTCCTTGGTGACTATGAGAGCCTTGGCTACTCTGTGGAGAGCTCAGGGGAAGGCACTGAATGTGATAATATGCAAAGGAGATGTTTTGCCACAGAAGTAATGCCCATTCCCATTAAAATTCATTTCACACCATCCAGCCTTTGGCTGCTTCATCTCTGCCCAATTCCCTCTGCCAAAGAAGTCCCTCATCTAACTTACACCCTCATCTAAGTGAGAAACTTCCTCAGGTTAATCAGCCCAGTAAGAATAGGTCTTTTGCTGACTGAGAACCTTGGTGGTAGGAAACCAAATAAATTATATTAAAGGTCAGGGAAAGTTGCAGCCACCTCACAGCAAATCCCTCCAAACACAGCTGAGCATTCTGCAGAACCCTAATGAGAAACAATCAGCTGGCTCCTCTGACAGCTCAGTTTGGGCAGTAAAACACTGGATATCAGGTGGGTCAGTAACGTAGACAGCAAAAGGTACAGGGTGAGATCCTGCTCCTGGTGACTCAGCACAGACACTCAGGAAAGAGCAGAGTTTGCAGAACAGCAGGGAAACCACATCATGGCTCAACTTTCTAAAAGTTACAAGAGGCAGCTGACAATTGATCCCTTTCCTCACTGCTTTTGAGTGGAAGTCATCAAAAAGTTATATCACACATGCTAAACATTATGATGAAGGGGTGTCCCACAGGGAAGAATAATCAAGTAAATATTTATCACCAGGCAGAGAAAGCAGTGAACTCTCAGAGCTAAAATTAAATACAATGGAACACTGTTCAATATTAGATAAGAAAAATCAAAAATATAAGACATTGGATTAAGATTAGATATAAGATTTTTTCTGTTGTAGGTGAAAACTCAGACAAAAGATTAGCTGGATTTGCCAGGAATGTAATTTCCACAAACAAAAAGAAAAGACTGCATCTTTCAAGAGAAGGATAAGAATGTTTATCAAAAATCTGCCATGTAACAAGAAAAAAAAATTACTGTATTTTGGACCTGGGTTTTTTGTTCCTTTTCCAAAAGAGCACAACCTATGTACTCACCCAAAGGACAACAGGTTCTTGTTCCTTTCTAGATAACATGAATACTGGTAATTGCATTCCAGCTTTCCACTCATTTTTCTTTTGAGAAACTTCCCACTCTTCAGATTTGAAATGAAAATGCTCTTAACACCAGGCAGTGCACTCTATTGAATACCCACATCAAGTCAAATCAAACCAACTGACCTCACCTCATTTTCCCAAACACTTGTGATGTTTTCATTGCACTGTTCATAATGGGATTTTTACTGCAAGATTCAGAGCAACTGACTGAAATCTTTGGCAATGGAGCAGTGATTGCGCAGCAATTACTCTACAAATATTATCCAAAAATGCTCCATATCACAGAAAGCACTTCATTAATGCTGTGCTTGAGACACTCAGGTGATACCAAATAGTGTTTCCCACTGACAGCTGTACCTGCTGCTTAGCACAAAACAACTTTGAGCCTGGCATGCAGCAGCTTGTCCTCCTAATCACTGTAAATCCAGCAGATCTCTGGTTTTCCTTCCAAAACTTTTGCTGAAGGGATCCTCTGGGCAAAGCAAAGTGCTGAGGAGTCAGTCTGGGGGTTCCAGCAGCAATGCTATTCCCTGAGTCCCTGGGATCTGTGCTCAGCTGATACAAAGGTTAGCATAGCACTTTAATGTTTGTGAAACCATTTGACAAGCTGTATCCACCTCAGCAGCACTACTGTTACACTCAGCCTTGGAGAGCAGCAAGCCAAAGCACAGTTCTGAGCAGCAATAGAAATAATCATGTTGATTTAGACTGATCTAGCACAGTGAGGGTTTCAGTGTGCATAGCCAAGGTTTGCAGTAGTGGGTAATAACTTTGGAACCTTCTTTATATGGTAGGCAATGTCACACACTTACATGAGACCCTTTTTCAAAGGCTGCTACACATCATTCACTGGCTTTTTAAAAACCCCAGGCTGACTGTACATCCTGCCCATGCTTATAGAGACACTGAAATTGTTTCTAAAACCTCTGCTGAAATTCTTTTTCCAAATAAATTGTAAAAATTTGTGCTGTACAAAACAGTAAGAAAAGAAGTGTCTTATTTTAATCAGCAAAACATGAAAACCGACTGGTTTAGTGCTGCTTGCTTTAGTAGAGGGATATTGGTGAAGAAAATGCAGGTAGCTAAATATACACCTGTGGCTGTGCAGCACAACACAGCAAAATTAGTGTCAGCACACCTTGGTAGCAGCTTTTCCCAAATTAGATTAATTTAATTTTAAAGAACAAAGTAGATGGGCATTCATTTTATGACACCAGCCTTCCTTCTTACTTACAAGGAGTCTATTCTGCTTACTGCCAGCTTTAGCTTTTTTTCCTTTTTTAATTTTACATAGAAGTTTGTGATAGTGTATAGGAACTAAATGCCCTAAACATAATTTTTCATATGTCACTAATTTCTAAAACACACCAGGGTTGTTTTTGCAGTAACTCAGGAAAGTACTAAATATGTGCTTGAAGTGTAATCCCTTCAGGTATAGTAATTAAGGTGTTTAAGTGATTTGTTCAATGGGGATGGACATTCAATTAGAACACAAGTGTACAAATCATGGGAGTTGTGATTTTCCATTGAAAATAAAATCAACAATGAGGGATTTTTCCTTCTAAACTTCACATAAAAATACAAATTTATTAGATGTCGTTTAAAGTTATTGAAGACTATCAAAAGAACATTATTCCAGCATTGATTCAAAACCATGGGGTGCACTATCAGCATAATTAAAATGAAAGTATATTGAGCTATTTTCCTTTGCTGCTTCCATATTATTGTCTAATTGTTCAGAATGCCTGTTTGTTACAGAGGCAAAGTAATTAAGCACAGCACGTTGCAACAAGGGGGATCATAAAGCCAGAGTTGGCTGCATTACCCACACAGATATCAGCATAGGAAAACATTAAGGAAAGGATCAGGATTGTAATTGAAAATAATTGGATGATCCAGTTCATTTGGCTGACATCAGGACCATTTGAGCACTCAGCACTCTTTAGCCCTGGATGCTCACCATTCACCTGTGCTCTTGAAATGGATATTTCCAAGGGAAACTCTGAAGCAACTTTAAAATCAGCTTGTGAGAAGGGCTGAGCACCAGCATTCCCTGTGAATGGTCAGGGGGCTGTGTTCAGGTCACCACCAGCACAAGAGGTGGGACTAAAATTATATAAAATGCAGAAGATCCTTATGAAGCCAAATCCAGTGTCCCTTGAAATCAATGCAGTTCTTTCCTTTCCCGGTAGAAGACAAGGACAGAGGTGTCCCTTTCTTCCCCTTAGGAGAGAAGAGTCACACATCTAAAAGAATTTGTGGCTCCGTGTTTTGTTAACATAGCAATTATGCCTTGGCCTGTTTGGGAGCACATTTAAAGGCCTAAACAGAACAACTTTATCACTGTCTCTCAGAAGCCCAAGCACCATGGATATCTCCAGCTCTCAGCAAGTTGTGACTGCACAACTCACTGTTTTTTGTAGGTCACAACTTGGCAAAACCAAAACTTATCGCTCAGCAAAACCCAAATTTGCAACTCAGCAATACAGAAACAGCCAAGTCACAACTTCCAAAATTACTGACTCGTACAACCTCCAAAAGAAACTATCACTTCCTAATGATCATCTCACAAAATTGATAGCTTAACATGGAGAGAAACCTACCTGTTAGCAGAAATCCCTTCACAATCCTGGAAAACTGGAGCTTCATCACTTTGCAGACAGTGCTACCAGCCAAAACCCTGGGAAAGATGCAAGGAAAATGCAAATTTAATTAAAAGAATTGTACACATGGGAAATTTAGAGCGCTGTGCAAATCTCTTCAGCAATGCAAATAATTGTGTCCATAATTGACATTTTTTTAGTCAAAATATAACAAAAGGCCAGTGAGACAACAGCAGGTGTGAAATTACTAGTTTGGGACTAAATCAGGATAGTAGCATCAGCTCAGGGAGTACTAGAGGAAAAGGTAAAATAGGAAGGGAAAAAAGAGCA
Source organism: Molothrus aeneus (assembly GCF_037042795.1). Classification (NCBI taxonomy): domain Eukaryota; kingdom Metazoa; phylum Chordata; class Aves; order Passeriformes; family Icteridae; genus Molothrus; species Molothrus aeneus. Next base: position 5,365,753 of record NC_089660.1, read on the forward strand.
GGTAAAAGTTTTTAAACAAGTTCACTTTAGAGCCCAAACTTGTGCTCTGTGGGACCTGCACAAGAATTCCTTGAGGGTCTTTTAGATCCAGGTGAGAACTTGAGGACTGTTGGGTGGCCAGGTTGGAAGAATGAAGCTGGCATCACTTTTTCTAATAGCATCAGCTCGTCTGGCCCCAAAATCTGCTGTTCCAGCCAGGCAGGAGTGCTCCCCGCCAGCACATACTGCAGCAAGGGACGCGTGGGGGACACCTCGAGTGGGGACCCTGGAGTGAGCCAGTGACAGCTGCTGACCTCTCCACAGTCAGTTTATCAATCTGCAGTGCTCTGCTCAGATCACAAATGCCATTTACTGCTAAATAATTTAGGTAGTTCCAAGCAAGCTGCCTGCACAGTTTGTATTTATGAAATGAGCTCTCCTGTGTGGAGGGGTTTAAATGCCCCACTGGGATCTCCTCACACCCAGCAGCCTCTGCAGTCATGCAAAGGTCACAGTAAGGTTAAGCCAGAGCAGTTTCACTGAATGAAATATTGATTCAAATGTCCTTGCCTGAAATTCTGCCCCAGCCAGGAGAGTGGTAGGCTCATCCCTGGGCAGGCAGGGACCAGCAGGCTCCCAACTCTAACTCTGTGCTTCCTCAAACCTCTCTTAGTCCATGCCTGCCTTGAAAGGAGTTGGAGAAGCTACCTTCAACTAAAACAGCACAAACTTCCTTCTGTTCTGGGTGGGAAAAGTTTATCCTTGTGCACTTTAACAGTGCTGAGGGCAGGACTGACCCTCCAGGGACCTTGAGGCCTGCTGTTGGCTGGCAGGGAGAGCGATGAAACAGCTCTGCAGAAGGAGTTTCAATGTCTTCTGAGTTCTGTTATGTGACAGGGAGGGTGACAGAAGGCAAGGCAAGGGGCCGGAGGGGATTCAGAGCAGGGAGCAGGGTCAGAGGAGGGGGCTGGAGGTCACAGCAGGGGCACAGACTGCACCCAGTGCTGCTGCCCCAGCACTGACCAGCTCTGCACACCAGGACCATGGCAGCAACAGCTCTGCAGCAGCCCCAGGGGGAAAGGGCAGTGTTTCCTGTAATGCCTGGAGTGTTTTCCCTGTAAAAGCTGTGTGGGGAGGCACACTGCACCATTCTCTGGGTGTTAGCAGCTATTCACCACTGACCACTGGGTCCAACAATCTCCCAGCCACTGCATCAGAGCCCAGCTGCTGCAAGAAGGATTCAAGGTCAGGGTTTATACACTGCCCTTGCTGTAAACTCAACTCTGCCTTGCTCAAGTCACTTAAGTTTGTCATATGTCACAAGCCATGCCACCAAACAAGTGCTATTTCTGCTTTATTTCCACCACCCCTGCAATCTGAAGGTTTTGGTTAGCAGTTTCCTGAGAAATCACTTATTCAGACATCCAGAGAGTGACAGATTACTACATTTGCTGTTGCACATTTTCTCACAGAAGCATTTCAGACACCACAGCCAACACACAGAGCTGCTCCCAGCCCTGGATCTCTAAGCTCAGAGCCCAGGCCAGCTGAGGCACCACCTCTCCTTTCACCCCAGCCAAGCCATGACAACTACACAGTAATAGTCAAACACAGCCTTGCATGAATACAGAAAAACATCTCTTTTCCTGGGCTCTGCATATGTGGAGTGATAACTGATATTAGGAGCAACAACTTGGGTCTTCCAGTCCATCTTCCTGTCACTGGAGGGTTGTTTCTTATTATTAATTTTTAAACATCTCACCTGGAACAGCTTTAATCATAGCAGACACTGAACTACTGCCACTAGCCCAGGGAGACCATATAACACAGGAATCCATATAACACAGGAATGTCAGAAGTTTGGCTGATATTTGAAACAACTTTTCCTTTGTTTCATAATGTTACTCTCCCTTAATCCTTCTACCTGTAAATAATTCCTCTGTCCCAAAGCTCCTATTTCTTAGGTATTCTAGGACCTTCTTTGCTGTTTCACTCCACTTAATCATTCTTTCCACAGATACCACACTGTATGATCTTAATTTTTCTGTGTAATTTCATTTACTTGAGCTCATAAGTACTTTGTTTCTTTTCTCTGAGCTCTTTATCAGGAATATGTCAATGAAGATGGAGGGAGGTATCTGAAATTAGAGGTGTTCTCCACATAACAATCTCATTGGGAGACTGCAGTAACACATAAAAAGTAATATGAATCCAGAAGAATGGGACTTGTAAGGAATTAATTTTTATATTAAAAGGACAGTGTGCTTTTTATTAGCAGACTGATTCAAAATTTCTTGGAGATGAATCAGGATAGAAAAGCCCTTAATTAGAGAGATTTCCCATGTTCTGTAGAGAGTCAGTGGTCAAGTCAGACAGATTTAACCACCCTGAAGTGGCCAAAAGTTGATTTTCCACATTTAAAAGCTTGCTTCAGAGCAGAATTCCACTCAAATGAGATATGACATTTAGACCACCTCACGAAAAATACATCTCTATCATCAACCTTAAAAAAAATTACTTTATATAAGTAAATATTGCTTGGTCTAGCAGTGAGGTAACCTAGCCCAACACACTGTCCAGCCAAGGGGAATTCTGAATTCATTTCTCTGCTCTGAATCACAAATGTCAAAGGAGCATCTTCACTACCTGCACTTTGGCTACTCTGGGGTGAGGTTTGGTGCACAGATAAGGGGTGCAAGATAACATTAGTGAGGTTGAGTTCAGTACTCTGGCACTGGACACAGTCCCTGAGGAGCTGCTTGGGGCTGGTGGCAGCTGGGGTTTTATGAACAGTGGCACCGCAAACATTGCTCCTAAAGGAAAAATTAATAGATTGCTTCTCTAAAGAGCCCATAGTGCTGTTGTTTCTCCAAAAGCTGTTGGAATTAACACAAGATTTCAAGTAATTTTTGATAACTGCACCAGAAAATTCTTCCTGAAGACCTTTTTCTGTTCAATTCAACCACCAAGAGTCCTGAGTGTTTTCTAAAGACGAAATCTACAATTAGCAGAAATAACCTCAAATCCCTTGTTTATTTTTAGCTGACCAAGGTACAGAAATTACAACAAGTGTGTTCAGAGATCAATTTTCAAAAGTAGAAAGTAAGCTGAATATTTAAGGATACTCTACAAGCCATTGGCAAATACTTTAAGATAATAAACCCTGAAAAGCCAGAAATAGATTGTGCTAAGTCCCTCCTCCCTGAGCAAAATTGCTGAAATCTCTGCTAATAATTCCATAATGTCTTGCACTTTTCAAAGAACAAGTGTTTGTGGTTTTTTTGGTTTTTTTTCTTTGCTTAACTTTTTTTTCACTCTCTTGACTTCAGCTCCTGTGGTGGCCCACACCATCAGAGCTGCTTTAGCTGCATTGGCTCACTTGTGCAATGTCACCTCCTGTTAGAGCCAGGCAGAGGGGAAAAGCCAACATGACATGGTGTAATCCTACATGGCCCTGCTGAATGTAATCTGGGCTGTCAGAGGATTGTGCTGCAGCCTTTAAAGGGAAAAAAAGAATATCTGCTGGGGGAGGTAGATAGTAGAGGACCATGCTTTAAATGCCTCAGGAGTTTATCCTTCAATAGTTCCAAGGAACCAGACTCTTCATTGCTTATGTGAAACTTTTATGGTCTTCACTCTTCCCATCTTTAATATTTCTTTTTTTTTTTTTTCTCTGAGCAAACCAAACACTACTTTCACCCAGCAACTTTTCACAAGGAATTCCACACTCCAGCATCAATGTCCAGAGGTTCAAAAGAGGCATTTCCATGGAATCTCCCCTCTAGGGCATCACACTCGACCAGCCCAGCAAGGTTTGTAACACTGCCTCAGCCACAGGGTGAGCTCTCAAATCACCTGTTTCTCCCTGCAGCAAAGACACAACAGGAAATAAACCCAAAGCAATCTGAGGAGCAGCTCCTCTGCCTCTCCACAGGGCTGCTCTCGCTCCAGTGACACCTCATTTGGAGCAAGGCACTGCTCAGGAAGGGAAATGGCCAGGTCTGACTGCTTCCTAATTGGAGGCCATATGTTGTAGTGATCACCTGTGGAAAGGGTTGTTTCTCCCATGGTGAGGAAACATGCTGAAGTGTAGCCACAGAAGAGAAAGAAGATGTTTTAATAAACTGGAGACCCCTCTATGCAATCAATGCCTTGAAAGTGCTATCTGTGATTGTAATTTAACAAGGCAAGTTGGGAAAATAGTTCTGTTAAATGCTGAGTAAAGTCTCTCCCATTACTCTTCATACCATGGCCAGTCTATTAAGAGTAATGAAAACATTTCACCAATTTCTCATCCCAAGACTTTAGAATCAGAGCAGCGAATAACAGCAAGCGAATTTCCAGTAAAATTTGGGGGGAAAAAACCATTTAAAAACGTTCTTGAAAAAAAAATTGAGAAAAATATTTGAATGCCAAAGCTTAGTTGTGCATTTGCAAACCTTGTTAAAACCTGATGCCAAAAAATACAAGCAGGAATCCTCATGTGCAGGGGATCCATGGTGCCCCTCAGGGCCAATGTGATTTGCTCCCCATGTCCAGTCCCAGGGAAGTCACGAGGCCATGGTCAGGAACAATTAAAACACCTTTAAAATACACTTGAGAGCACTGTATCCTTCAGCTTCAGCCTCAAGTTCACCACCAAGGCTCAGACTGCTGATTTTGACACTGATCCCCTGGCCCATGCAAAAAATTGTTCACACTTTGTGCTGATCTGCAGAACTGTAGACCTGAAATGGGAAAGAAGATTAAACAACTGCTCAGTCCTGAAATGGCTTTATATTGGTAAAGTGTTTGGGAGAGAAAATGGTAATCAAATGCTTTCTATATTCTTCACCCAAATTTCACAATCTGGAGAATAAAGGGCAAGTAAATTTTTGTTCTATGGCCCAGGAAGTCTTCTCAGTGCCAAAGGGATTTACAAACATTTATGAGCTTGAGGTGGTAGCTCCTGCTGAGCAGCCTTTTAGTGTGATCAGTATTTTGTACTGTGATCATCAGGCCATAATGACACCCCTATTTTATGTGAACAGCAGTAACTGAGAGCCAGGTAATGTTTGTAGGAATGGGTAACATAACTTTCAAGGCAGCTCATACAGCTGGAAGTTATACACACACTCTTCTACAGAGTAAGCAAGTCAGAAGCAATTTGTCTGACTGGAGATATTGATTAGACCAAAAGAGAAGATAGTTGGGGAACTGAGAATAGGGGCAAGAAGTTAGCATGGGCAGAGATACCTCCCAATGAAAGGAAGTGATGGGTAATTTATCATCTATGGAACATGGGGAGATTAGCAGAGTGAAGGAGAAAAGTCCTGACTGATGGGTGTTTGCCTCCCTTCCAACTAATTTGGCTTCTATGCAAAAGTTCCATCCTGTCACTTCACCATGTTCATCTTCTTGCCAGCCACAACTAAAAGGTTCATTTGTATAACTAACAAACAAACAGGAGATGGAAGTAGTTAGCACTGCAGCTAATGACAACAGACTGACTGGTACCTACTCCTACCACACAAGATCTGAGCTTTAAACTAAAGTTCTCACATCACTGATGAAGGTGATAGTAGCTGAAATGCTACTTTTTTAGGTCATTTGTATTCTCATTTCATAACCCAGTTGTTGAGATCAGATGTTACCTGGTGATCTGTCTTAATACAAAAGCCAAATGGACTAGAGTGTTTTTATGAGAGCAAACTAGAGGCAAATAAAATTTTAAATAGCTAACATCAGCTGTGACACTTCTTTGATCTGTTAAAAACAGCTTATGGGTGTCTGGCATCAGCTGCAGCCTGGCAAGGTCCTGCACAGAGGCTGAGGCAATTCCAAGCACAAATACAACCTGGGCAGGGAATGCATTCAGAGCAGCCCTGAGGAGGAGGACTTGGGGGAGTTGGTTGATGAAAACTCAACAGGACCTGCTGGAACAAGTCCTGAGGAGACCAAGAAGATGCTCTGAGCGCTGGAATCCCCCAGCTGGGAGAGCTGGAGGTGTTCATCTGGAGAAGAGAAGGCTCCAGGGAGACCTCAGAGCTCCTTCTAGGGGCTCCAGGAGAGCTGCAGAGGGACTTTTTACAAGGACACATAGGGACAGAACAAGGGGAAATGGTTCAAACTGACAGAGAGCAGGTTTAGATAAGATATGAGGAGGAATTTCTTTACTGTGAGGATGGTGAGGTCCTGGCACAAGTTGCCCAGAAAAGCTGGGTATGCCCCATCACTGAAAATGTTCAAGGTCAGGCTGGATGAGGTTCTGAGCAACCTGGTCTGGGGAAGGTGCCCCTAACCAAGGCATGGATCTGGAATTAGATTTTTTAAAGTCCCTTCCAACCCAAACCACTCTATGATTATATTAGCTTTTTCCAAATGATGCTAAATGTTATTTTTTTTTCCAGTATAGCACCCCACAGTCCCCCACTTAAGAAAGAAAAAGGGTTTTTCATGGCTAAAATGTACAGCAGAGATCCCTTTCCTGCCCTAGCTTGCACTTGTGTGCATTGGATATTTATTTCCAGTGTTATTTTGGGTTGCTGGCAGTCACAGCAGTGTAGGAGGCAGCTGCTGCCCCAGGGTTGAGTGTTGCAGGTATTTGCAGGACTTCTGTAAACTGCAGGCTGCACCAAGAAACCCTCAGACTGCAGTGTGCTGCCTCATGCAATAACCTGAATTTGAAATAAGTACTCTGTAATGAATGGGTCAATGCTGGACTGTTTAAATGCTTGCACCATGTTACAATTACAGAAATACCCACCAGTGCCTCATGGTAGTTTATCTATAAAGGATACAACATACATGGCTTCCAATAGAGCAACAGCCATCTTACAAGATTAATTTTAAAATATAAATCATATATCAAAATGCTCTCTATATTTTTCGGGCTACTCCAGAGTTCCTATGTCAATATCTCAATAATGACAATGTCACAAGTGGGTAAGATTTCTGAAGACAAGCAGTGATTTTGTGTGCCTGACAGGAGCCCCTGGAAGAGGTGAATGACTTTTATGTGATGCAGTTCCTTCCTCTCTGCAATTTGAGTCTGTTAAGCAAAAACATCTCAGGTCACCAATCACCCTTCAAAATCCAGGCTGTTCATCACCACTGCACACATGTCCATAAAAGGAAGAAAAGCTTTAGCATCAAAAATATGGAAATAGGCCCAATAAATTTGATCCTAGGATTTGTTTTTTAAAGTCAGAAAACTATTACTGCCAGCCTCTTTGCTGGGGCTATAAGAGAATGATCATTTTCCCTTGTAATGGTTCTGACATAAAGTGTGTATCAAAAACTGCATACGCTTCATATCCATCCAGCTGTGCTGAGCAATAAACATGATAATTATGCAGATAAGGCTTAAATAAATTCCTATACCTAAGGGCAGCTGAACGCTTTTTTAAGCAAAACAATAATTAACCCTCTATAGGGCTGAATGAGCACAGACCTTTGCTCTTTCCCAAGGTGGGAAACCTGAATTTTGGCACCTCTCAGGCATCTGTCATGGATATAAATGGGTCAGGGCTCTGCAGAGGAAAGAGCTCCAGGGCTGTTCCTTCTGAGGTTCCAAAAAAGGTCAAGAACAAAATCTATTAATTTCTATACCTTGATGCTGGAATTTGAGGTGAGTTTCAGACAAATGTCTCAGGAATTGCAGGTAAAGGGAGAGAAGACCATAAAACACCAGTGGAACTGCTCGCTGAAAGACAAAGAGGAGTTCTGAGCCTGGCAGTGAATGAAGTCCCTTGCAGTAACTGGGAAGCTCAAGGGCTCCCAAGAAGGACCAGATTGCTGCAGTGCAATGAATTCTTGGAGATCTGCAGAACTGCACACATGCTCACCTCACCACCAGGATGAAGATGTTTATTTTAAGCTCTTTCATTAGGTTGAGGGTATTGTGTTTTACCTGGGTTGTCTGACAAGCCAAGCCTCTCTAGAAGCTGCTGCTGCTTGAAGAATCCTGAGACCCTTGCTGGCAGAAGCTTTGGGCTGGCAGGGTAAGCAAGGCCAGCTCCTCATCTTCCTCATGGCCAGGCACCAGCAGGCTGCGATGCCTTTGTGGCTGTTCTCACCACCATGTGTGACTACTTAGGCTATAAATTCCTTCAATACAGAGATTCCATGGTCACACAGGTGTTATTTTACAAACTGAGTGCTGAACTAAATGGTTTGCCACACTGTTCCATAGCAAATGATGATAACAAATCCTTCATGCGTATACCGTCCCTTCCCTCTTCAGTCTTCTTGTCATTTTTTGAACTAGGGTTGAATATCAAAAGGAGTCAAAAATCTTCTCAACCTACAAAGCTTCTGGCTTTAAAGCCAGCATAAGAAACATGGAAATTGTCAAACTGGTTTTTATGCTCTTGAGTTCTAACACAGCACCTGTCAGCCATGGCAGAATGGTAGAGAAAAGCTCTAAATTGACCCTTCCACGGTGAGGAACTGGGGGGAGTTACCAGCCTCAGACGTTTCTGCATCACTGTGATTACCAGACACTGCATTTCCCTTCCAGAATGTTTCCTAATGCCTTTTGGAAGCCATCCAAACCTTTTATCCCTACCAAATCACAGGGTAACAAACTCCACAATTCAGTTATGCACGATGTGGAAATAATGGTTCTTCTGAGTTCCCTACCTGCTGTGAGATTCAGATGCTCCTCAGTTCCCTTATTGTGAAAAGCAGTGAATAATCACCCTTCTGCATTGCTTCTCCACTCCCAGCCCTACAAGTGGCTGCTGCAGCACTGCCCCACCACAGCTCTGCCTGGAGGGACAGTGCTGGTGACAAGTGACAGATGGCAGGAGCTCTAAGCTGAGTCTGCTCTTGAATCACTGAGAATACAAAGCTGTGGCTCCTGTTTAACAAACCTCCATGAGCAGTCCTGCAGGAGGGGTGAAAATTAAGAATTTCTCTCTGTTCTAAAGAAAAAGAAAATAAGAAAAAGAGGAAAAATAGGGAAAAGAAAAAAAGAAAAATCTAAGGCAGACTTGGCTCTGGCCACTGGGTCTCCCCAAAGTTCACCCAAGGCAGATCTGCTGTGATCTACTTCTCTTGTTTTTGTTTGTATTCCCCCAACAGAGATGGGCAGAGAAGGACTGAGACCCCACCAGACCCTCTGTCTGTATTTTAGAGCCTAACCTGTAAATCTGAGCACAGATGTAATCATCTTAGTTTCCAGAAAGGCAGGTTAAGATGGAAAATTAAATATGAAAAGTTTTCTCTTTTCCCTTTCATCCACTGACTCCTTGAAAAGCTCATTTCTGCAGGCCTCCCATTGACTTCATCTGTTCTAGGAAAGGACATCTCCAAAGCCATGTCACTCTGCATAAGGAGCTCACATCCCAGGGGAGGCTTGAAACCCAGCACAGCCTTCTCTGAGAAGTGTGGGCACAGTTATGATGACTTCAGAGGGCTGGCTGTCCTGCAGAGTGCCATGTCAAGACAGGCAAAATCCCCTTGAATTCCATTTTTCAGAGCTGGATGGTTCTGGCTCAGCCTGAAGGGATGAATCAGACATCCCAGCTGGATCCTGGAGGCAGAAGGGAGAAGTGCCTCAGGTAGTCCCTGTGCCAGTCCTGTAACCATTGGCCAGAGAGGTGCTTAGTATGAGTGTCATCTCTACAGCTGTTCTGGTTTTACCCTTAGACAAATGTCCTGGGGCTTGCTGCTTCTCCCTGCAGGTCTGTGAGGCTCACAGACTTTCTTCACTTACAGATAAGAATCTGTAATTTAGACAATTCAGGCTGTGAGAAAACTGAGGTTTACAGAAAAAAAAAAAAAAAATCAGTCTTTTATAAGCTTCCTCACAAGCAGAGAAGAGCATTTCCCTTCCACGGACAAGCCAGGAATAGGACACCTCTGAACTTCATCAGAAGCAGAGCTGAGACATCTCTATGAACTCTTAAAAAAAGACCATATATAGTGGGTGCAGGACCCATTTCAGAGGGAAAGATTGGATGGAAAAATATCTCCAGGCAGACTAACTGAGATTAGAGAACACACTATCAAGTCACCTCCTGCTGCATTGGGATGTACCAAAACTGCCCAGTTCCCAGTTCTGTTCAGTAGAGTACTTTGGGTTTATGTCCCCACCTGGAAACTGTTAAATTATATAAATCAGAAGCTTAACTAAAGGCCAGAAAGTATCTTTTTTTTTTTTTTTCCCTGTAGACTCACTGGTTTCACACATCTCTTTTTGGGTTTCAATCCTCTGCTACAAAGCCACCCTCACCCTTCCACTGCCCCATACGATCTCATGGCACTCACGCAGAGAACCTGCTGCCAAAACACATTACTCTGCAATTTCCTGCATTGAGCTACCCCTGTGCTCATCTCCCTGGACTCAGGCCACCCTCAGTGCCCCCCAACAGCTTGGAGTCATATGCTCCCACCATCTGAGCCCCTGGACTCCTCCACTGGAGAGGCAGGTTGAACCTGAAGCCAAGGGGAGCTGAACTCCAGCCCTTCCAAAGGGCTCAAGTGCCCAGCACCAGATGGTGGAGTGCAACTTCTAACCAGCAGGAAAATGATGCTTTCCTCTCACAAACTGAAATATCAATAAAAAGCTGACTGTGTATTCCAAATTCAGCCTGAAAGCTCATTCCATTTTTCAGTTCAGAGCTTCAGCCTTCATAATGCCACAGAGCAACTGAAGTCTAAGTAACACCACTCAGTGTCTCCTTTGGTGTCTGAGAGGGATTAGGGAGGACCATGCCAGGAAACTTCTCAGTGTGTACAAAATTCCTGCTCAAAGAAGGAAGTGCTACTGCTTGTTCTCCTCATAGCAGTAATAATGAAATCCCTGTTGCAATAGGAGGAATAAAAACTTTCAATAGTAATGCAAAGAGCCAAGTTTTCAGTAAGGATATAATCTATTCTGGGAATTTTCTCTTCATGGAGGTTAATCTGAAAGTTTTTACTTCTAGTCACAATCATTCCTACATTTTCAAAAAAATCATAGAGGGGTTTGAATTGGAAAGGGCTTGATAGATTATCTAATTCTAACCCCTTTCCACAGGCAGGGATGCCATTCTCCAGACCAGGTTGCTCCAAGCCCTATCCAATGAGGACTTGGACACTTGCATGGCTGGGGCAGCCACAGCTTCTCTGGACAACCTGTGCCAGGGCCTCACCACCTTCACAGTAGAGAATTTCTTCCTGACACCTAATCTAAATCTTCCCTCTTTTAGTGTAAAACTGTTCCCCCTGTCCTACCACTATCTGGCTGTGCAAAAAGTCACTGTCACTGTTCTTTTCCAAGCCCTTTGGGCCACACTCACCCTACACTCTGCAGGTGACGGGCAGCTGCCATCCAATCCAGCAGCTCATCATTGCTGCTCGTTGCTTTTAAGGCATCTTATAAAAAATTAAATAATGCACACACCTCTAAGTGAAATGTGGTGGTAGGAACTGGTTTTGTGTGAGACAAGCGTTTTTCAGGGCTGGTCTTTGGTCAGCATCCACAATCCTTCCTGTATTCCAGCCACTTTCAGAGCAGTGTTGGGAGTCCCTGGTACTGTGCTTGTTATACATTTAAAAATAACTTCTGCTCTCTAAAGTAGGAGCCAGAAGCTACTGTAACTTAGCAACATGACCAAGCACCAAGAGGGCAAAAGAACCCCCCAAGACCCACCTGCTCCCTCGTTGTTCTTATTTATTTGCCAAGTTTGTTATTTACTGATAAGCAGAGCATTACCCTGACACGTATGTTCCACATTTAGCCACCAAATTCATTGCTGACAAAGAAGTTCATAAGCAAACAAGAAATTAATAAAGCCCTGTATACATAAGTGAAAGCTGATAAGATCAGCAATATCATCTGTCAGGCAAGTTAGTATAATCAACTTGCTAATTGCATGAGAAGTACAAGAAAGCCATTTGCTTTGAAGAATTTAATTCCCTAAATTTGAGTGTGGCTCTACCAGTCTAAACATTTCCTTTTTATGTGGTACATATCAAAACATATGACCTGCTTTCTCCTGATCATTTGATCTGCAAAAATACGACATAAGATGGCTTGTTCAGGGTTGCATCTAAAGTCCAGAAGAAATCAATGATAACTATGAGAAAAAGACAGAGCTTTTTGCACACCAAATCTTTTTCTTGTACATTAATTAGTAATTATGCCTCGGAATTTTTTCAAGTGAGCTATTTCTCCTGCTGACTCTTGCATTTTAGGCTATGGGAAACTGCATCTTCATTCTCAGGGGCAACATTGTTAAAAAATATGAACCCAGATATAGAATTCTTAAATGAGGCTTTATTTTTTCTGATTTCTAAATGTGGAATACCATAAACTTACATTAAAAAAAATATCATGCAGACAGTAAAGCACAGAATTGGAAGTTGAGGTTTTGGGTCTTTACTTCTTTTCTTTCTTTGTTCTTTAAACTTCCCCTTAAAAAATGCCAATCTTGTACACAATTCCACCTACCAACCAAGAGGCCATTGAAGGCTGAAAAAGCGATCAAAGCTTGGGTAAGTGATAAATTGTCTTTTACACTGGTAATTTGGTTGGAGACAGCACTGACTTATTTCTCAAAAGACCACAAAAAAAGACCATTAAATGGCTTCTACAGAAAGCTGAGGAAGTGGAAGGCTCTTCCAGCTTGTGCTCCCTCTAACAAATCTACCCCTCCATGTGCCATAGTCACGCACGGTGCTGGTTATGGTCCTGGCATAACCAGCATCGTTTTTCAGAACATTTTTCAGAACAATTCCTTTAAAGGCTGACCCTTCTCAGCTCTGGGCTTCCACAGAAGCTTGGATGGCACCAGCACAGCCAGGGCTGTGGGAGCCAGAGCTGCTGTCCCTGCCTGTGTGTGGCACCCTCAGCCAGCACACACCTCATGGCTTTGGCTGCCAGCCTGCCCTGCTTGCTCTGAATACCCCAAATCAGGGGAGAGATTAATTAGAGCAGCCCAGAGGCTGCCTAGATTAGTGCTCAACCTTGGGAGCAGACACCATCCCTTTCCTATTTGGGTCCTGGGCTCAGGAATACTAAAGAATCTGTCTTGGGCCTGGAAATCAAATCAATCTTGCGTGCACTCGCCGATGTCACCTTTCAGAGGTGTTTTGCTTTGTTGGCTAACACACAACAACTCTACAGGGGGTTTTTTTGGTCTCACAGGATCTCAGTGAAGTCTGTGGCATGTTTAGTCTCCTCCTGAGGCAGTGCTGGGTCTGTGCACTGTCTGTCACAGCACAGGACCAGACACCTTTCAAGACCAGCTCCTGCACAATGAACACTGCAAAGTACGACAGGTTCCTTTATCTCCAGCCTAACAGGTATCTTTATCTGGGCTGAGCTGACAGTGCTCTCTAGGCAGGCCTTTAGAAAAACCTCACCATTACCTTTCACTCATTCACTCTGGTTTGGCATGAGCAAGTGCAGCTGCTTCTGAAAGAGAGAAGAAAGAGGAAGCAGCAGCATCTGTGGCTCAGCCTTCTCCCTGGGGACCTCTGGTGCCCCTGCTCAGTTTGTGTTCCTTCCCCTTGCTATCAGCCATTCCGTGGAGGTTTCCTTTGCTGCTGAGCTGATGCCCTCATTAGTAAACTAGAGAATACTGGAAATGAGCTGCAGCCCTGTGAGGAGCTCTGCAGGGGCAGCACCGTCCTTGTCCTGCTGACATTCTCCAACAGCAGCACCCCTGGCTGACCTCTGAGCACAGCAATCTCCAAACCCCTCAGGGAGAGGGAGTGCTACAGCAGCCAAATCCACAGCAAAACACCTTTTCTATGGATGGCCTCATCTTCTTACAGTGTTTAAGTTCCTCTCCCTGAGAAGCAAGCTGTAACTCTTGTTTAGAGTGACCAGACTGATGGAGGCTCTGAAACAATCCTGTCTCTCTGAGCTGTTGTTATCCTCCCTTCAAAACATCCCCCTGGGCACCACAGGAGTGCTCATAAAAATGCTGTGTAGCCAAAGGTTAGTCATTTAACCTCCCAGAAGAGGTTAAACACCTCAAGTTTAAAAATAAAACCCAGCTCAGGTATTAAATGACCAGCCTGTGGCTGCACAGCAAAGGTGAGTACCAGACATGCATCTTCTACCAGAAGCCTACCAGCAGAGAAAATTGGTCTTTAATAATTAAAACATGTAAATTTGCATCATGATTCCACTGGTTTATGACCAGAAAATACAGTTTACCACTTCTATGACCAATCATTAATTTAAATTCCCGGTGCACACAAAACACAGTTTCATGTACACATTATATTGTGGTTTCATGATCTAGTTTTCCTTCCCTTTACACTTCCAGAACAGGACACCTTAACAACATTCAGAATAAAGGACCTTAAACCTCCAGCAGAGAAGATACCTTTATCTTGCCTTAATTTGTACTGCTTGTATCAGAATGGCATTTTTAAGATTAAGATGAAGAGATATAAATGTAATCTCTCAGGAGTTAAACCAAGCTACCTGTGGGCCTGATGTTCTTATTGTTTGCCTGAGGAAAACAAATCTTTCATCCTTATCTATATATTTCTTTGCTAATTAAAATGCATGGACTGCTTTAAGCACTATTTACCCAAGGGGCCTTCAGCAGTGCTCTTTCACCATTAAAAAAAAAATTAAAAAAGAACATACAAGCAGTGGAAGGTTTTAAAGATGCCACATACAAAAGCCACTCATTAATATTCCTGAAGAGTGCTATTATCAAAGCAGGATATTAACACTACAGGTCTAGCTATACAAAACAATTGCCAATCTAAACACATGGCAACAAGTGAAATCAGAAGCAGTTGGAGACAGACAGAGAGAATGTTCTCAGATCTTGTCAGCTGTTGCAGAGAGCTGAGCAATTCAATGTCACCATTTGCATTTTTCCCTGGGTATTCCCAACACGATGCAGAAAACCCTGCAGCAGTGAGAGAAAATTATCCAGAGCAAATTGGGAAGGTTTGCAGTGCTGCTAGCAATGATTCTGTTATATTCCAAATTCAATTAGAAAGGGAGGCAGCTAAAACAGCAGCACCTTGCTGATGAGGCAAATCTTTCCCAGGCTGAAGGATAAAGCAGTATTTCCAAAGTCTGTTCATGCAAGAGATTTTACAAAACCTGACAACCACAATCCCAAGCACAACAAGTTCTCCTAATACCCTTTGCTTCTGCTTGCCTCAAATCAGCCCAGAAACATTAATTATGGGTGTGGACCTGCAATTACAAACAAATGAGTGATCAGATCTCTGTGATTTTCTGCTTATCAGCCAGCCTGCCTTCATGGTATTTCAAGATAATGCATTTCAGTTTGTGTTTGCAATAGATTAGGGCCAGGCATGTGGTCAGTTCATCACTACAGCAACAAGCAGGAAATCATGAGGCACAGGAGCTCACATGCTTGGAATATCAGCAACTCTGAGAAAAGGTGAGTGCCATGAAAAAGTCAACTTTTGCCCTTGATTATTCTTATTATTACCTCTGTACCCATTTTACCAATGGGCAGGTCAAGGCAACAAGAGGTTTCTGAATCAAGGCTACCCAGTGTATGAATAAAGAGGCAGAGACTGAAAAGCTGCACTCCTGCTATTTTCCCCTGGACTTTTCCTTGTAAACAGAAACACTCCCACTTCTTTTAGCAGACTTTAGCATTTTTAGCAGACTTGCTTTGCAGTTGACCAATTAGGAACTCTTCCATGGTAAGCCACCTTCAGAGATGGGTAAGACTGGAAATAAAATTTGAGCCAATTTTGAAGTGTCTGTATTTAAGTGGAAAGAAGGAAGTACAATTCTTTCTGAAGATGAGATTCCTTTGGGATAAATACTCATTACAAGTGTGGCTCTAAAATTAGTGATATCATCTACAATAAAATAAACAATCCTTATTACATTGTAGTGCCCTTGTGCCTAGAATTCACACACCCTCAAGGAGAAGAGGGTGCTGGGCACTGCCCAGGCTCCCCAGGGAATGGTCACAGCCCCGAGGCTGCCAGAGCTCCAGGAACATTTGGATAATGCTCTCAGACACAGGGTGGGATTGTGGGGTGTCTGTGCAGGGCCAGGAGTTGGGCTCAGTGATCCTTGTGAGTCCCTCCCCACTCAGGGTATTCTGTCATTCTCACACAAATCCATCTCAGAAGGACAAGTCTTGCTCCCAGACCTTCTATTCCGGGGTGCAACACAAACTGAGGGAATACGTCCATGTTTTAGCACCCTACTTCTGTCTTGTGTCATGTTCTCCTTCTGGAAGGAAGTAAAGCAACCTTGGACCACCTTGGGATCCTGCAAACCTGAGAGGAAACCAACCAGCAACTGGAACCTTCTGCCTAGACTTGGGGAATGTGAAAAGGCTAGAATCAAAATCATCCTATGGGCAAGCAACCGGAGAGCAGAGATCTGATAGGATCCAACTTTCAAAAACTGGAATCCATTTTAGCAGAATTAACTGACAGCATAAATGCAACCACTTCAGCTGTTTATCAAGTGACTGGTGCATACAAATCAAGGATGCTCAGTGTCTAAATGCTAATGTCTTCATAGACTGTGCAAGCATGAATTTGCACCTACAACAAGTAGAAGCCACTCGCCTTAAAACTTAACAAACATGACTGAGAGAAAGGAAAATGAGAAGGGCAACATGAATATTTCAGGGTGTGCATCCTGAAAGCTTTGGTGCAGCTGCACATTTCCAATTAAATTCAATTGGAAACTCACACCTAAAACCCTGAGCTATGCATTGGTAAGTCTAAGGGTTTGATGTCAGAGGATGACTCTCAGATCAACTGCTTTTGTTCAGCAGAAGTTTTCACAAAAGAATGAAGCGCAGTCTCTCCTCTTACAGAAAGTGGAGGCTGAAGGGAGCAGGAAGGGAAGAAGGAAATTCAGAATAGACATTGGTATGATTCTGTCCAGCTCAGTATCTAAGGAATCACACTGGCATTATTTGTAATGGAAATGATACAAAGAGGTCAGGCTTTGGCTTTTCCATTGCCCATCATCAGAGAGGATTCAGAACAATTTCCATTTTATTCGAAGCAGTAAGCCCAATAGGATGAAGGCAGCTCCTGGATAAAAGGATCAACCACTGATACAACTCTAATCAGCACAATGATAATTCTCTTACCTCCAGCAGGATTAATCTGATTGTTTGAATAAACAATTTGGTTCATCTTTTGGAAGCAATCAGAGAGCCCAGAGGTCTTTGGACATGTGTCAGTGTTTTACTGTGGAGCAGGGTGTGCTTTTCAAAATACTCCCATGGTTATCTCCTTTTCCTGGGCTTTGGTTCCCATCACAGTCTGTGTTGGAACACCCCAATTTTATCTTGGGATAAAATTAGACTGGAAGATCCAGTGCAGGAGCTCACCTGCTGCCCTCCCTCATGCTACAGCTACCTGGAATAAACCCTCTGGAATGTGCAGAGTGGGGCCTGAACTGCAGCACAGTTTTGCTCCACAGCTGTGTCCCCCTTGAGACCACTGCTCATTAATATGTGCAGAGCCTTCATGGCCTCCTGAGCACGGTCACACACGCGTCCATAGTCACAAAGAGTTTGCATTATAAAGCAATGCAGATGCTGGAAAAATCATCTTTCTTTTGTATATGACAAGTTGGAGTCTACTAATGTTGATTTGCAAAATTCCAATTATAAAGGACAATTTAGGCTGTTTCCAGCAGGAATCACAAACTGCCATATTCCCCTCAGATGTGATAAGTGACAATTTTTTGTCTCAATATTTTTGCTCTGAGGATGTTTTCTCTTTCCATAATTTTTAGTAATTTGGGTTATTTTGTGACATGTCTGTGGCATCGTATCTACATATCATTACTTCAAGCTGTCATGTCACTTTCCACAAGACTACTGCTGCCATGTCAAATCCTCACAGAGCAGAGCACTTGCTTTTCTTTATCATTAAGGGCAGCTGCTACTCTGTACAAATTGAAACATCAATATACTGCAGAAAGGTTCCAGGCTACTGGAAACAGTTGCTCCTGAAATTAGTACACCAAATGCTTATCTTTTTCTTTTTTTTTTTTTTCTTGTTCAAAGTGTTAACCTGTATCACTTCAACACAAACAGGAGGCATTTTGTTCAAAGAAACAAAGTGAAGGGGGTTCAAACATCCAGAGTCTGGTTATGAATGCCTAAACAGACAAAAAGAATGTGAGAGAAGGTCATATTTTTAGATACCTTTTGTACATAACAGTACATGCAGAGATCACAGAAATATCAATTGTAGTCATAGAGGAAGCCTTTGACATATCTGGAAATTTAAGCTTGCATCATTTGCATCCCACTGCAGTGCTTTAACCATAAACCATTCATCCTGGCACAGCAACAAATCAGATGAAGATAAAAGAGGAAAAGAGAGAAGTCAGAAGGATTATACACACCAGAGTAATTGTTTATATTTCAATTTTTCCCTGTCAATTGCTCAAGTGGAGTTGAATAAAATAGGATTCAGAAAATAAATCTCTTCTTAGATATCATCAAAAGGGTCATAAATTCCAGTACCCTTAGAAATCTCATTCTTGGGGCCTTAATTCAGGTCTAGGAGAATTGCAGACACCAAACGCTGTAGATTAGCCCTAGTTCAACTTTTGAGTGAATGAAGACATCAGAAGAGATCAAATACAATATGTTATGCTGTAGAGGCAAGACAATGGCGGAGCCACTGTGCAAAATCATCGGGGCAGGGACCTCGAGAGTAAAAGTCCCATTTGACAGGGACATGCTCCAGTGTGCACACAACCTCTCCTGAAGTGTTACAGGCTTCAGAGTGACTGCAGGATGGAGGAAAAGCTTCAATTCCTCCATCAACATCCCATTCAAAAGTCAGGCAATAGCAGCATCTGTGTCTGGAAGACTAGACTTAAAAAAGCTACAGATGGAAGAAAAATTAATTTTGAAAAATGAAATTGCATTTGTTTGCAGGAGCAAACAGGCGAGGAGGGCACATTTTAAACTTAGGTTTGCTCTCTTACTTTTCCATGCTAAAGATATGCAAAGAATGGAGGATGGGGAAAAGCAAATTTATGGCCACAGTCTCCCTCCAACAGCTTCTCAAAAGAAGTCAAATTTAATTTTACATTAAGTGCTCTGCAGTACTTGGATCACAAGTTCACAAGGGCATGGAAGTAGTTTGCATATAAAATAAACAAGCAAATAAAGCAGAGGGAAACTCATGAAAAGAGAAATTTGGGAAAGCAAAAACAAAGGCAGAGTGATCAGGGGGTAGAAAAGTATCTTCCACAAAAACTCCACCTCTCCCTTTTTCTTCTCCCTTTCCAAGTCCAAAATATGGACCAAGCACCATCAAAGTAGCAGACACTAATCCATCATCAAACATTCCTTTTGATTGCTGGCAGGGAAAGGAAGGAGCTGCAGTTTCCTCTGCAGACAGGGTTCAAAGGCACCCTCAGAAGGAGCACAGAGCCTGGCACAGAGCAGATTCTGCTCCCCTCAGGTCCCTGGGTACCAGCCCTGCTCTGGCACCAGTGTGGGAGCAGCCATTCTCAAATGGGGAACATGCCAACCTGTTTGATCCTAAAACTACTGGGAAATAGTTTAGGAACGTTACCAGGAGTTTCTTCTACCAGCAAAGAAATTCAAAAGTTACACAGTGTGAGTAGCAAGACAACCCTGCTTCAGCCTTTTATTTTTACTGGATTAGAAAAACACTGATTAAAAGTCAGTCTTACACGTCAGTTTAAGGTAACCTTCTTTTGCACTCTCTTTCTCAGCAGACAGCAACACTACCTTTGAAGATAACCATTCATGCATAAAATTACTAATAGAGACCATCTATCTGACAAATGTCTGTTCCTTAATAATTCATATCACTTGATCTATTTTCAAAGGTTAGTCTTACATTTAAAATTACAGTTCTGAATAGGTCAGCCTGTTCCTTAAAGATGAATTACTCCACCTCTCCGTGTTACTGTGTTGTGTTTTGATAATGACAGGCTTTTTATTCCCATGCTTTCCTCTTCCTTCTCAGAATCAGCACAGCAAAGTAGCAGCACAACCCACCTTGCCCACACCTTCCAGTAGTCCCATTTTGATTCTTTTTGGCTAAGGCAGTCTGAGCATCAACTTACAGCCCTTTACCTGCTTTTAGCAAAGGCTTAGGAAAGACTCAGCACTCCAGGGTGAAAAGATGAATCAATGATGTGTGCTAGGACTAAGCTTAGTCCTGCTGTGTGGGAGCTAAAATGCTGTATAACCAATGCTATTACATTCATAGTAATTAAAGAATAATTTCTGCTCTCCTCTAGATAGATAAAGCAATAAAATGACAATGTTTAAAGAGGAAATGCCAGTGTAATGTTCATGCATTTAACAACTACCCAGGAGATATGCATTGTAAATATACTTATAACAGAGAAGTTCCTACTGTTTTATATAAGGAAGCATTTTGTGCTGGTAATTTCATACCACTGAGTAGTCTGGAAAGTTACTGGACCACAGAGAACTTACTTTTTTCTCTTTTGAACACATGGTATTGGTATTTTTCTATGATTGTGAAGAACTGTCAGGTTATAATGGTTTGTCACATATCTTATTACAAATACATTTCTGAACTACTGAAGGTGAAAAGCTCTTCTCAGGCAACCCAGACATCTGCAGAGCAGATCAGAGCACCTGTCTGTTAGCTCAGCAGTAGCAGGAGGAGAGGAAAAAGCAATGTTTGGAGCTGTGGACACTCTGTGTGAGCTGCAGGAGGAGAGGTCTCCAGGAGTCCTAGGTGTGAGACAGGACAGTCCCACCCTGCACAGACACCCTCTGGACAGGGAAATGGAGATGGAAAGCAGTCCCAGGGAACTGCTGGATCTTGTGCAGCAGTCCTGCAGGATTTCTCTAAGTTGTGCCCCTGATGTAACAGCTCAAGTGGGATAACTGGCCTTTGCTTTGCAGATAACAACCAAATGAGAATCTGCATGACCCCTTAAAACAGACTCAGAGTTCACTCTGTCTGCCATGAAGCCAATGCAGTTGGTGGAATTGTCTCTACTCTTCCTGGGCTGTGCACCACACTCTCTCCAGAGTTAATCAGGACAGGTTTAGAAATAATACATCCATTTCAAATGTGATTTCCTGAGGCCCCTTCTGAAGTAACAATACATTTATATGAAGAGCAAGAAGCCAGCATCTCCAAAACAGATACTACACAAACAAGCATCAGGTTCCAGGCACAAATACCAGCAGTTACCCAGAGGCAAATTATTCACAATGTTTTGTGATAAACAAATCAGTGATACATAGTGAGACCAACCAACCCCAGCTACAAAGATTCCAAACCCCTTTTGCAGATGCCAGGCAGGAGAGAAAACCCAGCCCAGCACATGAGCAGCTGCCAGGGTCTCAGGACAGAGAAGCTTTTGTCAGTGTAGCCCATTGAGTGTGCAAAATGCCACAAGGGACTTGGAGAACATTTTGACACTGCTGTGGGTATTAACAGGACAACCCCTCTAGTGCTCAGGGTGCCTGTCCTTTACCTGTCCAGGGTGTAAATGCTGACTTTCCTGAAGCATTTGGCTCCTCCTCTGCATCTCCTCACCCTGCAGCTCCCACTGGAGGTGGCACTACCCTGGGTGTAGCAGTGCCCCAGAGCAAAGTGTTTCCCACTCCACTGAGAGCAAGCACAGCCAAGGCAGAACTACAGATCTGTTATTTCAGACCCTGGGCAATAAATGATTCACAAAGAAACAAAGCAGATTCAGATGGCCCTAGGGAGACTACCAAAGGCACAGTAAGAGAAAGAATGGATGAAATGCATAGTCTGTATTTTTTATTTTTGTTTTGTAGCTAACTAAATATGAAGGGCTGCAAAACTTGGTATATCCCATTGCCAGCTCATCCTTGGATCAGCAGAGTCTCTGTTTACTGTATGGGGAGCTACCCAAATGTAGGGGTTCAGGAGAGGCAAGAGTGGTGTAGGAAGCTGCAGCCCCCAGGGCAGGGCTGCACCAGTGCAAGAGAGGCTTTCACTCCACTGGCAAATGTGAATTGTCATATTCAGTCCATCCATTATTATTCCTTTGTACATGGTTGTGACATCTAATTCTCTCAGGGCTTGTAAAGTATGAAAAACCCTATATCTTCACCACAATCTAAAACATTTAAAATGTTTTAAATTGCATGGGTTACCCCAGATCACCTTCCCCACTGAGAAACTAATTCAGACTGCCTTAAGTACAGTCTTTTTAGAAAACTGTGACCAATATCCACCTTTCTTACTTCAGACTGCCGTCCTCTTCTTGACATGGAAGGATTTAGTAGCTACAGTTAAAAAAACATCAACAGCAAACCCACACAAACAAACAAAAAAATCCCACCCCAAAAGCCATGACATTATACAGCAAGCAGCAGGTCTATACATCTGTACAGACAGGGGAGCTCTGACTTCAGCCAGGCTCCAGCCTCTTTGTGCTATTCTATTTTAGCAAGAGCTAGGCAAGACAAAGCCTGATGCCTGCAATCCTCCCAGCCCAGGTGGAGTCTCATTTTTCCAGCCAGCAATCCCATATTTCCTGTATCTAGAGCCTGTTCTGATTCTCCCAGCTTGGGGCCCCGCTGGCCTTTCCTTTGCCATGGCCCTCACTGTGTGATTATCTACATTTGCTCACTTGTTCTGTGATCATCCAGAGGCCACACTGCAGGATCTTTGTTGCTTTAACATGCACCAAATCCCATCAGTTCCAGTGCTGTGGCTGGCAGGGCAGGCTCTCATTCCTTAGTCACCCTCTCAAATGCCAAGGCACTGAGTTGCCAGCGCTGTCTGATTGCACCCAGAGCCAATTACATCAGCCTTCTGCCAACCTGGGGCTTATCTGCTCCCCAGAATTAATTCCTGTTTTGCTGCAATGCACAACCAAAGTTTTAAGTTCCTTGGCCAATTTATTACAATTAGTCTTTCTGCAGTGCTTTTGGTCTTCTTTTTAATTATCCCACAGAGGCTGTGGTTCTGAGAATTACTCTGTGCACTCCTCTGCTTCCCCAGATCCCACACTTTGATGGAGAGGCAAATAGTTACTTTTCCACCCCCATTCCCTCCTGTAGATGTAAATCAAACAAACTGAAGCCATTGAGGCAGTGCTCAGGAGTGTGGCACTGAGGGTAGGAGATGAACTGACAGGTGGCAAAAGTGCAGCTCAGTTCCTCCACTTTGGGAAGTTTATTCACAATAGATTTCCTCTGGTCAAGTCACCCTGAGGTGGTTTGTCTGTTCATTTTCTGTTTGCCATCTCACACAGCAGAGCAGCCCAGTGCTGTTCTGTTCTGAGGGGCAGGTAGGAAAACAGCCACACCAGGTGTTTTCCACAGTGCCCCTCCCCAAGTCATCCTCTCCAAGAGGGGTGGGAACCCATCTGGAGGATGGCCCAGCATCACCACCAGAGGAAGAAATTCACCTTTTACACCTTCTTCACAAATTCTTCCTTTCACATATATTAGCATCTAGATTTACTTTCTATGAAAAGTGTTAGGGCATCAGTCCTGCCTGCAGACATGTAGAAAGAAGGAATTTGTAGTGTTTAAAGAAGGGAAAAGACTTCAAGGGATGTCTCTTGAGGCTGAAAGTTGGGGTAGGCTGCCTCAGGGCTGCAAGTTAAGGATTTGTGAGAACCAAACTCCCATCAGTTCCCAGGCTGGCAATCCCTTTCTCCTTTTCTGCAGAAGACAAAAGACAGGATGGATTCTGAGGTGGTCCTCAGCAGGACCTCCCCAGTAGGCATCAAGGCCAGCTGCCCTGAAGACAGGACTGAGAAATCTGCTTGCCCTGAAGCTTCACCAAAAGATGATGACCTGAACCATGCAAAATCCCGATGCTGACCTAATTCTACCAAGAACAAAATTTCATTGCCTCTGGTACAGAAGTATTATTTGCCTATATTAAGTCAAGATTTATAAAGCACCCAAAATTCTCTGAGGGACTGCCAGGCATTGAATTTATTTATGCATAAATCACACATGCACAGGGTATTTTGGCTGTACCTCTTCCTCTTCCTGAGCTTTTTCTCAACCTCTTATTTAGTAGCCTCCCCAATATATTACATGGCAAGCTCACCAAGAACAAGAGTTATTTCCCCTGTGGCATTTGAAGTTGCAGACCCAACTCTGTGAAGTTTATAGTGACCCTAAGCATTTTCACAGAGAGCCATATGGCCATGCCAGGCAGGTGTTCCTCAAATCCTCAGACAATTGTCAGTGGGAGCCATGCCTGTTGCCTTTATTTCCTGGAACGTTTCACTTCATGACTGCACATCACATATGAATTGTTGGAGAAAGGACCATGCTCACATTTGGGATCTGTTTGTTTCTCTGAGGATATTCTGAAGCAACTGTCTCAGCCATTTCACCTTCAAGTGGTCCCCTTTCCACAGATGACCAGTCATCCAAAACACCAGAGAGATTCTAAGCCTCTTTGATCTAAGGGAAGCAGATGAAAAGAGACATGATGCAGGCAAATGCCACATTTGTGTCACTGGCTGAAGCCCTGCTGCCAGGATACATTATTCAGTACCTAACAGACCTCCTGATACAACCCTGAGCTGAACTCTCCTCAAAAGATCAGCCATCCGTGGCTTCCCCACAGTAGGTGGGAAGATTTGCTGCCACAGCCCTGGGGTCAGAGGAAGGAATACCCATCCCTGAGTGCCCACACAGCCCATGGAAATGCTCTGTATGACAAGCCATGTGAGGAATACCCATCCCTGAGTGCCCACACAGCCCATGGCAATGCTCTGTATGACAAGCCATGTGTCCACTTTTTTCTCCATGGAGAATTCTCTGCTGTGAACCTGTATCTGTATCTATATAGATAAGGGAGTGCTGACTCCAGGCACTGAAGATAAGTTGGTCTCCTACTCTGCTTGGAAGTCTATGCCAATGAACAATATGAAAACAGTGGTTCTTTTCTCCCAAACATATTAGTAATAATTCTCCCAAACATATTAGCAGTAATAATTTACTGCTAAAACATTTGATGCTAACAAGGAGAGAGCAGAAACAGATCTATCAGCTCACACCTTCCCAGTTTTACTTCACATCCTCACACAGGCTTGGAGAGAGAACCAGGGCAGGAGGTGTTCCCTGAGCAGCCCTTCCCTGGGCTCTGCATCTGCAGGTACAGATGGAGCAGGACACAATCATCTCCTGTCCTGTGCACAGCCTCACCTCCCATCAGGCAGGGAGAAAAGACACTGGCACGTTCTGATCAGGTTCTGCCCTCCTTGTTCCTCTTAACTGCCTCTCTGCTAGAATCTGTTTTGGGGGTAATGGAAAGGAAAATTGAATTAGACCTTTTTAAAGGGTTTGCTAATGAATTTATTCATGAAAGACTGCAAGGCCTGAGTTTTCCATCAAACACCACCACAGGCTTAGTTAACCAACTCTCACCTATGACTTGTACTAGAAAAGCCAGGATGCTGCTTTCCTATTGCTTCAGTGCCTTTTTACATTTCATGGCCATGTACTGCCCTTGGAGAGCATCAGCCCATCTCCTGCAGTAATGAGATCAGCTTACATAAATCCTCACATTCTCATACTTCAAGACATCTCCTTTGCAACTGCAAGACACCCCATGCCAAAAAGCCAAAGCTCTCCATTCCATTCCATTCCATTCCATTCCATTCCATTCCATTCCATTCCATTCCATTCCATTCCATTCCGTTCCATTCCATTCCATTCTCTCACAGTTTTCAAGAGTGTCTAGAGAAACAGAAATATCCACTGTTGGTTGGTCTTTTTGAAAATTAAATTAAAAGCTATACCATCCAGTCTGTATTGGGAAAAAAATATATTTCAGATATGTACCAGAACAAAGACTGGTGGTAACTGTGGGGCTGGCAGGCCACACAATCTGTTACAGAGACCTTTGGGGACTGCAAACTCAAGCACTGTGTCACAGTGAGGCCAAAAGGCAAAAACCAGGTCATAAAGGCACAGAAAGCCATACAACAGGCATATGGCTTCTGACATCAGAGCCAGCAGATCTTTTACTTCTAAAATCTCTCCCAGTGTTACAGCTGGAGCTCCCAGCATACAAAAAGCTGCATTACCAGATCATCAGCCTGAACCCTTCTGGGTGTGCTCCAGCCACAAAGCGCTGGAGAGGGAAATTTTCTTTTTGACTGTGAGTTCCACCTGTCCTGATCCACAGACAAGGTGCTGGCCAGGCACAGCCCAGAGGAACTTCTGTTCCCCTCAGACCCTAAGACCACCCTCACAAAGCACACTAGTTAAGCAATAAAATTGTAAAACTGTGGTGGGGTGACCCTGGCTGAACTCTTGGTGCCCACCAAAGCTGTTCAATCACTCCTTTCCTCAGCTGGACAGGGGACAGAAAATAAAATGAAAGGCTTGACCCACGAGCCTTTCTCTTGCTCCTCTCTCCCAGCTGCAGCTGTGCAGGTTTTTTCCCCCTCTTCTTCAAACCACCGAGGCAGACAGAGTCTCCTAAGTTACCTTTGCTGCCACAGGAGCCATCCACGGTGTGATCAGGACACAGCGTGTGACACACACAGATGATTAATGATAGCAGTAATTAAGAAGGTGGCTGATTTTCACATGTAAAGTCCTGGCTGTTCCCCTCTGGACCTCAGCTTCTGCAGTCAGGTAACTCCTGACAATCCCTGCAGCAGTGATTTATCTTTCTATCAGAGAATGCATGGGATGTCTCACTTCTCTCTGCCTGGGGATTGCAGCCCTCCATCCTAATCAAGAACTCACAAGGCAGATAAGGTGCTCTGCTTTAATGAAACTCTGGAGTTGTTGGGGAAAAGGTTTGGTACACAGTGTAGAAACATCAGGGCAGACTGAAATGAGATGAACTTCTGCAAACCTTTTGCTTAAGTGTTTGCTAGAATATTCTAAATAATTACAGTTATGGCCAACCCAAGCCATTACCTTTAGCAGATTTTTTTTAATTGTCTTGTTTGGGCGCTCTTAAATACTTTTTGTTCTCTCTTTTAAATTAGAAGATAATACTTCAAATATATCCAAGATTTACTCTAACAAGATTAGAGTAAATCTTGGATATATTTGAAGTAAAAAAAGTAAATTTCAGAGACTTGTTGAACCCAATAGAGTAATCCAGAACGTTTGCAGTGTCTGGAGGAGTGGGGCAAGCAGCAGTGAATGGCAGGAGGTCCAGGGAGAGGGGGTGGGACAGTGTTTGCTGCTCAGGAGCCCTTCAGAGGGATTCTGCTGAGCTCTCCCCATGCCCTTTCTTCCCAGAGACTCATCCATGACCACTGGCAGAACCAAACCTGGAATGAGGTGCCAGGCAAGGAGCTGATGCCTCAAAGCCATCCAAGACTGAAAAAGGCTGGATGGCAACAAGACCTCATGTCATGTAGAGCACAGCCATAACACTGAGATGTGAAAGATGCAAAAGGACAAATCCGAAAGCTTTGGCAGCTTTTCCTCCATTAGGCAAACAGATATTGGCATCTATGTCTGCTCAGGCTTTGTCTGGTGAATAATTGATGCATTTCCGTGTGTTTTTATTCAAAATTGACTTTAAAGTTCCAGTATTTCCTGATTTTCTTAAAAAAGAGAAAGATTAGGAGTTGATAATTGTGATTTTTGTAATCAACAAAGAGTCTACATCAACAGAGACTTGGAAATTAAAAAAAGAGGAAGAAAGAGTGAAAGGAAAAACAAAAGGCATCTCTAATAACCATGGCAGGAACTAGAGAGACATTTCCTTCACACTGAGCTGTCAGGAAGTAAAAACATATTGTGGCAGGCTGCAGTTTACCTATGCTTGCATGCAGGCATCGAAGGCTCAGTGGGACTAATTACGAAAATATGATTATAATGGATTAGTAATTCTGTCAATCAGACACATGCATATGGTAACAAAAGAGCAATGGGTAAAAATGCCACAGGACAGGAGATATTAATGCTGTGGGTTAGTACCAAAAGCATGTCTCACGGGAGAAAAAAGATGTGAGTTATGCTGGGGGAGAATTGCTGGGACTGTATATTAAAAAGGAATCATGCATCAGATCTGTGGCTCAGAAACACATTAAAACCAGCTGCAAAGCCATTTTTACCCCTTCTCTCTGAAAGTGGTTTGGACAGACTTGGAGAGGGTGTGATTTCAAGCTGCACTAGAAATTTGCAGGCAGAACTGGTAAACCTCAGTCTTAGCTGGGCCTGCTCAATCAAAAGAGAGGGTGACACCCTTCAACCACTAAGGGCATTTCACTCATCTTTGAAATCACATTGTAGAATCAAAGAACAAGAAAAATCTGTGGAAAGCATTGCCATTGAAAACTGGAGAAGAAGAAAGTGTCTTTGAATCAACTTCCTTAATGGATATTCTTCCTTTTCCTCTCACCCATGCCTGGTTTGCTATTCAGAGCCTGTAGGAAAGCTGCACTGTGGTCAGGATGTCTCAGGGAAGGCAGCTGAGGACCTGTCCCCTGCCTTCTTTTCTATATAAAAGCACCATGAAGTAATTTATTCTGTAAAACAATGTGATTTTTGTAAATAACTGCAAGCACTTCCAACTCCATTCTCTGCTTTTCAGCTCGGCCAATGTGTGCCTCAGTGACCTGGCCAGCTCCTGGCATATTAACATGGGTTTTTCACCATTTCTGTTCCTTGCTAGCTTGGGGGGTCTGAGGTAGCTCCTGTGTTCATGGGCCAGGCTGGAAGGCACTGTTGCTCCAGGGTGTCACCATCATACTTTCTGAAAAATCCTCTTTGCCCAGGATTCTTCTCCTGGGGAGCTGAAAGGCCTCAGAGGAAAAAGAAAACAATATTATCCCATTTGCTGCTCCTGTGTTTTGCTGCTTTGGAATGTGGTTTGGAGATTGTTTATCCAACAGGTGGTTATTTGATTGGTTTCATGATTTGAACTACAAAGTGATGCTGATGGTTTCCTGCAACAGCCTCTTTGAAAACAAAGACTGGGAGAGAGAAGAGGAACCAAGGCACAGTAAGATGAACCCTGAGCACAAGGTCTTTCCCTTTTTTGTGGGCACCTCCTTTCACCACTTTGTTCTACAAAAACCCCATTGCTTCAGCAGCAACAGCTCAGGGACTTCCTTGGGAGCTCCTTCCCAACTGGCACAAACAAATTAATTGTCAAAAGCAGGAATGTGCAGAACTTTAGGATCTACAGCTTTCAGCAGATTCTTGGGCCATCAGTTCCAAGTTGTGCTTGTTTTCATGTACAAGTGGGTGAGCAGTAAGCACAGGTGTGCTGTCATTCCTGTAGGATAACTTCCTTCCAGAAAAAAGTTTCTCCCTGCTGAGCATTTTCAGAACCTGCTACTTACTATTTGTCCCTAAATGAGTAGCTGAGGGCTCCTACATGACCTGTGCTGTGATTACAAGGGCTTTCCCTGAGCTTTGGTTTCAGTTTAAGTAATTCACAAAACGGGTTTTTTTCTGCAGAAGTGGAATGGCTGCTGCTGGAGGGGAAGGAAAAAAAATTAATTCAGCTTGTTTTGAGACATTGCTGTGGTTCAGAGGAAAAGCCAACAAAGAGACCATGTAAGCAAAAATAAGCTGTGGCAAAACTTATTAAATATGATTTTTTGGTAAAATGCCATCATGCTGATAAGGGCATTTTGGATGGCAGTGAATCCAGCTTGTGCATGCTGCCCTCAGTCCAGTACATTTTCTATCAAACATTCAAAAACCCTTGCTAGCTTTTTGAAGCTGTGACAGGATATTTGTCCCTGTGGTTGCTCAACATGCATTCACACTGCCTTCAAGTCCCCACCTGTCCATAACCCAGCACTGATTTGATTTCCAGGATCACAGATTTCACTGAAAGTCACCCAAAGAGACCCAGAAAAGTCATCTGGACTTGGAACAGCCTCTGTTGCCAGTGGATGCACCTGCAGTAGCTGCAGAGGGGTTTTATATCCACTGAACAAGTCTCTCTCAAGGCAGCAGATTTGCAGCTGACTTTAATGACCTGTGTGGTTTAAAGCCCTGTCACTTTTGTGCACCATGCAAACCTGCTCAGGACTTTTACTCAATACAAGCAGAGAAAGAAATTCAGTCCTTGTGGAAATTCAGTCCTTTCTTTAGAAAGTGCAGGGGGCTCCTAAATAGGTAACTAAGGGCTCATCTCTGATGTTAGGATCACTTTGATCAAGATGTGCCACCACAGGATCTAAATTTTAGATAGCAGTTTAAAATTATCATTTTTCATGAGACTTTCAGAAAAGAGGATTCTCAACACTTCAGCTTCCCTCTCTCCACTGGCAATATGCCTGTGTGCACTCAGAATTGGACTATTTAGCCAAATCCAGTGCTCTGAAATGATGGAGCAGTAGGATGTAAATAGTTCAGATGTTGATAATATCACATCTTTCATCCTCCTGCTGCAAAGATGAATTCAGTGGGCTCCTTGCACAGACCTTCCCACGTGTCTAATGAAACTATTTTCATGTACTTGGTGGCAGACACAAGAGAGGTGATGGAGGGAGCCAGTTTTGGGAAGGACATTGGAGATTAATCAGCAGGTGCTCTCCCCTCTGTGTACCTGTTCTGCTGAAAGGCACAAGCCCACTCAGAGCCCTGCTGCACAAAATCCCTGCAGGCTATTGCAAAGTGCAAGCCAGAGGCCAGCTGATTAGAAAGGCACTACAGCAGGATTGATTTTGGGTCTACATCTTACATTTCAAGTGAGCAGAGTTCAAAACCAAGCTTTAAAGGGGAACCAGTTCAGACATCAAGGAGCAGGCGCGAGGCAGGAGTTGTGTAGCAATGGGCTCTGCTGTGGAGCTGGGGTTGGGCTCTGCCAGGTGTGCTCAGAAACCAAGGCAGGTGTCCCAGCTGAGGGCCAGCACCTCCACCAGCTCTGAAAGCCAGGCTGGGAACACAATGCTCCAGCCAGGGTTTGAATCAGGCAAGGTAACACTTGTCACCACCGCAGAATTTTCCCCTCTGAAGTCAATAAGGAATTCCCATCAGCATGAAAGGATTCTTGAAAGAGTCCCAAAGCTGTCATCTCGATTTTTTGTTCACATCTGACTGTGTTAGAAAGGAGCCTGGTAGCAGAATTCACCACCAGCCCAATTTACCAGGCACAAGGATGAAAACATACCTGAGAGGAAGGGTGTTCATCCAGTAAACACAGAACTCCTACAGGGCTCCATCACATCAAGAATGTTGTTTTTCATAACTACACTGATCCAACTACCTCCAAGTTTTTTAGGAAACAGCAATCTTAACAGCACCTGATCTTGAATTTCTTAAAGGAAAATAGCATTAACGAAAAATAAATATTCTAGTGCAGGGATAATGTAGGAAATATTACAAGGAAAAATCACTGGAAATTAATAAATAATCCCCAACCCCTCACTATGCTTTTTCTCTAAAACTATATCACCATACTTTCAGTATTTTCCTATATATCACATTTCTTTAGCTCAGCAAACTGGAGCATTTCTGATATTTCATTACCCTGTGAACACAGCTACTGCTTTATTAATGACAACAATACTGTTTCTCAAGGACAAATAAATGTATTTTGATGATATCTGGAACAGAAGGGAGGAAATAACCTTTGGTCTGAGATAAAGGAAAGAAAGTAGCATAAAAGAAAGGTACATAATTAGCATAGGAGAAAAGAGTTTTATATGATGAAAGAGGTTTTGTTAGAAAGGGATTTTCTTGAGGAAGGATTTGTGTGACAGGTTTTCCTTTGCTGTGCACTCTGCTCAAACCTATCCTTTCCCCTATAACCTCTCCCAGCATCATTCACCCTCTGAGGGCTGCCAGCATTTGCCTCCCTGCCTCGTTGTTCTCAGATTCCAGCATTTACCTCCCCGTAGGAGGGTAAGGGTTCCACTTGCTCATAGTCACAAGACTCGTTCTCCTGAGGCAGTATCTTCCACATCCTCTCTCTCCCTATTTCCTGTGTAACCAGTTCCTAGAGGTCTGACAGGGATTCCTCAGTTCACACACCAGCTCTGCCAAGGTCAGAGCAGCACCAGATGCAGATCCTCTTTCATCCCCTCCCCTCCCACTAGAAATGTGAACCAGGGAAAAACCCTTCTCTCTCATTTTTAAAACAATTTTGTTCAGCTAGAGCACTGCTACCACCTTTCAAATGATGGCAACTGCTGGTAATTGGAGAAAAAAAAAAAAAAGTAGAGAAGTTTATGACTCCAATTGAGAGCAATAGCCCCTTATTTACAGGGCTACAGATTCTGCTCTAATCACACACCATGAGAGCAGCATTCCCCTCTTCCCTTTTCCCCAGGAAAATGGGACCACTCACAGACTAAAGGAGAACCCTTCAGAAGATGCATGGCAGAGTGTTCCTGCAATTTGTCAAGGCAAAGTAAGGAAAAGATTTTATTGGTATCATTTTATTTCCAGTTAAGTCCCATAAAATCAATCTCTGGGAAGTTCCAGAGGTTGATGTCTGCATTTACAGGCTAATGCAGCGAGCAGGCATAGCTGGAAATAGATAGCTGTAAAAAGAGACAGCAGCAATGCAAATTGGACTGAATCAGAAAATTATGCCCTGAATGGCACGACTGTAAAAACAGCAGAGGCAGAGCAAGTAAAACTGAGATATCCCTGCGTGCACCAAGGTTTGTAAACCTGTGTGGGAGCAGGTGGAGTGCCAGGGCAGCACTGGAGAGCAGCAGCCTTTCCTCTAGGAAATTGTTACACACTTTTGGAACTGAGTTTGGATCCACAGACTGCAGAAGCCCCAAACTATACAAAAATGCTTATGTATGCAAAGCTCCAACTGCATGTAAAAACTCTACACTCAAATTTTTCTAGATGAGCCCTGCTGCGTTTTTGAAGTCATGTACAAAAAGAGAAATAAAAAGAGAAATCAGGTCTTTTCAAGTCTCCAGGTACAATTTACTATGCATCCCACAAATTCACTCCTTCAGTTCAAATTGGACCTCAATCCTTTTGCTTCCTTTGTGGCTACAGAGCAGGATCCAAACACGCTGCAAGTTTCAATGGACCATCTCCACTGAGCAGGCATCACTACAAAGTGTTGATAACTCAACCTTTCCCTTTAAACATGAAACAGTGCTTTGAGTCAGGACCTGTGGGCTTTTTCTTAGTTTGGATCCCATTTTAGCTGCTGCCTAAAGCAGAACGCCTGGAGCATAAATGAGAGGGCAAAAATCTAAGTCAGAGGTATTCTGCTAACTCTAATTTCTATTTCAGCTAACTAAGATCAAAGCACAGGGAATTTGAAATAAAAGCTGTGATTCTCAGGACAGCCCATGGCCCAAAAAGGAGATGGAGCAGGGAGGCTGTGCCTGCTGCTGCCATGGGGCTGAATGGACTCAGGCTGCACACAAGATGAGCACATGTTTGACCTCTGAAATAATTCCCTCCTTGTGCAAGCAAATTCTGACTTCATACCCACAAAAAGTGTTCTTCCAAATAGATAATGACTGATTTCAGGAGCAGAAATTGGAAACACAAGTAAAAGGGAAATTGTTGGAAGCCACTGTCTACCTAAATGCAAATTATTAGAAACATCCCATGGTCATTTAGCTGTCCTTTCTTTTGTGTGCTTTGGGTAGAAAAGACAGATCCCATTGCAAACTGATTCCATGGGAACTCTTTGCCTGTGGGGGAAGGAAATCGTGGTTTTTCCTCCATAGGACTCCAAAGTTTCTCAGAATAGTTTTAGTCTGATGCTTTCTGTGCACTTTCTTCCTTGAGGTTGTTTAGAAGCTGTAAGCAGATTTATGAAGGGTTTTTTGATTGGGGTCATTTTAAAGGGATTATTTTGCCTCCTCTGCCCTGATTAGAAAGGTAACATTATTGCAGTCATCTGTTAGCAATGGGACTCTTTATGGATTACACAGAGCAGGGGCATGAATTGACCTGGAAAACAATTTGTTGTGAGCCCCCAAAGGAATGTTAAAATTTCAGTAGTAAAAGATTGTTCTTTGCTCACCTCTGCAAGTTGTGAGTCATTAGGGATAAGCTCATTTTGTAGGGAGTGTGGTTAAAAATTCATCCTGCTAAATATTGCAAGAGAAAATACATTGATAAACTTGGAGCATCCAGTAGTCACAAGTACAAAACTTTTTCCAACTTTATAGGAAATGAATACCTCAGGGGCTAGGATGCATTTTCCATCTCTTTTTTCCTTTCCCAGCCTGCCATGGGTGGCTGGGCACTTGGAACCCTTGGAGTCTCCATGTTAAGAGCAGCAGACCTTAGAGAAGGAGTTTAGATCTTGTGAGGGTTCAGAAAGAAGCTGGGCAATAGCAGCTGGTCCCCGCCTTGGAAAAAGCTTTGCCCAGCTTTTGCAAACTCAGTCAAAAGGTGGCTTTGCTCTTGTTTTTTAATCTGGAAGGACAAAGCAGCTGTATCAGCACAGTGGGGACCTGTTTGCTCAGCCTCAGTTACCCCCAGCACGTCCGTGTGCCTGTCCTGATGGCTGGGACCAGGTGCAGCACCAAAGGCAGAGAGCCTTTCTGTCTTGGTGACAAAAATGCAGGTTTAGATTGACATAAAAAATGCAGCAAGTGGCATTTATTCCTTTATATTCTGTTTGCTGGCAACAGAGCCACATGCACATCATCAGTGGCACTTGCAATGTCTGATGTGTTTTGAGTACAGGTGTTTGCTGAGGTATCCTCCTCTGCCAGATGCTAGTTAAAAAGTCTTACCATTAAAAAAAACCCCAAGCTATGAGATGATGTTTCCAATATTAAATAAAACTCCAGAATTGTTCCTTTAACTGAATTTTTTAAAAGAATCTATGCGGATGGTGAAATGAGTTTTGAGGGAGATTAATGTGGTACAGTGGAAAGAACTGAAGTAAAGTTTGTATTTCTGCACGCTGCAGTGCTGGAGAGATATTAGAGAAATAAATAAAACCAGTGGTGGTCAGTATAATTGGAAGGAGGATAAAAAATGGAGCTGTTTGGAAAAGTTTGAAAATTATATTATTCCTGCTAAAAAGAGGCAGCTGCTGAATGGAATGAGGGGTAAAAAGCAAGACTTGAAGGGACTGAAAAAAACTCAACATCACCAATCTGCCTAGAGCTTCTAAACAACCTCAAGGAAGAACATGCACAGAGAGCACAAGAATAAAAATATTCTGAGAAACTTTGGAGTCTTTTGGAGAAAAACCCATGATTTCCTTCTCCCCACAGGCAAGGAGTTCCCATAGAATCAGTTTGCAATGGGATCTGTCTTTTCTACCCAAAGCACACAAAAGAAAGGACAGCTAAATGACCACGGGATGTTTCTAATAATTTGCATTTAGGTAAACAGTGGCTTTCAACAATTTCCCTTTTCTTGGGCACATGAGGAAGAAATGAAGCAAAAAAACTAGAAAAGGAAGAGCAAATGTGTTGAGTGATTTGACAATTTTCTGAATATTCATAATGCAGGGGTGCCCACATCCTGCATTGCTGTGCTCACAGCTGCAAATAAAGGGGATTTTCAAATGCACAAGTGCAGCTGCCCTCAGTCACCACAGAGTGCAATGCACTCAGCATGCACCCTCCTTCTGGCCTGTTCAAGCAAACACACATCATGAAATAATAGATCAGCTTCTAAGGAGATAAATGCACACACTTGCTTTTATACCAGCTCCAAGAAATTGCATCACATCCTGCCTGAGCTAAGTCAGGGCACATAATATATGAACAGATAGGGCTTGTGCAAAGAACGTGAGAAATAAATAGTTATATATAGAGACAACATCACTGTGAGGTTTTACTAGACAAATAAACCAAAGCTGTAAACACTTCTGAAAAATAATCACCTCAGCAGTTTACTTGGGTCCTTGTGTCTTTTCACAAGCCTGTAGTAAAATGAAGTAACCTCACCTCAAGCTGCTTTTGGTTATCTATCACCCTGAGGAGCCTTTTTGAATTTGTTAATATTTATATTCCTGCCTCGAGTAGCAGCTCCATTATGGAGCTGGGCTCCATTGGGCTGGCTGTTCTCCACATGGATACCCATGAAAGGAACAGCCCGTGCCTAAAGTGCTGATTTTGATTTATTTACAGCTATTTTCTCTGCTCAGAAGGGGAAACAATTGTCTGAGCTGAATGCATGGTCAGCAAAAAACAACTCTTAGTCACATTAAGATGTTTTTACTCCTCAGCTAAATGTTAAAGGTGCATGTTTTAAAGGAAACAGTGAATGTTGCTGCTGAAACCACTGAGCAGTGGAGGTGCCAAAAGTGACATCAATGTCTCAGGAAAGAGGGGTCTGTCAGCTCTGCAGCTCAGGCAAACACATCCTGCTTCCAGAGAGAGGCCCCCACACTGCCCAGCTATTCAGGTAAGAGCTCACAACCCCTGGACACCAATGCACATTTACTCATCTTCCAGCCAAGCCAGACCCACAGCCAGCTGGAAAATGCTTTTTTTACTGGCTAAACAACCATAGAAGGTACCACTAAATGTCCCTCCATTAACAAACTTCATTTCAGTCACTCTGCTGCAATGGGTTTTTATTCCATTAAGCTCAGTGTAGCCTCTCCACCCCTAGAAAGAAGAGCATGTGAAAATGTTTAGCAGAGCAGCCATTCATCTGCAGTCCTGGCACTGCTCTGGAGGTCTGAGCACGAGAGATCCCAGTCATTCATTCACTGTGCTTTCCTAAAGCCTCCAGCAAAGCCAGTTGCACTTGGGTTTGTGGCTTTTGGCTGGGTTAACTCTTATTTGCTGTTCCTACTGTTCATTTCCCTGAGCTCCCAAACTGCTGTGGTAAGCAAATAAAGAAGCAGCAGGGTCCAAATGATACCTGGCCTTCATCTGCCTCCTTGTCTGTGCAAAGGCATTGCACAGAGAAGCCTCAGGCATGAAAATCCAGCATTGCTAAGTCAGAGACAGCCCTTCATTGGCTGCAAGCAAGGATTACCAAACCTCAGATAGAAGGATCAGACTTTGATTCAAGAAACAAAATCGATGCATGAGCAAATGAAGAAGCAAACCAACTGGGATGATGTTAGAGAGGTGACTCATTCAACCAACAGCCCTTTAGCAAGGCAGAAGACCTCCCTGAAAACGAATTCCCTTCTGGATTATTGGCTCCCAAAGCAATAACATAAATCCATCTAACATTTAAGCAGAGGGATATTGGACTCGACAGATCAACAATGATCGTGTTTGTCTACAGAGTTATAAGGTCACCAACTGAAGACCCAGCTGAGAAAAGCAGCTGCTTGTGGAAAGGAGCCAGATA
The DNA here is from genome assembly GCF_037042795.1 of Molothrus aeneus. Taxonomy (NCBI): domain Eukaryota; kingdom Metazoa; phylum Chordata; class Aves; order Passeriformes; family Icteridae; genus Molothrus; species Molothrus aeneus. Next base: position 5,402,838 of record NC_089660.1, read on the forward strand.
TCACTGGATAGCTAAAGGAGATTAACCTTTGAAGGAAACAAAAGATATTAAGAAATCATCGAGGCAGAAGCAGACCCAGAGGAACCAGCAGTTAGTTCACTTTTCATTGCTAATAAGAGATACAGTAAAACCTGTGTCATTCCACAGTCCTTTGTCAGGATTTGGTTTTCTGGGTATTTTTTCCTCAAGGTGAAGATCAGCTGACAGATCACATAGTCCAAACACCATGAAGCATTTGCCATACAAAACAAACCCTCCTTCAAGGCAGAAATCAAGCAAACAGTCCAGGTTCAAGAACCTCCAAAACCCTTTCTCCAATCCCATCCACAGCCAAGCCATTTCTGATACCATTAATTGGTTTAAATTCATTTGAACCTTTAGGGGTATATGTTTTGCCTGATACTCCTATCATATTGTGTTTTGAATTCCATATTAATGGGGAATGTGGCTATAGTAAATACATGTATTTATAACCTTTTTTTGGATGACAAGAGGAATATAGCAGCAGGAGTGTACAGGATGGGAACAGCCCTTTGGTCATTGTTTGAAAAACAAGTCATTGGTCTCCAGGTTAATCACACTGACTGCTAAAACCTGCTACTGGCGCAGGCAAATTCTAACCATAAAAAATGGTCATGTTAAGAAGCTGAATTGGTCTCAGAGAAAAGCTGAAAGCTGGATACCTGAAATTAAAACTGTGCTGAAAAACTCCATAAATGGTGCCAGGACCTCCAGCCTTCCAGAGCACCTGATGTCTGCTGTGACAGAGAGAAACACAGCTGAAGTTTCCATCACAGACTGCCAGCACTGCTGTACTTTGAAAACCAGAAAAGAACAACCTGGTACCTAAACCTAAAAACCACGTGTGCTCACACAGTGTCTGGTGCACAGCACACTGCCCTGCTTTTTACAGAAGCAACAGACACAGGTGAAGTTTTAAGTTCTGGAAATGCTATAAACACACAAAAGCAGCCCATTTCCTCTGCTGCTTTCACTTTGAGCACTCCAGGTTTGGAGAAGATCATCCTCTGAGTGCAGCTCTGCCAGCACAGCTCCCCTGCTGCAATGGCCAACCCCAAACCAGCCCTGCCAGCATCACCCAGCACCTTACAAGCCTCATGCAAACATTGCTTCACCTTCTCAGGTACCTGCAGGACCTCCAGCTGAAAAAAGTGAATTATCTAGCCCTGTGCAGACCCGAGAGCAAAGCTTAGGAAATTCCTGCATCACCAGCTGCTGCTCAGTTTCTTTTTTCCCCCCCTCCTCCAGCCTGGAAGGACTGAATTAAGAATTGCAACAGTGCCCACAGCTTTCTCAAAGAGGCTCTAAGAAAAAAGGGAGCAGGCATTAAGCAGGCAAGCAAGGATTAGTTATGCTCATTTGGGGAGACTTAATCCTGAGAAGAGGTAGCAGAGCTGCACAAAGAAGCAGACAAAAGACTCAAAATGCAATTCTAATGGATAAATAAAGAGCACCTTTCACCTGCAAACTCAGCCCATTTGAGCATGATTTCACTAAACTCTTTTCTACTCAAATTCTGCTTTTCACCCCTTTTCAGACATATTCCTTTTACTCTATGTTGGCTGCCTTCATTTTTTATTTATTTTACTTCACCCCCATTATGGTTTTCCTCAGTAAAGTTTTTAGCCGAGTGCAGCAGCTCACATCTCTCCTGACTTTCTGCTAGGAATTGATGGACAGCAGTGCTCATTATTTCACAGGTGCCCTTCTTCTGGAGAAGCTGCACCATTTACAACACAAGGGAGAGTGTGGTAATGGCAAAGGGATTTTTCTGTCTGAGCCAGAATCTAGTGTTAAAATTTTCAATATTTAATCCATGCCCTCTGTGTGGGAAGATCACAAGTGGTCTCCTTGTATACATGCCTACATCCATGCAAAAAAACCCATTAGACCACAGTGTCTGCTGGTGTAAAAGATGTAAGCCCCTGATGACAATGGTTTCTGCTCCAGGATTGTTTTTGAGTGTATCAGACAGTCACAGCACCAGGGCTGCAGCAGTGCTGAATTACAGTCCATGGTTTTACACCTGGGATGCATCTAGCCCAACTGGCTGCATTCTCAAAAAGGTTTTGAGCTAGTTTCTAAAGCTCTGAGCTTTATTCTTTCCATCTGCACGTATTTTGCTCATGCCATCCTATTTCATGCTTCCCTTCCTGACAGAACCTGCCCTTCAGAGCACAAGCTGCACCCACACACAGAAATGGGGGGCACAGCCACTGGCCCAGAGCCTGGCAGGGCAGAAACCTGGGCACACATCACAGCAGGAAGGGCCACTGAGGTGTGCAGAACCGGGATAACATTGTTCCCACAGTGCTGTAGGATTTCAAAAACAAATTTGATGCATTTCAGAGCTGCAAGCAAAGTGCCAATAAAAAGATCAGTCAGACCTGTTTTACCAGGAGTTTGGCATCCACTGAAGAGGACAGCAACAAAGGTAAAGAGAGAAATAGAGAAAGATGGATCCCCAGAGATTGGGAGGACCAAAGGAAATAATGAGGCATTTGCTTTGGAGCCTGAAAATTGCATGATAAAGTATTTCCTTAAATGAGCAGATTGCAAGCAAAATAGAGTGTGGTACCCTCATTCATGATGGCAGGGTCTTGCAGGAAACTGCTGCCTGGGCACGAGCAGAAGGAGCACTGGCAGATAATTTCAGAATAAAAAGGGTGAATAATGAGGAGTCCAGCTGCACTGTACAAAGCAGCACAGTGAGATACCCATTAGAGAGCAGGAATCACCCCCCAGACAGAGCAGAACACAACATCACACACTGATGTTCAGAACTAGTCCTCACTACCCACTGCTAGGGTATGAAATATGCCTCCCTGTGTCACAGCAGAAACAGGCACAAACAGGAGCGTGGCAATACTTCAACAGGATGTTCCAAGCTTAAAAGTCACTTACAGTAGAATGAAACCTATTCAGTATTTATTTTCCACAGGTTCAAGTCAACAGTCCTAAGCAGATGGCTGCCGTTAGCATAAAATGAGCACCTGAGGAGGGAAGGGGAAGCAAGTCATTCCAACCAGCCATCTGCTTCTTAATTTTCAAGCAAAGGGCACACAGAACTAGGAGGCAGCAGCGCTCTCCCCACGCTGTGCCATGCCTGCCCCATCAGAGTGTTGTCAGCATCAGTGAATTCCCCCATTGCAGAGCCTGGGAGCCAGCAATGATTGTGCCATGTGTCACTGCTTGCTTTTCCAGAGAAACTCTTCTCCCCAGCCAAAATACTTCATTTGCAAATCACACCTGAGCAGAAGTTGATAGGGAAAGCTGGCTCCATCTGTACTTACAGTATCTCCCTGGCTTCAGCAGGACATAAGCAAGCACTTAAATGCTTCACAAACCAAACCCTTGGAGCAACGTGTACCTTTCTTTCAAACAAATGTATGAATTAATCTTGCTCCAGACGGTAAATGTTTATACATCACCAGTTATTTATGAAAGCTCTTGCACTGCATAATTTAAAAATGACAAAACAAAACTGTCTACTTCCAAGCCACAGACACTTGTTTTTCCTTTTCAAGTATTCATGTCTCCTTTTGTAGGGAATCACACATGATTTCAAATATGGGTGCTCTGTAGCACCCATAGCCTGCTGCAGCCCAAAACTGCTGACAGAAAGATGAAGAATGATTTGGAAAGTTGATAAATATAAGACACGCAATCTGTTCACAGTAAGTGTCAAAAAGTCAGTGAAACTCAAAGGACAAGAAATTATGGCATTGAACAAAAGTCATGAAAGAACAAGGTAAAGGAGCAGCTTTCAAATTTCTCATTATGTAAATAAAGTACTGAGAATCAAAACGCCACAACTAAAAAGCTGTAAAATCAAAATAAGATACATTTCAATTATTTAAGAGAGGTTATCCCTTGTAGCCTGAAAAATCCCAAGTGCTAATTAGTAACAGGGGGAGACACGTTTTGTACATGTGAAATTCATGGAAAAGTGACAGCAGGGATCAAACATGCAACAATTTGAGTGACAGAAATTCCCTTGCTCAACTCTCCACAGTCCTGTTGTCATCGCCCACCTGACAAGATCAGAAAGGGAGACAGTGGTGACCATGGGGGGCTTGGGTTTGCCTTCTGTCAAGGCAAATGTTCCCCAGAGAATACATCAAAACATGAAATTCATCTTTAATCTTCTGAGGGGTAAGAAAAAACCTGTCAAGAGGTAAAACAAGCAAACAAGTTAAAATTCAACTGAGTAATTTCTCCTCTTAGCCAGGAAAGACCCTGCTGCCCATGGATAATTCAAGTTAACTGACAGATAGTTTTATCAAAGCCTTGTCTACAGGAAGAAGAAAGGAATAATGCAACTTTAAATGCTGCTAAATGCTAGAAGGTCATAAAGATTTATAGTTTACCCTCCTGTAAATATCATTCTTTATAACTGATCCCCATGAGATTTACTGAATGCTCAATAACCTTTCTCTGATGGATGCAAGAAAATCATGGGCACCACCTCAAAACTCAGTCTATTCACAGGCTAAGAGCACTGTGCCTGCAAATCCACCTCAAAAATGCTGTTCCTTCTCTTCCCATTTTTCAAGCTGGTAGTAATGAAGATGCTGTTGTGTTGGAGAATCCTGCCAGTCAAGGCTGAACTTTAAATGTAAACTTGGAAAGAGTTCTCTGAGCCAAACCTGACCAATCTGGCCTTGTGAGCCCAGCACAGAAGATGAAATGTGTATACTGGGCTCTGCAGGATTACTGCTGGAGAGACTCCTTCACCTGCAGCTCAAAGAAAAACCAAATGTTTGCACTGAACCAGGCAGTGACTTGGAAAATGAAAACAGGAGCCACATCTGCTGTTGAATCACTTGCAGTTTTCTTCACTTCCGAGTCACAGGGGATACTATTAAGTAGAAAAAGCAGGTAAAGAAATGGAAAAATGTTAAATGTAAGTCAAATTTCTAAATATATTAGCAGGAACCTGCTTCAAGTGGCCTGACAAAATGATCTCAAATTCCATGCATAGTAGATGCAAGATAAATTAGGACAGGGTGCAAAACAAATTATCTTTTTCATCAGTCATGAGAGTTTTGGACCTCCAGGTACTCCCAGACTCCAGCATGACTACCCAGAGCAGATCTCCAGCAGTGGGAAATATCTTCCTCCAGAGATGCATCCCAGCATCCTTATGGAGCCCCCCCATGGCACAGCCAGGCTTTGGGGAAGCAGGGCATGGTCTGACTAGACACAGCTCTGTGGAAGTCATTTGGCACAGAAATGGGCAGTCCTCAAACTCAGCAGGTTCATCTTTACAACAGGAGCTGGTGACCACCTTGGCCAGTGCCCACACAAGTGCCCAGGTCTGGATCCCCTGAAGAGCAGCTGCCTGCAGATGTTCCAGACAGAGCTGTAAATTGTGCTCCTCCTGCTCAGAAATGCCCTGGAGAGAGGCCTGGTCCCATTGCCTGGGACTTCCAATTTAGGCTTTCCATAAAACCCATGGTCTGGCTGCTGGGTACAATTCTACATCTCTGTAAAGTTCTGTAGATGCAGGAAAGGTGGCATGACACTGACACTGATGCAGGAAAGGTGGCATGACCCTGACACTGATGCAGGAAAGGTGGCATGACCCTGACACTGATGCAGGAAAGGTGGCATGACACTGACACTGACGCAGGAAAGGTGGCATGACATTGATACAGGAAAGGTGGCATGACACTGATGCAGGAAAGGTGGCATGACACTGACCCTGATGCAGGAAAGGTGGCATGACACTGACACTGATGCAGGAAAGGTGGCATGACACTGACACTGATGCAGGAAAGGTGGCATGACCCTGACACTGATGCAGGAAAGGTGGCATGACACTGACCCTGATGCAGGAAAGGTGGCATGACACTGACCCTGATGCAGGAAAGGTGGCATGACACTGACACTGATGCAGGAAAGGTGGCATGACCCTGACACTGATGCAGGAAAGGTGGCATGACACTGACACTGAGGCAGGAAAGGTGGCATGACACTGACCCTGATGCAGGAAAGGTGGCATGACACTGACACTGATACAGGAAAGGTGGCATGACCCTGATGCTCCTGGGCCATGCAATCCTTCCCCCTGACTGAATCTGCACCTGCAGAATGCCCCTGCAAAGGGAGCTGTGCAGAGAGCAGGAGTCTCCTGGCACAGGATCACAACCTCTTTCATCCCACTCTCTTCTTCTCTTGCATGAAAATTAAAAATCCCTGGCAGGGCTGAGAGGCAATGAGGACACTGTGTGCACGTTGCAGCCAGAGCTCAGCCTCACCTCCCTGCACACACTGCCAGGAGGAGCTGGGGGCAGTGTGAGTGGCCTTCAAACCTCTGACCCACCCAGCCTGTGCCAGGGGTTTCCTTTTGGCACCCTCCTGCTATCCAGATTTAGTATTTTCAATGAGCTTATACAAAAGGGAGAAATTATAGCCCCACACACAGCATCCAAACAACTCCCAGTTTCACAGCAGTTTTAAGCAGAAGGTTGGGAACATTCCCTCAGCCCTGGACCTCAGCTGTCCCAGTGTTGAAGATGACTCTGATCTGGAGTTACAGCTGCTACCCACTTAATGCAAGTCTTATGCCTCACAAAATTCCCAAAACAGATGCAAATGGACCCAAAGCTTTAGGGGGCTGAGACCAGGTATTCTGGTTTCTAACCCATTGCTAACTTAGAGCAAAATTAAATCCCACCTGTAAGCAACCATCTGTTATTTCCAGCCACCCAGGAAAAAATAGAATATTTAAGAAGTGATTTATAGTTCCATTTATTTTACATACCTCAAAACTAAGCATGCAAATAACTAAATATTTTAAACCAACCAGTAAGCAGTTCCCAAGTGTCTGGAAACATCTGCATCTCCCTCACCCACACACCAGAGATTTCAGGGTTTTAAGTAAGAGAATTAGGTTTTAAATTATTCTATTCTCAGAGAAATTAGATCTTAAAGGAGATAACTCTGCCTCTGCAAAGAAACAACTCCCCTGGGTGACTCTTGGAAAGACTGGAAGAAGAGTTCTTCCACCCACCCTCCAAAATCACTAAATCACACAGATGTACAAAAAAAAAAAGGTCAGAATTGTTTGAAGTTTAGCCAAACATAAATACCATCTGTGATAAGCAGCATTTCCCTTGGGGAGGGGGATACCACCGACCTTTTGCAACACAAGAGTCAACCAGCAGCACCTCATGCCAGGGGAGGCATTACAAAGGTCTCCAGGCATGAAAATAGGTGTGCATTCACTAATGGACCTGCACATTCACCCACACTGGCTCATTCTCCCCACCCCAGGACCAGGAGAAATCCCTGGTGCTGCTGATGATCTGGTTCATGCTCTGAATAAGTCAGTCTGGATCAGGGCAGCAAAGATTAATGGAGCCTCTGCTGTGGGAGTTTTACTTCTGTTCATAAGAGATATTGAAAACTTTCCCAGCAGTGACTTCACACAAACAAAAATGATCCCTATCCTCCTGAGCCAAGGTGACAAAACAAAAAAATTCCCTGCTTGATTCACACCCATGACGAAGGAAGCCAGAAGAATACAAAAGCTTTTTCTTTGCCAGTTAGGCTTACAGTGGATCTTTTAATGAGAGGAGAATATTTCTTCCTTTCAAGATTCTTTTCTTATTCCTGTCCTCCCAAGAGAGAGTACACTGGAAGGTCAGTGGAGAACCAGAGGGTCTGTGTTCTTTGAACTGGCAGAAAAGGTCAGAGCAGTACATAAATGCCTACCCTGATGGACTCCAGGCAGTAATAAGGAAGGCCATAAGAAGGCCTATAAATAACTGGTGTGTTTGCCCTTTCCTGGCATATTTCCTGGAATAAGGTGTGGAAAGTGTTCTCAAAGACTTGATGGAAAGTGAGCAGCGCTGCTCCCTTCCTGCAGCACCACACAGACAGGCTCCAGCTGCCACAGGCTCCCAAAATCTGGGGTTTCATGCTGTGATTCTGTGCTGGACACTCTGAGTCCTGTGATTCCAGGTGGCCCCAGAGGGCATCAGCTCCTTGGCACAATCCCACATGGAGGCTTTGGGGAGCTCTGTGTCCTTATGGCTTTGGCCAGATTTCACATCCTCCAGGCATTTGCTGCCTCCTCTTGCTCTGTCCCAGAAAGGAGTTATGAGACACACACATCAGGGGTGAGGCCTTTTAAAAGTTACCCTATGGAGCACCAGACTCTCCTGCCTGGTTTCTTATACTTTCTAATTTTTTGTAATTCCTACAGGCGTCACCTATGGCAAGTCTTATGCCTCACAAAATTCCCAAGACAAATGCAAATAGACCCAAAGCTTTGGGGGGCTGAGATCTGGAATTGTGGTTTCTAACCCATTGCTAAGCAGTGTGTTGCTTGAGAGGCTTTGTCAGCTTCAAAGGGGTGACTCCTTCCAGAAGGCACCACCTGAGTGTCTCCTAATCCAGCAGCAGCTCCAGTGCTGTGATCACACAGCCGGGTGCTGTGGCCTGGTAGGTGACAACAAATCCCCCACAGCAAAGCTGCTGGAGGTCTCCAGGCTGCACTGTCTCTTTGGGATCTGTGCTGCATCCTGGTGCCCCAGCTGGTGCTCCCTTGCAGTCACACCATGCCCCAAGGTTATTTAATCCCAACTCAAGAGAATAACCAGTGAGGCAGAGCTGCCCTCACGTGCTCTGTTATGCCCAGCATCACATCTGCAGATGTGATTTGAGAGGAGAATGCTCAGCCTAGCTCTGCTGTGTACCCTGAGATGATCAAGAGAACTTGTGGGGAAAAAAAATATTGATTCCATGTTATAAAACAAAAAAGAGATACAAGATTTCTGATAGGAAGCAGGCAGAGCTGGAGAAGTGAGCACCAGGAGAGCATGGCTTGTTTTCTGCCTTTTGTTTCAGCTTTCCTGAACTCCAGAGAAATGAGAGGAGCCACTTTGCATTCTGCTGGGATTGGGACTCCACAAAGCTGAATTATATCACCCAGCTACACTGGTTGTTACTAAAGAAAGATGATAAACAGAAAGCATCCTCAGAGAGCTCAAGAATAGAGAGGCTGGTGCTATTGTTCAGAGAGATGGAACAGAAAACGTGAGAGAGGCAACAAGGAGAGAAGCCATTATTCTGTGTGAACCCACTGAATGCTTAATAAAAATAATATTTGCATTTGCTCAGACAGTTTGTCCAGTTCCAACACACTGAGTTTCTGAGGGTCAGTCCTGATCCTCATGAAATGCAGTGAATTTTAGCCCATTTGTGTACATCAAGAGGTTTCTAGAGGGCTAATTAAACCCATCATCTTCAATGTTTCCTGCGTGTCAAGAACAGATAAAGTGTGGTTTTCAATGGCTTGCAGCACTCCATGGATGCTACCAGCTAGGAAGGAGGACAGCACAGCAGAAGATTGTGTTTCAGCCTGGATCCAGCCTGCCAGAGCTAAACAGGAAATCTGGGCTGGGGTGGGTTCTCAGGATGGCCATCTGGAGCACACATCTGGAAAGAAGTTAACCAGTGGCTGCATGCCACTGTAATCACTCCTCCCTCAAGTGCTGCAAATGGAGCATCAAAGCAGAAAGCAGGTGGTTCTTCCAGGAGGTAAATGAACCACAGAGAGGGGTCACAAAGTGAGACATGCATTTGATGAGGGGTTTTTTCCTGCTCATAAAAATTGTCAGAACAAATTACCCATTGGATGTTACACCAGATAACTGCATCACAACATCTCCACACTTGTTGCTTTTCAGAGATTGGAAGATCAGTGAAAAGTTTCCTCAAATAAGCACTAATGTAAATGCATAAACCAACATTTAGTTTCTCACATGAGCAGAGATCTACTGTATTAAAATATTGAGAGACTTAATCTCATACTCTGGACATAATTACTGGGGGCATCAAATTCAGGAACTTGTAAAATTTCTGAAGGATTTAGAAAGTTTTCTCATTCTGCATCAGGGAAATTTTAAAGCTCCCAATATAAAGGGAGAACACCTGCATGGAATGAAAGAAATGTGAGTTCAGCTCCTGTTCTGATCCCCCTTCACTCCCCTGCTGGTTGCTGCCTGTTTCAGGAGGACCCCACCTGTCCTCTGGCAGTGGTCTGACATTGAATAAATAATATTAATGCAGAACAGGAGTTTGAAATGAGCCTTTATCATGCAAAAGCCCTGATACAAAAGCAAGCTGCTGTTGTTAATTAGATCTGGTTGAAACCCTGGTCAAAAAAGAGAACAGAACTGAGAAATCTTTTTCCCAGGAAAAGTGTGGAATTTTTGTGAATGCTGAAGCAGTTTCTCTGAAAAGGTTTTTCTTTTTCATTTCATTTTTATTCTCTCAAACATTACTGATAATGTAAAATGAAATGCCTTCTCAAGAAAACATTGCAGCTGGAGCCTCAATACTTGAAGACTATTCAGTCTTGAATCTCAAAATGTTTGAACCTCCCCTACCTCTGAAGGCAAATAATGTCTACACTTCTTCAGCATCATACACAGGGTGAAGTTGGAGAGGAGGACCCAGATGGAGAATCCAAAATCCCACAGCTCAGCCAGAAAACCCATTAGAGATGCATAAAAACCTCAGAGATGGCATGGATATTTCTTCAAAACTTCCCAGACCACTTTAGCCTGGTGTGTAGCACTTGTCCCAGGCTGTCTCTGAGGAAGGGACACCCTTCCCTTGGAAAATAAGTCAAAGGAAAGGGCTCCTTCTCCCATTTTCTGTCCCACAACATGAAACTTTAAGAGCCTCTCTCAAATCTTATTCTTCAAGATCCAAGGTACAGGAATAAAGACCATATCTAGTAACTATGAAAAGATTGAATGAGTCTTGAGTTCATCCTACTATGAAAAATGGCTTGAACAATCAGTGCTGTGAGGACTTTGACAGGTAAGTGACCTTTCAGCTTAAACTGTAAGTGATTCCAGTCTGGGGAGCTCTCTCCTCACACGAACTCCTGCCCACATTCTGCACCAAGATAAACTGCAGCTCAAACTGCTCTGCTGGCCAGCACTTGCAGAAACCACTGCTGGACATGGGCAGAACGAATAAACCAAAGAGACAGCCAGAAACTCTGAATTTTTAATGGGAACACTTCCTCAGAGGTCTGAAGGAATCAGAAACAGGTGGTCCATGGCCATGCATATTTTTTGTAGTAGATATTAAAACGGCAACCATGAGATTTTGGGGATTCACAATGAGGGATGAAGCTCCCTCCTTATCTGGTCATCCCTGGCCAAGAGAGTTGAGGAAATTGCTACCACTTCATGCTCAACTCCAAAGAAGGTGAACTCTTTGTGTGTTTCTCAGCAGACAGTCCCCACACAACGCTGGAAATCAAACCAGCAGGTCTGCACCCAGCATCAATGCCAAGAACATTCCTGCCCAAGCAGGGGAGCCCCGGGAGACTGAGCAGCTCCCTCAGAAACTCTGATGTGCTTTCTTTCTAATGGCACACCATGCACGACTCCTCATCCACAGATTGACAGCAATGAGCTTTGTGTCTAGTCAGGACTGATTCCTGCTCCTAAAAAGGCTGCTGAAAAGCTGCTGGCTATTTTTGTACTACACTGCACCCACTACCCAAGTGGTTTAGGTGAAACTTCAGCAACTACTGCATTTGGGGTCATCTTTCACTTTTAGCCCAGCACCAGTTGCCTGGGGGGTTTTCAGAGGCTCTTTCACACAGCCTGCTGTGCAAGTCAATGCTTTTCTTAAAGGAGTGCTCCTTGTCCATTAAAAAAAAAAAAAAAAAAAAAAAATGAAGAGGAGAGGATAGGAGTTCAAATCTCCCACTTGCAGGGAGATCTACACCACCAAAATCAGGCATTTGGGTTTGCTTATCTCAGCCTGAGTCCCCTGCATTAACCTAAGTTAAGCACAATACCGGTGGCTGCGTATTAAGGTCTTGGATTTTGGGTTTTCTTTTTGTTTTCTCCCATTTCTTTAAATCCACTTAAAAAAAAAAAAGAAAATAAAAAGAGTTTATTCTTCTGCAATTGCTTAAGAATTGAAATGTAAAAGGGATTAAGGGAGGCAGCACTCCTGCCTGCACTGCACTCACCCACACAGACACAATAATGACTAAAGCAGGCACTGCCAGACACTGCCTGGGCAGAGGTAGGAAACAGCTCCTGCTGCAGTATTTCCACTGTTCTTAAACTGAAAATCTTCTGTTCAAAGTGGTTTTTATTTTTTTTCACCCCCCCTCTATACTGCCTGGCCTGCTCAATGCTATTTGATGCTCCAATACATGATTCTATTACCCTTACACCTCTCAAACTGTACACCTGGATCTCTCCACTCGTGTCCTTTCAGACATAGCCACCTTTGAATGATTTTCCAGTTATATCACTGCACAATCAGGGCTTCAGAATGTGCAAATCACAGCCAAAATTTCCTGGTCACATCTGAACAAATACAAGTGGGTTTTACCTCCCACCTGCTCTTGTATTTGCACATTTTTCTCCTCAAGTGGACCCAAAATTATTAAACTCATATCTCAGTTGTCTTACTGGACCTGTTATGAAAATCTGGCCACTTTGGGAAGCTGTGTAAACAGGAGGTGAGTTTGGGAGAAACTCTGGCCTTGAAATATTTACATGAGGTCCTACAAAGAAGCAAATTCAGCTCTCACCAGAGCTAAACTCAAATCTCCAGAGCCCTTTCCCTCGAGCTACCAAAACAACTTCTCTTTTACTGAAATTCTCCTCTTTCAAAAGCAGTTCCCTAAGGCATCTTCCACAACACATAAACCATCCTGACAAATGCCATCAATTTAATTCATATTAATGGTAATGAAAGTTAAATAATAGATGTCGCCCACAGTATTTGCACATCTGTAAATTCTGCCACATTGCTAGGGGAAAAAAATAGAAAAAGAAAACCCTGCATTTGTCATACAGAAGAGATGGACAATTAGCTCTTTAAGGCAAAAAACTCACTTCATTAACTGGAGACTGAGTCATTTGTTGCCATTTGTGCAGTGTAATTCTCTGGAGAAGAATGATGAAGGCACCAGGACAGAGGCTGCTCGTGTACCTGGGAGGCCCAGCAGACTCAGATGCTGCAGAGGATCTGCCAGCAGCTCCCAGGGACAGCAGCCACCCTCCCTCCCTCCCTGCCAGGGAACACCAGCTCCACCACCCTGTTTAATGAGAGCACCTGCGTGTGCACTGACAGACAGACAGAGCCAGGACAGGATGTTCCCTGCCCTGCACGGAGCAGATGGCAGCACTGGCACAGCCAGGACCCAGCCAGCTCAGCTCCAGGAAACACTGACAGCACCATGGAGCATCACACAGTCCTGATTGCCTTAGAATTTTGGCTTTTACATTTTTCATTTATTTGTAATTCTGCAATTTCTCATGTGTAACTCTAAACTCCACATAGAGTGTTAGCTACTGTCTTCCCATTTTGGCCAGGCAACTCAATTCCTCTCCAGGCCTGGGAATCAAGGACACCTCATTGTCTCAGACCCTGAGAAATGTAAACAAGAGTGAACTGGGGGGAGCAAACTTGGGGTAAATTACTTCATTACCTGAAGCTGTAATTGGAACATTAACCCCCAATATGCAAATGGACCAAACTTATAAAAGTATGAAAACCTGTGACCCATCATCCATATTTTGGGTGTAGCCCTGGAGGGGGGGCAAAATATACCTGAAGGCCCTTCAATCAATATTTTTATTCCCTTAGATTTGTCTGGCCTGTGTTTTCAGGTCGTCCCAACAAGGCATCAGTCCTGCCTGGAGCAGAGAGAGCAGGCCAGCCCCTGGGAGATGAGTCTGCCCTGGTGCTCCCCTCCAGCAGGCTGCCATGAGAGCTGGGAAAGTTTGTCTCCTTTTTCAGAGGGGAAGCAGAGAGTTGTGAAAGGCAGGAAATAAAATAACCCTTCCAATGCTGCAGTTTCCCCTTCTTTTCTGTCGCTCCTGGATTTCAGGCTTTTACAGATGGTACCCAGAGGGTATTAAGCTCACAGAGTGGGTGCACATTGCCCACTTTCCCAGAGAGTGGCCTCTGAGCAAAGAACCAAGGGCAATTCATCACTTCAGAGCTGCTCCAGCCCTCCCCTCCCGCTGCCAGCTGGGGCTGAGCTCTCTGCTAACATGCCAGCAGTGGAAAGGTTAACAGCAACGGGAGTGCAATTCAGGCTTGCAGATAAAGGAAGGTGGAGTGCAAGGAAAAGAGTTGGGGAGGACCCTTGTTGTGATTTCATGGCATTCTTTTTCTTCTATCATCATCACCTGAACTGTGCACTCATGGAATCCCCTGTCCAGAGAGCCCAGGGAAGACAAAACATCCCTAAAGCCCAGCCAGGGAAAAGGGTCTGGCCAAAGGCAGCACCATTTCTGTTGTGTAACACCTCAGCACCCACAAGCACATCCTGAGCTGAGGCTCACAGCACTGAGCTGGCTTTGCTGGAGAAGCTGAACAACTCTGTGTGCTGGAGAACATGAACATTATCCCTGTGCTGGATGCAGGGACTGCCCACTGTGGGCTCCACACAAAAACAATAGTGTAAATGACTCTCTCTCTCAGCAGAGCTGTAGAGAGCTCAGACTGCATCCAGACACTCCAAAACCCCCAAGCCAGCCCTGATGCTTCCCATCTTTAACATGGATACGAGTTATTCTAGGTAACCTTAAAGCTGCAAGCACAAGGAGATGCTGCAGGAGTTGCCACAACAGCTAAATGGGGATATTTACATACAAACCCAACAGGCAGTTTAAAACCAACCAAAACAATTTAAAAAAAACTGCAAACCAATCCTCACTCTAGTTGCTGATGTGCAAGGAGATATTTTTCACTCTTTTTTCATTTAATCACTTCACAAACCGTGCTCACACTTATCTAAAACAAAACATTTTTTATTTTGATTAACTCCCATGCCTGAGCCAAGCAGTCAAAAGTGGCAATGAAGAATAAAAGTGAAATGGGAACAAATATGCAATGCCAAAAGGAACAAGAAGGATGGTCTTCAAATGTAATACTTGCATAATTCAGAGAGCTGTTAACATATGTATTTTTCTGAACAAAATACTTTATTGAATCTTAACACATAATGAAGAATTATGATCAGTTTTACTTCACTTATTAAAGAATAAAGCGAGGAAAAATGTATTTAGACCCTCATCACTCAAGACTGTACAATCTGTGTTGCAATTCAACAAAATATTTAAAAGACTAATATGAACTACATGACCAATTCCATTCATTTCAGGCCAGATTTTTTTTTTTTGGTCACATGCCTTTGGGCTCTCTTCTATCAGTTTCTCATTTTCAAAAGCAGCAGCAGGTTTTTGCAGGGGGAGGCAGATCTGGCTTCAGTCTCAGTAAATAGTACCAGCAGATCTAACTCTTACATTAGGATATCTGTACTTATATTTAAGGATGCAGTTCCTAAAACACTGCTGGAAAACTTCTTTAAAACAAATATATGAAACTTATTTTTTTTATTATTTGTAAGTAATGATAAATTACAACACTAAATGAATTATTTATGGTATCCTAGGTATAAGAAATGAACATTGTTGCTTCACTGATTTCAAAACCAGACCTGTACTCTACATCCTGCAGCAAACATTTATTCCCACACTCCTAGCAAAAGGTTTATATGTCAAGTTTCTAATTTTTCCTGCAATTAAAGTAATTTTTAAAGCATACTTTTCATCTCTAACAGGAAAAACAAGGCAACACCAGAGTGGCATTTCGGAATATAAGCAGTTTTTAGGACAAAATAGTTAAATTAAACTAAAGCAAACAAAAACAGGAGTGTGTGCATGAACAGTTCTGCACACTCAGTCACACACATTATTGCATGCCACAAGCCAAGCAAAAAATACTCTTTTCTTCTATTCTTCCTGCTGTTTCTTTTTGAAGAAATTTCATTTACTACCACATGAGCATCCGTTTGCATTATTTATAACAGCAACTTGCAACCACAAATGAGGGCACATAATTCATTTATATTTCACACCATTAAGAGGGGTATTATAACTGCAAACAGTAAATAGGAAATATAATAGCATTCAGCTTCTTCATGCTCTGTGAAATAACAAGTATTGAAACTTGGGGAAAGTCTAAGTAAATGAGGAACTTTTCTTTTTTTGTTATGGATGTGAAGCGTGAGGAAAACACGAGTTACACAAACCAAAAAGAATTGGAAAAGGACACATACACCAAGCACACCAATTCTATTTAAATATCCCTCAGCAAGCTAATGCTTCAAAAAATTGACATAACTTTCTTTGTGAACTCCAAAATTAAGTACCTGGACTCCAGCCTAAGCTAAGCAGAGCAAACCCCCCCTAGAAATGCAAAAACCCTCCAAGAAATAACCATCTCTGCTTGCAGTCAGAGAGATGTAGGAGCTGAGGGTTGGGCTGGGTCAGACTCACTTTTGATAAAGCGAACAGCCGCAAAATTGAGTTTTTAAGTATCTCCACTATGTGTAAAAGTTTCAGAAATTGCTGGCCCCAAATCCTGCAGACTGTTCCCTTTTATACAAGTGTGGCTATAATGAGTACAGCCTTTTATTCTAGATTAGACAACACTTAGCAGTTCAAGGTCTTAGGAGACCCATCCAGATATAAAACCATTTAATTCTATCTACTTTAAGCTTCTGCCTGCTTCTGGAAATGCCAGGAACAGCAACTTAGCAGCTGAGAAACAATAGAAAATATTAGTTCCTTGACAAGTTTTATTACCTGAACCTGGAAAACTCACAGCAGATCTCAAAAGGAAACCCAAGTCAGCCAAACCCACCAGTGATGTGCAGATATCACTGCAACATCTGCCCAGCCCAGATGGAACTGGCTTTTCAAAGATTTAGAAGGCAATAAAATGTGTAGAAAACCCTGACTTCTTTGGGACACCTCTGGGGAAATGGAGAGGCAGCCTGTGAAAAGCCCATAGCCTTCAGGAAGTCCTGAAGAACTGAAATCATCTGACTGTGTTTCCCATGGAGGTGTTTATGCACAGAACAGCAACACACAAAAATAATATCAGGAGGCACCTGATAGGATGGTGAAGAGACACAAGAAATTACTCCAGAAAGCCACCCCACCTAGCTTGGCACAGATGGTTCTGCTGAGATTAAAACCTGTCAGAGCACAAACCAAGCTTTATTATAAATAGCAAACAGAAATGGGGAGACACATCCTGGGTTTCTGGTTTTCAAAAGAGAGTCACAGCACCAAAAGCATCACCAAGGCAGAGGGCAGAGCTTTGCAATGATGCCAAAGTCCAGCAAATCTCCTAAGATTTGGGTGCCTAATTCCAAGCTGTCATTTCAAAAGGCTCAGCCTGTGGTTGGAGGCATTGCAGACATCAGGGGCAAGAGCCATGGCAAATAAGGTGATGAGTACCCTGGGACATGCAGCAGGGACAGCAGGGAGGATGCAGAAAGGGAGAACAGAATGGTCTCCTGAAATGCCTTTTATTTCCCTCTTTGCAAAGAACAGTCCTGCATAATCATAGGACTTTCAAACCAAACCAAACATCACCAAACCCCCCAAGACATTTGGTACAATCAGGAGTGCTGCCAGCTGTGCTTATGGTCACTCCAACCTGCCTCCCTGATTTCTTTGCCTTCCTCCACTAGATGTCAAGTATATTAGGTACCACCCAGTAGAACAGCTGCTAAATCAATCCAGCTGCCTATTTTCTGAGTGACCACACTAAATCCCCTGATGAGGAAGAATCACTTTGAGCAGCACTGAAATTTCCTGCTGTCTCAGCCTCGCCTCTGCCCAGCTGTGTCTGTAGGATGCCTTTGCAGAGAGCAGCTCAGGGGTGGAAAGGATTGCAAAACCAGCACAGCCTCCGTGCTTCTGCACTCTCCTAATCCTACCCAGGTGTCTGGGACCTGCTCTTTTGGGATGACTAGTGGAGTCTGAAGGCTGCTGTCTCATTCGTGCTGTGACATCCCAAAGCTGCTGCCAGGGATTAGCCTTGTATCAGCTTGGTTACACTTTTTTATACTGCTTGGTTACACTTTTTTTTTTCTTTCCTACCTACTTTGCCCTGTTTCATATGTAGGAGGGAAAAAATTATACTCACACAAGCTCATATTTAACTCTGACACCCAAGAGACATTTGGGGGTGACTTAACAGCAGCATTTGGGCCAAATTGCATCTGCAATGCAGGTAACAACAGCAGTACCATCTGGCCCAGAGCACGCACAGGAGCATATAAACATTGATATAATCAAAAGTAATTATAAGCTGAAGTTTTGAAAGCCAGTTAGCAGAGTCTGGAAAGGCTCAGTAGAAATGAATTCTTGGGATCTTCTCTGAAAAGGCACAAATCTGATCACTGGAGGATAAAAAGGATGTATACAAGGTTAGGGTGTTTTCAAGGGATGTCTGCATGAAAATTCCATAAAAGCAGCGCATCAACTTCCCAAGAAGCCTGGAAAACAGTGCTCCCAATTCCATTCAACATTGCCTGGCATGGTTGCCTCACAAGTCTTCCATGCTCCACTCATCTCTACTTGCTAGCAAAACAACCTTGGATCCACCTCTCCTCCTCATGGAGACAGGAAAAGGCTGGCTGGAATTCATTACAAAGCAAAAAAGTGTCCCAAATTTATATTAAGACAAGGAGTATAAATCTGCCTTGTTGTCAGTTTTTCTATTTAGTGTAACTGGCAGTCAGAGCAGAAGTCATACAAAGAAGGCCAAATCACAAATAGTTTTCTAGTGATTTACTGGAAAATCCACAAGCCAAATCCATTCATGTGGAAAAGGAAAAAAAGAAGGCCTCTATTTACTCAACTATTTTGGCAGACTGAGGCAAAGCAGTGAGCTTTCCCTCCAGGAGCCTGAGAAAGAACTGTAATGAGATAGGAACAAGTCTCCTTCCCCCCCAGCTGTTCCAGTCTGGAATACACTGTGCACAGCCTGGCAGGACAGAGCAGCCATGAAATAGAACTAAAAGTTGGTTTCTAAGATGCACCTGACTTTTTTTGTCTCCAAAACTTAAAGCAAGATTTTATCTTCAGTTTTATCAGCAAGACACCAAGAACAGAGAGAGGATAGGCAGAGGAAAGAAAAAAATGAATGGAAAAAAAATTTGCTGAGTTCCAGAGAATATATCTATCCCTGGGTTCAAATGTAAGAAATATCCAGAGGGCCAAATTTGTTCCTGCCTCATACCCCATGGAGTAAAAGACATAAACACATGTCCCAGTGCCAAGTGGAAGTGAAATGCTGCCAAATCAGATGAAAAAGAACATTTTGAGCCTTCTGGCTTTGGTGTTGAATGATAAACCAAGGTGCAAAACAGTGGAAAAAAATATAAAATGCTCTGGGAGCCTTCTTTAAATGCACAAAGAATTCACCAGAAGGGAAAAGGTTTAAAACTTTAAGCACAGAGCTCCTGGGAATACGACTGTTTTGTCTATAGAAGAACAGAGCTGTCAGAAGTTAATATGTTTTCAATTTGTGAAATCCAAGCTATTGGAGCAATCCTCACTGGGTACCTTTTATTTACTTCTTCCTTGGCAAAGTCCAATTACTGAGATGCTCCAAGAGTGATGCTCCTGGCCATCCCAGCTGACAGCCAGCTCTGCTGGTGAAAGCAGAAGCTTTTGGGGCTTTTGTGCATGGATCCATCTTACCCTTCTATGTTTGTCCAAAGAAAAGAAAAACACTAAATATTCTGGGAGTGATCATGCTTAAATAAGCTTTCTTCATATTCAATCTGCAACAGAGCTATTATTTAGAAGCATTTCCTTAACAACATGCCCACAAACATTGACTGCTCGTGTGCCCCAGGAGGGCTCATGCTCTGGTGCAGTGTCCCAGGCTTTTCCAGGAGATGCCTGCTCCTTCCCTTTCTCCTGTTTTTCTCTCTGTGTTCCTGTACAGCAGAAATGACTGACACAGAAGGGGAATCACAGCACTCAGAGCATTTGTGATTTGGCACCAGGAGCACCGAGGCTCCTTGACCCCCATGGCAACCATCAGGCTACCCCAGCATTAGCAGCCTCATTTTGTAATTTGAGTTGTTCAGATAAATGACTAGGAGGGAAAAAAAAACCCTCAGCCTTCCCAGCCCACTGGCACCTTGTTTTGTTCACAGCTTCTCCTGCCAGTGGAGATGTGTTCAGAAACAGAATCAAGGCTTGGCAGTGCTAACAATTCACAGCTGCTGAGCAGAAATTCTGCCACAGCTCCTCTGATCTCAGCTAGGTTGTGTCAGCTGTGTGCCTGCAAACATTTAACAAGGGGATTTTTCTCAGAGAGCATTCCCAGTTGTCCCAGTGGCACCTGGGTCACATCTAAGAGCTCTCCCTGAAGAGATGCACAGGGGTCAAGATAAATGCATTATCCATCTTAGGGATAATATCCATCTGGGTCAGCCAGAGACACCCTGTCCTGCTAAAATGGGGAACAGAAAGAAAAGGAAGAAGTCTCTGGAAGGACTGAAACTGGCAGCCAAGCCCCAGCATTGATCTTGGACTGCAGGGACCAATCTGACTCCCTCTGCAGCCCTGAGCCTTCCCCTACCTTGCAGGCAGCTCTCCAACAACTCCTTTATACAAGAACCTCCATCAACAACTCATTTCCCAGGCTGGGATGGCTGTGCAAGGACCAGCAGGGTGTGCAGGGCCAGCTGTTGTCACTTTTCCCCTCTCTCTGGGCAGACCTGGGGATGTGCTCTGCAGGGGAGGCTCCGTGCCTGGAGCACACAGAGGGGATCCCACTGCAGGAGCAAAGGGAATCCCCAGGCACAGCAGGTGCTGGACACATCCCCTCTTCATCTGTGAGGAAGAAAGGCCAGTGCTGAGGCACCCAGGTGTGAAGTGTCTGCTGCCTTCCCGACACAGAGGATCCAGCCCAAAGATCCATCAGCTGAAACGTTCCTCCTCCTCCTCTCCCTGACAAGTACAAACCAACAGGAGCATTTGGGCTTCAGCTCATCATCTCCTGCCCTGAAACCCCTTTTTTAGACATAACCAGCTTTATCTCTTCCCTCTAGTCAAAGCTATATTAAAAATACACACACACAACATCTGGTGCCTTTTCGAAGCACTTGCACTTCAGAAGGGTGCTTTTAGAGAAATCACAACATTGGCTTTATTCCCAGCTATCACTCATTTATCCCCTTTTTACTTTCAATAGTCCTGTCATATAGACAGGATTTTTTGATCTCTAGATGCAAGGAGAGCTGCATGCTAACAGGGACCAGCCAGAAACAGGGGTGAGAAAAAAAATAAATAAATACTCCTGGAATGAAAGAGAGGCACGATGAACTCCAGTGCTACCTTGGAGTTTTAAAACTGAACTGTGGTTGAACACAAATATTTGATTTTTTTTTAAGAGAAAGTCTGGCATATCAAAGACTACTCCTCAAAGCCCAATTCACTGAGCACGTGAAGCCACTCCTGAGACAGCAGCTTGCTCAGGAGTGTCCCCCCCTCAGGTCTCTGTGCCCTTCAGTCTGGACACAGGCAGGACCTGGTGTTTCTCAGCCACCTTCCTGAGCAGCTGCCACCATCACCCCCCTGCTGCTGTGTCCCTTTCTCAGCTGCTTTAGTGATAAGGATCCTGATAAGGGAGCGCAGCAAATGCAGCTGGGGGACCCCATTCCTGTCCCTTTCCACACCTGCACACGTTCAGCTGACTTCTGCTGAGCTCCCCACAGAGATCCAGGGTATTTCTCAATAATTCCTACTTACCTATTAGATGAGAACATAAATGAGATCATTTCACATGCTATTTGATGCAAGTGAAATTTGAATCCAAAGAGACAAACATTTATGTTTAAATTTCACTTTTGAGGACTTTCTGCTGCTGCCTAAGGAGGGAGAGGATAGCATGGGACCCATAAATGTATGGGAAATGAGTCCATATGATCAACATTCTGAATACAAAGCACATCTTGCAGCTGATGAGACTTTATTTCAAGGCACTATTTGAGACCAAGTTTTGCTGTGGTAGCATTCAGAGCTAGTAGCTTATTTTGGAGATTGTCCCACTGCCATAAGAGACATAAACTAAGGACTGAGCCACAGATTGCATCTTCAAATCTAAAATACATCTACATATTTAAATGTACATATTTTAAATGCATCTCTTTTTCATCTCAGCAAGTCTGGGGAAAGAAGGAAGGAAAGCAGAGTAAAAGCCCTGGAATCCTTTACTAGAGTTTGCAACAAGCTCCTCTTGAGCATCAGCAATTCAAACTTCATCAAGCCCAAATGCCAGTGAGATTGCAATGACCCCAGGGCAGCACCCTCAAACAGTGTTGGGGGACTGGAGATGGCACAGCATCCTGCTGCTCCCAATTCCCACTCTTCCCTGCCACTAAAGGCAGTTAGTACTGTTTCTGTTAGAAATGCATTTAGAAATCCTGAATGGCTGGGTGTCTTACACAGCTGCACAGGAGTCATTAGCTTGGTTGTTGTTTGCTCTGACTGGAAGCTGCTGGGACTGTCACCCTCTGACCAGGGGACAGGGATGGATGGGCCAGTGCTGCCAAAGTTCATTCCAGCACAAGCCACATCCAAAAGCTTCAACTTGCATTTCATGTCCTCACCATGCACATGCAGCTATCCATTTACTTAAGAAAAAAAAAAGTGGTTTTTATCAAATCCATAACTACCCCGTTCTTCTAATACTGTTTATTGAAAAGAAGATAGCAATGTACTTCTAAAAAAACCAAACTTTCAGTGATTTAATGTTTAAAATTTGGAATATTTTTGTTGCACAGGAGGATGGGAAAGCCATTAACAACTCTGCATACACCTTATTAGAAAGGCTGCCCACATCCCAGCTCAGACAGAGCATAGACTGATAAAAAGGCTTAAAACATAAATGCTTGTTTGTGTTTGGAAAGTTCCTGGAGCTTAGCCAAACATTCAGTGTGCTGAGGAAATACAGAGAGACAAGGGCCTGCTTTTAGAGCAATGCTTGTCTGCAGCTCTGTATTATCCTGAGTGACATTTAGTCCAAGTACAGTAATAACACACATCCCTGCCTGCCTCTGAAAGCAAAAGCCAGATTTTAATACCTGATGGAAACATTCTTCCTTTTGGGAGCATCCAGAACTGGGGGAAAAAAACCCCCAACCTTCAGCTTATAAAAATACTGATTTCTTCACATAAAAAGGAGCCAGTTTTCAGCAACAAAAGCTTCTCAGATGGGTGGGTGTCACCTCCAAGCTGCTGCTAGGGCAGCCTTTTAGTAACACGAGTTATCCAGAGGTGCTGCAGCACAGATGGCAAGGAGGCAAGGAATTACTGCTCCAAATGACACCCAGGGAGCCTGGGGGCACAGAGCAGGCTCTGATTCTTCCCCAGCAGGTCAGGATCAGGGGGACCATGGTTACAGCTGAGCCACAGCAAGGAGATCACTCTCATCCTGCTGCAGGGAGAAGCCAGAAGCTCTTAAACTCAGAAGGTTTTTGTGCCTTTGGCTTTTAGTGAAGTCACTGAGATGCCAGCACAGGAGGGTTTGACTGACCTGCTGAGCTAAGTTCACACTCACATCTAAATGATGGACCAGGCAATCTCACTGAAATACAGCATCTATTCTTCATCTTGCTCCCTTTCCTCCTCTGGTCAAAGGATGCTGAGGTTTAGGGCTTGGTCAAGAGAAGAGCCAGCAAGAGACAAGTCTTAAGAGAAACCCAGAGTTGAGATTAGTCATCAATCACAGCCTTGATATCAATAAACTCACAAAAAGTAATGATTTTCTCCCTAGGATGACAACAAACTCTGACTCCAGCTACAAAAAGCTGCCCTAAAAGCCACGCTAAAGCCTCCTGGACTGACTTGGACCCTGAGGAGCAGCTCCAAGCTGGCCTCCCCCATTGAACAGCTCTGAACTCCTTAAGGGCCCTCTCTAGAGCTTGGAAGGAGAGTGATGGAACAGGTCTGCAAAATCCAGAGTGGAAAGGTAATGAGAGGGCACCTACTACCAACTTAATAAATGGGAGTGAGGGGTGGAATTTGATGAAATGATCAGGCAGCATGTCTAACACAAATTAAATAAAGTGCTTTTTTACACAGTTAATTTATGGAACTCCTTGACACAAGCTATTGCACGAGACAAAGAGTTTTAAAAGGATTCAGTAAAGGACTAGACAAAGTCATGAGGACTTAGTACCTAAAGGCAGGGCTTGAGCACCCCTAAACCAGCAACTGCCAAAAACTGGAAAGATTTGTCTGAGACAGGTTCAATGTCTGTTCATTTCTCCTGCCTTTTTCTACACATCTGCCCCTAGACAGGCTTTGGCTGGCCAGGTGATGGCAATTCCCACATTGTCCTTGGCACTGAGCAAGGGACAGTGAGAAATGAGCCCCTACAGCATTTCTCACATTTTCTCCTGGGTCAGCACTGAGGAGCTTTCTCTGCTTTTCAGAGAGATGGGCTTTAATCCTGCCTGCCCATGGAGTCAATTCCCCACGTGCCCAAAGGCCAGTCCCATCATGGGTTGCAATGTGACCAGCACAGCTCAGAGCTGTCCTCCTGTGGTTCTCCTACCACTGCTCAGATTATCCTTATTAAGTGAAAGGAGATATTTTCAGGTCTTTTTCTCTTTTCATTAAAGCCTCTGTCACAGAAACTATTTGTTGCCACAGGTTTAATCTTCTGCAGAGTCCAGTTTCCACGTGTTTGCATTCATGAGATGAGGGACAGAACACGAGGAGGAAATTGGACCAAATTAACCTGCTCCCATGACAATCCACAATAATAACAAAAGTGGAAAATGGCAGGGAATTAAACTGTTCTTGACAAAAACTGTAATGACCTCCAAGAATGCCTCTAAAGTAACTGCCCAAGTAATAGTTTCCAAGTGTAATTTCAAGGATGTGCTATGCAAACTCGCCTGCAGTATTTCAAGCTCCTGGTTAAGAAACCAAAAAAATTTAAAAATGAATGAAGGGAGGAGGCAATCAATACTATAATTAAAAACACAGTAATCTGAAACGGGGTGATTGGGTTAAATAAGTACAGGTAGATTGGATCAGAGAAAACTCTAAAGTAAAGAGAAGAGTTTAAATCTGATTTGCTTTTAACATTGGGAAACAAAACACTTTAAAAGAAGTTGTACAACAGGGTGCCCTGCTCCATTTCAAACTCAGAGTAGTTGAGTGGAAAAAAACCCACCAAAACAAAAAAGCAACAAGCAAAGAAAACTGATTTCTGATAGCATAGCCTTGATTAGTCAATCCCCAAATAGAGAGATAGCATCAATCAAAGTCAGGGCAGAATTGGATCAAAAGGCCATCTGAGATTAGGCCAATCTGCTGAATAAAAAGGATGTCCAAAATAAAAGTATTTCCACGGAGTGAAGACCAGGAGTCTGCATGCTGTATATTCCTTTTTAGAGCTGGCTGAGGCAGCCAAGGCTATGTTTTCCAGGGATTAACAAAGGAGAGAGAAATAAAAACCTCATTGTTCTCCTCAGAACAATGGCTGTGGCCCTACCTAAATGCTCCTGTTTGGAACCAATACTGCTGAAAATGGTGTCAGTTGCCATCATGTCAAAGAAGAAATTCAAGAGTTTGTCCCTGAATTATAAAAAGAGACAAACATCATCTTCTGACACACCAGGCACAGGCCACATCTAGGAACCATAGAAGGACCGTGGCCTTGTCAATGCACAGCTCACAGTGAATGGTTCAGGGACAGCAGAAATTCAAGTTACTCCCTCAGCTAAAGCCCAGTAGTGACACAGCACTGTCATAATACACCTCCTTAATCTAGTCAAACTCTACGAGAAGAAAGTAATCCTTGGAGGATTTCCACTAAGCATAAACAATAATATATTACCTAAGGGCTTAATACTGCTCTACTGACAAAAACCTCTGAAATGTTGTGCAGCTGAGACTCGCAAATTCCAGCTCTGTACAGGGAGCACTTCATGTGGGAGTCATCTGTCCAACTTCAAATGCATGCAACATTAATATTTGCATATGAAAACTTAGGCTCCATGTGTGAAGAGCTGGGCATTTCTGAAGTCCATTACTGATGGATAGAGCCAAGAAGCATTGCAGATAAGTAATGTGGAAAATGAATACTATTTCTGTAGTCAAATATATCTGAAAACTCTCTTGGCTCTGTGGCCAAGATGGAGTTTTCTTCCATTTTGAATAAAACAAAAAACTAAGAAAGCCTCGGTACAAAAAAAAAAAAAGAAAAAGAAAAGCAACAAAAATCCCAGCATCATGTTGCTCACAAAGTCACTCTTATCACATACTGTGAACCAAATCCTTCTTCCAGGCAATATCCTCCAACATAAGAAGTGAGACCAAGGGCATTGGCCAAACTTCAGTTTCTTTCTTTAGCTACATCTCAGTCCCCCACATGGACAATTAATCTCTGCTTCAGGAGTCAGTCTATGGAGCACAGTTGCAGTCAAAGCTATCACTGCCAAATGAAAGCAGCAGGTAAATGACTTTGTGCTGTATCTCTGCTTTTATATGCTTCCTTTGATAAAAGTTGGCTTTGAGGCAAAAAAAAACAACTTGCTATGAAGACACATGAGCCAGAAAAGGTCTGGAAGTCTTTTGGATCTTGGTATTATCATCCCAAGATGAGCTCTTGGACCAAAATCATGTCAGACCATAAAATACAGGAAAGGGAGGTGCAAATCCAGTTAGAGCTTAAAAATTGTTTAACTTGTCATGTTGAGTATCTGTTTCTGTACTCTTCCCAATTTATTGAAGCAGCTTTTGGTAGGAGTGCAAGGGAGAGAAGCCCTACAATTTAAATAGACCTTTCTGACTGTCAGTTAGATTGATTACAGTTTTCTGCAAACAATATATTTTTAAATATTTCTTTATGGAGTTTATTTTACTCCCAACATTTTCTCTATTATACAAACCCCATAACGAATGCAATCACACTTCTATTCACTGCCTCCCCCAAGTCTTCCTCCCTCCCTTTTCTCTAGCCACCTGTTAGCTCTTTCTTTTCTAAATTTAACTCCCTTAGCTTTGTTTGGTAACCTTTTCCTCATGCCCTCATTATCTAAATTCTGCTCCTGCTGTGGTAAAGCTGGTGGGGAGCTGGATCTGGGTTGTTATTTTGGAAATGGGCGGGGGAGGAGGTAATGAATCAGTCCATCAGCAGAGGGTTATTTATGGTTGTTTTTCCTTAATAAATAAATTTTTAAAAATAATCCAAGGTCTCTACCACATCGTACAAAAAATTGACAGCACAAGCACCAGAATTTATTTAGAATATCACAAGATATGTCTTATTTCTGGTTATTACATTGGCAGGATAGTAAAAAGGCATTGGGTAGTCCTTTACAGCTATGAAAAGTAAATATAAATGGGAATTCTAATTGACTTGTTCACTGTTCAGTGTTAGCACAGAGAAACTGTCATCAGCACAGAGGGACAGACTCACGGCCACTCCACAGGCCAGGGAGCAGAGTCCTGCCCTCAACCCTGCTGCTCATCCCCAGCTCCCTCTCAGAGCAGGAGGCACATCCAGCAGCAATGCCCACATGTCAGGATGTGGAATTTGGGAAGTTCCCTCCTTGAGGGTGCAGGGAACTGCCCCCCCTTTGATCCCACCCACCACAAGGGTTCCTCACCCAGCCCTGGGCAGACCTGAATGCTGCCTTCAGAGCTCCCCCATGGGCTGGGAATGGTACCCAGCCACCCAGTGCCAGGCACAGATACGGAAACAGATTCTTCTGAGGGAAAAAAAACACAAAGACTTGGAGCATGAAGAGACAGAAGCAAGGACAAGGCAGTAACTGGTCATCAGTCACTTCCCAAGGCGGACAACAGAGTAAACCCACATCACTGAGCAAAGAATACATTGCTCTCATTATTACAGTGTCTTGCATTTCACTTGCAGCAGTTTTGTCCAAACTTTAATGGATAAATTGCAGCTTGCTTTGGAGTTTCTCATTGACTCATCACACACAGAACACCTACAGCCCTTTGGAGATGGAGAGAAGCTCCAGACAGAGCATGGCTCATCCATCCTGACTACCAGGGATGCAGGAGAAAGCTGTAGGGAGCACAGTCTTAGCAGAGGGAATAACTGCAGCCTTCCCCAACATCATGTTCCATGTATCCTGCCCAACAAACTCCTTGACTGCTACAATAAATCTAACCTTGAGCTAGTGCACTTTAAATACTCTGTGGAAACAAGTTGATGCACACATAAAAACCACAAAACTAATACACCGTGAGGTTACTAAATGACTGAATTTGGATGCAAGTAGGAAAATAAAAGCTGTATTTCACCTACAGAGAGAGCCTGGAAACCCCTGTTCCCACAAAGCACGTACTGATTTTGAAAATACAGCGAGCTTGTGTTGGGACACAGAGGGGAGATATTTTTAAAATGCCAAAGTCACTGGCATGGCACCAGGAGTTGGTTTAATTTCATTCTCATGCTTGCTCAGAGCCAAAATGAGTCATCTTCCCCATGAAATAGGAATCTGTACACAAGGCTGGCTGTTAATTACCTTTCCTGTCTCCATTAAAGAGGGAAGTGACAACTCCAACCTCTCCCTGGGCGAGCATTGTGTTCTCTCGCCGTCTCCTCACCCGCCAACAAATCTGCAGCTACAGCTCAAGTGGCACTTGAGATATTCACTCTAGCATCTCAACAACACTATAATAACTGATAATTTGACAACAAGAAGCCGCCCTCAGCAAACTCAAGCCACTTATAGCCCCAGGAGAAACAAAGAGAGGTATTTCTTCACCAGGCCTGCACACAGAGCAGCTCATTTTGGCCCTGGGCAGCATCAAGCACTCCAGAACTGGGAGCAGACATCTCCAAAATATTGCTGGTTTAGCACCTAGACCCTCTCATTTCATGGAGTCAACCCCTCATTTATTTGTGAGCATAAAGTTTTGAGTAGCAGGACTCAAAGGAGATGGTGACTGGGTCAGTGATTGCTCTGAGCATCTCCAGCTCTGGGAAAGTCACCTCTGCCGCAGCACTGTCACCCCAGGGACCAGGATACAGGTGACAAAAGGTGCCTCCCAGCTCTGCTGGCAGCTGGTGGTCCAAAAAAAACATCACAAGTTCCTCAGATGCCTTTTTACCTTTGCACAGGGCACTAAGTGGAAGGAATGCAAAGTGTTAACAGCAGCTGCCACCAATTAACTGCCAAAAAACCTGAATCTGCCATATTCCAAAAATTACAGGGGCAAAATGTGACAAGAAAAAACTTAGTTCTGCTTGTTCCCTGGGCTTTCACTTATATGGGAGACTCCGATTGAAGGGCAGAAACAAAATTTTTCTACACAAAAGCCTGCTCTTATTAAAGACCCTTTTGAAGAACTCCATTTATGAAGTGAAATAATATAAGATTTAGAATATAATCATAAGAAAAAAAAATTGAGGGAAAAAAATAAAAAGGCAACATTGAAACTGCTACCCATTATGGTTGTAACAAAAATTCACTCCTATCCAAAGGTGAATCAAGTTCCATACAAGGCTTCTCTCAGCAAGCCCTTGGGATTCAAATAGATTCATGTACTTGTGCTGAGCTTCCCAGAAGGACAAATCTCACCTTTGTGTGCACTGCAGCAGTTAAAGAAACAAAAATTTTCCAGAAATGAAAACACTGAAAACTGAAAACTTTCAAATATAGCAGGGAAAAAAAAGTCACTTCCATTTCTGTTCATAAACTCAATGGTTTACCCAGAAATAAAACAACCTCCAAACAAAAGCTCAAAGCAACTTGCTAACCCTCCTGAGGTCTCACTGGGCACCTCTAAATTAGATAACACCACTGATGAGTCCTTAATCCTTTGTGTCACTACAGGAGAAGATTGATGTGCTCACAGCAAGGTGTTGGATCATTTGCCTGGACCATGGCACAGGTCATTCTCCTAGCTCAGCCTGAATGCCACTATAATTTATTTCTTTTCTTACACCAGTTGCATCTGATTTATTTACTTATTCACCTGAAGAAGTAAATACAAACACCAGGGTTGATATCTTTATAGCATCCTTCCCCCTAAAGAACCAGGTTCTCACTATATCAGGATACCTGCTACTATGATAAACCCTTTTTGTGGTGAATTTATTACTTTGTCACAGCATGTTCTGTATTGAGCAGAACAGCTCCAAGTGAAACCAGTTCATTAGTCATCTTCTCTGTGGCTTATGGGGGAAAGCTCTGGAATTACTAAAAGTAAATACACACAAGGAATAGCATTATTTCTCAGAGGCAGAGAAATTTCTGTTACCACACATCTTATCTGAGAAGATAAAGAATCCAGGGAAATAATAAAGGAAATTCTTGATCATCAGAGTAATTTCATGAGGGTATCTGAAAATCAAAGCACAAGACTGAATTTCAGCTTTGCAAGGTTAGTCATAGAAAACTCATCTACATGAAATACACTGCCTGGTTTACTGCTGCTTTTTTTTTTCCATAAAATAGTTTAAAGCTAGTTATTCATTTCATTGAACTTTTCATGGGGCTGTTCATCACATTTTTACCATCGTGGCAAGTCACTAATGACCTTGAAAAAATAAAAAGTAGCCATATGAGCATTAGCAGAATAATATATACTCCAGATAAAGGAGGGAATGTTCAGCTTTTGCTCAGTGAGGTATGCAGCTTGTTCGACAGAGAATGATTTACAGGGAAAGCAACAGGAAATCTCGTGATGGTTTTGGGATACAGAGCAGGCATAAGCAAAGCTGTGACTCAATGCAAGCAGAATCCCAGCCAGCCACCATGGAAATAGAGGTAATTAATTAATATGTGTTTGTGCTTGAGCTCACCTAACCTGTACCCTCTTATTTAATTCCTTGAACTCAGGGCCATCAGGAATAACAGATTCTGCTGTGTCTTCTCCCCACAAACTGGGAAGAAATGGGAAGAGTCACAGCTACACAGGATAAACCTAGAGCCTGCTATTTTCCTTCCAGATAAAGGAGGAATTATTCCACAGGGTGTAGCTGAAGGTGCAGGATTCAGTGCTACAGGCTTCCAGTGCTGTGGCCTGTGCACGGACACTGGCACAGAACTCTCGCCATTTAGCAATTTTTCCCCCTGAAATAAAAAAATCTCAACGTATGAAGGAGTCATCTCCCCATCTCTTTAAAAGGCTCTATGCTTCTAATGCAAGTTATTCCATTCCAGGTATTCTTGTTCACAAAAAGAACAATGTTCCCTTCCTGAAATCTTTGTGGTGGGCAAAGGGGGTTCTAGCAATGGCTTCCTACAAGTACACGAGAGCTGTGTGCTGAAAAGGGGGAAAAAAGCCACAAAAAACCCACTAACAGCAATGGCAGAATGGCCCTATTTTCATTCTGTCAAGCCTCATCTCGACCACGCTTTAAAGCAATTTAAGTGTTGCCCAATTTGATTCCCTATGCAGCCCCAGCAGATGACAACATGAAAACCTGAGACACCACATGCAGCTCAAAGTGCCTGAGCACTTTCCAGAAAGACAGACCCTGGTCAGGAGAACCCAATGGCTGGGTTCAGGGAGGGGGAAACAAACAGAAACAGAAAGAAATAGCATCTTTAAGGATGTCTCTTTTAATCTTGTTTCTATTCACTTCAATATAGGAGCAAGAACAACTTTCTCTTTTAATTTTACAAGATTTCATAGGCAGATTAAAGTTTCTCTGTAGTTATTTCCTCTGCATTTGATCTGGCTTATTTCTTTTAATATCAATGGAGTTAAAAGAGGATGCATGTCATCTATTTTATTGGGTTTAGTTTTTCCCAGTGCAACTTTTTACAAAGAGCAATCAGCTCAAAGATAAAAGGCAACACTACAGTTCTGACCTAGGAAAATTTCACATTTACTTAGCAATCCTAGAGGTTATTTCAGTTGCAGACTTCAGCTCCAGCAAAACTCTTCGTTTTTGGTTGCAATTACAAAAATGTCACATGCAAAAGGAGTCTTGCCAGGTAAAAGTGTTTTGATGGGCACACGTGTACCCACTGCACCCTGAAACGCCTTTGGAAATACAGGACACCATGCTGAGAGGTTGGGCACATATAGATTACTGAGCTGGAAAATTATTTTGGACCCAAAGTCTCTGTACTTCAATTTTATGGGTAATTAAACCTAATGTGTTGTCATTCAGAAAGCAATTAAGTCCAATATCTAGAATGCGGTGTCCCCTTCCAGTGAGTGATGGGGAGGAAGTGACAGCACTCACTGTGCTGATGGATCATTTCTGGGAACCCCCTGGTGACCTTGGGTCCCCTCCTGCAAGGGAAACTGAGCCAGAGAGAATTCCCCTGGGGCTACACCCGGGGATGTCCCTGGGGCCACACCTTGCTCTCGTTGCCAGCTGCACCTCCTGGGAGCCTGGAAAGGAGATTTCCCAAGCAATCAGACAGCTTTATCTGGATATTGCTCTACTAAAGTGGCGGAAATGGCCAGAGATAAGAGAGATCAGGGATGCAGCAACGATTTCCATTCTTTGGGAATTTCACATCAACACACTGGGCACACTAGAGGTCTTCTCACTTTTTCTGTTGGCAGAAGACACCAATTCAATCAGGCTAAAGGCACCTAAACCATCAACAGGGGGAACTCAGTCATGGCAAAATAACCTTGGCTGAGAGCCATGCTCAGCATGAGGCTCTGAATTCTTACACAGCACCGACAGCTCAGCACTCCTGCTGTGACTGGGAGCAGATCCCAGGCCATGCCCACGGCCCCAGATGGATGTGAACCAAAGCAGCCCACAATAGGGTGCCCCTGGACCCCCCAGATGTCCTGCACAGCCCAAGTGCACCAGTCCAGCAGGAGCTGTGGTGTCCTCTCCAAGCAGAGGTGATGCCTTGTGCTCCCTGAGCCCCATGAACTGCACAGGTCCTGCAGTCCTTGGCCATACAAAGGTCAGCTGTCCCCAAGCTCAGTGAAAGCCCTGAGCTGAGATTTTCAGAAAAAAAAAAAAAAAAGAAAAAGAGGCAGGCTTATGTCAGAGTACCCATTAATATCACAACATTTGTTTTAAATTCTATGTTTAAGTATCATTAGGTTTAATAACAATGGTGTGCCGAGACATAATTGTGATCAAAAGGTTCACTCAAGGTTAGAAAGAAAGTTGGTTGCAAAGTCACAAAACCAATCTAATCTCCTGCTGTGCAGACCTGTACTTTGGGAGGAAGATAATTGTTACTAAAGCTCACCAGTGGGTAGTCGCCATAAAGAAAAACTTAATAATTTAGAGTGTGTATAATGCCAATTTTTTTCAGTGTAACTATGGAATGGGGAATGAGATAGCTAAATTTATTTTTGTTTTTTTCCCTACCAAACAATACCTTCACAAATACTGCATCAAACCACATCTCAGAAATTCTGTTACAGTCCTGCTGACCCAGCCAAAACATTGGTCTTTTTGACAGGAAAAGCCAACACCACTGTGGGATTTCTTAAAACATTTTTCTCTTCCTCTGTTATTTTTTATACTATTATTTGAATGTGCCAGCTTTCTGCTTCTTTCATGACTGGGCAGCTTAGTGATAAGCCAGAGTATTACAAATGTTTTCTCCATCTTTGAGAGCAGTGTGTAATATCATTAGATTTGCACGGTTTGCTTTGGCAGTGACACGTTCAGTGGACAGGCTGGTCCCCCACCACAGAGACAGGGTCAGCTCTGAGTAAGCAAGACAGAAGAGCAACATTAGCACAAACCTATTATCTCTGCTCAATTTTCCCAAAGAGTAACCAAGGCCTCTTCTGCAACAGGGAATAAATGAAAATATTTGTTGTCTGATAAAAATTAGTAAATTGCTCTAACACATGCCTGTTCTGGCATGTTTTCTCAGCAATTACAGCACAAGGTAGCTTCAGGTGATGAGCAGAGAAGGACTGGTGGCAGCCTCAGCAGCACACTCCCAAAACCCAGGGTCCTGGCTTGAAGAACAAGAGGGCAAAGACACAAATCCTGGCTTTGCTATTGGAGGATTCAATATTTAGTGTGCAACTCACATTTCCACAAACAAAAAAACAGGAAAAAAACAGTCCTGTTTCTCTGCCTGCCTACAAGCTCACCTCCCCTGTTTGAGCTGGCAATGCCACATTGTCCCTGCCCCAGCTGTTTTGGGCCAATTGTTTCTGAAACAGAAAAGCAGCACATTCAAAGCAACATCACCCCATCCTGGGCACTTCTGGAAGGTGAACTTTTCTGAAATGCCAGGCTTGCAGTCTGTTGTACTGCCTGGCTAATTTTATAGCCTGGCCCATCCATGAGGATATGGACAACATATGAGGTCTGTTAATGGCTCATATTTCTGCATCAGATCCTCCTGAGCTGCTCCACAGGCTGGCAGTGATGTGTGACACATCAGGAATTTCCCAATTTGTTGACTGTCACAGGTTTGCTTTCACCTCCCTGGAAAATCAGTCCCAGGAGTTGAAAGCTAGATTTTCACTCTCTACTTCAATGCCTCTGTTCAGCATGTGCAGGTTAATGGTGGTGTGTAATAATCAATAAACAGCTCCTGGCTTTCAGCTGATGGTGCATTACTGCCAGGTCGGAGCAGGAAGGTGAGCCATGCAATCGCTGCTCGCTGGGGAAGGCTCTCTCGGGGGAAACACAACCCCTCACAGCTCCCTTGCTTGTCCTGCTGGTGTCATTACCACTCTCCTCAGTCTTTGCTGTCAGCACATTGCTGTGCTCTGGAATTAGGAGGCTGACAGTGATGGTTTTAATGACATGCAAACAGGCAGCGTTTCCACGATTTCCAATAACTGCGTGCCAGCATAAAAGCTGCAACTTCTAAGTGAAGGAGGCAGATCCCAGCAAGCTTTATGCTTACAAAACCAGTGTCCACAGGAATTTGAGCCAGGACCAAGCTGGAGCCTGTGGCAGGAGAGCACTGCTTCACCCAGCACAGGTCTGGGGTGCTCATGCTGCAGGTTCAGAGGATGCTTTCTGCTCCTCATTTGGCTTTCTGCCCTACCAACCTCATTTGACCTGATAATAACAAAGGTTAAGAATGAAGGAGATATGCCTTTTGGTAAAAGAAGGAACCCCCCATCAAAATAAAACATCCTCCCAGCTTCTCCCTCTTCTGCTGTCCCAGAAGACAGCAAAGGAAATTACTTAAGATTTCATTATGCTTTTCTTGGCCATTTCATATCTGCACCTGATAGCAAGCGACATCTATCCACACTGTCAGACTTCTTTCCATCATGCAGAAGGACAGAAGAAATCACTCACTGGCACCTTCAGATTGTCAGGACAGAAAGCAAAGGGACATCAAGGGGTTTAGCATTGAATGAGACAAGTACCTAAATTCATTTAACTCATAACTTCCAAACAACTTCCACTTAACTCAAGCAAGGAAGCAGGAACACATTGGATACCAAAACAACTTTCAGGCTTTAGTCCTCAAGACAGATCATCATTCAGTACCTACACAATCCATCTCATCTAGTTTATTTTCACCAGCTGTGCTCTAGAGGAGGCATGAGCACCCAGCAGAGAAACCATCTGAAATGAGCTCCCTGCAAGGACAGGCAGGCAGAGACTGAGCCTCCTTTGCAAGGTTCAGAGATGCACCCAGGAACAATGCAAGAGTTATGCTATGTCATGTTTCCTTAAAATACCACAGAAACACGCACCAAAGGAAAAAAAAAAAAAGAAAAAAAGAAAAAGGCAGTCTCCATCCTTGGAGGGGAATACAGTCAGACTGACTCCAGGGGAGAAGCAGAGCAAGCAGCAAGCCACCTTCCTGGTCACTGATTCTGGATTAAACTTCTGTCTGTCATTTGTGGGTGAGGCTCTCCAGTCCACCCAAACACCAGCACCAGTTGCTTTAAGACAAAGTGAAGAATTCAGGGGAAATGCTAGATTTGTTAAACAAAAATTAAAAATAATAATATGCATAGCAAGAGCTGAAGTGCCCCCAGTTCCCTCAGCAGACACAGGGCCCAGCCCTTGCTCTGTACCTGCCAGGTGAGAGGGAAGCCTGGTGCCTTCATTGACTCAGCAACCAGGATCCTTTCACCCTGTGGAATACCCCAAGCCTTTGCTGCAGCCAGAATGGTCTTGGAGCCCCAGGACATGGGATTACTCAATTGTAGGGTTCATGATCCCAGGCTCAGCTCAGGAGATGCACCACAAGGTCTGTGTGCAGAGGGATCAGGTACTGATGTGCTGGTTAGAGTGGGTTTGAATGTGACAGGACAGATACAAGCCCTGACCTATTAACGGGGCTAAAGTGATCAAAACAAGGCTCTGTAACCCACACTCCATGGACAGACAGCTCTCCAAAGGGCTTGTTGCATCCTGTGTTTCCTCCATCAGCAGAAATCCCTCCCAGCAAAGCTTCCATGTGGGGAAGACTTCTGAAAGATGGAAATGGGTCAGCATCTCTCCCCAACACTCACATCTTTCCTGCCCTGGGGAACCACTTAAAAGCATTAGGTGACAAATGTTTTGCTCCAAGCACTGCAGAGGCCCCATGGAACTTGTCTTCTGACACCTCTGCTGGTGAACGAGCCAGTGGCACAACAACATGACAAGGGATTTAAAAATTAAGTCTCCCCAGACACTCCCTGGGGGTGCTTTTGCTACAACTGCTGCTCTGATGCCATGTTCCTGCATTTCCTTGTTTTACAAGAAATGGATTTCTCCTCTCAGTGCAACTTTAATGTGACAAAAGGAAGGGGCACTGCAGTAGTGCTGGGATGCTTTTTGTTGGACATCACCATGCACAGGGCTGCCTGTGGTAGGGCATTCCCTGAACTTGCCTTTGCACGACCAATCATTCAGATCAGAAACAAAATCCCTTTGAGAAAGAATAGGCAGAGTGTGAAGG
Organism: Molothrus aeneus; assembly: GCF_037042795.1. NCBI lineage: Eukaryota > Metazoa > Chordata > Aves > Passeriformes > Icteridae > Molothrus > Molothrus aeneus. The sequence goes on from NC_089660.1 coordinate 5,439,565, forward strand.
GTTTGGCTGTGAACTTTTCATGCTAGGAGGGAAAACAAAGTTGGAGTGTTAGTGTTCAGAAACACAATCACAAAAATTAATATATGTTGGTGCTTTTAATAAGAGCTCTGGATGTCAGGAGTATTCAACCCAAATCTGACTCCAACCATGCATTCGAGATGAACATGTTTTTATAGTCTATCATTATATAACTTTCATGTTAATTACTAAACTTATATTGTTCTATTGTATACATAGATTTCAGCCAAGCATTGCTCCTCGTGGCTACCCCTTAAATTTCTAACATTGTTTAGTAATTAAATATAATTATTTAATAATCATAAGAATCATGAGAAACTATCATCACATCTAACAATTATATCATTTATCATACTGGTTACGCAGGTGCAATGATCTGGCAAAACACAAAGCCTAACATTTTCAGAGCCCATCTTTAACATTTTCAGAATCTATCTTTAACATTTTCCAGGGCCCCACGATCAAGAGGGGGTGAACAAGACAGGCCATTGGAGCAGAATTGGACAGGCCATGTTTCAAACAGCTGGTCTCTTCCCTCCCAGGGGTTTGAGACATGGCAAGACTGCTCAAGACATGTGGGAGCCCTTCAGTGACAGCCCACAGCTCACCTCAGCCTCCACCAGCCAAAGCTGTGTTATCAATGGCTGTCTCCTCCCTTCCAGTACCTGCTGCTGTAAATCATAGCCCAGAGCAAGGCTTAAGAGAAAGCATCTAAATCACAAAATAAAACAGGTCAGAGCTGCAATTATGATCAGTGAAGCAGGCATCAGTATGTTGTGCATAATTAAAATGACTGTAGGACTTCTCTATAAATATCAGCCAGAAAAGTGTCTCTTTGTGTGTGGGCACAAAAACGAGATGCAGGAAACCGCCTGCTCTGATGTGACAACACGACCTTGGAACAACTTTGTTGCCTCCACACCAGACTAATTACACTGTTGAAATGTCTGATTGTGTCCCTCTTGCCATCAGCAGCAACAAAACCTTTGCAGCAATAAATGTGGAGCAAGCACCAGTTCAATAAAGATGCACTGACACTCATTCTGCAGGGGCTGCTGCTCCTTGAAGTTCTCTGAAGCTGCAGTTCCAAGAGCAGAGGCTCTCGTTCTCTCCTTTAAAAGTCTGAACTCAGCTTGGAGATGAAATCTGCTCAAGATGATAAATGGATACCATGCAAAGCTTGTCTTACACACGTCTTTAAATATTTTACTTACTGCTCATCAATCTTCCCCATCTATGCAGCATTCTTAACTACTTTGCAGTGAGAAATCCGAGCCCTCCGGGGAATTTGGGAAGCAAAATACATTCCCAATCTCCTCAATGCTCTGATGACAGGAAATATGGAAATGTTAAATGGAGAGTGGTGCTAAAGCAGAGAGATGCTCCAGACAACTTTGCTATTGCCAGACTGAGGCGTGGGGCAAAGCTGGACCCAGGGGTCAGGGGCAAATCCACACAGTGCATTTTGGACCTTGTGGGTCCCAATATTCCCAATTTCACTGGCAACAACTCAGAACCACAAATCAAGTCTGAAACACTGCACAGGGCAGGCTCCACAGCTGAGCAGGTGAATAACATCACTGGTCATGAACAGCACAAAAGGACTCTTCCCATTAGCACAGAGAAAAACCAGAAGTTTGGCAAGTGACAACACATGAGGTGTGTTTTTATTCAGAGTTATTTCAAAACACAAATACTTCAATCAATAATCACTCACCTCCCATTCAATACCCCAGTAATCCCCTTTTGTCCAGCATAATGCCTAGACACAATTTTATTGACCCAGCAGTATTCTCCCAGGACACACCATTCTTTGACTGCTAATGACCAGGTGGGTACATTTCTCCCTGCAGCCAAGTATTTATCAGGCAAAAGGAAAATATGGGATTCATCGATGCATAAAACATTGCAGATAAATAATAATGAAAGACCTATGCATCATTCTTGTCAATGTGCTGAGATTTGCTGAATGCACAGAGGCTGGGGGGGAAAGAAAAAAAAAATCAAAAGTCTTCATCTGTGAAACCAAATATTGGGGCAAAAGCTCACTCAGGGGCTAAAGGGACTCTTCCACCAAGACCAGACTGTTAGCACTGGAAAATAGACAGCCTGATCTTGTGTCCAAAAATGCAACATCACCACATGCCCCAAAAGAAATGCTCTAAACCATCTCACAATGGATATAAAATGTATATTGAGTTGGGGGAAAAATGATGGGATTTAATAAATTAAAGATTTTCTTTTAGTATTTCACAAGCTGAATGAGTAGAAGAGAACTGGATACGTTAATTCATATCAATTATTTTCCATATGAAATATTAATATGCTGGACAGCAATCAAAAGTCATGAACTAAACAAAATAAAAGCCTGCAATGAAATGAACTGGAACACTGTGAAAAACAGGAAAAATAAGCAGGGAGGAAACAGTTGTCATTCTCAAATCAATCAAATATAGATCTTATTTATAAAGAATAATGGTGCATCCAGAATGGTTATTTCCTTAAAATAACCTATATAAAGTACTAAAGGAGAGGCACATAATACATGGCACTGTTGCAGCTCTGTCAGGTCACCATTCCCTTTTTAAGGTGTTATACTGCTTGAGCTTCTGCTGGGAATTCTCCCTAATAAATTTCCTTTATATGTCACTTTTCAGGGCTGACATTTGAGGGATGCTATGGAAAGAGCTGGAAATCCTGTGGAACAGCTCCATGGAGCTGTAACCCTCAGCAGTCAGGAGCAGCTCCCAGGGAGATCCCCACTCACAGAGCAGTGGTTTTGGTGCAGGATAGGAGTCAGGGAGACTCAGGAGCCATTGGGACACGAATGAACTCCAGGTTCAGATGCTCCTGAGCTCTGGGAAACCACTCTTGGAGCAGGGAGGTTCTAGCACAACCTGCATGCAGCATCTCCACCCCACTCGTGTGAGGACAGAGGGGGAAAAGCCACCCTGTGAAACACCAGGCCAAGCCCCTGTGAGCCAGTGCTGTGCTGAGTAAACTGGAAGAAGTGCTCTCAAATCCAGCCTTGCACAGCTCACAGAGCAGCCTGGTCCAGCCCAGCAGCACATTCTGCATTTTACCATTTTACCCAGCTCCTGTTGCTCAAACTCAGGGAAAACTAACATCTGTCTGTGAATTCATTCCTCTGGCAGAGCCTGTTAAGTGCCCAGATGCCCTTCTCCATTTCCCTCACCCTTGCAGGAGACGAACTCCATTCAAGGCAAGTAACAAAGAAAGCTCATTTCCTTTGAACTTATTTACAAGTTTTACCATTAAACTTGCCCACATTATGCAGGCAGCTTGCAATCTTCCCTAATTCTCTGACTTTAATTATATAATTGAACAACCTAAAAACTCATTTTTTCCAGGAAACATTAAACATTACCATCTTAATGAAATTCTTAATGAAACCGTCCTCCCTGCATGCAAATGACTGGCACTAGATTTGCTTATCACACTGATAGACAAAAGGACAAATGCCCTTCCTTTTGTCAATCATCAGGAGTGACAGCCTTTCCCAAGGACACTCCTCCTCCACGGATGGATAAGGCTGACACAATCACAGGCAGGAGGAAGGCATCATCACAGGGAAGGGTGAGGAAGCAGCCAGGGAAGGTCAGTAAGAGGGAATAAACCAACAACAGATACAAAGTCAAGCAAACTTTTTTCCTTAAGCTCAGCTGAGTTCTGAGGTATCAAATTCACAGGCAATCCCTGACAAGGGGAGAGAATGATGAGGAGGACTGCATCTTAGAAGGCTAATGAATTGCTTTATTATACTATATTAATCTATATTATATTACATTATATTACATTAAATATAAACTGAATCTGCCAAGCACTCAACTCTGCACACACAGCACAGAATCTCCTGACTGTCCCAACAGTCCTGACACACACACACAACTGGCCCTGATAGGCCAAGGAAACAAAACACCATCACTTTGGGTTAACAATCTCCAGATTGCATTCTACTTTTGCACAAACACAGGCACAGCAAATGGGATAAGAATATTCTTGGGAAGAATTGTGCCTTGCTTTTCTCTGTGGGGAGAAATGTGGCGACACCGAGGGGCTCTGCACCAGCTGAGCTGTGACACACAGGGGCAAAGAGCTGGAGAGGTGGGTCAGGGGTCTCAGCAGGGTCCTGTTGCAGCCATGTACTGCCCAGAAGGAAAAAACTGTGGGGCATTTTAGACACCTGACTGTTACAACCTGTTTCAAGAGACCTGGCTCAGCCTTGCCCACCTCAAACACCCTCCTTGTGTTGCCTTTGCTTCAGGGAGACTCTTGGCTCCAGCTCCACAGCTGCAGACATGGTACACTCACCAAAACCCAAGAAACAGCCTGGGAAGGAGTCCTTCAGTGTCATGGCTGTGCTGGGCACTCCTGTCCTTCCCCCTGCAGCTGGACATGCCCATCATGTCCCAGCACAGATGGGTGCTGCTGGATCAAGCAGCAGCTGTACTGCAAGGACCCAAGATATCTGCAGGGGTGAAACCTCCAGGAAAAGCTGCAAGAGAGCAGGGGAAAATAGAAACCAGCACTGAACTCCCATTGCCTCTCACCTCACCCACCAACTTGCCAGTCCTTGGTACCAAACTAGCTGCAGAGAGGAGCATCTGTCCCCCACCAAGGGTGTCCAGGTACCTTTTTGGAACCAGGTCCTGTTTTAGTCCCTGGCTGCTCTCCACAGCAGACTTTTGAGGCACTGGCCCAACCATCACAAATGTGATTTACAGGCTGCAGCACTGTTTTCCCAAAGCAGACCCATTCTGCTCCCACCCAGCCTTTTCTTGCAGGGTATTTTTACACAGCCAAGTTCCTGTGCAGCACCAAGCTCTACCCAGCTGAAGAAATTTTTGTCATGAATATTTCGCATGCATCCTCTCCTTCACTGTCACTTTGTGACCTCCAGCTCTTGTTTTTGATACCAGTTCAAAGACACCACAAATGTCTTTCATTTTTATTCCCATCAAAAACACGTGTAGTTCAAAGACACGACCTTGGTGTCTGCTTCTGCAAACAACACTGGCCTCTGTGCTACACCAAAATCCATGTACCTGAATCAGCTTGCTCCTGCCTCTCCTAAATCTAATTCTTTCTAAATCTAATTCTCATAGATAAAGAGCAGAATACTTTTATTCAATAAGCATTAATTAGTTCTTTTTTCTCCTCTCCCCTGCTTCGCTGCACTTACAGCATCCTCTCCCTTTGGCCTACAGGTACACCTCACCCTGCTGCAGCTCCCAGATTGTCCTGATGATTTATTGATAGTAAAACTCAAGCCCCAGGTGCCTTTCCCAATTTACACTCAGATCTGCAATTATGTGGTAGGTGGTCATAGCAAACTTCAAAATAAACAGAGATAGATGTGATGAGTAATTGAGAGGGAAAGAAGGAAAGAGCAAAGAGGTGTCAGTGTCCTGGCACTACCCTAACCAGAAGGTCTGGGAGGGAATATTGCAAGAGTTAAAGATCAGCAGAGCTTTGGAGAAGGGGATCTGAGCCTGACCCCTGTGTGGCCTCCACTAAGGGCATTCTGCTGCTGTCAGCTGAATGTCTGACAGTTTTAAAGACATTAGGGCAAAATGGTCTTTTCCATTTCAAGTCTAAAAAATAGAAATATTTTTGAGTCAGCTACAAATATCTGACAAGTAAATTGCTTGGTATGATTAGGAGATTAAAGAATTAATTTTACTTGGGTCATGCATCTAATCCAGGTGAATTTCTTATGCTGGTTTGAAGAAAATGGTTAGGGAGCCTTGATTTGACAAGCTCCCATCACCAGTCTTGATTTTCCAGCTAAAAAAAAATCTGCCAAGTTCTCCCCATAGTAGGAAAGAAATTCTGTTTTCTAGCTCTCTATCCTTCCTTAAAGTGCTACAGCCCTGCCAGCACCAGAACATTATCTGTGTCCAGAGCAGAAATGCTTTTTCAAGCTCTGATAGACAAAGAGGTTCCTGATTCAATGACAGCTCATGATCCTAAAGAACAACAGGAACAACCTAAACCACAATTAACAGTCTTGGTGCTCAAACTGAAACCAACTGATATATTTGTCCAGTAGAGTAAGAAAACATCCAGAAAGCACAGGTGATTAAAACATGGCCACTGAGGCCCAAATCAACTCATCAAAAAAAAATAAATGGGAGCAATTCCATTGGTCTCAGTGGGAATTCAACCCAGTGTACAGCTTATAAAGCACTTTCACCAAGTGCCCTTCTTTCAAGGCTCTTTACAGCAGAGGTGCATCATTATTTGCTATGCCCTGGTCTGGTTTGTTTTTCACTCTGTGATTCATTCCAGTCTCTGAGAGTATTCCCTAGCTGTGCATTTTTGTCCCTGGCATTGTTTTCTGCCCTTAGCATCCTAAGTTCTATAAATAATTGGTGAGGAATACAGAAGGGACTCATCCAGCCCCAGACCCATGCCCCCAGCCTTATGCCAGTGTAGCTCCAGCTGTTTGTCTCCCAGGAATTCCATCACCTTTCTGCTCACATGCCCAACCTTCCTGACAGCCCATCCTCCTGCAGGAGCTTAGCTCCATCCTCCCACATGGAAGCATGGAAGATTTCCATTTAGCCTCCACAACAGCCATTTGCACATGGCAGCATGAATTCTAAAACAGGGGTCCCCAAAAATCTACCTTTTCAGGCTATCAAATCTAGAACAACATTGAAATCCTATCTTACTCTGATATAAAATCTGGCTCTTTATTCATCCCAATAGAAAGCCCTCTTGGTTTTTTATTACCTGTGTCATGGTAGCATTTGTGATGACAAAAAGCAACTCAACATGCTCAAATCACACATGCTTGGACATATGAGCCCAAAACCAGAACTCTAGCCCATTTGCTACACAGACTTCTGTCTGACTCGCTTTTCTCTGTCACCTTTTGTCTTTCCTCCCTATTCTTCTCCACATTTTCCCTTTCCTTTCCTCCTTATTCTTCTCTATTTGTTAAAGAAGAAACAATTTTTGCCTTTCCAAGCAGGAAATCTGCAGTGACAGGGTGGGAAGGGACCCCTCAGCAGTGGGAAGGGGCAGACAGCCAAGTGCCTTGAAGATGCACCAGAAGTGCTGACTCTGCTCCTGAACAACAGGAGCAGCCTCCTGGTCCTGCTCCATGGCTCAGCCCAGCAAGGATGCCCTTTCCAAAGGAGGGATATTGATTGCAAGGAACCATCCCACCACCACCCCCTGGGCAGGAGGTCACTACAAAACTTCCCCTCCTCTCGCTCACATCCATCTTGTTGACTCTTGTGGAGATTCTGCAGATTACAGCAGAGCAACTGAATTATTCCAGCTAATGAGAACGTAATGTTTCATCACCTGCTTCCACAGTCACTTAAATCTATCCTTATCCAATTAATTTTGCAAAACAAAAAGCAACTAGGCAAATAAACTCCACAATGTGACAGCTGTAGTTTCATGAGTTACTCTCTTGGTCTGTTTGCTGACCGAACAGTAAGGGGGCCAAAGAGAAAAGGATGAAGAAATTACCCTATAAATTATTTACTTTAAACCAGTGCATAATTTGAGGGCAAAAAACCCCACAAGTAGAATCACTTTAGCTCTGTAAAAGTGTCACCACTGCCATCCTGCTATTGGAAGGCACAGAGGCTTGTGAGTGGCCAATGAAACAGAGCTGAGCTACGCAGAGCTGAGGCAGCCAGAGCCCATCTCAGAAAAGCAAAATTAAACAACATTAGCAATGACCCATTTCCTCACTCAGCAGGGGCCAGCTGAGCTAATCTGGCACTGGAGGAAACATGCTGAGGGTTTTCCCACACAGAGATTGCTCTCTGCCAACACTTCCACTAATCCACCTTGCCCCAAAATGGTTGACCATTTCTGTTTAAAGAAATAAGTGGGGATTAAGAGGAGGAAAAGCCTGAAATCCAACTGTATTGAAATTAAATTGGCAGGGAAGGAGAACTGCTGAGAAAGAGGGATTTGCTCTGGAAAGAGACACAGAGCTGCTGTGGGATGGGGGGGGTGTACAGAGGGTGTAGCTGTCACACCCCACTGATGCCCTCACTAGCACAGGGGGGATGTTCATTTCTGGGGGTTTACAGTTGGTTTTTTCCTTTTTTTAAACACAAAAATGAATTCTCTGCCTGTTGACCTCCAAGGAAACAAGCTCAAACAACTTCAGCCACGCAGACAGACCTTTCACTTGTGCTGCAGGTAAATGCTTTCACTTAAACTGCAGTGACAGCAACGTGGGACTCTATGACCTTAAAGGTCTTTTCCAACCTAAACGATTTTATGATTCTGTGACAGCTGCTTCAAGTGTCTGCTCCCATCTTCTCCCCCTCCCCACAATTTCACTTACTTTGCCTATATCTACAGGCATTTGTATCCTCTCTGATACCAGTTCCATTTGCCCACTTTTTCCCCCTTAAAATAAAAAAAAGGCAGCAGCCCCATCAGCTGATGCCTCTGGCAGAGATCTTTGACTGCAATCAGAGCAATCCTCATTTATTCCAGCTGAGGATCTGACCCCAGGACTTCCAGTGCTCGAGCTGTAATAGAAGTAGAATCAGACCAGGCCATTACACGTTTGGGAGAAGTCCAAGACACTTTCAGGTGCTGCAGAAAGCAATGCCAGCAATTCTGCAATTTGTAAGGATTTTTTTCCCCCCTCTGAATCAGAGATGATCAGTGTGATGGGTAGGGCACACAGAGATCTCATCCAGGCAGTCTTTTGATTATCAAGCATGCCAAGATCTGCCACAAGGTTTAGTTGTAGGTTGAGGAGTCCAGGAACGTGCACCACCACATTTGACAATTCAAGGCTTACTTACATTCCTGTTTTTTATTTTCAGCCCAAAAAGCAAGAGAGACCCCATAAGTCAGACAGTCTGGTATGATATTGCTGCAAGGGCCATGATCCTCAATATGTGACACTTCTGGCAAACAGAGCCATCTTCACATCCAAATTAGGACCATTTAGTTAAATTTGAGAGGATGCTCAAGCTACACAAAAATCCAATCAAAGCAGACAACTGACACAAGAGATTGGTCACATTTTACACCCAAGCATGCAAAGAGAAATGGATTTTTATTCTCCCTTTCTTCCTTCAGATTGAACACTTTTTTTGTGGTTTTTCCTACATCTCCACAGGAAAGACAGCCCAAGATGAGACAAAGGACAGACACCAGACACTACCAGGTCATATCTCGAACCACCACATTTTCAACAAGAATGTGTAGCAGTTACATTCAAGACCCTAAAGGGATGCCTTCCTCAGTACACGTGGTCCACTCCACAGATTGTACGAATCTTTGGGGATAATAATGGGATAATAATTCCCCAGATCTTCCCCAGTTATGCCTGGATAAGGGACAGGGCACATTCTGCTTAACCTGGAATACTAAAATAGAACTACCAGTTCCTCTCTACCTAACCACTCTCACTAAACAGGCCACTACTATTTGCTTAATAAAGTGTTTTTCAAGACAAGCCAAGAGCACCACAGGGTGAAGGCAACACAAAACCCACCCTCAGCCCAAGAGCACCATCAATATGTCACTGCACACACGGAGCAGCAAAGAGCCTGACCCTGCACACACCAACAGCAGCTCCTCCTTGCAGGAGGAGAGCTCAGCCAAAGCCTGACAAATACAATTAACAGGTGAGGAAAGACACATCCAAGAACAAACATGTTTGTTTGTACAGCTATTTTTGCACTAGGATGAGGCACTCTGGCACCATTTGCCATGCCCTCCATTTCTGTCTCTCTAGCACTCTGCCAGTCTCCCAGGAAGCCCAAGATTAAGAATATGGCTCTTTTTCTAAGCAATCTCATTCATTTCTTGGTTTGTCTTTCTCTACTAATGTCTTGAGTTAACTAATTGAATTCAAGTGGCTTAATTGAAACATCTTGGGTTAACTAATTGAATTCAAGTTGAGACATGTTAAGTGCAGTGCCTGCTTCTGATGCAGCAGGAAGGGGAAAAACCCCAAATAGTGAGTGTCAAAGCCCTCTGCATTTGCTGGCAGCATTTTTTTTAACTTTGACATGGATTAGCATCATCAGAACAGTATTATGGAGCCTATTCCAATTTCTAGCCAAGAACAAGCAAGAAGATATTCCTTTTGTACAACAACATTTCTGTAAATTTTGTTTAGCTTGCGTGGGATACAGTTAATTACAGTAATCTATCAAACTGGCACAAGGTAGTATTCACATATAAAGTTTTTCCTGCAGTCAGAATCCTTAGTTTTATATGAGACTGGTTTGTGCTAATTGAATTTTCACTTGGGTAGATAAAATCTTTAACAACTCTGGAATAACTAAGTGCTCTTTGTTCAATGATGTGGATCAGAATGATTTACAGCACCTTTCACATAATCATGCTAATTTTGCTTTCATATGATTAATTAAAACAATACGTTCTTTCTTTGTAAAATAGAATTAGTGCACCCAAGGAGACAGGTTTTATTGCAAACTTCTTTTTCTGGTAATAAAAGCAATTTTCACACATCACCTTTTTGGCAAAGCTAAATAAACACGCTTAAGTGGGCAAGGAAACTGCAGCTGAGGCCAGATCCCTCAGTGGGGAAGGATTTGCAGATTGCACCAGGCATGGTCCAGCCCCAGAGCTTGGCCAGCAGGAAGATTTTGGGACCTCCAGGCCAAAGCCCCTTGCCACTGCCAGCTTCCTGTAGCCCATCTCTGTCTCATCTAGAGCCAAACTGAAGGACACTCCAGAAACTCAATGGATGATGTTGGTGGTGGAGCTCTGGATCCAGCACATCCCTCTGGACCAGGAGGGTCCAGGCTGAGTCTGCCCCAAGGGGGAGGTGGGAGGGAATTACACAGGGCATTGCTCTGTGTGCTGGGTGCCAGCTCCACGCTGTCCCCTCCAGCTCTGCTCCTGTGCCTTGGCAGGATTGTTTAGCTCTCCTTGAGGTAGATCCTGATGAGATACCCCAGATAATGAGAACTGTTAGAGGAAAATGGTGAAGTGGATCCCATGGGGGGCTCTGGAGGGGAGGCAGGTGCTCTGGCTGGTGGCAAAAAGTGAAGAGGGAACCTCAAGAGCTGCTCTGATGGCACCAAAGGGGCAATTGTGCAAGCTGAGCCAAGAAAATGTAGATTCACAGATATCATTACAATTGATAGCAACCATGTGGATGGCTAAAATCCCCACCCAGAGCACTCAGTATTTACCCCCAAGGGCTCCCTCCTGCCTTATTTCACTACAAGTCTGGATCAAAGCTGGACCAGAAAGGTTACACAACCCAAAGTTTCAAACACACCAAGGTATCACAGCTCTGGCTACATGCCTGGGTCTGAGTGTTCTTTACTGCATGAAACACTGAAGGAAATCATATGGTGCTGGGTTTCATAAACCAATTTTAAAAATTCACAAGTTTATTTTCATCTGTCAATCCAAAATCTCAAGTCACTTTGCCTGAAGCATCCACGTGTACCAGCAAAAAGAAACCCCTCAACTGTCAAATGTCACATTGCAAGTGGTTAACCCACCAACCAGTGAAACCTGCAGAGGCATAAATACAAGGAGAGTGAAGATCAGTCAAGGTAATCATTTGTGTGGGGGAAAAAAAAAAAAAATCAACACTGGACAGATCAAAATAGAATATAACCAGTACTTGAATCTAATCCCAATGCTAAAACATGCTGGGCAGAAAACAGAATATCTTTAGGAAAGCAACTGTGAAAAATTTAGGCACCAAATAGAGACAGCCCATCAGCAGGTAAAGGAACTCTAGAAATCAATCAAGTTCAGGACAAGCTGAGTGTAGATAAACAAGCACATCCACTGGTGCAAGGAAAAATGAGCACACCCAGAGCCCAGAAAAACCAGCCTGTCAGGAAAGAGCAGCTGATATGGACACTGAAATGGAGATTCTTAACCCCAGCCCTGACTCCTGGAAAAGACTGATGCAGAACAAGCCAGGAAAAAGAAATAAAAGGAAAAGTTTTTGCATCCATGTTTTTCTGTCCCTATCAAAGAGTTTCCAAGGGCTGTCTGATTAAAGGGCCTTCACTATCTCCACATCTCAGGTTGCTTTCTGCAGCAGGGTGAATGGTTATTGGGAAAATTCCTGCTGCTGCAGACAACTCCTCGTGCACACAGACATCTGCAGGGCAGGGGACGAGCACAGCAGCAAACTGCATGTGACAGGCCACTTACTGCCCTTCATGGCCATGCTCAGGATGCAGTTTGACTACAGCCCTGCCAGGCTCTAATTTAGATGTCATGACTACTTCTCTTCAGTGCCTGGTGCACAAAGAGGAGCCCTGGCTCGTTCCTGGTCTCCACCTCTCTGTGCTCCCTGCAGCTTGTGGGACACAGCAGCTGTGGCAGCCAAGGGAGCTGCCCTGTGCTCATGTACCTCCAGTGCCGCTGTACAAAATAAAAATTCCATCTGGAAAAGCAAGGAGGGAACAGACTGATGGGCTGCTCCTGGCTCTGGACACCCCCAGTGGACAGACAGCATGGTCAGTCTGTCCATCCTCTCTCTGCATCCATCAGTCCTGTTGGAGCCTGGGCAGCTGCACTTTGCTGCCACCTCCCCTGGTGATTGGCATTTCCTGCTTCTGGAAAATTAATTTGATGACTGAATTAAAGTAATAATTGTTTCAGTTACAAATATGGTCTCTGAGTGCATTTGACTTTGGGCACGTTTCTCTTGGGAGGTGTCAGGGAGATCCAGTTGCATTACTCATGGAATCTGGGCTAATTTAATTACTTTTTGATGGAAAGTGCATGATTTTGCAGACAGTGGCTGTCTGCAGGGCCACACACAGTTGCTGATATCTTTTCACTTTCCTCTGTGATGCAAGAGATGATAAAAGGCCCAATTAATAAAGTCACCTTGAGAAGGAGACCTTCTGTTAATGGGAGAGTCAGAAGTGATTCAGCATTTGGGAAAATTCTGATTTCCCTATTTCCATCCTATCAAACACTCACAATATGCCTCTTGAAAACAACTGAAAGCTAAGGGAGTCCATATGTCCACACTTTTCCAGAGCCTTCCAAAGCAAGGTAACAATTGGAAGCATATTTATAAATGGCATCCTGAATTTGTGCCCTTTCCCTCTCTCACCTCCAGTTCCATGTGCTCCCCCTGGACCCTGCCAGCCCCACACAGGGGTTCTCATCCCATGTCAAAATTTTGGGGACTTGAGTGCTGACAATGCAGAAATAGCACCAGAGAAAATGTCAATAAGCAGTTGTTTCAAAAGTCTCCTGTGCTGTTTAGACAAATAAATCCCATTTTCCACTCATCCCCAGGCAAGGGAAGAGTCAGAGACCTCCACCCAAGAGCACCACTTGTGCTTCTTTTGCTGCCACCAGCATCCACAGCAGCCTCAAACTCATTGCTGGGGCTTCTAGCAAGCTCCTAGGGAAGGCTGCTCCTCTCCACTCTCTGCCTTAAATTCCCCATGGAAAAGGGAAAATATTTTTATTTCTTGCCCTTCATCTTGGCTGCCCAGATCAATTCTCCCTACAGGTGCAACCAGTGCTCACTGTAAGTACACACAGAATCCAGTGCTGCAAAAGGAGCAGGGCTCTGATTTCACAGGGATTGAGATGCCAGCATGAAACCAGCAAAATGAAACTGAGCCAGTCAGCATTTCGTGGTAAGTGCCCTGTCAGCAGGCAGAAGAGAGGGGGGTGAGTATCAACTCATCCCCACAGCTCACAGGAAACCCTGACTGGCACCTCAGCCTGCAGAGCATGAAACACAATCCTGGAGCTGCACCTTGGAATTTGAGATTTACTCTCAAGGGCAAAGTGTTTGAGTTCTGCTGAAGCATGCCCAGCCTTAAACAGCATGGAGAATAAGGAGCATCAGCTCAGCTGCGTTCTCCAGAAAAGATGCACAAGATCTAGGTCATCATCTGCCAGCAGTGAGCAGGAACCTTCCCCAGAGAACATTAGCCAGAGCAGGAGGAGGAAGCTCAGAAGTGAAGGTAGAATGGTTTTGCAAAAAATGAGGAGGTAAGAAAAGCTCTCCAGAGCTCTGATCATCCTACAGATGAAGAAAATGGTGGATTTTAGTGGCACTGTGAGATGCTGAGTGGTCTTAACCCCACTCCTAAAGGTGGATCATTTTCTATCATAACTTACAAAACTATTATTTCCATTTAAATATCTATTCTACAGGGGACAAACCACAATTTGTAAGGTTTTATCCCTCAAACTCTCTCAAAGCACTGAAGAAAGGAGCAGAGAGAAAGCAAATGGCACACACAGAACCATGCCCATGACTTGGAAACTCAGGTGTCCTCTCCTGAGGCCCTGTGATCTGCCAAGGACTGCACACACATCAGCAGAGGGAGTTGAGGATATGTTTTCTGTTTTGCAAATCAAAGCAGATTTCCCTGAGAAATTGATCTTTTTTGAACAAATATTTCTTTTAGGATGGGGCACGTTGGAACTGCAGCTTGACTTTACAACACGGCTGTGGACTAAGCAGACTTTTACTGAAGAAAAGAAGTTATGGACATAGTTAGTCAGGAAAGAATTAAAAGATTATTATCAGAATAGCTAGGCATTAAAGAGAGAGATTGCCTGGCATGGAAAACGCTGTGGAGCTGCAGATTTCAGTGCATGGTGATGAGCACAGCCATGGGCAGAGACACAGACCCTGTTTAAAAGGTGAGTGTCCCTTTTCCCAGTGACTCAGTCTCCAGTCTCTTCTCTGCAGTGACAGCTGTGGTTTGCACCTCTGGCAGGTTGCAGCAAGGGCACATCCAGTTTAGTCCAACCTCTGGCTCCTGCTCCCTGAATTTCATCACACAGACCAACCACTTTCATGCCCTGTCATAGGGACCTCCAGCAGGTTCCATAGGTCCTGTGCACCACCCATTCTCAGCCCCATTGCTCCAAAAATGTGTACTTTGATCAAAGTCCTAGGGTTTGATGACAAAAGAAGGTTTGGCTTTTCTCCCAGCCTGATGCAGACAGGTCAGAGATTCATGCTACACCTATGCAGATGACGGTAAGGGTTTTGTACCTTTAAAAACAAATTAATCAGACATTTCCAGGAGCTGCAGTTCTTCAGAAAAGCATCAGGCAAGGACTTAAAATTAAAATGGCAGAAGCAGCAATGGTTATGTGCACCCAAAAGACATCCATAATGGTGAGGAGGGATCTTCCTCGCCCTCAGGCCTTGGGAAAAATCATCCAGTCCCTGCAGTTTTCCAAAGCGACAAGGTTTTATTCACCTAAAAGAGATGTATCCAGACTTTGATGAGCTCTTGCTGCTTTTTAATCTATCACTCAGGGAGCTGCTCTGGCAGGGAGCATTTGACACTGAGTGAGAGGCAGCAGTGCCTGGCACAGCCTGACTTGCCTGTGCTCACAGAGGCTGTGTTGGAGCATCCATCAGGTGTGCTGTGCACACAGCCCAGCCAGACTCTGCTCTCTGGCAAGTTTGGCAGACATCACAGCACTGTCTCTCACTCAGAGTGTTTTTTTCTTCTCTCACGACACAGATGAAGGAGGAACTCAAGGAGACAGTCATCCTTCCTTCTCACACCACTTTTGCACTTCACAGTAACAGCATTGCTGAGATCTACAAAGTCTCCATCTTTTTCTTGCTCTGAACGTGGTAGGATGCAGCAATTTCATTCCACCTTTAATAACACACTAACTGGCATTTAATTTTTAATGCTAGCTTAAAACCCAGGAGGTTGCTGGGCTTTACAGGTGAAATCAATCTCCTCTTGGGTCATTTAGAGAGTTCAGGAGTCCAACACCACTGCTGCCAACTAATCCCTTCCTCTCACAAACACCCTTTGAATTTTGCTGGGCTGAAGGCAGGGGTAAGGCCAGGCTCCTGGGGTACTGCAGGGGCCACAAACCAGCAGGAATTAAAGCAGGATATCCATGCCAGGTTGCTGAGCCCATTTCCTGGCCAGTGCACTTTGGTGGCCCACAACACATCTTGAACAGAGCTTGCTGCTGTCCCTTTCTTGGACTTTGCAGCCCTCAGGATGACCTGCAGTCTGGTTTGATCCTACCTGCAAAGGCTGTCTTGTCTAAGAAGGAAAAAAAAAAAAATCTAATATAAAGGAATAGATAAGAACATATTCCTGCAGAGATGAGTCCCTGAGGTTTTAGGGTTTCTTGCTCTACCAGCAAGTTCTGCAGACTTGTGACATGGTCCATACCACCAGTGGTTTAAAGCCTGCTGTAGAGAACAGACTGCTTTTTCTACTCTTTGGATTTTCTAAAGGGAAAGATCAAGAGACTAGAATGGAAGAGGGGAGGGGGGAAATGCCACAAATAGGATCAGTTCCAAGAATATCAGCTACTTGTCAGCTCTGCAAAATAGCTGTTAATTTATAGAGGAGAAGCGTGCAGGTTCTCTCAGAGCCATATGTCAAAGCTTTCTCACTATGATACCTGGCTTTATTTGGCCTTCATGGTTTGGATCAAAATGGATTTCTCTGGTTCTGGATAAACTGCACAAGGGTGATGAACACTCTGATTTATGGCTGCAAGTGCTTAAAACGCCTCCCACTAAATTTGTAGTGACCTTATCACACTATTAAAACCTGAAGCAAATAAGTGCACTGAGTAAAGGTTAACAACACCTCCAATAAAACAAACAGCAAACAGAGGGGATGGGAGATTCTCAATCCCATCAGCAGCAAAACCCAGAGAAAGAAATTGCTGGATGCCCTGGCAGCACCAGGGAAGGAGGCAGAGGATGCAGAGCCATGCAGAGATAAGGAATGTGGTTTAACACCTCAGCCCAGCAGCCCACTGAGCACACAGCTTTGCTGTGACAGGTTTTCACCTCAGGGGGCCCCTGGATCAGGATCATAATGAGCCCAGGCCGGGCAAACAGCAGCACAGAGGCTCCCAGGGCTCCCTCTGTGCACAGAGCCTGCGTGGAGCATCAAAGCACAAAAACCACTGGAGAGGACAGAGCAGGGACTGCTCAGCAATGGCTCTGCAGCCATAAGAAAATCATTCTGAGGGAAAAAAGAAAAGCTTTATACTGTGGTCTGAACAGAGTCATCACCAAATCTATCTCACAGTCTTAATCAAGAGCTGAGTATTTTCCCTATAGTAATTGGTTTAGGTTTATTTTCTAAAAGACCATGCCCAGGTCATGCCTTCTATTGTCTCTGACAAAAATTTATTAGTTAGCAGGTACCTAAATAAAATTACTGTCAGGAAATAGAGGAGCACTTGAAGGTGAACAAATGCAGACACTGACCCAGAGAAAGAAAAAGAAACTTTTAAGCTGCTGAATTGAACAGATTCTTTACAGGTTTGTAGAGGGAGATAGTCTCATCTCCAGGTGCTTCTTGTTACAATGGTAACAATAAAGTTTTCTGCAACTCAGAGCATCAGAACACACCTTGCCCACATCAGAACTCTAATAAAAACAAAATTTATGGAGGGGAAAACCATTTTTCATTACAGATCCTTAAAAAAGGTGTTTAAAGCCCTCAAGACAAAAGAAGCCATGGGGGAAGAACCAATTTCTTAATGAAACCTGAAGCAGATTTTTTTCCATTTGGCTTCTGCAGTTAGAAATTGTTTTTTATTCCAAAATAAATACTCATTTCCCATTTCATGTAAGTGCAAAGTTCTGAAAGTTTCTTTCCATACATTAAACTGTTTGAATACAACATTTAGTACTCCCAACCTCATTTTCTCTCTGATACATCAGCAAAGGTGAGCCAGGTCATTAGAATCTCCTTCCTTTTAATTCCAACAGCAGTTGTGATCATAAATTCATTATTTTCATAATTGCTCCATTATAATTTAGTAATAGATTCACATTAATTTCAAAAGTCCTACTATGAGGCATTATCCAAGCAAAATAAGAAACAATTAAAAATAAGTTTACCTAACCTCCTATTTAGAAGGCATTATCCAAACAAAACAAGTAATACATGGCATGAAATTTATCTAACACCCTATTAAAAATTATAACTTTGAGGCTAAAGAAAATATTGCACACAAAAGCACACAAGATAATTGACTTTTTCTGCTGTGCTCTTGAAGCAAGAGCTGATAGCCAGTCCTAGCTCCAGAACAGACATGCTGTGCAGCCACAGACTCACACCCCCAGCAGCCCACCCAAGACCCCCTCTCATCCAGGCTGTCTCACCCTCCCCAGTAATTTTCCTTTAGGTGGCATCATCTTATTGCAGGGGTTCCACACTCTTGTCTCTTTATCACAAAATTTCCATACCTTTTTGGGGTTTCTCATGGGCATCTCCTCAGAGCACTGACTCCTTCTTCACAAAGCAGCAACTGGCCCCAACTCCCTTCCCAAGCAGCCACCCCACTCTTCTATAGCATCTTCTTCTCATTGCTTACACCTGTGGCCTGTTCCTAATCTTCAATAATTGGCCCAGCTGCAACCCCTTAGGGGGAAGATTACTTTCTACACTATCTTTATTTTCTCATGTTCTACCCTCCTACATTTAGGAATTCAGAGATTTATGACACCAGTAAGAAACTCACTTTTGCCAGGACTCCTTGGGAAGATTCCTCCTGCAGCCTTCAAGTCTCCAGGTTAAGAAATTCCTGCTCTGGAGCTGCGGGGAAGCTCCATGGGTGGTGTTTGCTCCTGCCAGCCCCAGTGCGTATCTACAGCCTCACCTGGGCAGCCCCACACCCCCAGAGTCCCCACCAACAGCTGTGGAGAGAAGCACTGAGCACTCAACCACAAACCCTTTTCACCTGGTTTCACCTGGGTCACTCACTCAGGAGCAGAGTATTTCAAGAAGAAAATACTCTTAAAGCCACCTGATGCTCCTCCTGCTTTGTCCAGTGTTCCTGCACCCTCCTTGCAGAAAGCACAGATTATTGTTTGTCCCCTAAGGCTCCCAGATCTTTGTCTCACCACCTACTACCTTGAACCATAAACTGCTTTATTGTTTGCCACTTCAGGGAGCACCACATAGCTGAGCCCTGCCTTGGGCTGCTCTTTTCAATGTCCCTCCATTAGGTTGTAGCCACTTTTAATTTAAAACCCTCTTTTTTTTTTGTTTGTTTTTTTGGTTTTTTGGGTTTTTTTTGTTTTGTTTTGTTTTTAAGCATGTGTTGAGCTGTTCTTGCTGGAGAGATGCATTTTCTCAGCAGTAATGGAATTGTATTGTTGCAAAGCCTTCTGTGTAACACATGGTAACCTTAACATGTTTCTGTATGTCTCAATAACTAGGTCGTGTTCAGCATTAAGAAAAAATGCTGCAGATCAGATTGCTGCCTGCCATGCCCCACAAGAGGAGCTCACAGCATCATTTTATGTGATTAACTTGATCTCAGTGTCCAGTTTTGCATTTGAGGATCTATGTCTTTGGTCAGAAATATATTAGAGCAAACACTTAACTCCACCCATCAGTTATCTCCTGTCTCAGCCTTCCTGAAATGAGTCATTAGCTGCATTTCATCTCTTCAGTTCCAAAATCCTCAAATTCAGCTGCAGAAATGGAACCCCTTTGATCTTAGATTGCCACTAATTCATAATTGATAACCCAGTCTGGAAGGAAAGGAAAAATTCGTCCCCATTAGTTGTTCCACTTAATCTGTTCTGGTGCTTCAATTATGCAAAACCCAACTCTCAGGGCCTGACTGCTTTCCAAAATGTGAGTCAATGGAGGGAAGAGAAAAACCCAGATTGAATTATTCCAGCTGTAAATCTTTGTAATAGCATAGATGTCACGAGAGCAATACTCAACACTGAACAATTCTGTTTGTTTTCCAAGCTGCTCCTTTGTAGAATTCCCAAGGCATCCATAAATGGCTCCAGAGAGCTCAGTGGAGGACTCAGGACTTGCTTCTCCCTCACTTACATTTTTTTGGTCAGGCCATTAGGCTGTGAGCTGCAATGACCCTTTCTGGCCCAAGGCACTAAAAGCCTTGCAGTAATACATGAGCTGGTGAGTGAGTAAGCCAGGAAGAATAATTAACACAAGTCATTATGCTCTTTATTTTGTGGAAGAGAAGCTGTCACTTCTTTCTGAAGACCTTTGAATTAGAAATGTTCAGAATATGAGCACCGTGAAGAAAACAGCAGTTCAGACATCACTGGGCCAGTGTGTTTTTGTACTGGGAGACTGACAGAAGCAGGACTACACAGCAGGGAACTCAGCTGAAAAGGCACAGATGCCTGCAGCACCTCATGAATAACCAGAAATCAAAGACAGGGATGTGTCTGTACCTGTGTTCTGTCACCCAGCAGGTTGCTGGGCTTAAAGAAGAATCTCTGGGCTTGCATTTCTCTCAGACAAAACTGTACAACCATGCAGCAAACTCTCAGGAATCAGGGGAAATTAAAGCCTGCAATTGCACAGGTGCTGCTCAGGATCAGGAGGATCACCTGTTCAGGACATTTTGGTTCCAGAGTTCTCCAGAATTCACCCACATTAGCAAAAAAAAAGAAAATAATTATTTTGGTTTTCTACTGGCTTGTGTCAAGTGACTGATGGACCTTATGCTTTAGGAAGATGAGAACTCCAGGTGGGAGCTTTCCTGGAGTAGGGCCAGGATAAAATCTCTTTTCTGGGAGGCATCACAGCTTTTCTTTTTCAGGCACTTACAGGATCTCCCCTCTTCCTGACACTCATTTTCTATGAACTTCAATCCCTTCCACACTTGTCCTCAAACCTGGTGAGCAGCTCCTGACACTGCTGGGAAGCCTGGGAGATTTCAGGTATGAAGGCAAGAGCTTCTTTCCTGGAGTAAACTGTGCCAAAGAAAAACACAATTATTTTGCAGCAGAAATTCACATCTGTTCTTTTTTCTTATGCACAGTGAGTTTCCTACAGTGGCAGAGTAAAGTCAAAGGCTTAAGGCAAATGGAGGGAACATCTTCACATTGCATTTATTGCCAGAATGTGTCAAAGCCATCACATAAACCTCCTTGCATTTTCTGGTACATTTTAAGGGGTAAGCTATTAACCTCTTACAAGAATAAATCTATCGAGTTCTCCAGGCTTCCCTTGCTCTGTTATTACTTCCAAGTCTAAATCCTTTTGGTACTTGGAAATTGAGGGGTACCCTGTGCCTTTTACAAGCAGACAGATGCCACTTGTCCTCACAGAGCACCCCCTTCTCCCTCTTCCTTTGTCATGTGCTGCAGCACACCTGCTGTTACCCTTGCACTCCTGGTATTCTCATTGCCACCCAAATTTCCTCTTATTTCTCAAGAGAAATACATGCCTCAGCCTTACACAAGTCTGCAAGAGCAGGAGACTCTCAGCTGGCATCCTTGGGCAGTGCAGACCCTTCCCCAGCCCTGTCCTGCAGGGGACAGAGCTCTGGCTTTGCTGGGACACTCTGGGGACCCTGGCCAGCAGCACTGGGACCATTGATCCAGGGCCACTTCTTGCCTTGCATTTTGCTTCTCCTGCTGCATGTTTTCCTGTTGTTTTTATTTTTCACAGACACCTGGCAAAAGAAAAACAACCCTGCACCTCACAGACATTTTAATAATTCATATTCAACTTCAGTCACTGGAAGTTTAATAAACAGGTTCTTATTAGAATACAATCACTTCTTCTAAAAGCAGGCAGTTTTTAGGAATGAAATCACAATAATTACCTGAAAGAATATGTATGAATAACAAACATTCAGTCCTCCTGTTTTCATTGTCTTGTTCATTTCCATGAAAGACTTCCCCACTCTGTTCCCCTTGCCTCTGTTTCAGCAAAGACTTTGCTTTTAATTGGACTGAATATTCAGCTGGGTTCAAGCCCAAATTTTTATGTAGAAAAGCTACTCATAGCAACCAGCTCATCCTGGAATCCATTAAAAATAACAAGAGGGATTGGAATGAGATTATTTCAAGAACTCTCTTGCATTCACAGGAAAACAGATTTATTGCTCTTGCAGAGAAGCTCTCCCAGGCAAGGGAGATGCAGGTGATAACACTGAGTCCTCTTGGTTTTTCCTCTTGTCCACAAAGCAAAACCATGAGGATTTCTGAGCTAATTTCATCCCTGAAAACCAACTTGCCATGCCCTGAGAGCCTGTTATCAGCACTGCCTTTTCCTGCAGCCTCATTCCTTCAGCCCTCCCTCGGGATGCACTGCAGGTCCCTGTGAAATTCCACCTGGCACTGAATGGAATCAATGGAGAATATTGCACAAAACCCAAAATTAACCAGATACTGCCATAAAAAACGCCTGCAAGAGCCAGGAAAGCAGGTTGAAAAGCTGACTGACACCCTCAGAGCAGGGAAGGCCAGCAGCCTCAGCATTGTGCTGCAACAGGGGGTGAGCCCATCCTGACCACCCACCCTTGGCCCAGTCACCCTCTCACGGGGCTCCAGTGAAATTTGGGCTCACAAATAAATTTGGGCTCACAGCATGTTGCCCTAAGAGCAGAGCACAGTGCCAAATTGCAGCCTGCCACCTCAGCTGCCACCCCTCTGGGAGGATGCAGGCTGTGTTTTCATTCCAGGGGAGGTTTTTTTAATTTCTCTCAGTTAAAAAATAGCTATTTTCATAAAAAGCATCTTTCCTGCCCTCCCACTCACAGCAAGAAAATGGAAAGTGATCCAGCGACTTTAGGTTTCTCCTTCTAGCTCCTGACAGGAGAAATTTTCAGGAAGAAAAAGAAACCCTGCTTTAACAAGATAATTAATTGTTTGGGGGGACATGTGTTGTGGAACTCTTGAATGGAAGAGAACACGGGGGTAGGAAAATTTTGACTTTCTCAACGGGGAAAAATAATACCTTTGTAGATCAGAGACACGCACACCCTGAGGCTGTGGCTGAATTTTTGAAGGGCAAGTCCTCAACTAAGACTTTGCTCACTGGCTGCCCTGCAGTGACCTCATGCAGCAGCCCCTGCAGGAGCCTTGAAGTCACCATCTGCAAAGGCAGGGGCTTGGATGCACACTGAACTCCAGGGCTACAAACACAGGGCAGCTGAAGGAGCAGCATGTTCTCCTGTGTCAGGTAACACATGGCCTTTCATGCTGCTCTTCAAAGCAGAACATCTTCCTTTGGAGCACAGGCAGCTCCAGCTTAGGGCTCTGGGGAAAGGTTTGTGATGGAGGAGCCCTGATTAGAAGCCAAATGAAACAGGGTGAATTTGTGGAGGTTTTAAGAACAAGTTTTATTGACTGCCATTCACCCTAAAGTGCTGAAAGTCTGCTGATCCCAAAGGTCTGGGCTGCCAAACAAAAGTCACAGGAGCCAAGGAGGTTTTCTTTGAAGTCTTGCTTCCAGTTGCTCACAACTTGCATTCCTCAAATGAAATGAGCTGCAGTTTGGCTCTCTGTAGATAAAGGTCTCACATTTGCACCATTCCCAAAGAGCTCCCAGGGCTCAGACATTGCTCTGCACCATGCAGGTTCCTGCAGGAGTAATCCCTGCAAAGCAAAGTGAAAGGTGAAGGTGAAAGGCACTAAGTCCCACATTTTCCTGCAGATCCCACATCTCAAGTCTGTTAGGATTTTTTCTCTAAGAGCAAACTAAAATGAACTGAACATTAGTGTGGCTTGGTTCTGTAGCAGATCTTTAGCTGATATAAATTAACAGAGCTTTGACCCATATTCCTAATTCACACTTCCCGCCAACCCAGGAACGGGGAGTGAAACACACTCAGGAGGAATGCAGTTAACAACAAGGTCAAGGACTCATCTTTCACCTTCCTTTTGATAACCCTCATGCCAAAACCAGAAGAGGAAAAAGGCATTTATTTCATTGTCCTGCAGTTCATTCACTCTGTGTTTTTTAAGAGCCTGTAACTTTGTGTTTTCTGCCAACTCATTTTCCCTGGTGCACTGGCAGAGAAGCACACTGAGCAAACACAAAAATCCCAAAAATACTGACCATGTTTGGATCTAACCTACTTTGGGAATCTGGGATGCAGAGGAAGTTGAACTGGCTACCCAGTTCCAGCTGTTTAAGAGTGCCCTGGCTTCTTTTAAAGCTTATTTATGTACAGATCAAACAAACAGACTTCCAAGCACTTTCATTTAACTTTGATGCCAAACTTTGATGTCTTCACCATTTACAGTAATCATTTTTATGTGCATTTAATATTATTTTTTTAGTCCAAAACACTACACATAAAAAGACCAACTTCATTTAAAATATGCAGCATTTTTGCTACTTGAAAACTCTGCATTTTTAATTTGTTTCTTATCAGCAGAGTACTTCTGGGGCAAGGAGAACATCAAGTTTTTAATGCCTTTCAGTTGATTTAAATTAATACTTTAAGTTTTTATTCAAAAGAGCTGACTGATAGAAGGGTGCTGACATTTTTTTCACACTCTTTCTCTGGCATGTGTTATGTGCAAAGTAATAGTTATTTCTTAAATGTTTGGTGCTTTATTCCATGATGAGTACCCAGAAGATAACATTTCCACACAGTTTAATGCACTTGGATCACTGCTCAAATGGCCAGGCTGGGTAGGAAAGGGTCCCAGTGTCTCAAGGTTAAGATTTGTATCTTAATATATCAAACATTTATTTTAGAGGCAAACACTACCTTTGTGTGCTTGGAAGCCCCATCCCCTCAAAACAACAAAGCAGGGAAGTGTTTCCCTCTTTGGTTCTGTGTCTCTGCTGAGCTCTTTTCCAAAAACATAGAAAGCCAGAAAGATAAGAGTGAAACTTTTAATCAAAAGGGGCCTGAATGATTTCTATTGCATTTAATAACCACTTCATCACTGTCTCTGCACAAAAGGAGTGTTGGATTCCATAGCTGACAGGAGTGGTGAGGCAGAGGACAGTCTTCAATTGGGAAGCTGCACCTCTCTCCTTTTAAAATCAGTGCAGGAGGAGTATCTGAAGTCACCTTTTCACTGCTGAGTGCTTCTCCTTTAGCCCAGGTAGCTCAGAGGCTGGAGAAATCTGGTACCTGCAGGATGGAGCTCAGACAGCAGTCACTGGGATGCAAACTCAGACTATTCCTGCTACAGCTACCACAGTCACAGACAGGATCTAGAAATGCCTGGAAAATGGGGAGAACTTAGAGGAGGAACAGTAATCACACAGCCAAGTCCCACACAGCACAGGCTACTGCAGTATCAGCAGCACATTTTTACAGAATGAAAATATTATTGCCATTATCCATGAGGGCAAAGTACAGGGCAGAAAGTTTTTCTCTCTAGGGCAGATGGAGGACGAGGAGAGCAGTGAGAAGAAATCATGAGTAAAATAATTGGCTGCCTGCATTGCACAGTTGCCACAAAATGTTTATGCTGTCAGTGCCATGAGGGTATTGACTTGCCAAAGTCACAGTTGTGCCAAGGAACTGTCAACCACAGGGGCTGCTGTTGCTTTTCACCTTGTGGGTGTATGAAGCACCCCTGGCTCATCACCCCCATTGCTCTGCTTTCCCAAGAACCATATCAGAAAGATTTATTATCAGCCTCCTCCTGAAACCTAGGATTTTGGCCCCTGTGATTGCTATCAGGAACAAACATAACATCTGAGAATATCTCTGAAAAATAAAGATAGGATGCTGTGTGATAAAGGATCTGAATTAAGTTTGTGGAGGTTTTTTTTTTTAAGTGAGTAATAAGTTGGAAGCTTCTGTGTCAGAGAACAAAAGACCTGTTGTTTTTCCCTGCTGTAGATAGAAAGAAATGTTAATATCTTACATTCAGGCAAAATGATACTGAGTTAATTCCAGGAGTGTGCTGGAGTGGGGCAGAAATGTCACTTTATTAAAGCAGTATTTTGCTTTTCCACCTCATTTTCCAACTAACTTCAACAAAACACAACTTGAAGAAGGAATGATGCCTTTGTTTTTTATCAAAGCAGACAGATGTAAAAAAGAACTCCTAAGATACCCAGAAGTGGTTAACTGAGCACAGGGAATCATTGCAAAAATTCTATCAGGAAGCCTCCCTTATCAGCAAGAAATCACATTAAAGAAGGGCATGCTCTGGGAAGGAAAGCCATGCACCACACAGCAACTTACTCATACATTACATGTGTAAAGAAAGCTTCTGAGAGCACCATCCTGAGAGCAGCTGCAGCTCCCTGCAAGTCCCTGCTGCTCTGGGGTGGTGAGCACACTCAGCACACAGCAGGCTTCACCTCTCATGGCAATCTCAGCCCAAAGCCAAACTGTTCCATGAATAAAATCCCTGCATACTAGATCAGGACACGAGAAGATTGCCCGTGTTGCTGAGAGATTATCAAGTGAATAAATCTAGCATGTGATAGATAAAACAAATATCCATTAAAAATACAAATCTCTCAACACTAGGAAGAGAAATGCATTCCCAGCACAGACTCTGAAAGCCTTCAAAAAGACAGGCATATCCAGCATCAGACCAGATGGAGAAGATGAACAATAATTGCTTTCCAAGCATCCATCCCCACAAAAGCAGTGAGTACAGGCCCCCTAAAGAGACAGATAATAAGAGCAAAAGAAAAATGAAGAATATCTGTGAAACACCTCGGACTTGATGAGAACAGCTGGGAATTTCTGCTATGAAGTGTGACATACAGAGACAAATGCAGACACCTCTGGCTACTCAGCCAATAGTTGAGTTGGTATCGCCTTGATCTCAGAAATTTCCACTGACTTTTGGAGGTAAGAGAGGTGTAACTGCACCAGACTTCTGATTCTTGCTCTTGACTCCAGTCAGCCCCAAGTAAATCCCAGTTTCAAATTATTTTGCTCCTTTCCTTCGCTGACTTTGGAATCCACCTTCCCCTCCTAAGGGCACCTCAGTTCTGGTTGTTTCACACTCAAATTTCTCTAGCTACACCTTGGTCTAGAAAATGAAAATTGTCTTGCCACATTCACCTGTCAAGAGAGAGGGCAGCAGCACAAGCATAATTAAATAATTATTTAAATAATAATTATTAATTATTTAATCAGCCACTTGTGGGGGTTTCTGGGCTGGTGCCAGCTCTCCCTTCAGTTTTTGGACAAACACAGTGTGAGGGGAAGGACTCCTGTGCACTCTCCCAGGCTGTTCCATTACACCTGATTTATAGCATGGCACTACTTGTTCTAGCCCATAACCTTGAGCTTGTAAAATACACAGGGGAAAATTTACTAACTACTGAGTTCATCTTAATGCACTGTTGGGAATCTTAAGGGGGGGAAAAAGAAGGGAAGGGGTTGGGCATCTAGAGGAGCTGGTTTTGAACAGCAATCCTGTACTGGCCCAGTGCAGTGCATCTCACTCTGCTTCCATTTAAATAAAGTTTTAATTTACACAGCCAGCATCCAGTAAGGACCCATGTTTATCTTGCTCTGAAGGTGATAATCAATAGGAGAGTTGTAGACACATTTCCCAGCTTATTAGCTGTGCACATGGATGGAGTTTCCCACAACAGCATGTACAAATGCCTTTACTCCACTCTTAGCTGGCATCAGAGTTTGATTAATAACAGAAGACAGAAAACTGGTTTGCAACTTTTCTATTAGGATAGAAAATTGTCACCCACATAGCAGACAAATTCCTAGCAGTAAAGGAGTGTAAACAGCACAGCACTGGGAGCTGGATCATGGGTGCCACAGGTCCTTTACCACCCAGCCCCTGATGGCTGCACTGCTGTGCAATACACACAGGCACCACCCACACATCCAGAAGTTATTCACATGCTCTGCCCCACATTTTGTCATTGTTTTCAAGTGTAGACTTTTAGGTTAATTTCCTCGGCTAATACTCCTGAGGTGAAAGTCTAATTTGCCCAAGAATGTCTAATTTCTCCTTGGCTCGTTCCCTTCAATGGCAGCCTGCCCTCTGTACTAATGTACAACTTCCTTCCTTGAGACAAGCAGAGAGTGTTGATGTTACAGAGTAAATACAAAATGAGCTCTGCATTCACTGACTATTCCCAAAAGATATCTTGCTCCTTACTTCAGTCTAAGTACTCAAAAGTCAGTCCCTGAAACTTTCTCTTCAAGTTATTTTTACCATGTAAGGCTCCAGCAAACAGCAACTTGTGTGATTATTTCTGCCATTACAGTCTCTTACTTTGTTCAGCTTTTAATTATTTTAAATTACATGGCTGAAGTACTGCTGGATAGATGTCATTCAGCAATAAAGGCTTGTTCTTTGAAGAGCCTGAACTAGGGGCCTTTTCAGCAGGATTGTAGCTCATATGCTGGGGAATGTCACACTCAGCTTCTGTGGTTCACTGAGGACATTAGGAGTAACCTTATTTCTATTCAAAGCAGAATTGTGTTTGCAAATTACTTTTCAGCCTCCCAGCAGTGGATTCTCATAGGGACTGGCAGGAAGCAGTGACTCCTATTGCTCCTTCACTCCAGTGACTGAAGGATTTCCCAAGTGACAGCACAGGAGCGTCACACAGCTCCAGCTTGTGCCAACAGGATTTGTACTGCACAACCTTGGCCAAACCAAGTTCACAGCAGGTACAGCAACACAGCTGAAGCACTGGGCACAGCTGTCACCTGTGTCACTGAACACACCTGTGTCACTGAACACACCTGTCACCTGTGTCACTGAACACATCTGTGTCACTGAACACATCTGTCACCTGTGTCACTGAACACAGCTGTGTCACTGAACACACCTGTCACCTGTGTCACTGAACACAGCTGTGTCACTGAACACAGCTGTCACCTGTGTCACTGAACACACTTGTGTCACTGAACACATCTGTCACCTGTGTCACTGAACACAGCTGTGTCACTGAACACACCTGTCACCTGTGTCACTGAACACACCTGTGTCACTGAACACACCTGTGTCACTGAACACAGCTGTCACCTGTGTCACTGAACACAGCTGTCAGTGCCCAGGTACCAGCTGAGCCCTAATGAAACCCAGCTCACCACAGCAGCTCCCAGCACACACCTGGCCAGAACCAGCAGTGCCCAACTGTCCAGTCACTGACTCTCACACTCTCATTTATCTTCCATGTTTAAAAAGGATGATGATCATTTTATAACTACAATCATGAGCCTTTCTTACTCTACCTTTGATGAACCACCTCATTAACAACTGCCCAGAAGTCTTAAAAAGGAAAAAACAAACAACCACACACATCCATAAAGATATCAGGCTGCCTGACTAAAGTACTTCTACCTTCTCACTGGATACTTCAAAATGTTTATGAACAAGCCCAACAGCAGGTTTACAAGTTTCTCCTCAGTTAAATCTCACATTGCTCTCTTCAGATTTCCCTGAAGCCTCACACCTTCTCCTGTACTTGCTCCTTCTGCTGTTTCTGTACCAGCAGCACAAACACCCACCATGGTGAGTTTACAGTGCCCCCAGATGTTTCTCATGAAATCAGCACCAAGTTGAGGCCTCACTGCCTCCTCATCCCTTCTGGTGACAGTTCATTTTAAAACATTCCTTTATAATAAATGATCTGCTAAAGGCTTATTGCAGTTAGCATGGAATTTTGTGTCTGAATCTGTAGCAAACACCTAACTGAGGTGCAGATGTACTGTAATTACCATGAAAGCACAGTAGAATCAAACCTCTAAAATTTATAAATATACAATTATATGTAGTACTTGTCAGTATAAGGCTGTGTCACTACAACTTACTGAACTGGAAAAGGTTCAGTTCCCAGCATTCTGATGGATCTACCACAGAAACCACTCCAGACATTCTCAGCACCTACCAGGGAAAGGCAGGGACCAAGGCAGCTCCTCACCTCACCCCATCTCCCACCACTCCTGGCACAGACACAGCTGTGGAGCTTCCTTAGCCTGCACCATAAATATCAGCTCTGGGTTATGCATGTTTAAGACAGCAGAAAATGCTACCAAGGCACAGAAGAATACTAAAAACATGCCAAAAATGAGTTTTCCCACTTACTGTCTTAAGGAAGAACACAAGAAGCAACAACCTTGCTTTTTAACTGAAAAAAATTTAAAGCCCAGGTCTGTTTGTTCAAAGGACTTTCAGGGCCACCAGAAAATCATAAAGGAGCTGGAAAATAAATCTTCTCACTTCTCTCTCTGTCTGTGGATTCATAACCAAAGTAATGATATCTCTAAGGATACAGCCTTCTCTGGAGGTCCAGAAAGGATCTGAAGCAAAACCTACAGCATGCAGAAGAAATAGGTACTGGAATAAAATACCTAGAAGCCAGGTTTTAGATATTTACATGTGTCTAGGTGTAATATATATGAATGCTTATTAAACTTGGATTATTGTGCAATTCTTTAGTCTTCTCCCAGATCAGTGATCCCCCAAAAGATTATAAAAAATTCAAATTTGCCACAACTTGTAAGAGATTCACTGTGACAGAGGAGTGTAAGGGCAGCTGGCAGAGCCCAGCACAGCTGTTTATCACAGTACAACAGAAACAGTTCTTCAAACACACATCAGGGACTGCAGAGATAGAGAGTTTTATCAGAACACACCTTTCAGGCAAGTTACTAAATCGTGGCTTTACAGCAAGAAATGTGTTTGAAAGAGCACTGCAGAGTTCCAGATTGCAAATAGGCCCCCATTAAAGGTACTGAGCTCTCAATGTGCTTCTAAACATCATGAAACCCTTTCTTTAGTAGCCAAAAGAAATCACTCTGTACTAGCCTTTGTCAAGACAATAAAAAAAATTGTTTCGTTACAGGAACTTTGCCTTTCCCATCAGCCAATACTGATCAAAGTAAACACATGTAAGAAAAGCTACCATGAGTTGTTGCAGTAAAAAGAGCCAAATGAGGTAAGCAAGCTATCTCCCACTCCAGTGTTACCAGAATGGAAAAGAAAGGTCTAAATATCAGACATTTACATGTACAAGCAGCTGCTCATTCTGTTTTTATGCTGATGGTCATCAATTGTGACCATCTTGATGTGAAAATTTGACTTGAGTGAAATGAGATTCCCCCTATCAATCTCAGTCCTCTTCTCTTCAAAGAAGTAATGATAAAAATGGGATTGTTATCAGAGATCTGAAAGCCTGATTTGTATAAGCAACAAGCCATTCCATACAAAATCCATGGAGTGTTTCACTTTTCTCCATGTTACAAAAGCAATTTGTTTCCAGACAATGCAGAATTATGCACCAAAAAAAAGCTTTTCTCCATATTTTGCCTATTACCCACAATGAATTTCCAGAGAGAACAGCCTGAACTCCATGCCTGTATCAGATTATTAATGCCACGGGCAAAATCCAAGAGTTTGACCATTCTGGAAGTTTTCACTGCCACTTCCTCTCTGACAAACTAAATATTGCCACCTACTGACTGCCAGAGCCTGAACTTCCAAGGATTTTTTTATTTCCCTCTCCCAGACACAATTCCCAAGACACACAACGAAGGCTGTCACAGCCCAGATAAGCCAAAAATTAATGTCTGATATTCTAAGATATTATTGTTACTTAGTTTTGTCCACTGTTACTTGTTTTCTTCCAATGTTGTAACTACTTTAAGATGTCAAATTTTAGTTTGAGGTTTGATCTTGCAGCATGACTGTCAAGCACACAGTTGTTCAGCAGAAGCCTCACCATACATAGCAGAGACACCAAGCTGTATAACAGCACCATATGTTTTAGATTTGACAGTCCAAAGTCGAGCTTGAATGCTGTGGTCCAAGTAACTCAGAACAAGTAACATCTGCTGCTCCAAGATTTTTCCATACCCTTACCTTGACAAATAAGGAAAAACCCATGATTTTTCTCACATCATCCAGCAGCACCAAAGATATAACTAAACCATGACTTTAATTATTCCTTTACACAATTGCCCAACATGAGACACCTATACAGCCACTGAAGTGTGTCACAGTGTGTGAACCAGGGTTCTGTTTCTCAGCTGCTGCACGTATTCCTTTGCTTGGTCAAAGCCAGTCCTTGGTGGCTCTGGGGGAGGAGGAGGACCTTCCACCAGCTTCACAAAGTAGTGGCACCTGCTGATTTTCATCATGCCAAACATGCCCTTGCCGTGGCACCGCAGGCGCTTCACGTAACGGCCCCTGCCCGTCTGCGACTCCGCTGAGGAAACAGGACAGGGAGAGAAGATGGCTCAGTCGAGCACAAGCTGCTGCAGCTGCAATAAAACACCTCTCTTGCCAGGGGATTTTTCATGGCTGCTTCTAGGAAGTTAATTCTACTTGGGATTCTCCCCTCCATCTCTCTTCTGTTACATTTAGCAGATCGCTGCTACAGAGCAACCTGTGAGCTGCATTAACGCTCTTCAGGAGCACCAAAAAGGGGAATTTAGAAAGCAGGCACACAAAGATAAATATGTGCTGAAGGACAAGTCACACTGAGCACTTACTAGATTATACAGCTCTTCTGGAGGTGGTATTCATTTCACTGCCTTTCAGTAGTTTGTCTCATGAATTCCTATGAAGTCTTACAGACTTCATTTTCCCTCCTTTCTGCCTTTATTGCATTCATCACAGGCATTTTCATTATCTGCACATCCAGTCCTGCACTACAGCTCAGCCTTCTTGTGGCAGAGGCTTGGAAGGCTCCAAAGAATTCTAATCAAATCTCTCTACAGTCCAGGTGACTTTAAGCTTATGAGGTCAGTTGAGTAAAATTTATCCCCTATGAGACAAATGGGAATTTTTTCTATGGGCCTCAAAACACCTAAGAGCAAACATTTCACTAACATTTTCTAGGCTAAAAAGCACTTTAGTTATTATCCTGCAAACATCTACATACAAGTCTTTTTATTAAGAAGTTTACTGTCATTACCCCTTTACTTTTATACTGTGTCTGGAAGTTTAACTTTGATTCTGCAAATCAAATTGTACCAGCCCCAGACAAAGCTTCCAGCATCTCTGACTGGCAACATTAAAAACTAGAAACTGCTTGCAGAAATTCCATTCTCAGATGGATATATCCATCTTAAAAATGCTGCAAACATGTGCCTTTCATGTTTTGGTAAAGTTAAGTTTAGCAGGAACTGTCCTCTATTCACTTCTGGTGATTTCAAGCATCAAAATCTTATTAAATATAACACAGTTTCACAGGGTAGGATAGAGTAGGATGACATTTTTCTAATGCACTAAATTAAAAAAAATGTACCTATGTGTAAGTTTGATTTGAATTCCACATTGTGCTTTCTTACTGCCATTTCCTGTGCTTCTAACAGAACCTGTAACAAAAGGTAAAGAAATTGAAATACTGAGGAATTTAAGCAATGCTATTTCTTATCTCTAGATAACATGAAAGAAATTGCAAGTTTAAGTCAGTTATAGAAAAAGTATTTTATAAAGATAAAAACTGTTAAAAGACAAGCATCTTTTACATAAGGATGTTCCTTGCATAGAATGAAAAAGCCTCAGGACAATTTTATTACATTTTTGGGGAGGAGAGGGAGTGGAAAAGATGGTTTCCACCAGCATTTGTCAGCCTTCCCTCCACAGACCTTTGTGTAATTAGATATCTGGCTAGAAATAAATTCCAAGGTAGGCAAAATGAACTTGGTCCATTCAATCTTTTCAGCTAATACAGGACATTTCTTTGCCATAATTATACTAGAAGTCAACACTTTAGCCAAGAAAATGAGTAATTTGAGAATCCAAACTACCACAGTGTATTCAGAGCTTTTGTGCCTTTACAGAACTCAGTCCTCTCCTCAATAATGTCCCTCATCTCTTACAGTTTAAGAACCAGAGCACACAGATGTAGCAGCCATTAGTGACCAGGATTCTGCACCTTTCACCATGAACTTAACACCAAGCACTGCTGGAGAGCACACCCACATGGAATTTATCACCATGCCAAGTTAGAACAGCCAGCAAAAGTGACCCCAACATATTCATAAGTCACAACATTACATGACTGTAACAAAAATATGTTGTTAAGAATGTGCTCCCAACAGGCTTACTTGAAACACAAAAACCACAGAAGCAGAAACACCTCCAAACTTCTGGTGACAGGTATTGATTTTAAAGTTTTCTGGAAAGCATGAGTGTTAAAGAATACTGCTATTTACCTCTTTGATCACCTTTGCTCCCTTTTTGTCACTGAATTCCAGCTGAGCGAGAGCCTGATCAATGGACATTCCTTTTATCTGCAATCAAAGTGTTAAAATTAACTTCTGCATTTACAAGTATTTCCTTTCTCTTATTCAGAAGACAACATTTAAATTATACTGCTATGATAAAAACAAAAATATTGTCATTTCCTTAATTACCATTTCTTCAATGTAATACCTTACAGCTAAACCAAACTAAAGGCATTCCTCTCCAGATCCATGCTCACCCCCAGGACTCTGCTATAAATGTGCTGATTAAACTGTGATTAAATGAGGCTCTTAAGACAAATAGAGCAATTAAATTTTGCATTCTCTCAAGTACAGTACAAAGTACTCTTTGCTTACCAGTTTTGCCAGATACCACATCTTATCTTTGCTGTATTTTATTTCTCTCCGACAGTGATATATTTCCTAGGGGCAAAAAAAAAAAGAAGTTAAAGGATGAGTAATTTTGCTGTGAAAACAGGAATGGAGCATCCATGTCTGCTCCACAATCTATGTTCTTACTAGGAATAAAATAAGAATGTCTCTGCCTACTATGAGAAGAGCACATAGCTTTGACATTTGAAACTGAAAGAACTAAAAAAAGATGCTGGCACACAGGAAATTTAAATTTAATCTAATGACAGTTTATAAGCAGAAGGCCCTGAGAAGGATAATCAGAAGGTTTATCACCATCTTTTCCTCTCATTCTCCCCACTTTAGAAGCAAAGATTGACATGCCCATTCAGCCTTAAAAATATTACCCTGCTGTCAACTCCACTTACTGGGAGAGCAAATAAACAATATCACCAGAATGAACTTAATTAGCCCTGGAGAAGTGAAGAGGGTTTCAAGTTTGGCACAAAGAGCTGCCTCCACAGACCCATTTTACATTATTCCTAACAGGGACCAGCACCAGCTGGTAGAATCTAACATCAATACAAATTTGAAAGAGATGGAACTCTTGATAAACAGGGAAAACACTGATTTAATAAACAAGTCTGTCAATAGCTGCATTTTCACACACACTGCACCAGTCAGCACAGCCCACAGCAGGGATTTCTGTGTGCTAGGCCACAATGAAAAAGTGTTCACAAAAGCAATCAATAAATGCTCATGGCCCACAGAATACATGCCTAAAAAACCCCATTTCTTTTCAGATGTAAATACTTTTACTTTGCTGAGCTGGGTGTCTAACAGAAGCCACAATACATCAATTCCTAATGAAGAAAAATAAGAACAATGGAATTACAGAATATCAGCTCTTGACAGTATAACTTCTACCTCCTTGTAGTTCAGAAACTTCTACAAACAGAGGATGGGCCCCTTGCAGCTTGAACCACACACTGAGTAAGTGAGCAGCCCCCGTAACTCAAGGCTCCAATATAATTTAGAGATGGAAAGAATTCCAAGTGATACCAACTTCTACAATACAGCCAAAAACTGAATAAAATCCTAAAAAATGAGCAAACAAGCTTTCAAACTAATGCCTTGTGCAGTCACCCTGTGCAGACAGTGACAATCTGTTCAGAAATTGCTAAACATTCTCAGGTTAGGACATGCTCAGGTGCATCCTTACAGCTGGTCTGCGAGGCTCTCCAGGCAGCTGGGGAGGGTAAACAATCCTGTTCTTCTTCTCCCACTTCCCAATCTTCTGCAGGGATGTGCTGGTGTGGATGCAGGACAGAGGAAAAAGGCTCCCAGATGGCAGCCACCTGCAAGACAAGACCTCAGCCTCAGCTGCTGAACACAAGAGTGCTTTGTCCTTGCCCAGTTTATCTGGAAAATTGTGAACTTGCTGTCTCAAAAAAGAGAACCAGCACATTTGTACACTCAAAAAACCAAACTATTGAATCCTTTGTAGTTTATGCTGAAAGGGCTTTTTAACTCAGCAAGACTCAAGCTTCTTAAAGCAAACCATGAATGTTGGCATGGGATTCCACATGAAGTGTCCTCAGACTGTCACACAAAGTCACAGCCACCTCTGTTCTGATGCTCTCGTGGGGTTCAGGACTCACACAAACCATTTGTACCTTTCCCAAGGTACTTTCTATATTTATTTCTTTTACCAACAACACATTTAGCAGTGAAATTTTCTAGCTTTTCAAGGGGCTGAGTATCTCAGAGCATTAAAGGTTTATAAACATTGGGAAATTTGAAAAGAGAGGTGTTCTAAACCAGTCCCAAAACACAATCAAGTCAATCCAAAACCCAGACAGCTGACAGCAATAAAATCAATTTTCAGGCAGTTTGCTCAGCTCAGATTCTGAAAAACCAAGCTGGTTAAAGCAGCAGTGGGCAGCCACTGGTGACTACAAGAAACAGATAAGTTCAAGACCAAATACTGTGAGTTTCCCTGAGCCTTGAATGTCTTTGTGTGTGTGGCCAACCTGTGCAAAGCATCTTAAAAACAACAAACAGCCAAAAGAGCATTGTACACCACTGCTCACAATAATATGTGAGAGGAAATTAGCATAACACACATATTTCAATGCCATGGAATATTTTTGCAGGTATTTGCAGGGGCACAGCTGGCAGTTCCAGTGCTCCTACAGCACAACTGTGGGATTCCTCCAGAATGAGGGGAAACTTCAGCAAGTAAAGACAGCAGTGACTGGGGAGGGACACCTCTATCATGGCACAAGCTCTGAATACACAGAAAGACACCACAGGGGCAGAGAGTGAGCTGTGTCCACAGCTCCAGGGTGGGTGAGATGGCCAAGCCAGGGCAGCCCAGAGCCCAGCCCCAGGTGCCCAAGAGGGCAATGCCTGTCCCACTGCCCGGGGCAGGGGTGACAGGGCCAGACTCACCTCTCTGGCCGTGCCCAGCTGAGGAGACCCCGTGCCCAGGCAGCACCTGAAGGGAGGGGAAGGGAAAGTGAGGGAGGCATGAACAGAATGGTAAAATCACAGCATGGTTTGGGTTGGAAGGGACCCTCGCCATGGCCAGGACACCTTCCACTGTCCCAGGCTGCTCCCAGTCCCATCCAGCCCAGCCTTGGACACTTCCAGGGATCCAGGTGCAGTCACAGCTTCCCTGGGTAACCGTGCCAGGGCCTCACCACCCTCACAGGGAAGAATTTCTTCATAATACCTAATCTAAACATACTCGCTGCCAGTTTGAAGCCCCCTCATCCTGTCACTCGGCTTGCAAACACTCTCACTCCATCACTCCTGGACGCTCCCTTCCGACACTGGAAGGATACAACTTGTCACCCCGAGGCCTCTCTTCTCCAGGCTGACCAACCCGAATTCCCCCAGCCTTTCCTCACACGAGAGCTGCTCCGTCCCTGCGATTAACCCGGTGTCCTCCTCTCCAGCGAGCCCCTCCCAAAGCAGCGCCGCGTCCCCTCAGCCTCACCCGCGCTCAGCGCCCAGCGCGCCGCCATCTTCCCGGCCGCGCTTTGCGGCAGCGCCCCGGGCGGGCGCACGGGCAGGGGCGCGGTTTGCGACACTTTGCGGCGGAGTGCGCGGCGCTCGGCGGCAACGCCCGCAGCACGTGGGGCGGCGCGGGGGGACCCGGGGCGATGGCGGCGACGGGGACGGCGATAGGGACAGGAACGGGGATGGGGGTGCGGGCGCTGCCCGCCTCCCCCAACTGGTACAGCAGCCGCTGCAGCGATGTCAGCAGTGACGGCCGCCTCTTCGGCTTCGCGGCGAGGCACCGCGTCTGCCTGCTGGATGTCGCCGCCGCCGCGCCCACGTTTTACGGTACCGGCACAGCCTTCCCTGTGCGGGGGCTGCGGGGTGGGACCGGGACAGCCTTCCCTGACCTCGCACCGTGCAGGGGCTGCGGGGTCTCCCCGCACCGGGAGCCCCGGCAGGGCACGGGGGTTGCGGGGGGCTCCGGGCGGTCCTGGGAGGGCTCGGGGGGCTCCGGGCGGTCCTGGGAGGGCTTGGGGGGTTCCGGGCGGTCCTGGGAAGGTTCGGCGGGCTCCGGGCGGTCCTGGGAGGGCTCGGGGGGCTCCGGGCGGTCCTGGGAGGGCTCGGGGGGCTCCGGGCGGTCCTGGGAGGGCTCGGCGGGCTCCGGGCGGTCCTGGGAGGGTTCGGCGGGCTCCGGGCGGTCCTGGCAGGGCTCGGGGGGCTCCGGGCTGCCGTGACGGTCGCTCGCTGTCGCGGCAGGGGAGCTGATCGGGCACACGGACCGGATCTCCGCGTTCGCCTTCTGCCACTGCCCCGGGCACGGCGGACTCTGCGCCAGCAGCTCGGATGATGGAAGCGTCAAAATCTGGGACAGCGGGACGCTGTCGCCCGTGCTGGAGTACAGCCTGCACCAGGTGGGACACGGGACAGGGACTCGCGGGTGTTTCAGGGCTCACACACAAAGCAGGCGAGGCTGCTTAGCCCAAAAGTGAATTTCAGACCCGTTGTGGTTAATCCTGTTTGCGCCCCCGGGCGCTCTTTGTGCGCAGCCCGCAGCGCTGTTCGTCACCGTAATGAGCTGCTGCTTCACCCAGCTCGTCTAAAATGATCTCAGCAAATTGTTGTGGCCACAGGATAGAATAAATGTGTATTTAAAGAGTTAGTGCGGCTCAGGAGTGCCCATTAGCAGCTCCATCCATCTTTTAAAGCCTGAAAGAACTGGGGCACCCAAGGACAAACCACAGTGCTGCTCTCAGATGATTTCCTGCCTGTTACTCCGTGTTAGGTGGCAGTAAAACAGCTCTAAACCTCTCCAATGCTCTTTCTTCAGAATCCCATCTCAGCACTGCACTGGTCCCCTCTTGTGAAAGATCTGATTGTGACTGGTGATGAGAAAGGTGTCATTGTTTGTTACTGGCACAACAGAAATGACAGCCAGCAGTTCTTCCCAGAGCCCAGGACAGTGTTCTGCCTCACCTGTTCTCCTCATCATGAAAACCTGGTGGCTATTGGGTAAATGCTCATTATTTAATGTTTTGTTTTCCTTATGTTTTGTTTTCCACTCTTCTTCTGCAAGAATTTAATTGTGTGGTTTTGCTACATCGTTGAAACATAAATTCTGAGAGGTCTTGGTGGCTGTTCTTTTAGTTTTGGAGTAAAAAAATTAGAAATAACATTTAGATTTGATAAACCTGCAAAAGCAAAGAAATCTGTAAAAGTGTAATGGTCCAGCCTGGCTTCTCTGTAATAGGGTGATAGTAACCCTGGAAAGAGCTTGTAAATCACCTTGGATATTATTCCACAAGCATCCAAGAATCCCTTCATTAATTTAAATCTCTGCTTTCAGCTACAAGGATGGCATGGTGGTGATAATTGATATCAGCAGGAAGAGAGAAGTCGTGCACCGGCTGAGAGGCCACGAGGATGAAATCCATGGTCTGGCCTGGTGCCCTGTGCCTGGGGAGGAAAGGTTACCTGCTTGGCAGGATGAGCTCCAGGGTAGGTGAACATGATTAACAACTTGTGGAGTAATTTTTAGTTCATGTAAATGTCCTTCTAGAGGACTGAATTTTTTACAGAAGGTTAGTAATTAGCTAAGCCACTGATAAGTTCAACAAAATCTGTTCTGATACAAATCAGTATAATTTTCAGCTCATTTTTTATGAAGCTTTGATTTTTAAAGCATAATAACATGACTTCAATGGTGTTCAGCAGCTCCTTCAGAAGAGGGCAAGGTTCCAAATGGGGAGCTGACACAGGACACAGCTACAAGGAAAGGTTGTTACCTGGCCTCTGGAAGCAAGGATCAAACCATACGAATATGGAGCTGTACCAGAGGCAGGAGTAAGTAAGAGATAAACAATAACAAGGTGTGGAATAACTCCTGAACTGCAGATTGCCTTTGTGTGCTGAAAGCATGGGGAATGTAATTAAAGCTGCAGAATCACAGGACTGCCCTGTTTGTCTAGGTTTGAAAAGACAGGTGTCCTCTAAGGAAGGCAAGAGCCTCCCTTGAAACAGAAAATGCAAAGCCCTTCCCTCTGAATTATTATAATTGTGAAATCATGGGGCTCTCAGGCAAAGATATGGGAGTAGGAATAACAGCTCTTTGATAGGAAAAAAATAAAAATGCAGTAATACCAAACAACACTGACAGGGTCAGAATAGGACCTGATACCCTGTGGGTGAGGGTGGTGGCACAGTCCCATTAAATGGTGGCTGCAGCCCTCCTGCAGTGACAGGTGTGATTCTTTTGGAGCAGTGATCCTGTACAAGGGGGGGAGTTTTGTTCTGAAGGTCCAGGGGTGGTGGAGATGGTCCTGGTCTTCCTCGGAATCCAGTGGGAAAGGCAAAGGATCTTCCAAACCTCAGATTCTATCCAGGTAGGAATGCTTGGCTCCTCCCCCTGGGCAGAGCTCCTCCCAGTAGGATGATGGAATTTTATCAGCCATGCAGGGACACTCAGTGGCCCATTAACAGAAGATATTTCCCAGAGGGAGGATTGGGTGTGGAAGAGATAAAGAAAACTGCCCAGTTAACAGAGGATAACTGTCCCACCTCTAACAGATGGTGATAGAATACACACTCAGCCACATGAGTGCATTTGATGCACAATTGATGCAGAGTGCACAATTCTCGCATTTCCACCCTAAGACACTGAGAATTTGCTTGGGTGAGGTGCAGTGATGGCTCCTGGTCCTGCAGGTGTGATGACTCTGAAGCTGCCACCCACCAAGAGGAGAGGAGGGGCCGTGGACCCGGCGGTCAAGGAGCGCATCTGGCTGACGGTGCACTGGCCTGCTGGCCACCCCTCAGACATCCTGTCCAGTGCCTTTGGGTAAGTGGGACACCCAGCAGCAGCTGCAGAGCCTTTTGTTCCTGCTGAAGGAAGTGCTGAGTAGAAAAGACCCCCCCCTTCTTCCCTCCTTTCCAGTGTTACAGGAGAAAACAGGCCAAGAGTTAGAGTTCAGACTTTGAGAAAGTTACTGTTTGTCCCATAATTTGTCCAATAATCTGAGTATTGACTGCTAATAGCACTAATTGTGGTTTTGCCCATCTACTGGGACGAAATGGAAGTTTTCAGGTGCAGTTTGGGTGTGTGGCTTTTTACAGGTGTCTGCAGAATCTATTACTCCTGTAGACTTGCAGTATATTTGTCATATAGTCTGTATAGACCTGTGTTGTTTTTCTGAAGTGAAAAATTTAAATAAATTTCAATTTTGCAGAGGAGAACTGCTCCTTTGGAATTTGACCCAGCCTGGCAAACGCAAGTGGACTCTTCTGGGATCTTCAGAAGGACAAAACCACTCCCGAATTGTGTTCAATCTCAGCTCTGTGAAGCACCAAGACAGAGAGCTCCTTTTTTCCATTTCAATGGACAGAGATGTAAGAATCATTTAAAAATTAGCATAGGAATGCTTCTACAATGCACTTTGACTGAGTGAGACTAACCCTTCTAGGGCCACGGTTTTTCTCTTGAAATGGGTTTATTTTAGCATTTTATAGCATCACTTCCTACCATTTGTTCTGAGCACAGGTTTTGTTTGTTTCTGTTAGTTTATAAGCTCGGTCTCTTACCATGGTGGAGTGAATGCTTATGACATTCTGGACTTGAATAGTAAGCATTTAATGAAAGGTGTTTTCCTCTATATTTCACTTTTTAAAAGCCTGGTTTTCCTTCTTAAAATCATTTAATTGTAGAAACTAATGCATCTATTTTTTATAGGTCTTTTTTTCAATCTTTGGTCTTTTACAGGCAGCAGAGTGTCTCCTATATTGAAACTTGGAGAGAAACTTAGTAAAATATATTCATTATGTCCATTCCAGTCTTGCAGCTCCTGTAGCCCTGTCTGTGACATGGAATCCATGGGTGCAGATCACATCCTGCCAAGCCTTTGATTCTTCATTTCACTTCTGCTTTGTTTTCCCTTGTCCTGTCAATCACTCTGTATTTAACCATTCCTTGTCCCTCAAATATTCTTCAGGTGAAATGCTGGGATCTGTCCACTCTGGATTGCAGCTGGACCATGCCCTCCCTTGGGGGGTTTGTCTACAGCCTTGCCTTCTCCCCCGTGGACACGGGCTGCCTCGCCATCGGGGTCGGGGACAGCATGATCCGAGTCTGGAATACCCTGTCCATCAACAACACTTATGATGTTAAAACCTTCTGGCAAAGCATAAAGTCCAAGGTTACAGCAGTAAGTGTTGGATTCCTTTTTTCCCCCCCCCCTTATCCTTTTCACTCAATTTTTTTCAAGTATATTTTTCTTTCTCTTGCCCTCTGAAGGTTTGTCCCATCTAAAATGACATAAAGCCATGTTGTTCATTTTATACTCAATTCTTTCTGTGTACAATACATTTTAGAATCTGGCAAGAAGTTTTTAGACCTATTTACAATCCTAGAAGCTTGCATTTATATCTAGTGGAAATAAGCTGAAGTCCAGCTGGCTGTTATGTTACTTTTTCACCTTTATCCTCCTACCTTGCTTCACCCATGGTTGCCCTTACTCTGCTAGGAAGTTTGACAGATACAAAAAGCCAATACAACCAACAGAGGTGTCTTCCCTTGGGGTTTAACCACTGGTTGGTCAAAAGCTACTGCCTGGCAAAATAGTTGGCAGCTCTTTCTGCTTTGTAATGCAGCTATCAAATAGCATTTTAATGATTTTACTCCCTTGCATCTTATCCCATCTGGAAGGGGGAAAACCTTTGATACTCAGAGCAGAGTGGTCAAATCAAGAGGCTGTGGTTGGAAGGGTGTGTATAAGGTCCTTGCTCATCAGTTTCAGCATTTTCCTTTTGTTTGTTATTTAGCAATAAAGAGTTTGTAACTTAGGTCATTTTGTGTCTCTTTATATTTTTCTTGCAGTTATCCTGGCATCCAACTAAGGAAGGCTCCTTGGCTTTTGGAACAGATGATGGAAAAGTTGGCATATTTGACACCTTGTCCAGCAGGTGAAAAAGTAGCTTTCAAATTCATTAGTGTCAGATCTGCTGGTGTGTTACCACTCAGGGCTGGTGTGGTCTTTCCTGAGGGATACCTTTGCTGTTAGATGAGTAAGATTAAATGCAAATTAGTCAAACAGGTGGATTTTCAGTACATTTTTCATTTGCATCATGTCTGTGAGCTTCTAAGGTGAACTTGCTTTAAGGAAAACTTGAAATGGCATGACCAGAGATCACCTGTGGGAGGACATCACTTCAGGAAGACTTTACCCAGAAAGGCATTTTCAGGGAAGGAAGAGCAGCAGGGAGGGGAAGGTCACCAGGACCTTCCTGTTTTGTAATTATGTTACAATTCTAGTAGTGTCCTACAGGAGAGAGATGTTAAATAAAGCTTGGTTGAGCCATGGCTTTAGAATGTTAAAGCACCTGGTTTCTCAAGTATGTTGCTTTGATTTTTATCTTCTTTTAATTTCCATTTGCTGAAATCTGACTGCCCCTGCTTCCTTATCTCCCTGCCCAGCGCTAAGAACAAGCCACCTCAGATCTCCAGCACTTACCACAAGAAGACAGTGTACACATTAGCCT
The DNA here is from genome assembly GCF_037042795.1 of Molothrus aeneus. NCBI lineage: Eukaryota > Metazoa > Chordata > Aves > Passeriformes > Icteridae > Molothrus > Molothrus aeneus. The sequence continues at coordinate 5,482,831 of NC_089660.1, forward strand.
GGGGTCCTCCCACTCCTCCTCTGATTTCTGGTGAGTCTTCCAGCACCTTGTGACAAAGCAGAATGTCCATGCAGAGCACCCAGATGCCAGGAAGCTGCTATTCCCTCCCTTCTTAGGAGAGGAGCCCCATTTGCTTGGTGGCAATCCTTTGGAGCAGCTAAGAATGTGTTCTGTTTGAGGAATTTTAACAGTTTTAACAGCAAGGCTACAAACTCTGGTAGTTTGTGAATTCTGGTACCTCCAGCAAATAGGTTTGAGTAGTGCCCCACACCTCTGGGCTTGCTTCAGGCTGTTCCAGGCCAGGAACTTCACAGGCTTCCTGCAGCAATTGCATCAAACCAAATACAGGTTCCAGAGTTTCTGCCTTTTGAGCTTTAGCCCTTCTTACACAACTTGGATTTTTTTTTTCTTTTAAGGACCAAAATTTAAAGGGAATTTTATTGTTTTTGGTGCTATGAATGATCTGTTGGTAGAAATGAGAGCTCCTTTTAGAGGGTTGTACTTGTGAGAATTTCCTGCTGCTGGACCACAGGCAATTGAAGGATGTATATTGCTTTTTGAAATAATGCTTTGATTTATAGTGGGAGAGATTAGTTCTGTGAAGAGTGATGAAGAACAGGGTGTAATTAGCTCTTTTTCTCTGTTGGATAGGAGAAGAAAGCGAACAGCCCTCTGTAACTTTATATAGTTGTGCTGGAGAAGGAATTGTTTTTCAACACAATCCCTGGAAGCTTAATGGAGAAGCAAATGACATCAACAGAGTCATCAGAGACACCAATTCAATCAAAGTGAGTTTGAATTTGAGGGGTTTTATGGATTCATAGTAATCACACCAGAGTTTCCATGGCCTTGTAGTTCTAAGTTTCTGATTTTGCCTTTTTGATGTATCTGTAGCAAAAAATTTGAACCCCTCAGTCTCTAGGGATGAAGGTCAGTGACACTGACTCCAACTATTTAAAGAGTTTATATATTTGTGTCTGAAGAGGGTGGTTGGTATTTTTTTCTCCTGGTGTCAACATGGCACATCTTTTTCTGGCACCAATTGCTTAGTCTTCTACACTGTGATTTACTTGGAAAAGATAAATGGGGGGTAGAGTTTGGGTTTAAAACTGTGTGTGGCAAAACAAGTTTTTCATTAAAAGCATTCATGATTTTGCAGGAGGCTGTTGCCATTTATACTGCAGCCAGTGCAAGAGTGGCTGGTGATCACTGAGTATCTTCAAGTGTGATCAGTCATTTCTTAGTTGAAAGTATGAAATAAGTGAAGTATGAAATAAGTTGGGCTGGATCTTCTGTTCTTTCAAGTCAGCTGGAGTCAGTCCAGGGGTATTGATTTGTATCAGCTGGGTTTTGGCTTCTTCCTTGAGTTAAGACTCTGTGGGGGTTAAGAGAGTAATGTTAGAGGCATTGAAATGATAATATTTAGGCATCTGAGTTGTAAATTGTAAGTAGCTTTTGTCTGAATTCAAATGAATAGGGATAATTAAATGTAAACTTTGGCTTCTTTTGAAGTGTGAAAGAATTTGCATGCAATGTCTGGTGCTTTCCAAGGAGTGTAAGGATATGAAACATCAATGTCCCACTGGAATCCAGACAAAACTTCAAAATATTTCTCAGAACTAAACAACAATAAAAACCAATCATTGGTTCTTGCATCAGTAATTTCAATCTTAATTGCTCAAGTTTATGTCACTGCCACAAAAGCAGTGGACACTTTCACGACTCTTCATTTTGCAGACTAATTGCAGCTCTGTCCAGTTGCCAGCTTTGCTCTGTGGAATGTATGTGAGAGAGATTTAAGAGGTTTTGGCAATAATTGTGTCTTCTTTCTGCAGCACAAGCTGCCTGCACGGACAGAGGTCAGCTGGAAAGCAGATGGCAAACTCCTGGCTCTTGGCAATGAGGATGGGTATGTCCCACTTATGGGTTCAGGTGCTGTCTGCTGATCTTGACTTCAGTCACTGTGATGAAGCAAAAATACTTTTTGTTGCCCTGGTTTGTCTCTATTCTTTCCCTGCTGATGTATTTGAATAATGATAATATAGAATTCCCTGCTGTTACAGCTGCTCTTGGCATGGAGGATCCTCATTATCACATTAAATTCTATTTCAAGGATCCACTCATGGTAGAAATGCACTTTTGGTGATCAGTGAAAGCAGGGTTTGAGTTAACTCCAGAAAGCACAAACTCAGTTACTCTTAATTCACCTGCTCCAATTCTGCTCGTGCAAGACAACAAAAAAGTCCCCATTTTCACCAGCTACTGAAATTCTTACACTGTTGTTCTTATGTTTCAGCTCAATTGAAATATTTCAGGCACCAAACTTGAAGTTGCTCTGCACAATCCAGCAGCATCACAAACTGATCAATGCCATTCGTTGGCACCACGAGCATGGGACCCAGCCAGAGCTGAGTTATTTGATAGCTTCAGGCTCCATCAATGCCACCATTTATGTGCATAATCTGAAGAGTGTTGTAGGTAACAGTTTGCAGATTATATTCCAAATCTTGGCATCTTTTTTTTTTTTGCTTGTTTATTTCTGTTTTGTCTTTCTGGATGTCTTCAATAATTTTTCTTTCTTCTTTCAGAGAACTCTTCAGAAAATCCTTTGACAATAACGGAGCCTTTTCGAACTCTGGCTGGGCACACAGCTAAAATCACAAGTCTTTCTTGGAGTCCCCACCACGAGGGAAGATTGGTGTCTGCTTGCTATGATGGCACTGCACAGGTATTGTCCAAAGCACCTTAGAATTGTATTTCAATCATCCATTCCACAGCTGATCAAAGAGCAAAACTTGTTTTTGTGAGATAAACTACTGAAGTACTGCAAGTTTACCTTTGCTAACCATCTGCTGGTTCTGGATACCTCATATGCAGATTATGTTGTGATTTGTGAATTGATTTGTAAGTCCTGTCATTAAGATTTTCACATTAGCATTTTTGGATCCTTAGAAAAGAAAAATGTTGTGCAGTTGTATCAGTGCAAACCTATTTGCATGTTGGTGTTTGAAATACCCCCGCAAAATCCCAAAAGACAAGTTCCTACCTGTGCAAATCATGAGAAAATCAGAGTATTAGGTGCAGAAGTGACTTTGAGTAATTGCATTTCTTTCTTGTTGCCCAGGTGTGGGATGTGATGAAGGAGGAGCCACTCTGCAACTACCGAGGGCACCAGGGCCGCCTGCTGAGTGTGCAGTGGTCCCCAGTGGAGCCAGACTGTGTTTACACAGGAGCTGATGATTTCTCTGTTCACAAATGGCACATCTCCAAGCAGGAGCACACACGGCCTCCTCAGGGTGAGTGTATTCAAACAGAAGAGCTTTCCTGAGGGTGATGTTGGAGCTGAGAATTGGGGAGTTGTCGTGTTGAATTCCAAATCTGCCTCTTCCTCTTCAGGAATAAACTGTATCTGGGTTTAAATTGAGTGTCCTTATTTGGAAACTAAATGTTGATCCTGAGATATGGGCAGTTAATACACTCAATTTTGCACTTTTTAATTTTGCACCTTTTGCACCTAGGCAAAAAGAGTATAGAATTAGAGAAGAAAAGAAGTATACAGCCAAAAGTCAAAGCCAAGAAGAAGAAAAAGCCTGTAGGCAAGAGTCCAGGCAAGCAGGATGCAAATGATGCCATGAATGGAGATGAGAGCATGAAGGAAATGCTGCTGGAGGAAAATGGAGTGTCAGACCATGAAGGAGAAAAAGAAGCTCAGGAGGCAGAGCTGGCTGATAAAGTCTCTGTGACTGGTAATAATCAAATCCTCTTAGTTCAATGTTTCCCAGACTGCTCAGCCCTCAGAGCATCACCAGGTTTTATTTTCATGCAGATTTTGTCATTGTTTGGTTTTATTGAAATTGTCCACTTGAAGGAAAAAGGCTCTAGAATGCCTTTAATAATTTTCTGAACTAGTCTGGGACTTAACTGTCTTTAGATAACAAAATTCTGGCCTCATGGACAGAGTTACTGTATTTGCCTTGAAACAATGTCATTTTTGATCAGCATTGATAAATCTTATAATACTGATGGATTTTCACTGGTGTCTCTTGACACCTCATTTAGTCTTCTGACAGTTCTCTGTTTTCTTGATATTTCCTTTCCCTAAAATGCTGTTAAATTTAATGGCAAAGCAAAGCTTGGTTTCTGCCTTATTTCAAAACTAATGTAACAGAATGTGAATATGTGAATTATTCTGTGTGCATTCATTGCTTTTCCTTTTCTTTAATCACAGTGTCCAGGGATACATCTTCATCTGCATGTGACTATTCTTCATTCAGCTTGCCAAAGCCTTCTGTGACCCAGAAAGCTGCTCCTGTGAAAAAGGATCCACCTAAAGAGAAATCAAGTCAGTATGTTTCAGGGATTTTTAACAGTCCTGTACCAAGGCAGAGTTCCCCATTCTGGACTTGTTTGACTGCAGCTTCCTTTCCTAATGTGACACCAGATTAATGCCAGAGAAAGAAAAGGGTCCTTCTGGAATAATTTGAGGGGTTCTGCTGTAACTGCAGCAGGAGTGTCTAAAATTGTCTGATTTTTCAGCTCCTGATGCCTCTCTGAAGAAGAGGAAGCCTCGTTCTATTCTGCCCTTCAGCACATTAATGGATCACAGATCAAAAGAAGAATTGCATCAGGACTGCTTGAGGCTGGCTGCATGCCTGAAAACTAAAGGTATCAGTATAAAATTCAAAATACTTAAAGGGTAGGTGCTCTCAAAATCAAGTGTTCAGGGACTTGACTTCAACCACAGCACATTTTTAAAAATCATCACCTTTATCAAAGGGAATGACTTGGTGTGATATCAAACTTAGATCTGAGTGTTGACCAGCAAATTATTAAATCTACTGTACAGGAAAGAAAGTAGAAGACAGAATTATTTGCCAGCATTTGAGTGCTACAGTGACTTAGCACGTTTCTGTTCCCAGCTTTGTGTTAAATCCTAAATATTCATTCTTATCTGGTTTAGATATTAATGAAGATGTGTCCCCTGACCTCAAGGATTGCATCCACCTGGGGCTGTTCACAGACAGGGATTCTCTGCACAAGATGATTGATATGGAAGGTAAGTGGCATAAAGAATATGTCCACTATAACTGGTATATTCAAGTAGAAAACAAATTGGGAAAAATGCTTGAGTTTTCTTTCTTGTGGATTACAGTCTAGGATTAAGAATGAAGCTCTGTGTGAGAAGAATATTCATCTTTTTCCCAGATAATTTTACATCTTTCAGATGCAAACCTGCCTTATCTTGAGCTTGAATGATTTCCCTTTTGCCAAGCTATTTTTCTGTGACAAATGATGCTGTTGCCCTCATCCTGATGGGAAATGTGTTTGCTTCCAACAGGAAAGCACCACTTGGAGAATGGGCATGCAGAGCTCTTCCAGCAGCTCATGCTGTGGAAAGGAGACATGAAGGGTGTCCTCCAGGCAGCTGCTGAGAGGGGGCAGCTCACAGACCAGCTGGTAGCCATGGCACCCATGGGTAGGTTTGCTCTAGCACCGCATGAACTGCTGGGATTGGCTGCCAAAGGTCCCCTCATTCTGGTGGTTCTGGACAGAAACTCAGGAATTAGTCCTTTGTGATATGATTAGCAGTCCTTACAGCTTGCTGCTGGTTTAAATGTGCTTTTAAGTTACTTGACTGGCAGTGAATATTCAAGCCTTAGTTTTACCCTGCTTCATTGACTTGTGTTAGGATGGTTAAGAAATAAAAACTAACCTGAGGCAGAGAGGTACATATTGGAGAAACCCAGTGATGGTACCACCCAGGAATTCTTCCAGTCATAAAACTGCCTCCAATGGTGTTGCCTTCTCTTTTGCAGTTGGATACCAGGCCTGGGTTTGGACAGTGGAAGCCTTTGCCAAGCAGCTGTGTTTTCAGGAGCAATATGTGAAGGCTGCCTCCCATCTCCTGTCCATCCATAAAGTCTATGAGGCTATTGAGCTCCTGAAAGTGAACAATTTTTACAGGTTGCTGAATATTTATGTTTAGCACTTTATCTGGGTTTTTTTTTTGTGGGGTAGATTGAGCATTTTGGTTCACTCTTTGCACACAGATTAACTTTTCTGTCTGGTTTCCCTTGTGTGCATTAGGGAAGCCATTGTAATGGCCAAGGCCAGGCTGAGACCAGAAGATCCAGTTCTGAAGGAGCTCTACACCAGCTGGGCAGCTCTGCTGGAGAAAGATGGCCATTATTCCATGGCTGCCAAATGGTGAGTGCTACTGGGGGGAAGACAGAATTGGTTCCATGCCCCAAACAAAGAAGGTTCTTGGTTTTGTATCAGTTGAAATCTGTTAACTGGTCTGGTCGTTGGTTGTCTGAGGTGCTTTCTGAGCCTGATCTCACAAAATTTCCTCTCATGTAGGTGGGAAGAGGAGCTCCAGAGAGCAGTTTAGAGCAGAAAGTCTAAATGGCATATTGCAATAAAGCCATCTCTTTCCACTGGAAGTTTTTGAAAATTAGTTTAGCAAGACTAAGATTAGGTTGTCTACAAAAAGGCTGTGTGAGATTTCCAACCTTTCCACTGGAAACATGCAGTGCAGCAGTTCATCTTGATTTTCTTGAAGCCTTAGCTAATACCCTGATCATTGGGGTATCCTGCTCCAGCTGGAGTGTTTTAACTCTGTGACTACCAAAATTACTAACACCTCTTGAAATCTTTTGGCTGGAGTAGTGTCCTCTGCTTGATGCTGATTTCAGTTCTGGCATTTTTTGGGTCTCTCACTTGTGAAAGGATTTGAATGAAACCCAGAGAAATGCAGTAGGGACAAACAGCTGTATATAACCCTTGTCTCCTGAATCTGTTTAGTTTTATTGCTCATCCAAGCCATGTGTGGCATGCAGACCACCAGAGATTTCAGTGCTCACTTTTAGGCTGTGTGACTTCCCCTTTGTGGCTTTGCATCAGATTCTTCACCATATGTCTGTAGTAAACTTTGATAAGAAAAAGTGATGAGAGCTTTGAGAACCTGTGGAAAATCCAGGGTCATCTTCATTTGTATATTTGTGCTACTGTGTTACAATACAACTTAAAAACTATTTTAGTACCAATCAACTTGTTTTGCTCTTTTTCAGTTATTTGGGAGCTTCCTCACCCTATGATGCAGTTAAAGTGTTGTCAAAAAAGGGGGATGTGGCATCTCTTAAAACTGCTGCTGAGCTTGCTCTGATATCTGGGGAGGAGGAGTTGTCAGCAACTTTGTCTTTGAGATGTGCCCAAGACCTGCTGTTATCCAGGAACTGGGTGGGAGCTCAGGAAGTCCTTCAGCAGCATAAAACTTTATTTGTGAGTCTGGTCCTTTCCTTTCCACCTTCTTCAGTGTTGTCTCTCTACAGATTAACATAACTTGGCACCAGTTCTCATTTTTTAATAGTCTGCAGTTGGTCCTTTGGGCTGGTTTTGCCTCAAAATATTTTTCTAGGAGTATATTGGAATGGCCCTATGGAATGCTCATGGTGAGGAGGCATGTAGACTCTGTGCTTGCTGTTGTATGGGAGGTTGTAGAGAAAAGTGGGATTCTTGTAATACTGATCATGAAAAGGAAGAAGTGAAGTATTTGCTATTTATATTAAAGGAACAAATGAGCCAACTGCAAGTCCAGCTGCTGGAGGCTTAGATTTGAAATTTGAAATGTTTTTGTGGACTGAGAAGCAGGTGGCTACCTTGGCTTGAGGTTTCCTTCTGACTTCCCTTAGGCTCTGTCACCAAGAAGCTGCTACCAGATATGATGTTCTGAAGTCACTCTACCTGCTGTGGTCAGCAAGGGATTGTTTTTATGGTTGCAACAGCTCAGTGATTTTTTTTTCCCTCCTTGTTAAAGGGACAGAGACTGGTTTTCTGCCTGAATGAGCTGCTCTGCAGCTGCCTCAGTGAGAGGAATCCCTGTGAGAGAAAGAGCCCTGTGCCCCCCTGTTACCACAGCTGGGAGCTGAACAGAGAGGCCCCATTTCTGGACATGGTGACACAAGTGTGGCAGAACGTGCTGGGCATGGACACCACTGAAAAAGCAACCTGTGCACAGGAGCAGCTTGGCAGGATTGAGCATCCTCCTTCAACCAGCAACACACACCCAAAGCAGGTAAATGGATTTTGATTTGTGCAGGCACAAATCCTTACTTGGGGATGGGCAGTAAACCCAGCCACTGTGTGGTGTTGCAGCAGCCATTCCCAGGGAACTGATGTCTGCACCCTGCTGCAGGATGGGGTTTTAGTCTGGGAGAGGGATGATCAGCTGCTGGGACAGCTTTGTGTAGCACCAGTTTGTTTCTGTGCAGGGTAAGAGCTGACATAGCTCTTAGGGGTTAGAATCAGCACTGAGGTCACTGAGATGTGCTGGATGGGAGTGACTGACAGAACTGAGTAGTCTCAGCAGTGATTCTGTTAGGGGAGGAAGGGCTGCTTGTTGTCAAATTAGTTTGCAAGGTCTCTCCATAGGCTGGTGCTCCTGCAGCTCTTCTCTGTGACCACAGTGAGTCACTGCTCCCCCTTCTCATCTGTTTGCTAAGACACAGGCAAGCACAGTGGCTGATTTTACAGCTCCAGGTGATGTAGAAATGCTCTATCACCTGCACGAAGGAGACTGTAAATTGCATTGTCACTAAAATTACTTTTGGTCAAGTCATGTGCTTCTGGGCTCTTCTACAATTGTCCTAAGTTCACACTTTGCAGTAAAACTGTTAACTGTGCTCTCTGGTGCTTCCTTTAGGTGCTTTTCCATATCTCTCATGACCTGGCCCTTGCAGCCCTGAGCTGTCACTTGGGTATGTGGGATGAGGCAGTGAAAAGTATTCTTGGAGCTGTGACTCGCAGTTTTGATGCTGGGAATTTCACTCTGATGCAGGAGATTTGCAGTATCATCCTTCCTGAGGGTGAGTCTCTCCTTGTGTCTCTTCTGGCACTGACAGGGCTCTTTCCTGCCAGCACAGCTGTGTCCATTTATGTTCCAAAATAATGTTTGGAAGCAGCAAGACATAGGCATATCTGTGGAAACTTGTGGAATTTCGCTAGTGCAAAGGCCACTGGGCAATGAAAATGCCTGACTGTGGAAGGAAGCTCAGCTGTGTCACCTGGTGGGAGTGATGTAGGAAACTGAGTGAATTCTCTTCTGTGAGGGAGATATTGGAATGCTGTGTTCATTTCATAGCAACACATACTTCAACTTGTCCTCTATTCTTTGCAGGTTATGCAGTGCATTTATGTTGTGGCTTGTGATTATGTGACTCTTGTGTTTTGCAGCTTGAGACCAAGGAAGTTTGCTGGAGCTGATGAGAGCATTTTATCTAGAACAGAGTAATTTGTTCACAAAGATGCCAAAGATGTTTTTACTTTCATAGTTTGTGCACTGCTCTGCCAGCATCTGAGTAGATCCCTGATTTGGGTTTCCAGGCTTTCCTGGTTCATTTACCAGATCATTGCCTTTGGAAAGTTCCATGAACTATTTGTAATCCTTTTCTCATTATTAGGCTGTGATGACCTGAGAGACAAACTGGACAGCACAAATTCTCAGAGCATGGATGCCTGCAAGAGTCTGGAGGGCTTTGTGGCTTACAGACAGCTCTATGACCTGTGGTGGAACTCACCCAAAGACTCCCTTGGCCTGCAGAAGGCTGTGTTGGGTCCCAGTGAGCAGACAGCTCTTGAGAAGAGCTGTGTTTCAGGTGACCCAGCCCCTGAGGATATGGTTCAGCCTGCAGCTGAGATGGGTGAAAACCTCTGCAGTACAACTGAAGTTTCCAAGTGTGAGACACAGAGTGACTCAAGAACTGATTCAGTTGATGTGGCAGACAGACAGTCAGCACTGAAGGGTTGCCAAGTGCTCCTTTCAGAAGAGATGGCTGCCTTGCAGAACACCCAGAGGGACATAGCTGAGGTCCAGGAGACTTTAGCAGAGATGATCCGCCAGCATCAGCAGCAGAGGAACAATCTCCAGGAAAACACAAATGGAAACAGCCAGGGAAGCAACCTGGAACAGAGTTCAGAGACTGAATCAGACAAACCATGCTCTGACAGCAACCAGATGAATTGGTAAGACTCAGCACAGGAATGAGTGTGTTGAAAAGTGTTGCTTTTTTGTGTGTTTGTGCAGGAAGTTCCTTGCTTTGCCTAGACTGCCTCTAATCTCCAGCCCATCACCCAGGAACACTTGAATATACAGCTCAGAAATCTTGCATTTCCCCTGGGCTGAACCACCCCATGCATAAGCTCAGTGCAGCTGAGCAGTTTTGTGATGCCTGAGGTGTTGTTACAGTGAATAAACAGGGCAGCTTGAAAAAGGGAGGATAATGAAAAGGCTGAGCAATGATCTCATAGTTCTGGTTTTTTGTTGAACATTGGTTTGAGACTTTGGCAAGAATGAGGTAGAGCATAAAACAGTCAACCAGTTCTCTCCTGTGCTCCTTGTCCAGGAGGGAGGCTGCACAGTCACCTAACAAAAGAGTTACTCATGACACCTGCTCTTCTCTTGACAGCAAAGATGAAGCAAAGCAACCAGTTACACTCCCTGAGCTCACAAAGCAGCTTCTGAAAGCAAAGCAGAAATTAGCTGAATTCCCAGACAATTTAAAGGTAAGTTTTCAGAAGAGCCATTGCAGTTCTGAAAAAAGTCATTCTGTAAGGGCAGCATTATCACAGAATCCCTTTCACACAGAAAGGAACAGTGACATTCCTTGTGATCCTGTGGCAGTTTTGAGAGAGAACTGACACATGGCAGCAGGGTGGTGTTTTTCTTTCAATTATTTTCCCCATGCAATTGGAAACCAAAGATAAAACTACTGTGGGGGGAACTCAATGAGATATCCTGTATGGATCATCCCATGCATTTTAAGAATAATCCCTTGCTACTCATGTATGAAAAGAATTTATAAACAGTGAAATCAAAAATTTAAACTATAAAATAGCCTATATAGTTTAGGAACTGTAGAAAGTATATGTAACACATTCAAAAACATGTAACCATGGTGATTGAGCAAGAGAGGGCAAACCTGGATAAATGTGAAGAGAAAATGCATCTGACTCCTGGCTGACTGTTCTGAAAAGGCTACAATGCAGTGTCTTTAGAGAGCTGCCTGATTATGTTGAACTCTGTAATATAAACTGTGAACATCACCTTGTGGTCCTTTTTTTGCAGGTCTTCCCATTCCCTGACGTGCTGGAGTGCTGCCTGGTGCTCCTTCACCTGGGATCCCAGTGTCCCCCCGAGCTGCAGGAACAGGCTCTGGCTCTCCTGAGGAAACACAGTGGTGCTGGTGTTTACAAAAAGGCTGGCAGGAGATTCTTGACATGACATTTGAGACCAAAGTGTCTTCCTTGAGCTGCCTCCAGCTACTGAACACTAAGGCTGCTCTTTCTTCAAGTGAAGGCTTCTTTTGATGGCTGTGGCTGTTACTGATACAAAATGTCAGGTTTATACACATCCACTTTTGCTCATCCACTGATACTTATTTAAGGAGACTGTTAGAAAACTGAAAAGCAGTAGTGAACTGTAATAACTGATTTTTGTATAGTTTTTTTTTATTTGTTGGACACTATGCTATTGAAAGCTCTTGCAGTTTATATGCAAGAGAAAGTTTTGAGCAGCTGTGTAGTCTTTCAGCAGAGGAGGAAGAGCTGCCCTCAGGAAAATCAATGGTTTCTGTAAGCAAACTGACCCTTAGGCCAGTATTGTTCTTAAAAGCTGTGTGAGTTTATTTTCTCTCCTTTAAATAAAGTCTTCTATCACCATGAATTGGTATTTAATTTGATGTATAGAAATAAGTTCTCTAGAATGGTGCTATTCTAGAAAGTACCAAAACCAGTCTTGGATTTTGCAGTCTTGAACATGCAGTATTTTGACCAGTCTTACAGCTTACTTAAAGGCTTTGTCTGTCTTGTTAGAAAAAGTAACTTCTATGAAGAGCACAAGGGTGCATAAGCCTTAGTGAACACAGCATCTGTCTTAGTCATTTTTAGAAGCAAGGTTTTTTAAATGCAGCAAAAAAAGTTGATGGGGAAAGTGTGCATCATGAATGGAGAAAGTTTCAAGGACAGTAAAGATCACTGTTTAAGAATTAAAACGAGGAGTGATGGATTTTTAGATCAAAAGCTGTTCCAGATTCTTCCAGCCAAAATGCAAACTTAATCCTGACAGATTTCCTGCTTCAAGCTGAGTAAAGCCTCAGAACAACTTTAAGAGCAGCAGGTGAAAGCCAGGGGTTAGACTGAAACAAGATCACTGATTAAACACATCTACAGAGGAAGTGTTGCCACCAATTTCAATTTGCTAAATTCCTTACAAAGCACCTGAAAACCAGGCGGGGGAGCCAGTGCTTCACCAAACTGCCTTCTGCACTCAGAGCCACTGGAGTTTAGATGAACAGAAAACTTCACACACAAGTTTGTCCTTTTAAGTGGCCACTCTGCAGCATAGGAATACTGCACCAGAGTGAGCTGTGCTGAGAGAGCAGCAGGGAGAGAACCAGCTCTGCCAGAGCTCTCCAGCTCAGCTCTCCTCAGCTACTGTACAAGAAGCTCCAAAGACATTTCACTAAATGGTAAAGGAAACAAACTTCAGCATCTTCAGGCACGTATCTCCCAAATTCAGATTCCAAAGCCTCAACTGTGGCAATTCTAGTGCTTGATGGAAAATCCAAAACAAAGCCTGGTTTAAAAAAATTTATTTTATAAAAAATAAAAACTAGTCTTTACAAACATTTCAAATACCAGCTCTAAACCTCAACTCTTTAATATTGGATTAAGCTTGTTCAAAATGCCAGACAAAGTCTTAAAAATTTTTAAGTTTGACATGTCCAAAAGGGTTTGTTCTTTTAAGAAATGTCATTACAGAGCTGTTAAAAAAATACTATAGAATGTTTTTCAAAGTCAGAATCCCAAGTTCTTCATCCTCTTAACTACTTTTCAGGTGTTTATAATGAAAAAGACCCAGAAACTCAGGAAAAAAATCAGAAACTCTGTTTTACCTGTTAAGCATATTGTAAAATTAGGGGCTGGAGAAGCAGGGGGGAGAAGAGGAACAAATATTTGTCCATGCTGACCTAGTTGTGTTGCATGAGATGAATAAAACTTGTAGGTTTAAGTCAAAGAAAACTGAAGTCATAGTATTGGTCCAATCCCCTGTCAAAGGTGAACTTTTGGGCCTCTGAATGTATTTCCAGAACAGTTCCTTAATACCCATAAGAACAAAGCTGAGGCTTAGCATGGGTCAAAGCAGAGAATTAGAAACTAAGGACTGCTGATCAAATCAGCTCCATTAATCTCCATTCCCTCTGTTGTTAAAGCAAATCTCTGAATATTTTTAGCTGCAAGGATCATTTTTAATGTCATCTGTTCCCAAACCTCTGCAGTGATCAAAGGGAGCAATTTCCAGAGACAGATAAAATAAGCCACACATGAGGTGAAGCTGTCACCCTCACAACATGCAGAAGTTTTAAAATAAGCTTTATAAAACACAAATTGCAAATTTGCGTGGGTGTCTGTGTCCATTTTCACTGCATTTCCCAACCCTCAGCTCTACCCAATATTCTACAGGTAAATCTTCCTTGCAGATTCTGTACAGTAAAAAGAGGAAAAAACCAGAGGTATACACAGTAGATTCTGTCCTTTGCCCTTGGTATTAAAAATATAGCAAACCACAAATGCTGGCATTAGGAAATCAGTCAACTCTTCTGGGTTTCAAAGGAAAATGCAGCTCTTCAGCAAAACTGCAAGGCTTGGTGCAGCCTGTGTACTGGAGATGCTTTTTGTTTGAGACACTGTTTAGGGAAAATGGTTGAGGACAGCAGCTGCCAAAATGGTAAACATGTTCTGCTGAGGGGCACCGCTCATCACGGCTGCATGTTGTTGATAATGGCCAAAATGCTCATTTTCTCTTGGGCTGAGTCCACATCTTCATTTTGTTTCTGAGCCACTCCTGTGCCAAGGCCATACAGTCGTCCACAATACTTTGCATCATCAATTGTATCCTCAAAAAACAACTGCAGATTAAAAAAAAAGAGAGAAACAGGTATTATTTAATTGTGCCTCTAAATCAGAAAACATCCAGTGTTAATTAACAGCTCATTTGAAATCAGCCACCTCCAAGATGGAGTGTACAAATTCAAATAAGCAATGAAAGGAGAGTAAACAGAACAAGTCTGTGCCAATATCATCCTGATAGTGTGAAGTGTGATGGCCACAAGGCTCAAAAATCCCAAACCAAAACAAACAACACGTTATCCATGTTGACATTTATGGACAGAAAGTGGAGAAGCAAGAACACTGCAGTACCTCTTTCATTCTGAAAAATGCCATTCCTGTGAGGAGAGAGTCTGATCCTGCCTGGTGTTGTCGTCCAATTCGCTGCAAATCCAGCTGGTCTGCCACTTCCTGAAGGCCACCCTGCAAAGAGAACAGAAGAGATTTTATTTTGGAAGATTCATCTCTTGCCAAAATTGCCACATTTCTCCAAAACACGAGGGCAAACAGGGTATGATGAACCAATGCAGATCTCAACAGTACCCACCCTCCAGCTGTGAGTGAAACCCAGTGGGAAATGGTGTTCAAGAGTGCACAAATAACTCTCCTCAAATTTAGGTGCCTTCTTTGTCTGTTGCAAATACTTGAAATAACTGTGGGTACATTCATAGGTTACACAAGCTGGGCCTTTCCCTCCCTTTACTCAAGGGTGTGATTCAGTAGATAAATTACCTTTCAACCCTCTTACCAGTTAAGCCATGGAGTATTTCATGTAAAAGAAATACCCTTGCATGGGAAACATAAATATGCTGAATAATAATTAGCCTCTGATAAACAAACCAGAAGGCTGTGGCAATGTCCCCTTTATAATAAACACATTGGTAAGTCTGAAACTGGGGAGGGCAGGATCCATTAGACACAAACTGTGTCTCAGGTGCTTCTGTGTCACTACTTTTATACACATTCCCATTTTAAGACAATATATGCAGCAGTTCTGCCACTTGTATTCCTGTACATGCACAGTGTTGATACTCATCACCTGCTTGCTGGGGAGATAAAAGTACCTTGAGGTTTTTGCAGCTCTTCATTAAGTACTTCACATCATAGATAGACGGGAAGAAAAGGTTTAAGATATGGAAAAATTCATGTTCCTCTTCTGGTAACCTGGAGTCTGTCAACAACTTCACCATGTAGCCAAAGTCATAACCACTGAAAACAAAACCATAGAGAAAACCAGGTAAGCAGGCAGTACCTAAAACCCAAGGTACTGCACCTCCTTTTTCAACAGAATTTTACTTGCTGTGCGTTTCAAGCCTTAACATTTTGTGACATTCAAAAAACTCTAGATCTCAGCCAGAACTCATCCTGATTTTCTATGTCAATGCAGAACTTTGGGATGCTCCCCAAGTGCCCTCACTAGCCTTTTGTGGAGCAGCTAAGCCATTGGGAAGAATACACATTTCTTCCCAACTGTGTATATTTCTGTAGCTAAGGGCAATACAGAAAAGAAACCCTGCAAGTATCTGTTGAGACAGAAGGAGGTGATGGCAAGTCCTTTCATTTCTGATACCATGTTGGACCAGAGGCTTCCTGATCAAGTTGGTTGAGATGCTACAAGAAAGATATCTTAACCACACAGGTGGAAGTTCAGAGCACCACCAACATTGTAAGGAAGAAGAAACAAAATTCTCTACAATGCATTTACTAAGTGCAGAAATCACATTTCAACTTCTTCAAGAGGGAGAATGTAACAGCAAAAGGATTCACAGGCAGTCAGAAAGTCAGACCATGAAGTGTCCTTACTTCTTAAACTTGGCCTTCATATCCTGAAGCTTATTTTAAGAACTGCAGGACTGATAATTTCTCTCCTTAATATCTGTCAATCTCCATGGAAAATGCAGAGAATTAAGAAGGGTCAGTGAGCATCCTGGACCCACCTGTGGAAGGACAGCCATTTCACACTGTCACTGAGGACAACCCCCGACGTCATGAGCAACTCAGCAAAGTGCAGGGTGTCAATCCCTTCCTCTTCATGCTTCTGGAACTGCAGCCCAGAGCTGGCAAGGAGGTCTATGGAATCCTGAGAGTACATGTCTTCCCTGAAGGAAAAAGAAAAAGCAAGTTTGCACTCAGGGTGCTGCCAAGACAAGCTCATTTTAGAAAAATTCTCCCCACACTATGTCAAGAATCAGACTAAGCAGTAGGAAGGATACTTCTGGGTTCCAGTTTGTCCCTCTAGAAAATTCAAACTGGCTCAGTTTCAATACCCCTACTGCAGCCTCCTACAGCTGTAACAAGCTATTCTGTGATCGTAACTAGTCAACACTTCCATTGCTTGTGCAAATTCCAAAGATTCCAGCTCCATAACTGACTGTTTTGAACAATGTCCCTTCTGCAAGGCGAAGGGAAGCACCACAGATGAAGCCCAGAGGAAAGGGGAGTTCCCCCAAACAGGAAGATGTGCAGCTCTAAAGCACTGACCATCATTCCTGTCTACATTTTTCCTTTTCGCTCCACAGCATGCACCACCTTATCAGCACCTCTACTTCCATCTCTGGGAGTACACAGAATTGCATCATCCTTGATTCAGGAAGCAGGACAAGAATGATGTGCTTGGTGGAGAGCTGAGCAGGAACCTGACTTCTTTACTGGTTTGTGTCCTTTGAGGGGGAGGAAACACATAGAGCCAAGTTCTACCAATATGATAACTCATTTAAATGAAGTGATCACACAGCAAAAACCACTTCACTCTGATTTCAATAACTGTAAGAGGCTCACAAATTTGTGGAGTAAATAGTGCAACTTTTGGGGTCAAGAACTGGGTGATCTGCACATAGTAGCTACAAATTCTTGTAATGCCTTCCAACAACAGTTTCATAAAAATAGATTGATTTCCTCTACATATGTGGTTTTGCCAGATAAACCCTTTCTTTATTTCCAGACAGCTCTAGTGGCAATTATGCTGAGTTGATCTTTATAATTACAGGGGAAGGGATAATGAAACTTGATTCAGCTGCAACCCAGGATATTACAGTATGGAGGAGACAAGAACTGCCACACTCCATTTAACAAGATTCATTCTCCTGAACAGATGTGATGATTACACCAACATGCTTTTACATCCCAGCTTATACTTAAGCATGGATTTGTAAAGAAGTCTTTTTCTTTTTGATGAGACCAGCACATCCATTTATTTTTAGCAGAAAGAGATGGAGTTTTACAAATATATATATATATATATATATATATATATATATATATATATGAAGTTTCAAACATTGGTCCAGAATAAAAAGGCACACAAAATTATGAAGAGAAAATGTAATAAGGATAGAATTTTAGAATTCTAAATTTTAGAACTTAGACTCTGACCTCCAGATACACTGTTAACTCCTGGCACTCCAAAATAGGTTCCCACTAGTCAGTACTAGAATCTGGATCCTTATTGCTCAGAAGCAGCCAGCAATGATGAGCACATGGACACCAGTATTTGCCAAAGGAAAGCATCACCCCAGCAGAAGGAACAGGAAATTAATGCCAAGCCCAAAGACTCACGTGAGGTTGAATTTGAAGTTGAACTGCCAGGTGTTAATGCCAGAAGGATATTCCCCCTTCTCATTTGTGAAAGTCAGGCCCAGCTGGATGATTTTCAGCAGGTCGACGTTGCAGCGCAGGAGCTGGTACTGATAATCGATGGAGCTGCGGAATTCACCGATCGGCCTCACCACCACGCCCGGGAACTCCGTGTCCTGGCACACAGGGAAAACTGAGCTTCACCTTGGGTTCTGCCAGGAGTCATCATTAGCACTCTGTTAGGACAGCCCAGACAGTGAAAACCTTCACTGCTTCTGAGGAACACTCAGTGCCTACTTTAACAAAAACTACGGTCAGACAAACGCACCTCAGCAACAGCAGCCGACTGTTAGATGAAAAATCATCTTTTGGATGAAAAACTTCCTACTCAGGCAGAGACTGTGTGCTGTCACCAAACTGCTGAACACAAAACTGCCACACTGCTTCTACCCTCAGATTGGGTCACTGAGCTTCTACCGACTACACACAAAATCTTTCACAACAAACCCAGTGCTGTGCACCTGACACAATCTCTCCCTTGCCCAAGAGGTTTATCTGTCTACTCTTACAGCACAGTCACCCAAACAAATCCTAAGAACACTTTCAGTGAGACTGAAAAGAAGCAAAAAGTTCATTTCTCATTGACAAACGTTAACAAAAAAATCATATTCACTTCCACAGCTGAATTTGACACCAAAATCCCACACACTCTGCAAAGGCACCCGTCTTTTGCCACACTCTTAATGAGGACTCCTCAAAACTTGAGGTTCAGTGTTCCTAAGCAAAGCTGGCAGAACTTACAGTATCACAGCTAAAAGCAGTTCTTTATCTAACACACTGGGGTGCTGCCAAGCAGATTCAGACTTGTAAGAGCAGGAAGAGATTCCTCCCACCTGGGGGAGAGTATGCTCTTCTTAAATAAAGCGTTCTGAACATATTGTCTTATCTACAGCCAGAATATTTTTCTTCCCTAAGAATCAACATCTGCCCTAATTAGACAGGAGGCAGCCCAGCTGGCTAGCAGTCACTTGCAGGCCTTTTGACCTCCAGTCCCATGGCATCCTCTATAATCAAATGGAGAAAAACAATCAAAGGATTTAAACCCAATTGTGACTTGTTTCATTTTCCTGTTGCACAAACTAATACACTATGAATAGCTAAATACCAAATAAATTCAGGTTTTTAAGTTGGTCTCCCTCCTCCCCTTCTTTCAATCAATCCATACTCAGCACTGCTTGTATTAAATTCTGGAAAGCTACAAACAGCTTTTTATTTTTTCACTTCTTCTAGTTCAGTTTGACTGGGGGTAGGGAGAAATCATTTCTCACCCAAGAATCAACTTATCCACAACCCCAAAAAATCCCTTGACTAAGGGAATTAGGTCAAGTATAAAACATTTACCATGGCAATGTAGCTGTAACTCAGGACAATCTCCCGAATTTTCCTCATCTCTTCCTCCAGGTTGTTGGCCCATACTTCACAGATAACCTGGCTGTTCTCTGCAAGGGCTGCTGGCATCTTGCAGGGACCAGAAAAAAGGCAGCTGATGCTGAACTCAAATGACCGTGCAGGATCACAAGCTGTGCAATCTTATCAGTGTGCTGCATTAAAGAGATAAATAAATATATTTTAAGTGAAGGAAGAGTGACATGTGAAAAATGCTCTGTAGGAGTCAGTCACTTCCATTTTCACCTTGAAATAACCCATTTAAAGTTTACACCAAATTTTCTTGCTTTATCACTTTCTGTAAACATGCTGAATGAAATCTAGAGCATCTTTTCACAATATAAGAGCAGATGCACAACCAACAGTCCAGTTATTTATGTAAAGAATCATTATCCCTATCTTCCTTTTCCTGGCATAAGCTTTGACACTTTGGGCACAAGATGTACAGGCATTGAATCCTCATCTGTAACCCTCAACTATTTCTCCATCCCTGGAAGTGTTCAGGGCCAGGCTGGATGGAGCTCTGAGCTGGTCTAGTGGAAGGTGTCCCTGCCCACAGCAGGGGGGTGGAATGAGATGATCTTGAAGGTCCTCTCCAATCCAAACCCCTCTGTGATTCTGTGATGAAGACAATTGCTTAAACACAATAACAGAATGCATTTGAAAGAACACTCATTGGCACGAGGTTTATGGGTATGAATATCTAAAGGAGGGTGCCAAGAAGATGGAGCCAGGCTCATCTTGGTGATGCCAGGACAAGAGACAATGGGCAGAGAGTGATGCACAGGAAGTTTCTCCTGAACATGAAGAACATGAGCAACAACTGTGCAGGGACTGGACACGGGAACAGGCTGCCCAGAGAGGTTTTGGAGTCTGCCTCAATGGAGATATTCCAGAACTGTCTGGACTCAATCCTGTGCCACACGCTCTGGGGTGGCCCTGCTTGGGCAGGGAGGTTGGACCAGTGACCCACTGAGGTCCCTTCTAACCCACTCTGGGATTCTGTCCTCTGATGTAACTGGGGCCACACTGCAGCGGGTGTTTCACTGGCACACCGGCAGTGTCAGCAGTGTCACAGCCCGGCTGAGCCCCCGGCCGGAGCCCCTTTCCCGCACTAACACCGGCGAACCGCTCCCAGGCGTCTGCAGGAGGGCTCCGCCTCAGCCGGGCCGGGCCCTGCGCCACAGTTACCGGGAGCGCACCGCCACAGCCCGGCCCGGCCCGGGGGCACCTCAGGGCCCCCTCACAGCCCGTGGGCGGCCGGACGCGGCTCACCGCGGCCGAGGAACGGGAGGGCCGCTGTCCGCGCCACCTCCCCCTTAACCCCAGCGGTAGCCCTGCACCCTCAGTGCCCGTCCCGCTGCCGGTGGCGCTGCCTGCCTGCCTGCCCGCCCGGCCCGCTCCCCGGTACCTCCCGGCAGCCGCGGCCGGGACGCGCCGCTCTCGCCCCGCGCAGCCGCGATAGCTCCGAGTGGCCCCCGCCTCGAGGGGCGGCGCTTCCGGGTCTCGCGCCGCTTTGCCTCTCGCGAGAGAGAACGAGGCATGGCGGAGCGGGCGGCGCGCGCGGTGGGGCGGGGCGCGGGAGGGGGGCGGGTACGTTACTGCGCGCGGCCGCGGTGCCCACACTGCGCATGCGCCTAACCATGGCCGGCTCGTTTCTCCTCCTCCTGTCCCCCCCCCCTCGCAATCTAATGGGCTCGGCCGGGGTCCCCGTGCTGCAAATGGCGGGCGAGTCCAAACTCCGCGGGAGGAGGGGGGGGAGGGATGAGGGAGCTGGGTGTCTGCGCTCCTTGAGGGAAGCGTCGCCATAACACCCAGCGGGGCTGGGGTGGGCTTCCAGCATGGGGAGCCCCCAGCACCCCCATCCCTTGGGACACGGGCTGCGCCGGGCCCTGGCTGAGCGTCCCCGAAAGAAGCAGCGGCCGCCCCTCCCTCACCAAGGGGAGGTGAGGGGGTCCCCGGGTCGGGGTTGGGCCCGAGCCCCCCGGGGCTCCCAGGCCAGGGTGGGAACGGGGTGAGGGTTCGGGTTCCAAGGGCGATTTCCTAAAGCCCAGAGAGCAAACGCTGCTCTCCTGGCACGCCTTGCTCCTACGCTGTAGTGCCCATCAAGCTCATTAATGGAGCAAGATCTGCCTCTTCCTGCAGGGGCTTAGAAGTTATTTAAGTTCCTACTGCACCTGCCGACTTTTAGTCTGGCTTCTCCTGTTCCAGGAATGGAATTTAAGTTACGTTAGCAACAGAAGGTTGTAGCTGACTGGTAAAGCAGCTACGGCTTGTGTAACGCGGCTGCCAACACTTGCTGTGCGGCTGATGCTGATGGCAGATCGGCAATTCATTTGGAAGCTCGTCTACTAATTAAACTTAGATAGTATTTCCTTCATTTTAGACTGCCATCCTTCAGGATGGGGTTGCGTCTGTTGTAAAATATGTATCTGCCTCTATAAATATATATGTTCTGGTACTGGATTGTCTGCCCACCATATGGGAGTCTTTCCCTGAATCTCGGCTACTTGCCCGGCATTTTGATCAAAGTATCTGCAAAAGCAGATATTGGTATCTTTCACGTCAGACACCGTTCAGTGTCTCAGGTTTAATGTTCATGCCTCAGCAGAAATGTTGCCTTTAGAAAAGAAGAGGGTTTTTCAAGTGTTGCTGTGTTGAATGACCTAGCATCGTAGTACATTCCCTTTATTGAGCATTATTTTGATTCAGAGTTTATCTTCAGGGATGATAGAGAGTTACTGTTTTGCCTTAGCTCTGCAGTCTCTGGTGTTGTGCAATTTATGCAACATGCAATATGCTACACTGCCAGAAAGTAATCACCTTTCTTCCTGTGGTCAGTTGAGTCTGGGGTTTTGTACAAGGAAATCTGTGTTGTTACCAGATAAATTCAGCAGGCTGGATTACAGCACCCTGTAAATATAAGGTGAAATTTTTATTTCCCAAAAGAGTTCAGAGTCATTTTTCTTGCTCGTAAACCCAGTGCTTGAAGAGATGTTGAATCCAGGGGAAAAAGGAGGATGCATCTCCTCAGGCCACTGTAAATATCTGTGCCTTGGTACTGTAATAAAAATGTGTTGCAGGCAATAATCACCTGTGATAAATAACATTTGTAGCGTGTAAAAATTCCTCTGTAAAAAGAAAGCTGTTCAAGGATGTTTGTAAGCACCGGTGGGAAGAGCTGGAGACACATTTTGCTTGATGAGATCAGATTTTTTTTCAAAGATGACATGGCTAATAAAGATTCAGAATAGCTGGAACAGGCATGCTGCTCTTTAAAGAGTCCCATCATTTCTGTATTTGGAGGTTACCAAGGTTGCTTCCAGCTTCAGCACTCCAAAGGAAGTTTTGAAGAGTCCTCACATCTACACTGAGTGTAGAGCTGCATTATAAGGTGGAATAAAGGTATTTAACTCAATGTTTTCACTCTGGGCAGCTTGAGCTGCTTGTCCTGTTGTGCCTTTTCTTTAAAGCTTACTCACAGCACCACAAGAAAACTTGTGGGAATCTGAAAGGTGAATTCATCCTTCTGTTGTTGCACAGGTGCTCCCAAAGCAGCCACTGCAGTGCTAGGAGGTGGCACACACGCCCAGGTGAGAAATCTGGTTCAGAATGCAGGGAATTAGGCAGGGGGTGAGGTGTGCCAAGTTCAGATTCCTCTTCAGGAACTATCAGTATGGCCTTGTCCAGTCCCTGAAAGATAATTCATAGATTTTCCCCTGATGTTCCTCTCAAACAGTGAAACAACCAGTGACTACTACAAAAACTGTGGGGAGTGAACAAAGTTATATTATGAAGTGTCTGATCAAAAATCTTTTTTGCTCTGAAGAAATCAGACTTCTTGCATGGCTCAGCAAAGACTGCAGCAGCATTGGAGTGTCTGTGGTGGAGACACCAGCACAGGGCAGCCAGCAGGCAGAAGCAGCAGTTTGATCAGTGACAACCTGGGCTGGACACAAAATTGCAGCAGAAGATAAATGGCATTTACAACCCTATGACTAATGTGCTGAGCTGTCCCTATGGGTATGAATATTTCAGAGATCACCCATGCTGGAATTGAGCAGTGGTTCTAAAGGAACACTGAGGTTTGAAATTCACTCTTATCACCTACTATTGGCTGTTGGATGAACAGCCCTCCCCCTGCAAGCTCAAGTCAAAGATAGCTGAGGACATTATCCTTATGGCACCCTCTCTTGAGATGCTCATTTCCACTTCCTCCTCTGCACGTGAGTGAATAGTTTGAAGGAATCACATTCCTCCCCGTTGAGCCTGTTCTCTGTGATAAATGCCAATTAGTATCAACAGTTAAGAATTACAACTTCTGTCCCTACCAGGGAATAATTGGAATTAAGCAAGAGAAAGTGAGGATGGAAACACTAACAGTGCTCAACGCTGTTCACTCTTGCAGAGCTCTCTGCAGTTCCAGCTCTGCTGGCATGAGGTGTTACTGAGAAAGAGCATTTGTTGCTTCACCTGTGAAGGGCAAACAAGGCTAACTGTGAGGCAGAGGTGATATTCCCTGTTTTTCCTCCTGTGGGAGAATAAATCTGGAAAGTTATGATAGTAACACCCTCAGTTCCCAGAGCTTAGCTGGTAACAGGGCACTATTTATGGGCTAAGTAACAGATTGGGGCCACATTTGCATAAGAAAGATCGATGCTGCTGTAAATTGCATCTTGCTCTCTGCAATACCATAATTACACACTTTATGGTCTGTAAACATCATGTTTAAAGACAACTAAACCCAAGCACATGCTAACCTATGTGTGTCTTCACCTTACCCATGCAAGCAAAGCCTGTAACTGGTTGAGGGCACTGTGTAGCAACAGAGTTGGAGTAATTTTTAGACTTAGTACAACAACATGAAAACTGGACTGCTGTTTTTTTGCCAAATTCCACAGTAACCCTTATTGCTTTTAACAAATACACCTTGGACCCATTCAGTTGCACTGCAGTAGCTATTTTGTGCTCCAACCATGAGTTAGTGAATTATAAAAACTACTTATCTTTGGGGTGTTGGTGGCTTTTTTGTTCTCAGGTACAACAATGAAAAAACTTAGAGAGATGCAGAGATGTATTCCACGTGCTTAACTGAGTAACAGCATGCACATACACACGGGGAACACTGCCAGCACTAACAGTGACATGGCACTGGCTTCACATGACTTGTCTGGGAGGGGACAGGCAGCTCCTGCTTGGAAACACACCCCCAGTGCCCTTGCCTAAACCCTCATAAAGCTTTGACAGCAGTAATGAAAAGTGAGGAGTTGAACTCTGGGCTCTGAATAGACACAAAGGACCTCTCCTAGGCTACCATCAGCAGGTGGTGAGCAAAGAACAGGCAGCCAGAGTTCAAGGGTGCTTGAAAAGATATGATGGAGACTTTGAGGAAGTCATTAAAAGGCAATGTCGTGTCTGTGTGAAGTCCATTGTCATCTTTTCTAGGAAGAGGGTTTCCCTTAAAATTGTGCAGTGCTTGGTAGGACATCAAACACCACGACTGGTCCTGTGTCTGTCCACACAGAGGGGCTGATATGCAGCTGTTCAGGTGACCAGGTAAGTGCTCCTGTGTTCTTTGTTCTCTGTGTTCTGTACTTTCATGGATGGTCACAGCCTTTGCTCTCCCAGGAGCAGTTTTCCACTGTCTGTGCTGTATAAAGGTTGATTTCAGTGAGGTAAGAGCTACACCAGAGGCTTCTGGAGGAGGGCACAAGGAATCCCAGGGAGCTGGGCTGGGTGGGCAGCCAGTCCATCACAGCAGATGGAGCTGTTCTGAGCTGTGCCTGCCATGCAGGTCTGGCGGGTGGGAGAAGGATGCAGTGCAGGGAAAGGGCACCTGTGCTGCCTCAGCTTCAGGCTGCCTGGGCACCAGAAGTATAAGAGAACAGCAGGCATGAATAATAATTCACATGTTTAAAAAATGGGAAAAATACAGCAGGGGTTTTTTTCAGATTATATTGAGTATTTTAAAACATAACTTAGACAAAATAGCTTTTTTTCAGTACCAGAAGTGGAAAATTCAGTGAAAACAAGATCTGTGATTTAATGAACAGTTTTTGGGCAAATGAAGTTATACATTGAAATAATAATATAAAAATGTATTAGAATTCTTATTTGACTACTGTATGTTTCCCCTTTAGTATCAAGAGACTGATTGGAAAAGCAATTACTTTTACTCCAGGGTTGAGAATTTGCTTTGGATAAAATCTGGTGTTAACTAATTCGAAATAACTGGAAGGGAACTTTTGTTTTAGGCAGTACTAGTTCTAGCTGATATTTGGAAATAGCTGCAGGCAGCTGAGAGCTTCAGTGGTTGATTTGGGGCTGTAAAATATGCCAACATGAGAGCAGTGCCAAGCAGCTGAATGGCTTTTTTGTTTGCTGAAACAGCCATGGTTACATGAATGGTTTTTTAATGTATTTGGTGTATTCTGAATCAGGAGGGACATTATACAATAAAAAAAGAGGAGGTAATGAGATGTTGGGGAAAACCTACTCTATCCAAATTTTTCTGGGTTTAATGTAAATAATGTAGAATTTTATTCTGAAAAGTGGCTTAATAAAGGCAGTGTTCTGAGACAGAGGGTAAGCAGATGTGGCAGCTCTGCTTTGAACTGGAAATCTTTGCCCAAGCCAGCCTTCTGTCATAAACTGATTATGTTAAAAAGAGTACTAGAAATGTGATTGTAATTTTAACTCTTTCCTAAATGCACAGAATATTTGACTCAATCAAGTAATAGCTCCTTCTCCTAAAAACTCAAAGCAGAGTCACATTTTCTACAGTGCTCTGCCCTGGAGCTCTTCACATGCAAGGATGTCAGCAGGTTTGAGTCAGCACTGCTGGATGGAGGAACCTCTGGAGCAGCAGCCTTCCAGCTCAGTGAGGTTCCCCTTTCACATCTGCCTCTCCTAATCTAATGTTGTCTGCTCCAAAGTCATCAGAGCAGAATAATCTCTTTAACCACAGAAAACTATGGCCAGCACTATTTACTTTACTGTCCCAGCAGAATAATTGGATATTGCTCTTTTCAGCTCCCTACTGGGTGGTTGTAATGATAGAGATGTGCACAGCTAAGAGCAAATAATAAGAGTTATAACCAAAAAAATTCCAAGTGGAAAAAACTTACAGTGAAGGTTGTCAAATACTGGAACTGATTTGCCAGAGAAGCTGTGAAATCTCCCTCTGTGCAGGCACTCAACTGCTCAAAGCTCTGAACAACCTGTTAAGAAATCTGGAATGGAGCAAAGCCTCAAAGGAATGGATTATTCAAGCCTGACATATTTCAAGCTTTAGTAGTGTTTCCTTGGAGGCAGTGGGCACACCTGCCCTGAGAGGACCTGTGTGACAAGATGGGCATGTAGTGGATGTTAGGTAACATATGTGATTAGAAGGTCTTTAAAAAATTAAGATAAGATCAATTTAAATTTGGCCTGTAGCATGTTATTTATGCTCTTCTCTTCAGGCTAGCAGGTTAGTTTTGGTTGTTTCTTATGGGTATTCTTCATCAGATATATCAGAGTTCAGCTGTATTTATCAATAAAGATGTGGTTGGCAAACAATATATGAGAGGAAAAGAAAACCCCTCAGACTGGCTGTGGTAGCTCACAAAGTGCAGCAGTGAGGAGCTCTGTGCTGGGGAAGGACAGGAAGCCCCGGGACACTGCAGGTTCCCCAACACATTCTCATTTGAAGCAATAGCACCTTAGGGCACCTCTCATGCTACCTTTTTGGGCCAAGGGAGACAAAGTGAACTTGGATCTGGTTTCTTTTTAAGACTGCTACCAAAACTTAGCATTTCCCATAGGAGTACATCCAGCCCTAGTGTTGAAATACAGGGTTGGGAGTTGGCCTGAGGGTTTCAAGTTTCAAATCCCTTTTTGCCTTGTTTTTCTTTTTTCCTCCTCAGAACTGTCTAACATCAGTTTCCCCACTAAAGTGTGTGGTATGGTGGGCTGGCCTTGCTCTTTTGTGTCTGTGAGTAAGCAGGAAGGAGGTGTCTAATTTTACTGTCTCATGCCCTTTGACCTGCATACTAATATGTAATGTAACAGAGATGGGAACAGCTGTAAATAAACAGAGTTGTATTTGTAAGAACATACCCAGAAGGCTATAATTTCAAATCTAAACCTCCTGACTAATACAGGATTTCTTCTTGACAGTTTATTCATCCTTTCTGAAACACTGCAAGAAGAGTACTCCCAAGAGGCTTCCCTCCATCATCAAGGTAATAGAATATCATCTTCCTAATGAGTAATTTTCCAACTGTTTGTACCCTAGACAAGAATGTTTGAACCTTCTCTGTGCTTGCCTTTGTACTTTAGGTGACAGTTTGCCTGTGCTTGAATAGTCTGCTGAGTAGGAAAAGCAAAATGGATTAAGTTCTGCAATCCTCAGTAATCTGGCTGTCATGTTATTAAAAGTTTTGTGTTTGTTCTTAAAGGCCATGTGAAACCAAGAAAATATTAAGGAATGTTTTGTTAACTTTTGCTAATTTTTATATTTTATGGTAAGACTGCAAAAATATAAAAACAGCTGTGCAATAATCCCTAGGACAGCAAGAACATGGCCTGGAATACAGAACCCTTCATGGCCATGGCCAGCAGTGAAGTCCCAGCAGCTACTCAGACCTTGGGTTTGATTTATTTTTTAAATTTCTTTTAACAAAGCCATTAACAAATGGTCAAGCCAGAGCCAGATGCAGGGAGATTCATTATGAGATGGCCACGTGCCCATTTAGGACTTTAACTCCCTAAGTGACCATAGCAGGCCTTGAAGCAAAGATTATTTTCTTACTCATCATGTTCTTAACCTGTAACTCAGAGTTTGATTGAAGGCTGTGGGGCTCTATTGTGTTAACTCTCTGTGGCCCAAACTCACTTTGTTTTCCTCCCTGTTTGTTTAATTGCATGTTGTCATTATGGAAGAACATGTGTCCCACATTATCATTTCCTTACAGCCTGGGAAGGGCTGAAGTAGCTGCTGGGTGCTGCAGTGGATTCCCAGGCCAGATCAAGGGTGGAAGTCTGAGCACAACACACCAGTGACACAATCAAAAGCTTTGGTTTTGGCTGTTCTCCCATTTTTCCTTGTTATCCTTGCATCCCTGTTAATCTTCTGGGACATTACTAACTCCTCAAGAAATAAGGTTCTTTTTCTTGTCAAGAACTCAGCTTTGCTCCATGGCCAACACACAAAGGATGGAGCGGGGCAGGACATGGCACAGAGTAAATATTTTACACTTTTAGCACTAAACTGCAAGTGGAGATGATTTGCTGTAGTCTGGATCATATTCTGCCACTCTCCAGCTGGCCAAAGTTCATTTACTTGGATTATTTTTTTATTTCAGATGGAAACTGACTCTGGATATTCCTCCACAGCTGAGCTGCAGAAGCAGGTAAAGGCTCCAGCTCAGTTTTAAGGAAGCTCGTGCAGGTGCTTTGGAAGGCTGAATGTGTTGAATCACCTTCAAGAGAAGTGACAGACACATCCTCATTCCGAACATTTTTGCATAATTAGGAGCTCATCTCTTATCACTAAAGCAACACTTCCCCAGCATTTTTTCCCGTCCAGTGGACTGCAGCTACAGCAGCAAGTGGGGAAGGAGCTGTTGTCTATGCTTGGGTGGCAAGAGCCCACCACAGTCCCCCAAAACCAGAAGCTGTGCCACCTCACTGGGCCTGGTCCTGCTAAACTCTTATGGCCAGCTGATGTGCCCCAGTCTCTTTACCTTGCCAGCAGCAACCCTGTTCTGCTCTTTGCCAACTTCTACAAGCACTTTAAGAGCAAGAACTCAAGCAATCCATGAATTAGTTTGGAAACTACTGTGCTGTAGCTGTTGGCATGAGGAGAAACAGGGTATTAAGCACTTGGACTTGATGAACAAGATTTGTTTTCTATGTAAACTTCTCTACTTCTACATCTCATATAATTATAGTGTGTGGGATTCATGTAATCACTTCATCATATGCTATAAAAACACAGCCTTAAAACAAGAGAGTTTCTAGCCAAAGGGCTGTTAAAATAGCTGAAGTGCTGAACTTCAGCTCCTCTCTGTCCTGTCTCAAAGCAGGACATGCACAGTGTCTGTGAGTATTAGGAGTTAAAAAGGTTTGAAACTCTTGAGCTAAGGGATGTTAAAGCAAGTGAATCTTTATTTGGGCTAATTGGAAACTCTGACACTTGTAAGACAGAAGTTTTGTTTGCTATGCTCTTCATCCCAGGAGAAAAAGGATTTATAGGATTTTTTAACAGATTAATGTTAAAAAGCTCAAAGCTTTCTATAACTTCTCTAACCTTTTTTTTTCTAAAGAATATGTAAGTGATGGTCCAGGGTCTAAAGATTAAGAAAGTCTTACATCAGCATACATGGGGCATAACATGGATGCAACTGGAATTATGAAAGTGCTGAGAGAGCAGATCTGTGGTCCAGGGTCCAGCAGGCACCATCTGATGCTGGAGCAGAGGCTTTTGCCAGCCTGGCATTTGCACTTCAGTACCCCCAGTGATAACAGTGGCAGCTGATTGCACTGCTGTCATATCAACCCATAGGGTTCACAAATATCAAACTGTAGGGCAAGAGTCCTGTCAGTTCCTTCCTCCCTGTCTGCTTTTTCAATTTAAAAGAAAAAAGGAGGTGATAGGAGGAAAGGGTTGCTTGTTTGTTTTAGTAGTGAATGTTTCAGTGCTAAAGCAAAGCTCTGTCCTGGGACAAATAAATATTGCTTATAAGTCCTGGGCCACCTTTAATGTTCTGTAGCTGTTACAGAATCTAAAAGCCATGTAAAGAGGATTCCTTTATATTGCATTACCCTAAACCACCTGCATTTGGCATTTCTGAGAGCTGCCTCTCTTGTTTGTCCTCTCTGACAGGAGGTGAGCAGGACTGCAGCTATGAATCACACTGTGTTCACTCCAGTCTGTTTGTACAACACAACACCACAGTTAAAAAACAGGAAGGACAGAGGAATGAAGAAGCCAATAGCTGGTTATTACACTATTGCATTGATTTAAAAAAAAAAATTACATTGCAGATAGATATAATTCATATTCATTCTTGAAAACCGAATTAATTGCACTCCAGAACCAGTTCCAACTTGGACTAATCTAAAAGACAGATTGTTAATTATAAATTTGTTGCATATAAACAACTTTGTTTCTAATATTTAAATATTCAGATATATTGACTACTGCTTTTTGAATATACTTATTCCTGTTAACCGGGTCATCTGAGCACAGCAGTTCTTGACTGCTGTGGGGAGAAAACACTGCATCCTTGGAGGGAGAAAATACTGAGGGAGGGAGGTGCTGGGATGGAGCACCATTCCTTATTGCTGGTGTCCCTTTCCCATGCTCTGAGTTATCCAGAAGCCTCTGGAGCTATAGCCCTCCAGGTACTGAGCAGTATGCCAAATAAAGAGGGATAAAAATCAGTGGTCCTTTCTCTCCCTTTGGTTATTCCAAAGAAATTCCACATCAGTCATGCACCAGATCTCTGTAAGCATGACAGATGGATGATTATATACAATATCCCACAACAGCTTTGTTATTGTGTTCTTCAGAGTGTGTGTGAAGCTAAACAGGCCGTCACAGGACTGCCTTCATCATTTCAAATACCAAAAATGCCAGGGCAGGACACAGCAGCACGTGCTCACTCCTGTTGCTTCTCACAGGGAAAGAAGCTCTCGGATGCCTTGAGGATCAGTGCCTATGTCTTCAGTACAGGCCTGCTCATGTTCACTGCCCTGGTGAACACTGCTTCCTGGTAAGAATGTTCAAACAAAGCAGCTTGAGGAGAAACTGTTCTGTGGAAAGGGGGGAAAGCGGATGAATAGATGGGCAACCAAGCGCTGTTATTCCCACAGGTTTATGCAGAATATAACTTTAGGCAATTTCTGGCAAACAGCGTGGTTGGAGTTCTACGACCATGTGGAGGGAGATGAGTGGACAATCTTCCTCGTTGGTGAGTTGTAACAATGCTTCTCACGAGAAATCATCCATGTATTACATATAAAAGGGAGACATGGACAAGCTTCCCAAACTCACTAATCCTCCACTGACAAGCACTGGCTTGGAAGGTACCCACAGGTGATGTGGTGCAGCTGTTCTGCTTTTGGGTGGGGTCACAATCAGGGTCCTGTACAGATTAAAAATCTGATCTTTTTGCTGCTACTGAAGTGGCTTCCCTGTGAAGACACTTTGCTCCTGTAAGAACTGAATAACTCAGTAGAACTAATTACTAAAAATGTAAGTAAATTGAGTGAATTCTACTCTTGCTGTAGTACTTACAAAACTCTTTTCTGTGATTAGCAGCTGGTGAACAGAACTGGTAGGGACATTGCAAGGTTCTAGAGATCAAGTCAACCTCACCCTACTTGGATTTAAAAGCAACAGAGGCCTCCCAGCCACCTAGAAAAGCCTTTTCTTAGCTTCAGTTATGTCAGGTTTCAGCCTCTGAGATACTTATCTGCTCTAACCTCCTTCCCATTCTTTGATCTTACCTGGATGTCAGAATTTACCAATATTCTATTTTAAAGCATCTTTGGGCAGGGGACACACCCTTGGCACATCTGGGTCCCAGCAAGGCCCTCTGGGTGCTGTGCCAGTGTATTTTGTTTCTGATTTAGCCATAGTTCCCAATTCATTCACACATCTCTGCCCTTTCCTCATGCCACAGGGGCTGCATTGGTGCCTGCACTTGCTTTCTGGGGCTTCAATGGAATCCTTCTGGTGGCTGATATAACAGGAAAGCCAACTTTCATTACTCGCTATCGCATTCAGCTGGGCAAGAATGATCCTGTAAGTACTTCTCACTCTGCCTTTCCTGCTGGCTAAACACTTCCTGCACTCTCTTAGGCCAGGAATGGGGAGAAGAACCTGTTATGCTTTTCTCTTGCAACCAGGTAGGATTCCAGGGGGATCAAGTCAAGTCTTGTGTACCCACTGTAGGGAGGAAGGCAGATCCTGTTGTGAGGCTGCTGATTAGATCTGCATTGACTGCTTGTTAAAGAGCTGATCCCAAAACTAACTGCCTTAAAGCTTTTCATCCTTCCAACTAAAAATGCATTGCTTCTTTCTTAGTCTGAAGTCCTGACTTCTCTTTTGCAGGTGGACAGAAAGAAATTGTGGAAAGCCATCTACACAGCGCTGGGTAATCAGCTTTTTGTCTCCTTTCCCATGCTTGTGCCCATGTTCTACATCATGAAATGGTGGGAAAACACCTTCAGCAAGGAATTACCAACCTTCCAATGGTTTCTTGTGGAGCTAAGCATTTTTACTGTAGTAGAGGAAATTCTCTTCTATTATACACACAGGTGAGCTGAGCACAGGAACAGGTGCTTGATTTTCCTCCGTGCCTTTAAGTTTATACTCATACCCTACAACAGCAATAATCCTCATCCCTCTGTTCCACTGATCTTGTATTTATATAGGAAATATACCCTCACAACATGAGGCCTTGGTGCAGCCAGTAAACAAAAATGGGTAGAATTTTAAAGGTGGAACAGCTTAAAAGCTAAGAGAGAAACAGAACAGGCAGTTTTTCACGAAGCATTCTTTGAAAAGAACAAGACTGACTATCCTGAAAGATAAAAATCTCAAGGGTCAGTGACTGATCTCTGTTCCCTTGCACAGCACCCACAAATCAGGGCCTGACTTCCAACACTGCAGGATTTCCAAACAATGATGCCTACATTTGAGGACAGAACTAAAGGAAGGAAGACAAAAGAAGCAAAAGCAAGCACAGTACTCTCA
This sequence comes from Molothrus aeneus, assembly GCF_037042795.1. Lineage (NCBI taxonomy): Eukaryota > Metazoa > Chordata > Aves > Passeriformes > Icteridae > Molothrus > Molothrus aeneus. The sequence goes on from NC_089660.1 coordinate 5,515,544, forward strand.
GAAATCTGTGGGTTTCCCTTTAGGACAAATGCACCCATAAAATGTAAATGCATTTTTTTACCAAGGACCCATGGAACTGAAAATTCTGATTCTTTGACAGTTGCCAGTAGAAAAAGTCAAAACAGTGAAAGCATAAAGTGAGTCTTCCCCCAATAGTTCTCCTAGATTTGAGTAAATAAGTAATTCAGGGACTTTGATTTATGGGATTTATCTGGCCTGAGTTTATCATAAGCCAGCAGACACATTAATTGAATAAGGGCTCAATACAAAGAGAGCAAAGGAAGCAAGGAATCCTACACTCTTATTGCCAGCTGCTCTGAAATCTTTATGTTAGAGGAGACGCAAGCGAGTCTCCTGCAGAAATTCTGTGTTCTGTTACTCCTTTTTTGCAGAGCTCAAAACCTGCCTTTCTGTTTACTCTGCCTAGGCTTGTTCACCACCCAGTGCTGTATAAGCACATTCACAAGAAGCACCACGAGTGGACAGCCCCCATCGGCGTGGTCTCCATTTATGCTCACCCTATAGAGCACATAGTAAGTGGATTCTCCCATGGTCACCCTCCAGGTGCTGTGGGCAGTGTGATTCCCATGGCATCAGGTGCAGTGGTAAGAGAAGAGAAGAGAATTTGCCCTTAGAGGCTTCTTCCCTAGGAAGAGGAAGCTCAGCTGCCCTGCCAAGAAGCTTGGCTCTAGGAGGGTTGCAGTAATTGTTTATACTGGACTCCAGCAGCTTTCAGAGCACAGATCCAAGGGCCTCCAGTAGATAAGGAACTGACTGGACAGGGCTTCCCATGAGCCCCAAGAGGACTGGGAGCACAGACAGTGCTTTCACCACGAGATATGACAGCCTGAATGATGGTGTGGACTTGGAAATCTGTCAGGATTTTTGTGGTGGTTGCTGGCATCAGTGTTTGCACGGAGTGTATCCCAACACCCTTGCAGCTGAGACTTCTCAGGAAAACACATCCCACCTTCAAATATTCCACTTAAAAATTCAATCTCCTGTTACAAATAGTCCTGGGCTGCTCTGAGTGTCTCCCCAGCTGACAGTCTTTGGACAGCATAACGATTGAGGAGTCCAGCTGAGCTGTGCTGGTGCATGCAGCTGGGTCTGGGCAGCCAGAGGCATTTGTGCCACTGGCAGAACACAGTGAAGAGCTACAGCAGGGCTTGTCACATTGCTGTGTGTGTCTGCAGGCCATGCCCTTTCACAGTGAGGTTTCCCAAGGGCAGATTCAGCATTATTCCAAGGTGAAGCTGAAATTCACACCTCAGACTCCAGGGTGATTTACTGGGATCATGCTGTACTCACCCAGGCTTTGGAGTCATGTCTAACTTCTACTGCAGGCTTATGGAGTTTGGGCTATGACAATGCTTTGCAGTAGTAGAACTCTCTTATCTCTATTATTACTTTTATTAAATAATACTATTATCTCTATTATTCCTTCTTGGATGATAATGTAACTTTACTAAGGTGTTCGCAGAGAGATCTTCCCCTTACACTGTTTGCACAAAACAAACCAGTGTGATGGATCACCAGGTGACAATTCAGCTCCTAGAGGAGAGTCTGCTTGTAGTGGACCCATTAATGAGGTACTTTCTTCTCATTTCCAGGTCTCCAACACTCTGCCTGTCATGACTGGCCCGATGATCATGGGATCTCACATTGTTTCAATCTCAGCATGGTTCTCCATAGCTCTTGTAACAACAAGCATTTCTCACTGTGGCTACCACCTGCCCCTCCTGCCATCTCCAGAGTTCCACGACTTCCACCACCTCAAGTATGTCTGGGCACTGCTCAGCTTTCCATTCTCCTGCCACTCCACTGGCAGGGAAAGCTCCTTTCTGAGGGTCAAGTGGGTTTGCCTGACTCATGCTCCAGCAGAGCAGCTCTCCAGTTCACCTGAGAGCAGGCTGAGTGCTGCCAGTCCTTAGAGCAGTTAAACTGGGACTTCAAGGCATTCCAGCCCTGTTAAGGACAGTTCCCTGCAAGGTTCTTACTAGAAGTTCAGAATACACTTCATGTCATCTAAGCACAGAGCCAGGGCAAGTCACACAGGTAAAATAAGCGAACCTGCCTGTCTGTCCCTCTCCCATACCCTGGGATCAGTAACACTGATCAGATTACACTTTGCCCAGACAATCACCATTAACCCTTCCTGACAGAGATTCTCAGCCTCCTGTGCTGGACAGAGAGCAGTTGCAGCAGACTGTTCAAGGATACATACCTGAGCAGTGGAGACACATTCCCATCTCCCAGTGTGCCCTACATTGAGACATGCTGCCCAGAAATGTCTGTCCTGCTGCAGAACCAGCCCAGGGGACAGTTCTGTCACCATATGCCGGGACAGGGATTGCTGCAGAGCTGAGACACTCTGGGTGAACAGCTGTGCCAGCTGGAGCACATCTGCCCCATAGCCCAGGACAGGCAGGTCTTGAGAGCACATGGGGCACAGTGACATGGGTGTCCAGTGCTCCCACAGCTCTGAGCTGCCCAGGAGAAGCAGCTGCTGCTCAGTGCCACCATTTCTGGGCAATGATGGCACCAGAGAGATGCTGCACAAGGTTCACCCAGGCTTTGACAGAGCTGCCAGGGAGACTGGTGCAGAAATCCCATGGTCAGATTATCAGGGCTCAGAAAGGAGTGGAGAGAAAGGGCAAAGTAACCTCAGCAACTTCCAGTGATGTTTATCTGTGTTTGGTTCTCAGGTTCAACCAGTGCTACGGAGTGCTGGGAGTGCTGGATTTTCTGCATGGCACGGACAAAATGTTCAGACAGACCAAAGCCTTTGAGAGACACAAGGTCCTGCTCAGCCTCACACCACTCTCTGAAAGCATCCCAGAGCCACCCAAGAAAGAGGAGTGAACCAGCCCAGCAGCTCTTGGCCAGCCTGGTGATGGAGCAGAGTGAGAGACAATGATTTATGCCAAATAGTATTTTAATCAGGAAACAAATTCTTGTCCACACATAACAGATCATGAAGCTGAAGTTAAATATGCTGCTTGGAAACGACTGCACTTTTGCTGACATTGTTTTCTATATAAGACACGTATAAAAAAACCTGCTTTAGAAATCTGTTTTTAAATTTTAATTGTTTATCTGTTACTTGCACTGTCCCTTGGTTCCAGCTGCCTGTGTATGAGCCAGCTGTGTTCTGGGCCACATGGCTCAGGGTTGCCATTGGTCATTGGCCCACTGTCCCACAGCCCTACCTATGGAAACAAAGCCACTTCTCCTGCTCCTCTCCAGTCCCCACAACTGCACCAGGATGAACCCAGCCCAGTTACCTGGCCACAGTTCCCTGGGGAGGGCAAGTCAGCAGAACAGAAAACCCAGGCACCACTGTCTTTTGAGCTTTTTATTTTTATACATTTTTTTGTATTAAAAAGGAAAAAGCATAATTACCACAAATTACAAAGGACTAAAGCATTACTAGAATAATGAATCACATCAGCCTAGAAAGCAGATACTCTGAATAATATTAATGTTATAATACAAGCTCTCATTCAAGTATTTTACATTTTTCTCTGTTCCTTTTATACGTGATGATGATCCTAGCACATGGGTCAAAGATTATGTACTATCGACAGAGATGGATCATGTACAGCAGGCCGTATTAACAAGATTTTCCTCCCAGGTGATACATGGTCTGTGATGAGTCATTTTAAGTTTGTCTCTACTATAAATGCAGCTGAAGAAGGTTGCACACACTCTCTAGTTTTGGGAAACAGAAGGCTGAGGTTGGACACACAGGGTTTGAGAAGGGCCAGCACATGGAACCATCATCCCTTTAGCTCCAGGCGAACGAGCAGAAGGCTGCACTCGCTGGGATGCAGCTCAGTGGGTGCCTCTGAGCCACACATCCCAAGGTTTCCAAGCCCAGTGGGACCAGGACAGGCTGGGGGGGGAAGACAGGGAGCAGGGCTGCACCAGGGAGGCTTGAGGGACCCAGTGGTGCCAAGCACCCCCTCCCAGGAGGGGCACCACTGGCACAAGCCACCCTGGCACAGGGCTGACACCTGGGGAGAGAGCAGGAGGGCAGCGTGGGGAGCTGGAGGGAGCCCAGCTGGCACCCAGGGCACCCCCTGCTCCTCTGGAGCTTCCCACCAAGGGGATGTGCTTGTCACAGATACATCGGTCCTATGTTCAAGTGTCTGCAGAAAGTGAAACTGTAAACTACTCCTGGAAATGCTGCCCTCCAGCCACCCACTTCCACACCACCGAGATGAACGTTTGCTTAGAAAAAGGAAAGAAAACTATTTCATCTGTTACCTGTATTGGAATCTTTAAAAAAAGTCAGTGAGGCATTTAACATTAAGTGTAACAACCCTCTCAGGAAGAGCCCAGCATCCATTCCAAACAGTGACAAGTGACATAACCAGCCTCAGAGACAGGAGACAATAAGCATTGCAAACACAGCTTGCTACATTTACAGTTTTCCTTTTTTTTTTTTTTGTTTTGTTTTTTTTGTGGTTTTTTTTCCTTTTGATAAAATAACTGGGAAGGCATTAACAGCTAGAAGGCCCCCTCTGCACTGCCACGTGGAACGTGGCAGGACACTGAGGTTAAACACATCACTTTGTTACAGTACAACAATCAGTCCCCAGCAGGTGCCAAAACTCAGGGACCCCACCGGCTACAGTGAGAAGGTGCCATCAGAGGTGCCAGGGGGGCAGCAGAAGAGATGGACAGGCAAAACCAGAGCAGCAGCATCATTACTTTTTAATTTTTTTCCCAAATGAGCACGGCAAAGCAACAAAGCCTCCTCAAAAACACACCTTCCACCTTCCCTCTGACCCCACACCACAGCTCTGTACCTGTTGCAGCCACCTGCATTCAGACAAGTTAACCTCGGCAAGGAGGAACTCCTGAGAAGAGGGGCAGGATGAGGAAGGCTCCCCTGACTCAGCCTCCCTCAGCCTTTCCAAAAGCAGCTGGGGCTCCCCCCAGGCTCTGCCAGTGGCTGGACACCAGCACCATGCAGCTCCATCAGCACTCACAGGAGCACGTGTGCAACCACTCAGTCCTCTAAAATTCAAAAAAGCACAACACATGGTGGAGGTGAGGCATTCAAACTAAAAGCAAGGCCTAACTCCCTCCTCTGCAGAAGGGCAAGAGCTTCCTCAAATGCAAACCCCCTCTGGACAGCTGTCCCTTTACCCAGTGGGGACATGAGCCTGGCTGTGGCCACTCGTGACCCAGCTGGGCACAGACCACACACACCCGGGGAGCTCCCTGCCCTCTGCCAGCCCCCACCATGGCACAGAGCAGGAGGGAACAGTTCTGTGCCCCCTTCCCTGCAGGAACACAGGGCTGAGCCAGCAGCAGCTGCCTCAGGCTGTCACATCCATCTTTGCTCTGTCCTGCCCACTGCTGTCCCATGACAGCAAAACAAGGCACGCGGTCCACAAACCTGGAGGGCACTGGGACCACTGGGATTGCTCTTCTGACCCACCTTCCCCTGGGTGCACACACCAGTGTGACAAACCACTGACTTGGCAGAGGAGGAAGGGAAAACACTTCCATGCCAAGACTAGATCCTCAGAATCAGAAATCTAAAATTACTTAAAATCAAAATTTTGGGAAATTCTCTGGGAAATGTCCTACCTCTTCTACAACCCAAGCAATTCCACAGTCTGCTCTACAAGCAACAACTCCATAGCAGCAGCTCATCCCTCCCCATTTCCTATGAATTTGTTGCTGAAATGCAGACAGTTGGCTTCAAGAGAGCCACGCACACACGCCAATGAAAGGAGCACAGACACAGCAGCAAGGATCACCCGTGGCACATCCAGACCTGCCTCCACTTGCAAACAACCAGCAACACATCTACAATGTCCCTGATCGACTCTCCAGCCTCCTCCTCAAAAATCTGGGACAAACCACCTATAAATGGAACCTCAGAGATCTGACTCCAGCTCACAAGAGGGGAAATGCAGAGATAACAGTCACGGCCACAGCACTGTACAAGTGTTACTTTTGCCCATCTTGCCCAGTTCCCACCCCACAACCCCAGAGCACTGCTGCCATAACCGAGATGCACGGCCTTGGATGGGCTGGCCAGCTGCACTCAGGCCTGGGAGTGCTACCAGCTGCAGGGTGACATGGCAGGGCTGAACAGACCAGGGCAGGATCACAGCACCAGGGAACAGCCAAGCAGCAGCTCCCCAGCCTCTCAAACCCAGCTGTGCTTTCAATCCTAGCAGCAGTTTGTAAAGCCACTCCAGTCAGACCAGCCCACCTGCCCCCACAGGCAGGATCCTGGAGGCAGGGTCAGTTTGGGAAGGGATGGCCTCAGCCAGGGCCCCACAGCCCTGATGGACAGCCTGGCTGTGCTCCCCCCTTGCTCCCGCTCTCAGCTCCTGGCTGCTCCCACCCACCCACTGCAGCCACAAAGGGACAGCCCTGGAGAGATGATGACTGCTCCCAGCTGAGAGACACAGCTCTGGATCTACTGGATCCCTTGGGAAAACTGCTCAGTACCAGCTTGTGACTTTGCAGAAAGGGCAACACACTGAGCTGCACCCTTGGAGTGGTGCATCCACACTGCACACAGGAGCACAGCTCTGGAGCACAGGGATGGAGCCTGAGCCACAGCCAAGCCTGGTATCCCAGGGACCCAACAGAAGGAGCAGGGTGGCAGCAAGGCAAGCAGATCTGGCTGGAAAGGGACACAACTTTCCAGTGCTACCCCTGGAGCATCTCCAGAGATAGCACTGGACATCTCTGAGATCTCACACCTGACACACGCCCCTCACAAAGGATCCAGCTCACAGCCAGAGTCCACCTGGTGCTGGGTAAGGATGAATCAAGTAAATGCCACAGCAGCTCTGCAGTCACTCCCTGCCTCAGCTGAGTAAGGAGCTACACGGTGTCATCTCAGCCCTTGGAAAAGCACAGGGGCTGTGCCCTGAGTGGGAGACTCCACGCAGGCGCTGCCACAACACAACACACAAGGAAACCCAGGCAAGAGCTCTCCTGTGCCAGGCAGGTCCCTGCTCACCCCTGCACAAATCCCACCAGCAGCCCTGAGCCAGTGGCTGCTGTGGGACAGCATTCCCAGGGCTGCCCCACTCCCTGTCAGGCACAGCAGAAGCAGCCCTCGCTCACAGCCAGGAGCAGTGCCCCCAGCTGCTGGGACAAGCTCCCTGCTCACCCCCAGCCACGCTGGAAGCACAGACAGGAGCAGAGGCACCTCCTGCCCAGGGAGGGCTGGGGGTGTGAGCAAGGCCATGACAGAACAGTCGCTGTGGTGGGAACAAGGCTGCCACGGCCCCGACACAGAGGAGCAGAGTCCTGGATGTGACTGCCCTCAGCCCCTGCCCCAGGAGCCTCAGGCCTGGCAGGGAGGCTCCATGGCAGGGGAGGCCTCCGAGCGAGCTGCGGGGTCAGAGGAAAGGCCGCAGGGAAGATCAGCTCGGCAGCAATGCCGGGAGGAGTCTCTGGGCCTGGGGGAGCCAAGAGCCCAGCGCACCCCAGGGTGCAGGAAGCCAACAAGCCTCCCCGGTCCAGCTCCACCATAAGGCAACTTTTTTTTGTGTGTTTTTGGGGTTTTTTTGTTTGTTTTTTTTTTCTTTTTTTTTCTTCAGTAATATTTCCAAGGAAGAAAGCAAAGGGAGATGTGTCTTTTTTTTTAAAGAGTTTTTCTGTTGTTGTTTTAGAGGGGTTTGTGGGTCGGTTGTTTTTTTTTTTTATGTCATTTTTTTCCAAGGGAAAAGGAAGAGAAAAGCTCCTTCAGCAAAGTCCTGTCTTTGCAAGCGATGGGCATTCCTGGGGCAGCGGGTGCACCGTCCACACAGGCTCGAGTCCAGGTGCCTGCCAGCCTCCCAACCAGCCATCCTCGCAGGAAGGAGTCACAACGAGCCTATCCTCGGCAAAGGTCCTTTGGTTGACTTCCAAATTGTCCGTGACAGAAGGGAGAGGTGGACAGAGGGAGAGCCAGACCCTCGGGAAGATGAAGACGCTGGGGAGAAGGGAGCAGGAGAACGAGGAGGGCGATGCTCCTGGGCGGAGGCGGCGTTGGAGAGGCCCCGGCGCACGGGGAAGGAACGGGAGGCGCCAGCCGGGTCATGGAGGTCAGAGGCTCCGCAGCAGCATCGGCACACGCTGTGGCTTCGGTCCCCCACTGGGGGGAAACCTCGCTCCTCCGAGCTTCCTGAGCGGCTGCCCCGCCATCCATCCCAGGGGGACACACAGGGGACTCGTTGGGGCCACACAGAGCAGACTTGTTTTGGTAAATCCAGACGAACTTCTAGCAATAATTTAAAACTTGATATATATATATAATAATAAAAAAATCTCCCCTTTCCAACCCAGCCAGAACACATTTTTTTTTTTTTGAAGAGACACTAAGACATGAGTGTGTGCACAGGAGGAGAGAGAAGGGAAAAAGGTTGGGTCTGCTGGGAGCGGGTCTGGCTCTGGTCAGGGTAGTAATAGCAAAATGGTGTTTTGGATGCAGATCGTCTTTGCTTTCCAGCCACAAGAGAAGAAAATCGTGTGCGTTGAAGTTTCTCCCAAGCAGCCTACTCCTGGGAACCCACCTTCCAGCTCCCTTCCTGTCCCACCCCCTCATGTCTGCCCTTCTCCGAGCCATTCCCCACCACCCCACCCTACCCCCGGCAGGAAGCTGCAGCCTCTCTACTTCCCTACTGTCTGCGACTCTGCAGCTGATGGGGCAGGGGATTGCTGGCTCAGGTTTTTGGCATCCTCTTGTGCAGGCTGGCTGGGTGAGGCGTGGGCTTGGCTGGATGGGCACTGGCTGACCGTTTTGCTGGAAGACTGGGATGGGTAGCGCTTCCTGCCATCTCCCCCTGACGTCGTAGGGTATCTCTTGTGTCCACCTTCCTCCCCCATGGGTGGCTGCAAGAGAAGCACCCCAGTATCAGCACAGCCTCCTCCAAATGCAGATCCTGATGCCTTCCTTTGGATCAGGAAACAGCCTTCCTGCAAGCCTCCAATTGCAGCTTCTCTCTCTCCCCGGCCCACACACATTCACCCCAAGCACTCAGCTTCCCTGTCCAAATTTCCTGCTGCCAGATTTGACAGAAAAACTGACTGACTTCCACAAAGTGACCACAATGGTGACAACTTGCTCTTAGTCACCTGCTTCTCACACAGAGGCACAGTCCAGAAGTTTGGGAGCCAAAGCTCCACACAATGCTGGCTCTACTCAAATCATCAAAGCTCCCTTTCCTCAGCAGGGAGGACAGGCTCACCCAGCTCTGCTATCCCACGCTGCCTGCGTTTGCCATATTCCAATCCTGCAGTTTGCTCCCGGCCTGGCTGCAATGACTGGGAGTGACAGTAGGTGTCAGTGCCCCCCCTCCTGCCACCACTTGGGGACCCCCAAAATCCTCCACCGTCAGAGGACAGCGTGGGGCAGGAATTGTATCTACTCACATCTACTCGGAAGTCCTCGAGGCGCTTGAACTTGCTGAGGTATTCTTGCAGTTTGCTGTTAATGTCCAGATTTTTGGCTTTGGAATATTTTAAGAAGGCCCAGAACTTTTCCAGCCCATAGAGCTGCCCTGGAGGAAAAAAAAAACCCAAACAATCCAGATGTCAGCAGGACAAAAGCCAAACAAGACACCTTTCCCCCAAGCTTCCCCACAAACCCTACTGTCCTGCTGGTGGGGGCAGCCTAGGCAAGATGGAACACCTGGGGGGAAGCAACCTACATCAGTCCTGGGCAGCCCCACCTTGGGATGTCCCCAGGCTCAGCCCCTGCAGGGCTTTGAGAAATCCCACAGGAAATGGTGCCTGTACAGGAATGCTCTGGCAGAGCTGCAGCCCCCCACTGCCCTCTCCAAGCCCCAGCAATCTTCACGAAGGTGAACTCAACCCTCTCCTGTGAAATGAGCGACAGCACATCCCAGTCCCACAGCACTATGTGGCTTCCCCAAAATGATGAGAAGAGGCTGAGAGCACCACACAGCTGAGCTACCTCACTGCCAATCCCAGGGAAGCCAAAGGAGGCACCTACCAGCTTCGTAATCCTTGATGGTCTCTTCTTGGAAGTCCTTAAATATGTCTGGCCGGAATTTCTTCTCCAGGCCGTAGCTGTAGTATCTGAAAAGGCACTCCAGACCGTACCTGGGAAGGGAGCAGCACGTGCAGCTCAGACACCGCTGCACACAACACAGGGCAGCAGCAGGAGACTGAGAACAACCCCAGACCCACCTTCAAGCAAGGCAGAGGCACTGCCTCATTTGCTCCGAGCCCTGTAGAAGGCCAAACCCTTAAAAAAGGCCACTCCATCCCTCCTCTCTTACCTGTATCCCTCCTTCCCATCCTCCACAGCCAGTTGCTTGAACTCCTCATACATTTTCTTGTTGAAGTGATCTCGGAGGAAGAAGGACCAGAACCGGAAAAGCGTGTTCATCTCCTGGGACTGACCAATGCCCAGTCGCTTTCGCTCTGTTTGGGGAAGAGGGGATGATTACAAAGCCAATCCTCCCCCAGGGAATCAGGGGCTCATGTGCAGGAGGGCCCTGTGGCATTGTGATGACAGCCAGCCCCAGCACTGGACACCATGAGCACAACCCATGCTCTCCAGAAACCTTGGGGACATAGCAGCTGCCAGCAGGGCTGTCCTGTAGGAGCCTGTGTCCATCCCTGCCATGTTCCTGTCCCCAGCAGGGCAGAGCACACCCTGTCCCTCCCCTCATGGCAGGGTCCCTACCATTAAGGCAGCGCCGCCGGTACTTGTGGTAGACGTGTTGTGTGAAGCCGTTCTCCTTGAGCAGCTCGTGGGAGGGATGCTGGAACTTGGGCAGGGACTGCGGGGTGCAGCCATAGCTCCCGACAGCCGGGGTCCCCTCCGAGGGGCTGGAGCTGAGGTGAGAGACTGCTGTCAGCACCCCTCCTTGACATCACCCAGGACAGAGGGGTCACACTCCACCCCACCTGTCTGTGGGTCCCACCCACACCTCGTCGCTACCCAGGGCTTGGGACAAGAGCCATGGAGCAGTGTACTAGGAAGGGGACCAATGTTTCTAATCAAGACACATCTTGCTACTCTCCAAGGCCACAGATTTCCCCCAAGTCTTTCCAGGAAGGGCAGGTTTGATCCCTGGATGCTGCTTTCCCCTTCCTTCCCACACTCCCTCCCTTTCCCATTTCTGCCTCCTCCACGATCCTGCAGGCCTGTCCCTGGTACCTGATGGAGGCAGTCCTGGGCCTGTGCTCCCTGGAGTCCATAACCCAGCCCACGTGGCACTCCATCGGAGGGTTTGAACTGTGCCTCGTCTTCCTCTTCCGCGGAGTCTGCAAGACACGGAGCATCACAAATGTCCTTCCTTCCCCCTCAGGCCCCAGCTGGGAGCCCCAGCTCCCGTCCCCCAGCCCAGCCTGGTCCCACCTTGGCATCTATCGTCCTGCCCTCCTTCACCACGGGGTAGAAGCGGGGCGTCTGCGTGGGGTCCTTGAGCTGCGGCGTGCGCGGCGTGCGCGGCGTGCGGGCGTTGCGGTAGTTGGGTGATTCTGGGACGGTCGTGGGCAAAGATCGGGCGATGGTGGAAGGCTCAGGGACTCCGAAGAGCTTGTTGGCCAAAGCGTCTGTAGGTACTGCAGGGAGAGACCCCCACCCCGTGTCAGCCTGGGCTCCAGGCACGGAGTCACTGCCAGCCAGCAGATGGAAGCAGCAGGGGCAGGAATGCAGGGACACATCCCAGCTCTCCCACACAGGCTGCCTGAAATCCAGTTTGGCCACAAAGCCCAAATCCGAGCTGCAGATGCAACGCTCCCCACAAGGTATCTGCTTCCTAGTGGTTAACAGCAGCAGCAAATCCCTGTCCCCAAGGACACAGCCCTGGTGTCACACAGGCAAACAAGGTCCAGCAGGCAGCTGCCTTCCAAGTATTCAGAGAGGGTCCAAGAGGAAAGCCAAATCCCAGGAACTACATCTGAGTCTGCCACAGTTTCCTCACTCCACTGGGACACCTCTGCTTTTGGGCTCCTCTTACAGAGCTCCACAGCATTCAGCTGGGAGCATTAATCTGGGAATGATGCAACTCAGAATATTCTGTGAACTAGATAATCTACTACACCTGTGACCCCAGTTCTTCCTCCCCAACTGCTACCCAGCCTCCAAGAGCCTCTCAGCATGAGAAGCCTGCACAAATTTGGTCCCATCTATTCATGCCCCATCTCTTACCTTGCTGGAACCTGGGGGGACCAGGAGGGACTTCCTGGTTTGGATCCACGGGGGGCTCTGGGGTCAGGGTGTCAAACTGCTCCCTGCTGATCATATTCACCTTCTTGAAGTTCTCCACCTCTTGCTGCATTGGAGGAAGAAGATGGTGAAGAAACCACTCACCCCATCACAACCATGGCTCTGCCTGAGCAACAGCCACAACACTGGGCACTGAGGGCAGTCACAGGGCCTCGGTGCCCAGAGGGCACTGGCTGCACAGGGGAGATGCAGCAGACAGAAAACTGGCACTGCACAGGCCACATCTGAGCCATTGATGCTGCCAAGCTCTCAGAGATCCCAATTAGGTTCACTAACCAGCACCTGCTTCTCCCAGGCTTTTACCAGCCAGGTGAGAGCCAGTGCAGTAAAGCTCAACATGAGCTCAATGACCCATTTTTGGCCAGGACCCCCTGCCACCCTCCTGTGTCCCTAGAGCACCCCTCCCCACATCCTCACAGCCACACTGGCAGCAGAGCACAGCGCTCCCATGGATCTGAAGGACCCACAGCCCAACACACTATCCCTGTCACCCCAGAGAGCAGCACTGCTTCAGCACTGGGCCAGGTATCAAACTTGGAAGCACAGAGCCCAGCTGGCAGCTCCAATAAGTCATCCCATCTCACAGCCATGACTTCTGTCACTGAATGAGTCCATGCAAGTCCCTGGAAGTGAGAGTCACCAAGTTGGGACCCCAACGTTTCAAAACAGCAGATGGGCTTTCTATAAAAAGCCCATGTCTATGCAAACTGACACCAAAATGGAGAAGAGCACAGGCCAAGTGCAGCCCAGCCACCTATGAATCTGTCCCAAACACACGAAGAATCCAACAGGCTGTGCCCAAAGCACAGGGCACTAAGGGCAGTGCAGAGACAGCCAGTTCCCCTCACAGATCTGGCACTGCAGCTGAGATCCTGGCAGACAGCAGAACAATGGGCCCCATGTTCCAGGTCACCTCACTACTGGCACTTTGTTTACCTGGCTGTACCTCACGTCTGGTTACAGCGCTGTGTCTATCCCTGGAATGGCCAAACATGATGCAGGGAGCCAAGAATCCCAAACACTGCAAGAGGACTAATCCCAGTTTAGCTGTACCCCATGAACAGGCTGTAACCCACTGCACTGCCCTTTTCACACTGCTGCACACGAGGCTCCCCACAGCCACACGGATCCCTCCCATCCTCAGGCCAGCCACTCTCACCTTGATCTGCGAATACTCTGGCTCAAACTGCTCAGTCCACAGGTCCTGCTCATAGTAGTAAAGCCCATCATTGATCACCTTGGCCAGCTCTGAGCTCATTTTAGCCCTGGAGGTGTGGTTGCCAGTCCTGTCCCCACCGGGGTGGCGGCGCAGGTACGGGGGGGTCTGGGTGACGATGAGGATCTTGTTCACGTCGCGGTCGTCGATCTCGTAATCCGAGTCCTCGTCTGACCAGTCAGTGAAGGTGTTCTTGCGCCCGTCCATCTGCTCCATCTCCTCATCGAACAGGAAGTCGAGCTCCTCGGGTTCATCTTGGTCCTTTTGCTTCTGCTGCTGCGGTGTCTTTGACTCCTCTGGTTTCTGCAGGTCGGGGGGCAAGGGTGACACAGGGTAAAGACCACACGGTGACACAAGACCCAGCTCTTGCCCCTTGTTTCTTTACCCCAGCCCGTGTGGGGAGAACACTTTATTTACACCACTGAGAGCAGCTCCAGAGGGGCTCAGATGGACACAGAAGAGACTGGGATATCACTCCCAACAGACCCTACTTGACTGAAGCCTGCCCATGTATGATCCAAGCCACCCCAGTAACTGGGAGACTCCCAGTCCAACAGCTCCTACATCACTTACCTTGGGCCTGGCTGGGGAAGGTCGGGGTCTCTTCTTCACTTCAATCCATGTCTCTGAATCCAGGTCTGGCAGACTTGTGGACAGGCCCTTGGGCATTGTCTTCAGGTTACTGACCTCCTCTGTTTTGGTGGGGACTGGGCTGGCAGGACGTGGGGAGCCTGGAGCAGATTCTGGAGCCAACAAGAGCCACAAACTGCTTTAGAGGGAGGGAGGGAACCCAGGGGGGTAGTTACAAAGTACCCAACCATTCTGGCAGCATGGCACAGCCTGCAGGACTAACTGGCCCACAGTGGCCACGGTTAACCAGCACAGTGCCCACAAGGGCATTTAACTGGGAATCTCCAGTTAAAGCTATGATGCCGGGGTGGCCACAGAGCTTTGCAGGTGACAGCTTCCCAGACGTACAAAGCCCTAAAGCAGGTGTTCTGCAGCTCTCTGGGAAACCTTCCAGAGAGAGTCTGGAGCCAGATCTTCTGTCAAAACTCTTATGGCAGCACCAAGATCCTTCACGTGGGCTCTCAGGCCCAGCCCTGGGCTCCTGCCAGCCCCCATGGGATGAGGTGACAAGAGCATGGGAAGCCCATGAAGGACAGAAGACCCTTCTGTAGCACTTTGGTGACAGCTCCACACCTGTTGCCCAATTTGTGCCCACTATGTCCTCAGTCAACAAAGGCTGGATTCACAAGTGTCTTCTGCTCTGTCCAGCAGCTGTAGACTATTTCGAGGCACACCAAGAGACTTTCAGCAGGACTGCCTATCTCTGAATCCCTTCAGCCCTAACAGAGGACAGCAATACTCAGTCTCTCACACTACCCCATGCCTGGAGGCAGCAGCATTCTGGGAGTCCAAGGACACCAGCTCTCACCACCAAGCAGAAAGGCAATCGCAGAGCCCTGCCCTGGGAACATTCCTGACTCTCAGGTCTCAGTCATGGTGCAGTCCCAGCACAGCATCCCACACCTCCAGGCACATTGCCCCAGTGCTCACCAGTCTCTTTCTGGAAGCTCTGCCGGGGCACAAACTCAGGGCAATTGATGAACTGTGAGAAGTCTGTCTGTGTGTAGTCTGCCATAGGAGGGCCAGGCAGAGCCCATTTTTCTGGCTGCTCTTTTCTCCTGATCTTCTCATCCACGATTTCCACCACCTTGCTGTCCTTCAGAGCCTGGAACCAAGCAGTACTTTGTTAACTTAGGGCCTTGCTTTGGCATATTGAGGGGGTCAGCCCAAGCCATTCCTCCCTGGGAGGACTAACAGGGGGCAGGTGCAAGTCAAGAACAAGAGAAGGCTCCACTTGCACCTCATCCACAGTACACAGGGGTGATGAGAGGCAGATCAAGGAGGAAAGGTCCCCTTTCCTTGCCCTCACCTTGATGATGAGGCTGATGTCAGTGGTGAGTGCCTGCACACGGTGGAAGCTGGCGATCAGCGTGATGGGCAGGAAACCCTCCGAGTCCATCTTGCGCCGCAGGAAGAAATCTCGCTCCAGGTTGTCCACACTGAAGTAATATTCTCTGCATGGACAACGTGTCAGTGAGAGGAAGCCCCAAACCACCATTCTCTGGGCACCCCCAAGGAAATAACCCACACACACACTGAGGGGAGCAAGCCTGGGGAGCCCAGACATCAACACCTCAGCACAGTCAACACGTCAGCTCTAGCCCTTCCCATGGGATTGGCTGCACAGTCCCCACCACCCAACAAGGACAGGAGGTGGTGCTCACATCTGCCTCTTGATGTAGTCCTTGAGCAGCTCCTGGTCCACACTGTAGAGCTCAGCACTGCTGATGTTGTCAAAGTAGTAGGTGATGTTGCTGGCGTACTTCTGGGTGCGGGAGCCGTCCGAGCCCTCGAATTTCCGGTACCCATACTGGTAGTCAAAGTGCCCTGGGGGACACCAGGGTCAGCACAGAGCCCCTGGGGTCTGCCCTGCCAAATGGGGGTGGACTCCTGCACAAATACTTCCTTCTTCCTGAGGATCCCCTGGAAGTCCACATCCCTCATCCTCCTGCTCTCTACCTCTGCCACAGAACAGCCAGGAACCCTCTTACCCAAGGATAACTGGGCAGCCCAGCTGATGCACAAAGGCCCTACACTGAAGCTGCATCAGTGTTAGCACAGACACTGCTGAGTCAAATGTCAGGGCAATGCTCTCTCTCACCCAAGCCATGACTCCTGCTTGGCTCTCAAATGGCATAAAGCCTTCACAGACTATCAACATGCTTCAATTCCTGCTCACAGAGGTATTGCAACGGGCAGAAAACATAAAAAAGAGCTTAGTCTAAGTAGCAGGAAGACATCTGCTTTTATAAAAATACCAGTATGACTTATTTGCTTTGTTAACAGCAGCTCAACTTACCAGCTGCAATGACCTGCCTGAATATTCCCCAGTATCCCTGGAGTGCTCTGCCCTCCCCAGCCCACTTCAGAGCCCCAGATCTCTCAGGCACAGAGACACAGAGCTCTGCCTGCAGCATCACTCTCCCTGCAGTCACAAGAGCACACACACGCACACAATGCTCACCTCCTCTGCCACGGCCCCTGCCCCTGCCCCGGCCGCGGCCCCGGCCCCGGAAGGTTCCGCGCACGGCGCCTCCCTCGCTCTTCACGCTGGAGGTCTCGTCGTGGTCCTGCCAGCTGCGCTCGTGCTTGTTGTCAGGGTGCCAGCCTGCAGCAGGGGGAGGAGAGGCAGGAGGGGAGTGAGGCCATGACAGCACCTCCCCTCTGAATGCAGGACAGTTGTCCCCCGGGCACCAGGGCTTGCTGTGCCCCGTGGCCAGGCCAGGAGGGTCCCCAGCCCGAGCCCCACCTTTGAGCTCGCTGCGGTTGTTGGAGGGGTGCCTGTGCTGCTCGTTCTGCCGGTTGTTCCGAGAGGCTGTTTTGTCCCTGGGCACCTCTGACTTCATGTCTATCTGCAGAGGGACCCACTTGTGTTTGTTGCCTGCAAAAGGACAGGGTTTGGGTGTGACACAGGTTCAGAGTGTGGTTGCTTCCTCCCCCACAGCCCTCACACATGGAGGGGAGAAAGCAGCAGAGCCTTCTGGACAGACCCTGTGCCCTGACACCCCTCCAGGCCTCACTGGATGCAGAACAGCTCTGACCAGGACTCTGAGACATGGAGGGACATGAGTCAGAATTTGCCTGTGGAAATTGTCACAGCACTTGTCCTTCCTCTGCCCCTTTCTGCCTGCCCAGGCTCAGGCCAGACTGAGCCCACATGTCAACCACAGCTGACAGAACCCACAGTGAAGGACTGTTCTGTGCCACCATGGACACACAGGAAGGTAGGCTCCTGCCCTGCCCCTGCTTGGGCCCTGCTCCACCTGCTCCCACCAAAATGACTCCTGAAGCCTGCAAACACCTTTTCCCACAGCTGTCCCTGCACTGGGATCGTGTTCTGCAGCAAGGCCTCCAGAAAAAGCAGAGGATGCTTTCATCTTCCTGAGGGTTGGGAAGGGGAAGAGAAGCTGAGCCTGGAGGACTCTCCCCACCAGCTCCTGCCTTACCTTTCTTCTTCTGGGCTGACTTCTGGTTGTCATCATCACCATTCTTCTCCTCCCCAGACTCATCAGATTTGGTTTTCAGGCTCTCTTTGCCATCGCTCCCATCTCCCTTTTCCTGCTCTTTCATGTCTTTCTTGACAGGCAGTTTCCGAAGGGATGGTGCTTTGTGTGGCTGCTGGGGACACAGCAGGGCAGGAAAGTGTGAGAGGTGGGAGTAGTGAGGAGCTGGAGGGAGCTCCCAGCTGTCCCAGCAGGAACAGGAAGACTTTGCCCTAGGCTGGGTGCATCCCTGCTCTGTACCTCCCAGAGCTGTCCTGCTCCTAGGGAAGGGCTCATGGCTGAGCAGGGCAAGGGCTCATTGAGACACCAAGATGGGCTGACAGAGAGACCTTGTGCTCATGGATGGGTTTGTCCTGTAAAGGACCAGACTGCCCCAGTGACAAAAGGGTGAGTGACCACCTTGCCCTGACACACAGCCAGGAGCTAGCAGAGCAGCACCCAAAAATAGAAAGGTTTCAATGACACCCATGTCCACAGCAGGGAGGAAGGGCTGAGCCCCTTCAGCACACCAAACCCTTCTCATGCATTTTCAGTTCCTCCTGTGGAGCTCCTGACCTTGGCCCAGTCCCTTCCTGCACAGAACAGGTCTCGGAGCTGGCCTACCTGCTCCAGCCAGCCCAGGGTTTAGACTGGGCTCCAGGTTCCCAGAATAGCACTGAGGGAGGGAGGGAGGCAGCCCTAAAAGGAAATCCCCTGCACACTATTCCTGGCTGCCTCTGCACTGACACTCAGCACCCCAAATGGCTCAGCCAGTGCTTCCAGAGGGATAGGGAGGTCTGCAAGGGCCTTATCCTGCCCATCACAATGGTTCTGTGTTCTCACCTGGACACTCTTGTGGGCTATTTCTCCAGGTGTTGGCCAATTTGTGGCATCACCAAAGTCACCAACCTGGTACCAAAGAGAAAGGTCCTGTTAGTGCACAAAGCTGCAGGTGTTCCCTGCAGCAGGGAAGAATGCTTTCCACCCACCACTGTCCCACAAAGAGCTGTCCCCAGGAGGCTGGAGGGGGACACCCACACTGCACATACACAACCCCTCTCCCCTCCAAAGCAGGAACCCTGAGCTAATTCCAAATAGCTGCAGACAAGTTTATGTCCATCAGACATTGTAATGAGGCTGCCACCACTCCTGCAAGCTCCCAGCCTCTCACCAAATATTCTGCCCCAGCAGCAGCAGCATTTGGCAGCAATCTGCCCAGGGTAATTCACTCAATTACAGGCACCATCCCCTGCACAGGGAAAGCACTCAGCTTACAGCATTCTAAATACACCTGATGCAACTACATTCCACTGAAGAAGCTCTTCCAGCTAGTGGCAGCCACAGCCAGGCACAGCCCCAGTCAAGTGCCCAACTACAACCCCCATGTGCTGCCAACAAAGCAAGGGCATGGTCTCAGAGTGGCTGAGAAAACTCAAGCAGGTGAAGGAACTCCCTCATTCCAGTCACCCCATGGCCACACGGGGGAACATCAACTACTTCTCTGCTGAATAAATGACCTGCTCACTACCATCCTTTCTATGTCTTTCAGGTTTCAGAGGACCTGCAGGACAGAGGAAAGAAGTCAAACAGCTACCCAGGTACCAAAGGAATCATATTTGGGCACAGAAACTCCTCCTTGCCCTTGTGGGATTGTTATTTCTGAATTAGTTTGGAGTCAAAGGAATTTTTTATCCCTCAGGAGATCACATCTTTACATGCAGGTGCCATGCTCCTCTGCCCAGGAGGCAAATCTCCTGGGAAAACAATTCCAGTGCAGGGCCATGCCTGTTTCACAGAGAGGAGCACCATCCATCCCAGGGCCTTCCTTTCTCCAAAATGGAACAGAGAAGGAAAGTCCTATCAAGCTGCAGATACATCTCTACTGGCTGCTGAGAGCCAACACCAACAGCCCCTGTCCCAGCTGTGCCCCAGAAGAAACTGTCCCTCCATCACCACTGATTCCCTGGAACAAATTGCCCTGGTTCCTCCAGAGGAGTGGCTTTGTCTGACATCAATTTCCCTGGTTCTCTGTGTGCCAGGGAGGAACAGACTGCACAAGGAAGGACAGAGCTGCAGACACACCACTGTCACACCCTGCCTACACCGCAGGGCTGGGCACAGGCTGAGCCCACAAGGAATTTGGGGTGTCCTCACAGCAGGGTGAGAGGTTTGCCACATCCAGGACTCCTCCAGGTGCCTCCCTGTTAGAGGAGAGGTGAGAAGGTCTCCCCTGACCTAGCTGGGCAGAAAACCAGTCACAGCAGCATGCAAGACCCCTAAAATGCTGAAGAGGAGACGGAGTACAAGGACAGCACATCACCCTCTCCACAAGCAAGCTTGTGAAGGGAGGGGTCTGCTCTCCAGACCCTCGAGAGGCTCATGCAACACTGACACCTGCACCAGAAACTGGGAGCCAGTGAGAGGAGAGCAGGCACAGCCTTACCTTGCTTCCTTTCCTCTGTCTCGGGTTGGCAGCCCTCACCACTTTCGCTGGAGTTGTAAGTTCTGCAAGAGAAGGACAACAAAAGTGTTAAAA
Organism: Molothrus aeneus; assembly: GCF_037042795.1. Taxonomy (NCBI): domain Eukaryota; kingdom Metazoa; phylum Chordata; class Aves; order Passeriformes; family Icteridae; genus Molothrus; species Molothrus aeneus. The sequence goes on from NC_089660.1 coordinate 5,535,643, forward strand.
CACAGCTGAGGGCTGTGAGTGGGAGTGTTGGCTCTGGAGAGAAGTGGGTAGGAAGCAAAGCAGCTCCCCCTTGAGCAAAGGAGGGCTAACAGGAAAAGGTAAACAGAAAACATAGCCAGCTCCTGACTCGAGTCTCAGAACTGCCCCGTTAAGATCAGAAAACTCCTGACCAATCCAGGTGGCCTGGAGATGGACTTTTAACCCCATGCTGCTGCAGGATGGCAGTCCCTGCCTTAGCTCTGCCCTCCCCAGCCAGGGAGGATGGGGGCAAGGAGCTCAGCTCATGCTGAAAAGCACCCACAGAACAGCAAGACAAACCTGCCCTTGAAAAGCCAATTCCCATCACAGTGCCCTGATGCTCCCCAGAGAGCAGAGCAGGGCTCTGACAGACATGTGCAAAAGTCTGTAGCTGCTGAATCCTGCTACAGCTGAAAGTATTTAGGCACTGAAGCACCTCTGGGGTGTTTTAACACATCAGAGTGAGACTGTTGGGGTTCACACCACCACAGACCTCACAGCAAGTCAAGATCTCAACCTCACCATGGCCCATCTTGGCATCTTGGCCCCAGCTCACACACCATCTCCTTACAAGCAGAAACAGGAATTCAGCTTGCTTTGTCCCCCAGGTCTGGCTGCAAGGTCTCTGATCAGGCTCACACAGAGACCAAGCAAGAGAGCAGCACAGCTCTGCCAGCACAAACCAGAGGGTTTGTGGGGTCTGCTCCAGGACACTGGTGCTCCACAAGGGGAGGAGAGCCCACTGGGCCCTGCCCCACAGGGCAGCCTGTGCCAGGTGCCAGGCTCCTGCAGAGAGGATTTCTGCTGACTCACTGGCTTTGTTCAGAAGAAAAGCAGCCCTGACTGGGGTAGGGTGAGGGTGGGAGGATCAGCACAGGCTATCAAGGGATGCCCCAGGAAACACCCTGAGTAGCCTATTCAGCTCTGCTCAAAGCTGCCTTTGATCTCCTTGCAAGGCTGGACAACTTTGCCTGGATGATCAAAACCGGTCCCCTTCTGAGCCTCCAAACCAGTGATTCATCCTGGCCTTGCTCAGAGCTGGAGGCTTTGAAGTGTCAATAAGGCAGAGTCAGACATGGCAGGACAGAGCCACGTGCACTCCCCTTCCCCAATTCCTTTCTCTACGGCTCTTGCATGAGGATTTCATGTCCAGAAGAGTCCAAACTCTCAGCTGGATCCCTGAACCCTCCCCTTTTCCCCCAGGACCTCCCCAACCCACCTGCAGTGCCTCCCTTCATGAGCAGCAGCAGTCCCACGTGTCCCTCATTTATTCCATGTGCACTTCATTGAGAATCCTGGCTCCATGGCACAAAGCTTGCCACAGGGCTTTTAAACTTCCCTGCTAGTGTAGGAAGAGCCAGCACTTTCAAAACCGCCCCCAAAATCCTCCATTCAACGCCCACAGATGTCACCAACTAAATATAGCTTCAAAAGGCACCGGGAGCTACAGCACAAACCCAGAGACACAGAGCACCCCTGCCTGCTCCAACAGCACTGATGGGACTGGCACAGCCTGGTCAGGCTGATCTCTGGGGCTGGGGACAGCAGGGACAGCGCTCAGCCTGCAAGGATCCCACCCAGGTGCCTGCTCCCACCACAGCACAGCCCCAGTGTTCACAGCAACAGCACCCAGCCCTTTCCTGCAGCTGCTTCACCTCAGGAGCCCTCAAGGCCATAGATGTTCTTGTGCTTTTTTTTGGGAACCAGTCAAAGAGAGGGGCCTCACAAGCAGCACTGAAAGAGGAGCAAGGGGCACAGGCTGCAGGGGCAGGTGCCACAGACTCCATCACCTCTGCGGGGGAGGGAGGAGATTGTTTGAAACAAGTTCTGCAGCTTTCCTTATCTGCAAGATATGAACAGGGATCCCTTATCTCGCTGAGGTGCTGAGAAGACCAATTAGCATTTGCAGAGCACTGCAGAAGACAAAACACAAAGCAAAGGGCTGCAGTTCAGCAGGGAAGGAGGCTGGGGAGCATGGATGGAGCCCCAGCAATTCATGGTGGAGACCAAAGTAGGAGACCAAGAGGCTGTGACTGTGCTGGTGGACACGTGGCCAGACACAGCATTTGCTGAGCCAAGACCACAGCAAGCAGAGGCCATGCATGCCTGGCACCCTCCAGGGCACAGCAACATAACCAAGGGCACCAGCAGCACATCTTGTGGTCCCCAGCTGAAAAGACCCCTGCAGGAAAACCTCACTGCATCAGCCTGGGGAGTGGAGAGCAAGTGAGTGCTGCTCATCCCAGGCAGGAGCTCAGCACAAGCACTGAGGGACACTGGATGCTGCCCTGGTTCACAGCCGAGCCTTTAAAGGCTGCTGGCAGATGTCTCAGACCTCTGGGTGTCTCACAACTCTCCTTTTGCATCTGTTTGGTGGCAGTAAGTAATTTCAGTTGCACTAGCAGTGCCTGACCACCTCCTGAAAAACAGGGCCTCTCTGTGTGAGGGGACAGACAAAACAGCTGCAGCAGGAGCCAGGGCTTAGTGGTGTGAGGCTGGCACGGGGACAGCGGGCAGGGAAGCAAGGAGCAGCTTTGCCTGCAGCCACAGAGCAGATGCTGGCACAACCAAGAACAGAGCAGCAGGTCTTGAGTTTTGATCTGCTGCCTGCAGCCAGAACCTGATCGTTTGTCCAGCCATGGGGTTGCCCAGCCACGAGGAGATTATTCCTCAGCAACCAAGGGGAGGGACAGGTGGGAGCACCCACAGCAGCCCCAGTGCTGCTGTCACAGCCAAACCCTTCCTGTGGCTGTGCCACAGCCAGAGCCCTCCCTGGCTTTGGACACTCACTCCCAGATGCACCTGAGTGCTTTTTCCTGCAGCCCACACCTGGCTGGGACACAGAGCCCTGGGGTGGGAGGCTTAGAGGGGCATCCAGGTGAGCAAATGCCTCTTATCCTTGCACAAGGACCAGAGAGCCAGAGTCACAGGAGATCCACAGCTAAATATCCCTCCACTCCACCAGGGACATTTAACACAGGATCACTGAACTCAGCCAAGGAGACATATCTACTAACTTATCTGGGAAAATGAAACCAAACACCCAGCAACTGGTTTTCTGCCTTTCCTTGCATCCAGTGGAATTTATAATGGAATTTTAGAGAAGGTACACGAAGAGAGGGAATAAATCTGCAGTGCTGGGCAGAGACCTGGCATTACTGGAGAAATACCTGTACCTATAGCAAGAATGCTGTAATGCCTGCTCCAGGTGTACCACTCATGTGCAATGCAGACAAGGGCTCCAGCAGCAGCCCAGGCTCCCCAGCAGGAATGCAGAGTCCTCATCTGTCTCAGTCCCTCTGGGAGCCTCTCAGGAACCCTCTGTGCCCCGAGGGTGCTGAGGGCACCTGGGCTGGTCACCTTTGCAGCAGGAGAGACACCAGAGACATGGTAGAAGATAAAGGGCCGACTCTTAGCAGGGGTTAATCCAAGGTTTTATTGCAGGAGTCCCAAAGGAGCTCCTGCACCTCAGGGGCCTCCTGCCCCGAGCCCCGGGAGATGTGCCAAGGTCACATTTAAAGGGAGGTGGAAACCCAAAGTAGATAACATTTTACCAACCAATGAGTGACCCTAAGGGATGGGTACTGGGGGATGGACATTTAGGACAGCGTATGGGGCAAGGCTTGGGGGGCTGACCCCTGGCCAATCACTCGACAACCTGGACTGAAGCTTCTAGATGGAAGGGATGGGATGCTGAGTGATTGACAAGAGAGCCAGGGTGGGGGTTTGGGGATGATCTCATCCAGGGAGAGGGATAACACAGGTAAAGGGAGGGGGGTACAGTCCAGGATAAACCAATTGGGAAAAATATGGGGATACAAAACAAAACTACTTCAAAGTATTACAAAATATAAAAACGCACTACAACACTCATCTCTGGCACACTGTCCCTGACACAGCACCCCCTCCCCCAGCAGCCAGGTCGACAGAAAGGAGCCATCCTGCTCCCTGCTCCACAGCCTGGCACCTTCCAGAAACTGCTGATAAAGGAGGTTCCAAGCCAAGAGCCCGGACTTTGTGCTGAAGAGGCTGAGGCAGGGGCGCATGCTCTGTGATGCAGCTCCTGATGGGGCTGCAGGAGCCAAACCAGTATCCCCAGTTTCCCCAGAGCCCTGGCAGGAGCTTGAGGGCTCTGTATGACACAGACAGCCACGTGCCCAGAGGTCCACCAAGATCCACTTCACTCTTCTGTCTCCACTCTCCACAGAACACTCTTGGCACATGTGAAGACTGTAAGTAATAACCAACACAACTGGACACCTGCTCTGGCATCGAGGTTTTTAGCTGAGAAAAGCAAGTGCAGCTTGGACAAGGGTGAGCTGAGAAAAATGTTAAAAAGTGTTTCTGCGTGGGATTATCTGTTTTCCCAGGAGATAGATAGCTCCTTCAGAGCCATTTTGTGAGGGCAGGAGAGTCCCTCCTGGGGTACTGACACACAGGAAAGTGGGGGTGAAACAGCACCAACCCTCAAAGAAATTCCTCTGAGACAGACCCAGCAGGGAACCCACCAGAGGCAGGCCTGCCAGGACCCCACTGTGGCTGCAGGAATTCCCTTCCTGGCCTAAAAGAATACCTAGGGAGCCAACAGCTCCAAAGGGGCATCCCCACCTTCCCAACATGGGTAACTCAGGCCACCAACCCTGTCCCTGTCCTTGCTCCCTGCTCAAGGAATCTCTCTCCCAGGGTGACCTGATGTGCACAGCAGCAGGGCCATGACACGGATATGGAGACTCCTGTGGCACTCATGCACTCAGTGCAGGACTCGCATTCTGAGGCTGCCCAAGCCATCCCAGGACACAGCTGGTGAGCTTCACGTCCACCAAGAGCACACAGGGACATCTGCAGGACCAGTCCTGCAGGCCAGATGTGATCTGCAAGCCAACAACAGTCCCTGCTCCCACCAGCAGCCTGTCTCTTGCAGACCATGATAAAGCTCTTTTCTTTTTGAGTCCATCCCAAAGAGGAGGCCCTGAAGTTACAGGCAGAGAAGCCTTGGGGGATGGGCAAACACTTTATGCTCCTTTTGTGGATGCTGCACCCATTTCTGGATCAGCAAGAGGCTGTGGTGGGCAAGACACCCTTGCTGTAAAGGGGCTGGGAAGCACCAGCAGATGGGAGGGCACCTCAGCCTCCCCAGGGAGACACTGGCAGCACCCCTGTGAGCAGAGAGGTGCAGGTACCCCCAGAGACCAATCAGCAGATCCAGCCCTGCCCTGCCTCCCAAGGAGCTGCTCCCAGCACAGCCCCAGCCTTGTGCCAGAGCTGAGATGGGAAACACTTGGCACTGCAGCTCCACACACGAGCGGAAAAGCCTGGGATTTATAGCACTGACTGCTTGGCATGCTCACATTTTGCTGAAGGCATCACAAGGCACACAAAGCCAGAAAGGTCCAGGACAGGCTCAGCCCACAGACTGCACCTCCTCTTGGTTTGCAATGTTTCACAGCTCTACCTCCCACCAAATCACAGTTGCAGCCGGAGGCACATGAGTGCATGGAGGGGGAAACAAGGGAGCACTGGATGGAGCTCTACAGCTTTAAATGAGATGTTAGCACAAGGACATCTTCCAGCACAAATGGGTTGGTGCCTCCACAACCCAGGGGCTCCCACCTGCTCCTGGGGACTGCAGAGAACCACAGTCAGCCCCACCACTCACAGCATGTGGTGTCACAGCTCCCAGGGCAGCATTTGGCCTTGCTTACAAAGGCAAGAGGAATATCTGCAACACCTCAGCAATAGCAGGAGTTTCCTGTACATGCAAGAAAAGCTGCAGAAGAATGGCCAAGGTCAGGACCAAGCAGAAGACTGGATCCTTAAGGTGGATGCCTGAGCAGGATTCAGGCTTGTAAAGCTTGTGGGAAGCCTGCTCAGCTGGAGCAGGAGATAAGCTGCAAGTACCATGGCTCAAAGCCTTCCAAGCAATTTTCCACAGCTCCTCAGCAGAAGCTCCACTGTACAAGCCCTACTGTAACAGCAAAGGAAGCAAGGAGCTGCCTACACCTCTCTGCAATGTAAGCTCTGCAACTGCTGCAAAGATCACTCTCTAAAAATAACTTCAAAAAGGGCATCTGACAGCTCCATGGAGAGCATGAGAACACTCCCACCTGGGTGTCCTAGGCAGCTTCAGGAGCTCAGGAGTTTGCCCTGGAAAAGTGCAGGGAGGGAAGCTGGGGCACAGGCAGGTAGAGCCAGGACAGCACTGTCACAGGCTGAGTGTGGGCATCTGAGTTATAATCCCAGCTCTCTGAGCCCTCACATCCCTCAGCTGATAGTCCTGAAAGCCCCGGAAGAGGAGGAGCAGCTCAGGACATGTGCAGAGCCCATCTCTGCTGACAGCACAAACGGGCAGCACAGATCCTCACAGGGAGCAGGGCCTTCAGTGAGAACACAGCAGAGCTGAGGAACAGCACTGCTCCTTTAACCACACAAAGCTGCTACAAGCTCTACACACATGCATTATCTGCAGGGTCTGACATTTATTTCCAGAGCAAAGGAGGGGCAGGAAGGGTCTGGACTCACCAAAAATGCACGATCATCTTCACTGCAGCCTCTCAGTCCCAGACAGAAACGCTTCAACCTGTGACCAGCTACACTGGAGGAGCAGGTCAGGAAATGCCAACAAGCATTTCTAACATTAACACTGTCACTGAGGGCAGCCTGGATTCTTCCTGGCACAGACAGCTACTATTAAAGGTAGAGAATGAACTCCCTCTTAAGGGCGAGTGACATCTTTCCACTGCCTTTCAAAGCAAACTCTTCCCTGAAGAGGATTTCTAGGAAACTCCTGACACACAATCCATGCTCACAGCCCTGCACACGATCCCTGAGATGCCAGGCACACACAGAATGAGACTGCACATGAACCACCTCCCACCTGGTTTTCTACATTAAAAAAAAGAATCCTAAACTAAAGATTCTCTCCAGGGGAAACCAATGGTTCCCAGAAACCAAGGAGCATGGCACAGGGGACACAGCCAAGGTCACCCAGCTGACCAGACTTCAGAAACTGTCAAAATGAGGAAGCTGGGCTGGCTCAGGCCCCCACAGCTGCTGAGCCACCCTGGTGTCTCTGAGCAGGGATAAGGTACCCACCAGCTCTGCAGGAGAGGCTACTCCAGCACCAGTGCCTGACCCAGTACACCTAGTGCAGGTATCTCCAGCTGCAAGAGCATGTCAGCAGCAATTCCTCTGCCAGCGTGGAAGGCAGAAAAGCCTTCAAGGACACCTGTGAACACTCTGTCAGGTTAAATGGTTCAGGGACAGGGGCTGGGAGAGCTGGCAGTGCTGCAGGGAAAACACTGTGTCAGTCTGAGCCCCTGAGAAAAGGCACGAGTTGATCCAGCTGCTGCTCTGGGCACGAGGCACAGCAAGGACACCCCAGTGCTAGGACAGGAGGCCACCTGAGGCAAGGCTGCAGCAGCCCAGGGTGTGCAAGTGAGCCAAATCATGGAGGAGATGGAGGGTCAGGCCTTCACACAGGCCAGCTCAGAGACCAGCTGATAGTTCATGACCTAAAAACTAAAATCAGTAGTGGGGGAGAGGGAGGGTTAACATGAACAGGAACTACAGAACAGCACGGGCACACACCAGGCAGGACTCACAACTCCTTACAAAACAATTAAAAAAAAACAACCCAGCCCACTCACCTTTGGGAACAACTGATTTGCAAATTAAAAGGGGGTGTCCACCCTCCAGGAGGGATCCGGAGCAGTTTCCTCTGCTCCCGTTTACCTCTGCTGCACCGTTCTGCCTGTTCTGCCGGGCTCTAATGAAAAGCTAGTTAACAGTTAATTATTACCCATTCAGACACACGATCCCCTACTCTGACTGCCGGCTGGGAGGGATAAGACAGTCACGTGATGCAAAAATCCCGACCTTATGAAAGCACAGGCAACTATATTTAGTTGGAGAAACGATGACCTGGCGAGCCTGCTCCTCCCTGGCCCCCCCTGCAGAGGAGCCGACCTGCCACCTCCCAGGACCCTCCCTCCACTGGCACCAGGGAAGATCCTCATCCAGCAGGAGTTGTAATACTTAAATCAGGGACACCTGGCACGGGAGCAAGCCCTGTGTGCACATCCAGGCTATCCCAGGTGGAGCGGCCAGGCCAGCACACAGCCTAGGCTGAGGGACCCTCCCCATCCTCAGTGTCAGCAGCAAAAGCTGATAAGCACCAAGAGCAACAAACAGGGGCCTAGCCCAAGGTCCTGGACCTTATCTTGAAAGCAGGAGGCACACTGGGAACCTGACCAGTGTGACCAGCACAGGAGATGCATTCAGCAGCAACACTCCAGCTGCTGGCTTCTCCATGCCCAGGGCTGGTGATGCCCAGAGCTGCTGACAGGAGTTTGCCCTCTCTCCTCTCAGGGCTGGATGACCAAGACAGACACTGGTGTGCTGAGAACAGAGTGGGAGCCAAGGCAGCACCACTGTGCGGAGACATGGCCCTACAAAAAAAGCACAACAACAAAATCCAAGAGCATCACCTGCTCCCTCTCTCTGCAGTGAGAGAGCTACAAAGCAGAAGAAAAGCAAAAAGCCTGAGGAGCAGACATCATTAATCTCTTGACATCAGCACATCAGAAGGGTGCTCTCTGCCTGGATCCTGCTGTGGCCCATGAGACAGCACAGCTAGCAGTGCCCGTGGCATGAGCGAGAGGAGGTCACTGCATCCTGCTAAATTCCTGCTGACACCACCCCTTGAATGGCTGTCAGCCTCTTCTGCAGCTGCATCTGGGGACTTGGAAGCTGACAAAACCCTTCCTAGGAAGCATCTGGTACGTCTCACTGTAAATATTTAACAACAAAAAGACAGGAATCGAGCGCCAAGCGCCTGCAGAGAGACCCTCCAGCTCCAGTTCACACTGTCTAGGAGGAGACTGAGCAGTTCCCAGTGTGCAGTGGAGGGGGAGAGGGGTTGTACAAGGCAAAAGTGTGAACTCTGCACAAAATATGCCTCTGGAAAATCTGTCATCTCAAAGAACAGAATGGGTTTCCAGAAAGGAGACTGTGATGTAATTCAAATAGCATCAGTCCGAGTTCCTCCCGCTGTGACTCCTGGACCTTCCTGCTACTCTGGCAGAGGCATCCCTGCAGGACCAGAGCGTCCCCTGAGCAGTGGCCATTTGCTAAATGACCACTTAACCTTGCCCTCAGCCTGCACAGCTGCAAACCTGCCTCCCTGACTGCACAGAAGAGACTGAGCATCAGCTCAGCTTGTGAGGTCAAGGAACACAAAGGCAGCAGAAATCCAGCTCCATCTCCTGGGGCAGGGGACAGTAACAGGGATTTGGTGATAGGAGCAGGTGCAGCAAGATTTCCCAGGAATTTAGGGATGTCATGCCTAGGTCTCCCAGTAAGCAAGGTGTCTCCATAAATGTGCTGAAGAAATATTACAGTCTCATAACCACCTGGATTAAACTGAGCACAGCTATGGGGGCTTTCTCCTGTTAGTGAATCCACAGCATTAAAATAATGACAAGGCACTCAAATATCCCTGTGATCTTTGAGAGCAAGCAGAAGGGCTTCTTTTTGTGCTACTTCAGGATTACTGCACCTCAGCTGACCTGATTTCAGGCATGCTTTTCCAAGCAGAAGATACACCATTCTCACTTGTGCCCCCACCTTAAGCAAGATGCAGAAACATTCCAAGTTTTTCTAAATAACTCTGATATAGCAACTTCCTTCTTGGGTTCACAGTCACATGAGTCCTGCTGCATAAACCACTCTCTCTAATAAAGCTAATTCCAGTGCTACAGGTGGCTGCTTCCCATGTCAATACAGAGCATAAAAGAGTGCAACACCCTAATCAGACTAAGTCTTCCCAAAGGAGTCAGGAATACCCAATTACAAAAGAGTGCAACATAGCAGTTTCCTAATTTAAAAATCCATCTCCCCTCCTTTTATTTCTAAAGGATTAAAAATCACTTCCTTGCAGTGGTAGTATCACCCTCATCTCTTTATGGAAAACTTCACAGAGTTTAATTCAAAGAGGCATTTATAAACTCAAGAAAGATATCTCAGACACTGCTGACAGTTCTACAAAATGATCAGGTCAGGGTGCAGCAGATGAAAAAAAGTCATCAGGAGTGGTGAAACCAAGACAGAGCATCACTTGCTGCTCTGTTGAACACTAGTGCATCCACAGCTGCACCCTGCAGTCAGCTCTGGTCTCTGGAATTCAACAAGGGCACAGGGCTGTTACAGCTGCTCAAAGAAAAGCAATTAAACCACCCAGAGGCAGCTCCTCCAGAGGTGAGACTAAAAAGGCTGGGATCCTGCACCATGGAGAGGAGGAGGGCTGGCTGCAGCATGCAGGAGGCCAGGAGGGCACAGGCACAGCACAGGAAGCTAGCAGGAGATCCACTTGAAGTGCCAGAAGTGTTCCCTTTCAGAGCAGGCAGCAGATTTCACACAGTAGCAAGTTCTGGGAGCTGAACAGCATCAGCTGCCTGGCAGAAGTTTGGTTTCAGAGTGAAGACATCCACAGACATCCAGCTGCAAATGTGCCCTCCCAGTCCTCCTCAGCAGCACAAGCAGGAATGTGAGAGTGTGTCCCTCGTTCCACCAAGCCCAACCCTGCATCTCTCAGGGGTGTTGAAGTCTCTCAGCTTTCCACATGAACTCCAGATCACATGGTTTGAAATGGCTCCTTCTGAAAAGCACCCTACAGCTGCCAAATCCTGGCTGTGGGATGTGGGAGAGGAAAGCACTGAGGCACTGCTGTGCCAGACAGAAGGAAAGTGAGGCCTCTCTTCAGCAACTGCTTTATTTGCAAACACTGTTAGGTAACTGGGACGCAAACACTGCTGTGCTTCCACCTCCATAGTGCTCCCACGTGACACGGGGATGATCCGGGCCGAGGATCCAGGCTGAGGGCAGGCTGCCACCAGCATCCCATGCTAACAAGCAGGAACATGCTCTGGGGCACACCACAGCTACTGTGCCTACAAAATGGCTGAATTTTGGCTCAGGCACCCCACCTATGCAATTCCCAATCCTGATACTGCGACTCAGCATCTTCCAGCACTCTGCTAAACCATCTCCTTGGGAGAGGACCAACAGACTTCTCACCCACAGGGGAAACCAGCCATACAAACACACCTGGCTAAAGCTTAAAAAACAGATCCCCGATAAGTGTGTGGGAGTTCTGGTGACCAGAGTAAATCAACTCATTCAACAACCTCAGCAATGAAAAGGAGGTGAGGGAGTCAAACCCAACAGCCTCAGGAATGCACAACAGCTCTGGTGGCAGGAGCAGTGCCACTCTGCCTTTGCCTGCTGCCCTCACCCTTCACTGTGTTTTGAGATACCACAGCTTCCAGATAAGCTTAGTGCATGGAAAGAAAAAGCATGGCACCAAATTTAAGGTTTTTCTGGAGAAAGGTATGAGAAAGACTGCACAATGTCTGTGCAACTACCATTTAGAAGAATCCTGTTTAAGCTTTAACTTATCTCCTAAAAACCAGACAGAATTGTAAAAAAGGCCCCAAGCTCTGTAGGTAATGTTTTCTGCAATACTGCTGACATGTAACAAACACTTTCTGAAGCACTATCATCTGCTGCAGACACACACTCATGCCCCACCCTGGAGGCAGCTGTGCAAGGTCCCCAACCAGCTGGAGAAGAGAATGCAGTAGTGCCAAGCAAAGGACATCTCTGAGTTCACAGCACAGGCAGGCAAACCCCAACGCCCGAAGAAGACAGATCTTCATCAAGGTGGAGAAAAGCCTCCTACAGACTCAACAGATGGGAATATATCCTTGCTCTTCAAAACCCTAATATAGCTGGCTAGAGCTCTGGAAACACATCCACAACTTCCATCCCTCTGTTCAGTTCAGCAAGTTCAATTACAGGGCTTCCAGTGTCACACCAGACCACTCTAAACCAGTGAGTTATTTTCCCTGAAATCAGCTTTAAGACATCAGAGCTGATTTCCATACTTCCAATGCCTCCGCCATCAACAGCGATTTACCCTCACACCATCCATGAACTGGAGAAATGGGATCCCTGCAAAGCCAAAGATGCACAAGGGGACATGCCTGGGGTGACACAAGGCCAGGTCAGGCACTGACTTCCATTCCCAGGTTCTTTGCTATGGCACATCCCCACATGGCACTACAGCTCTGAAACAACAGGCTCTCACTGGCTGATCCTGGTATCACTGGTTAAAACACAAACCTTTCCTTCATCTTGGCACTTCCACAACATCAGCCTGGATGAGGAGCAATTTTTTTTCCTGGCAATTTGGGAAAGGCAGGAACTGAGATCATCCAGTGTTTGCTTCTGAAAACTACATTATTTTCCTGATTTGAAAACTCCATCCAGAGCAACCTCGCTCTCCCAGTAAGGCTGCACCCACCACTGGGGCCAGGAAGCTTTTTCTTTGCACTGATGGCAACACAGTGAGCAACTTGGTTGTCCTTAACAGCAATACTCAACAGCAACACACAGACTACAAGTCACAGGGGAGGTCTGTGTCTTCCCAAAGTACTGCAAATTCAAATATATATCCTCAGGTTCACAGACACATCCACCTGTATACAGGTATAAACAACAACAATCTGAGTTACATTTGCATCTTGACACATCAGTGTTTTCAATTATGTGTGATGAGCAAGACCTACAAGTTCCCAAACTCCTTCACCCTGGACATCCAAATTTGCTATGCTACAATGCATGGAAGGAAAGAACCTTCCAGCTGTTTAGTCATCACTACATGAAAGCATAAAAGATGTCACTGCTATACAGGAATGACCAAATATTAGAGGTTTGTTTAGGAAGTTCTTTTGCTTCGGTTTTTGGGTGGGGCTTTTTTGGGGTTTTGTTTGTGGTTTGGTTTTGGGTTTTTTTTACATTAAGATCCACTGCATATTCCAGACTGTACGTGGCATGTACCAGTCTTCTAAGTTTGGTGAGTGCTGACTCTGAAGGAAGAGAAGTACAGGGAAGGCAAGGGAGAAGGAAGTTTGAAGAGCTCCATTTTTATTTAATACATACCAGACTGGCCATCAGCTGGAAATATATCTGTAAAAGAAAAAAAAAAAAAAGAGATCAGTATTGGTTGCAGCTGGAGTGCAAATCATATTTAAAAGGTCTCCTCTCTCGATTTGTTTGCTTTAGCTAAACAGAGGAAGTATTTTCTTAGTATCTCAAGTTAAACATCAATCCAGCTTGGAACCCACCTCAATTCAACCACTTGTTGAGAGAAAGATTTTGAAGGAGTCTGTGTTTACCCGAATGCACTGCTCTCATAAATAACCTTCTGCATTGGCTTCTAGCAGACAGCAGTGAGCAATAAAAAAGGTTGTTGAGATGTACAAAGATCCACACAATGAGCTACTTGGTGGCAGCCCACACTCCCCCTGAGAAGCAACATCAGATGGAAATCTACAGAGAACATCTAACAGGGAATACCGATAGAAGCCAAGGCAAAAGCCAAGTGAGCATTCTTCTGGTTGTCCTTGGTTCTGCAGCCACGAGGGACATCAGCAGCTGTGCCTGGCTCTAACACAGCACCTACACCAGACACAGATCTCCATCAGCAAATGGACACCCAGGGCCTTGGCACAACACCCATCACACCAGGAGAACCCTTCCCTTTCCCAGCTCAGGAGTCTCTGGCAGCAGGCACAGGCCACTGCACAGGACAGATGGAGTCTGGGGGGCTCAGACCCCAAAACAGATTATTCAACCTCCCCAGCCCCCCAGGCTCTTTCCAGTTAGAGGTACAGGCCCTTCTCTTGGAGGGCCTTAGGTATTGCTGGGAAGATGTGTATTTAAGTAGCTGGAAGGACCAGACATTTAAGGAGCACACAGGACAATGTGTGTGGAAAACCCCTGTTGATAAGGCTTCCCCAGAAGATATGAAAACAGTACTTTTGAGAGAGCAATACATCATGTTTTCTTCAAGGATCCTGGAAGAGGAGAGGGAAGGAAGGCTGCCAGCAAGGCAAGGTCCTCCTGGGACAGGGGCAGGCCCCTGGCTTCTGCTTATCAGCTACCCAAAACACACATACAGCTGGAAAGTCACAAGAGTTGCAGCAAGGACTACCCCTCAGGCAGGGCAATGCTCTCTGGCCTGGGCTCGGCTCATGCAGAAGCAGCAAAAACACTCCTCTGTCAAAATAACTTCTATTTCTTTTCCTTTGACTTGCACCGTGTTCAAAGCACTTTCAGGCAGGGATGCCTTCATCCCATATAGGAACAGGAAGAGCCAAGCAGAGTAAAAATACCCAGAAGTTAAATCAAGACTCTCTCTACCATTATTACACAGTTATGGTCTGTGGCCATTTGAAGGCATGGTATCAAGGACTGCCCAGCACATCCAGAACTGTCTCCAAGCACCAGTTTTAATCCTTTGCAAGTTGCATGTTCTACTGCAATCCTCCACTAGCCCAAGTGTCCCAAATGCATTTAAATATCTTGTATTTCTGTATGGTCACTGAGGAGTTCAGGCTTCTACATCAGCAAGCTGAAACACCCTGTAGTTCATAGAATCGTTAAGGTTTGAAAAGAGCTTTAAGATCTCAAACAAGATAGAATTTATTTCCCTACTTGGGCTTCTCTGCAAAGGTGGTAACACTGGTATGCCACCTGTTTGGATCAGCTGTACCAGATGCTACCAAAACCCAAAATAAATAACAGCACCACAACGGTTGATAAAATAAATTCCTTTGTGCCAGCCAGGAATTTAGCAAAGCCAGGCTTTGGCAAATGTTCCCCTTGCTGTACCCTGAGGGGTGCAGTTCTCCACTGCATTCCTGCTAGGCTGTCCCACCAACTCCTCATCAGACACACCACAGCAGAAGCAGCCATTCACAACAGGTCCAGGCTCTAGACACCACAAATGCCACCAAATCAGGCACAGCTGCAGGTGACCCCTCAGCACCATCTCCTATCAGACATGTCACCACCACAACCCCAAACTCACATTGCCCCAAGGTCTCAGCTCACTGCTGTATTCCCCACTGCCCTGTCCTGCTCTAGATGTGCAGGAAGGCTCTCCTGGCTCCTCCTGAGCTCAGCCACAACTCTAGAGCAGCTCTGTCACTACATTTACTAGAAAAGCAGTGACTCAACTCAGTGGCTGAGGTCAGAAAGCAGAAAGCAAGGACCACATGTGATGGCCAAGGACAGGTACAGCTCACAGTCACCTCAAGAGGCTTCCCAGGGCAACTCTTGTCAAGGAAAGACACTGGCATCCAGTGCTCAGCCCCCTTGTCTGGGAGAGGCTGACCTTGTCCAACTCATCACACCTATGATTAACACAGATTTGACTCCAAGCTCTTCAGAGCACACTGAGAACACTGGGCTTGCAGGCAGCTTTCCCCAGAGCTGAGAACAAGTACAGAGCAGTCTGTAGGACTTGCTTTGAAAAACGGGGCTGCTGAGAGGACACATCTGAGGCAGAGCTGGTCAGGGACCAGCAGGCACAACGACCCTTTGGGACACCTTTTTCCCTGTCAAGCACAAGTGACTTAAATTAAAAATTAGCCTGCCAATTAAGGACAGCACCTCAGGTGCCCAAGATAAGTCTAAATCAGGCAGTGCCTTCTTTTCCCAAGAAAGCCATTGTGGGGAAGCAGGCAGAAACATATGTGGCCAGCAGGTAAACCCCTGGGCTGCTCTCCAAGGAGCCCATCTCATACTCAGCGGGGCTGAGGCTGCCTGTCCAGGCCAGCTCCCTTCCCAGCCCTCCCAAGGCTAAAACTCAAACACCAACAACTGAGGCACAGGGACAGGTTTGGTGTCAGACTTTGGTGCTCAAAGTCTCAACACAGAAAGGTGAAGCCAGCAAACCAGCCCCACCAATTCCTCCCACCACACACACACCTGCTATGTTCCAAGGCACCCTGATGTCAGGAATCCCAACACTGGCCAGAGGCTGCAGGACAATGCTTCACAGCAGCTTTCCACCATCCTGTCAGCCACCTGCTCAGCAGCAGGCAATCCCTACATGGGACCCCTGCCTGTAGAACACCCTCCCAGCCATGCCCAGCCTGCCTCTCCAGGCAGCCCAGTGGGAAGGAGCAAGAAACAACAGTATCTCAATGCAAATGAGCAGACCCACGAGATTTGGACCCTACAGTCTCACACTTCCTCCTCCTTCTTGCACACAGACACTTTTGTTTCTCAGCATGCACCCAAAATCAGAAAGATGTGGTGTCTGAACTAAGGGACCCAGTGATCTCTTCACTGCAGCACCAGGTACTCCCCAAGCCCCTGACCATTCTCCATGTAGCCTACAAAATCTCAACAGAAAAACACATTCTGTGAATCCTCCTGTTATCAGCAAAGCAGGGTGGAGGATGAAGTGAGGAGGAGGAGGTCAGGGGTGTGCATGGCCGCTGGCTGGATGCTGGGACAGGCAAGGAGCATCCCTTTCAGGACCACCAAGTGAGGGTGCAGATGTGGTGCAGGGGTGCTTGCTCTAAGCACCAATACCCAGAGTTGCTGCACACAGCCCAGGAGATAATATAAATTGAGGGCAGTTGTCCTTATTTTAGGTGGTGCTGGGGGTGGATCTCAATTTCAATTTTTGCCTGATGGTATTTTTACACAAAGGAGAAGACCGTATGCTAAAATGGGGCATTTAGAGAGAAACGCTGATGCATCCACACACATACCCCCTTCCCCAGGGGCTATCTGGCTACTGCTACTATTCAGGTATCTGGGACAGGTCCAAGAAAGTCACCCCATTTATGAGCCCCCATCTCCCCTCCACTGCTCTCTGAGGAAACGCACACCAACCACGCTCACAGTGCTGAACCCGAACACCCGCACAGCAAGCCTGTCTTCTCCCTGCTGAGGAGCTACGGCTGGGAAAGGACTTCCACCACCCAGTGCCTGTCCCCAACCCCCCTTTTCCAGCAGGGACACTGCTGCCTCCCTGCAGGGCCCGGGAGGCAGCGGCTGAAGAGCAGCTCATTATCCCTGACGCAAGAGAAACGCTGACTCGTTATTACAGCAACCTGCAGCCATAACTGCCGAGGGGCTGCGGCCACAGGCTGAGTGCCAGCAGGAACCCGCTCCCTGCTGGCCCCCCACCTCCCATTATTACCCTTCTGCTCTCCCAACAACGGGGAAAAACCACCTCAGAGTGCTTTATGTCACCTGCCAGACAGCAAAGTGCACTGACTGTGGAGCACACTGGGTGAGGGCTGTGCACACATGGGTACGAGCACAGAAATGACAGCCAGCTCCTCCCAGTGGGACATGGGCCTCATCCACACTGCCACAGGAAGACACCAGCTGATTTGTTCTGGCTTTCGACCCGCGAAGTTGTAACCAAATCATCCTCCACGTTTTGCAGACAAAAGACTCGGGCGTCAGCAAAAAAAAAATGACCTCTCCAAGGTCACAGGGGGACTCGCAGCAGGGACGTGACCAGAACTCGATCACAATGGCTCCAAAGCTGCAAGGCTGCACTGCCTGCCCAGGAGAGGGACTGGGCAGGGAAATGCTGGGGGATGGCAGGATCAATTGGTATCTCTCCTCCTAACCTGACCTGCTGCCCGGCAGGGACAATCCAGGCAGGAAAAAGGTCCAAATTACACAGTCCAGCATGTAGAGCAAAGAGACCAGAGCTGCTTGACTCTTTTCTCCAGCCCAATGCAACATTTCAGTTCAAATCACCTGGCTCCCCCTCGGAGGCCAAGGCAGTGCCTGCACAGGTTCCTGAGACAGTTACAGAACACTTCAAAGGAACACTCAGCAGAGAAGGCGGTGAGGTCTCCTAGGGAAAAGCAGCAAAGCAAGAAACCCTAAACCCAAAGATTAGCATGGCCAATTTGATCCCTCCCAAGATCTTGTTTGCTTCCTGTTCCCCTCCTTTGTTACCTGCTGAGCAGGATTGGGGAGGGTCCACCTCTCAGTCACCCAGATCATTCCAGCCCTCTCCAGCTGCCAGGTCCACGCTAACACCTCCTATGCCTCTCAACTTACTGTAAGATATTTACCCCCTCAAAGAGAAGCTGAAGCATGAGACAGATGGATCAATCCTAACATGATGCTGGCTAGGTCCCAAGACCTGCTAAGGCCTGTGCAAGAGAAACAAAAAAAAAAAAACCAAAAAGTTTAACCCAAATCACTTCCTCTGCAAAGGTATCCAGACCAGCAGTATCTGCTAAGGGGTTTTCTGTTCCCTGCCCAGAGGAAAGGTTAGATTCGTTCTCAGGCACCCCCATCACCTACACTGGCTCAAGAGCTGCAGCCAGTGTGAGCTCTGACATCAATTTCCCACAAACCACATGGAAAGAAATGCTTGAAATAGGTTTGCAGTGTATAAACAGCTGTGAGTTTGGTGAAGTTCAGCTGTGGTGCCCCTGCTATCTTCACGTACTTGAAAAGTAAATCACAGAGTTTCAAGAGGAACAACCCTGGGGAAAAAAATCACTTATTCCAAAATCAGAGCATTATCTGGGACGAGTCCCTAACTCACTCCACACCACACACTAAATGAGTACCTCAGTGCTGATGTTCAGTGTCCTCCAGATGGAAGAGAGCAGGGCAGACACCAGCTGGAGACAAAGACACCAGCAGGACCAGCACTGTGCCCGGCAAAAACACCTTTCAGAGATCCACATGGATGGAACAGGATCCAGGTCTCTTCTCCAAGCACCAGAGATGCCAAGGGGGTTCTGGGGAACCTGACCAGAAGAACAAGAGCTCTCCAAACAGACAGTCCTGCAAATCCACCACTCGCATATGCACAGGCACACAAGGAATAACTGGAAGGTCACAGGCTGTTGTTTCTCCCATCCACTTATCAGTGCTTGCACTGGAGAGAACAAACACTGGGTGTTCTCTCCCATTAACCCCTTCCCCTCCTCTCCAAAGTGGAGAAGCAGCGACATGCTGCTGCTCCAGAGCATGAGTCCCAACATTCCTGATCATGAACTTAACAAAGGGCTTCAGATTACTCTTCCCATGGAGCAGCTGGTGACCCATCTCTCTGCCTCACATCCTTTAATCACCACTAAGCCTGGAGTGATACCACTGGAGGCCCTTAGGCCTTCCAGGAAAGCAACCCTACATGATTCTGGTCCAAATGATCACAGTCACCCTCCCCAAACTGCTCTTTAAACCACTGGATACTGAACAGACACTAAAATTTCTGGCACAATCAAGCAAAATACACGTCTCAAAGGCTCTTGTTTAAATACAGGAGCCATTTTGGTGTGGCCTGGAAGCCAGCTGGATCCCACACTGTGGAAACTGATACAGGATGGTGTTTCCCTCTGATAGGGTTGTCACTCTCAGAGCTGCAACATACTTTTCTGCTTGCACATCAGGGACAGACCCAAACTCCAGAGAAGCTTTGCCCAAGGACAGCTCCATCTCCATACAAAGGAGAATCCATTAATGTACCCAGAAATCCAGCATCTCCATGAAAGAGGATCCCACCCCACCTCCTCAAATGCATCAATATCATGGCAAAGCCCCACAACATCAGACAAGGATGCCATAAATCCTTATGAAAACCCCAGAAACTGAAAATTGCAAGGTTCTCTCCACCTTTGGGCTGCAGGCAGAAGGCTGAGCAGGAGGCTGTAAGATACACAAGGCAGTACAGTGAAGACAACATAATTAAATCTCTTCACTGAATTACAAATCATCAGACACACAGTCTGAGGTGTTCCCTCCTTCTAGCCCAGGCTATCTGCTTGGTTTTAATCAAGCACAGCCATTCCAATCACCCTCCAAACTCCATGCTTGCTTGGTTCCACTCACTGCTGACAATTACATCAACTCAGATTTCACCTCCAATTGAAGCTAAAAGGGTTATCTTACTGCAATCTGCCATGTCTCCTCCAAATCATCTTCACAATTGTCCTTACAGGTTTAATTTTAAAATTTAAAACCGTGGCTCATTT
This sequence comes from Molothrus aeneus, assembly GCF_037042795.1. NCBI lineage: Eukaryota > Metazoa > Chordata > Aves > Passeriformes > Icteridae > Molothrus > Molothrus aeneus. The sequence goes on from NC_089660.1 coordinate 5,555,538, forward strand.
ACACCAAATTCCTCCCTGCAGAGTATGCAAACACCACATTCATCATTCCACAGTTCAAAAAAACCCCAAAAAAACAGCAACAGTGAGCTTTGTAGAGCTCACCTGAGAGTGGGAAACCAAAAGAAAAGTCCCCTTTTGGTTCAGTTCAGTGCAAGACCCTCTGCAGTGGCAGAGGATTTCTGAGCACTCAGAAGATGCAAGAGATCATTGCGGGTATTCCCTGGAGCTCTCAAGGCTGAGCTGGGAGTTGGGAAGTGGAATTCAGTATGATTACAGTGAAGTCTCATGCTTCATCACCTGAGCACATGGTGGAGACACCTCTGTGATTGGCTCTTCTCTCTTGCTGGGTGGAACCTGGTGCATAAATCCCATCACTCTTCTCTCTCAGTCACAGTAAAAACGTCCTGATTGCATTTTTGGGATGTGCTTCTCCACATTTCAGTATCAGCTGCTACAGACACATCATTTCTCAGCATCACACATAGTGGTGTCACTCCTTACACTTAATTCTTCATTCTGTTTTTCACTCGACTTCTCCCCTTCACACAGCCTTGCAGGTGACCCGCCAACATGAGCCCACCTGGAGGTAACACAGCTAGGTAAAGTGCTTCAGTCACTCCTTTAGGTGACTCTTTGTGCTGAATAAAGCCAAGGAAATTGCTTTTTGTTATTGTGGTTGGCTTTGTTTTCAGTAGGCTCGTTCTGTGAGGTCAGGAGAGCTGACACAGACTTTTTACTACTTGGAAGTGTAACCTTTCCAGTTACAGCAAAGGCATAAAAATTGCAGAGAATCCTAAGGGTCCTGCAGGAATAAACTCAGTGCTTCTTTAGCAACATATAATAAAAAATAAAGGAAGATGTGACCTTGGAGAATCCAAAGAAATTAATTTCCTGTAGTTTAAGTGAAAGCTGGCTTATCAGACCTTATTTGAGGGTTGCTTATTAGCTGTGAGTTCTATTTTATTCTGCCACTAGCTTCATCATCTGCCAATGTGCAAACCAGATAGTTTGGTAGCTAAGACTTGGTAAAATAATCACTCATTCACATCACTGAAGCTACAAGCTTTCAAAAGCAGTCATAAAGAAAAACAAAATAAAAAAGGCTGTGTGATTTAGTGTAGAGGCTGAATACATAGAAATATCTGCTTTAAAGAAAGTGCTCAGTATTTAGCAGCATACCCACCTCTGAGTTACCAGGCAGGTAAAACACCAATCTCCCCACGCACCTTTTCTCTTACTTTCCCACCCACAAAACTCTACCCTTTCCTCATTTTTGTGGTTTTTCCAATTTCATACTTGTTTCCCCACATATTTAGCCAGGAAAAAACTCACCTCTTCTCTCAGTTTTTTTCCAGACTCCTTAAAAGCTACCTTATCCAGCCCTGAAAAACTCTGTGTTCTCTCCATGCATTCACACAGCAGGCGAGTCAAAGAAGTCAAATGAGTACCAGGAAAGGAGAAGCACCAAGAGCCCCCTGTGCCGGCTCCCTCCGGCGCAGCCGTGCCCTGCAGACTGCAGAGTCACTCTGCAGGAGCTGCACACGCCATGCTCAGCTGGAAAAACGTGCTCAGCTCTGTGCCCAGGACAGGCTCTGCTGCCTCCCCTGAGCTGTGCCCCCGTATCTGAGCCAGGGAGAGCAGAGCACCCCCTGTCCCACCTGCTGGACCCCACCTCGGGCTCACACAGGCCCTCCTGGCCAGCTGGAAGGACACACAGCACATTTCTGTCCCCTGTCCAGCTTCCCAATCGTGCTTTAACTCCGTGTCAAGGACGTGTGAGGTTCACCAGCCCCAGCCAAGCCCCATTTCTCCCGATTGCACCCCAGTTGCCAAAGTCACCAAGGGATCACTGACAGAGATAAAACGAGTGACACTGAGGAGCACCAGAGCTGTTTCTCCTCCAACATCTTCCTCATGGGGCAAGGATGCCTCTCCTGGGCCCCATCAGCAACCAGGGCTGCTTTGGGGAGCGACTGGGAGTGGAGAGCAGCACCTGCTAGAGCAGCAGGTTCCAGACCTGCTCCCAGCCACTTCAAGGCGTGTCCAGCAGGAAGCAAATGCGCTACCCCAGGAGCACAGGGGAGGGCACGCTGTGCCCACCAGCACATTGCGAGTGTCACACGTACTCTGGAGGAACCAGAGAAACATCTTCTAGATCCAGAGAGCAAAGGGCATTTGTGTCACCTCTGAGTGTCACACAATCAGACTGAGCAGCATCACACCAACAACCATCCCCGTTGACCACTTCTAAGGGACATTAAAGTTTCCACCTGGCCTGCTGTGACAGAGCACCCAAGCCAGCCAGGGCCCCCATGGTCACCTCCAACACACCATCAGTCTGCAGCAGAGAACTCCAGCAAACCTTATAGTTTGTCACCACACAAAGGAACAAAAGACTCAAACCGACAAAGTAAAAATAAAATCACAACCACTGTAGAGCACTGAACCCAGCTGCGTGTTCCCATACAACCCTGAAATACAGGGAAGTGTCAAGGGAAGCTTCTGCTCCTAAGTCAGCTTTGCTCCAGAAGGACAGTGAAGGTAACTCACTGATAAAGAAGGTATTAGATGAGCCAATTCCCAGCCCTTCCTCCCCTCTCCTTGCATGTCTCAGCAGAACATCCCCCAGCACACGTAGTTTTAATGCTGCAGGAAGAGCTCTTGATCCTGGCAATACACACAGCGAGAGTCAGACGAAAGCAGGGCCAAATAACCTGCTAAGGATGGCTCCAGCAGCTCAACCAGCACCATCAGCCTGGTGCAAAACTGAAACCACCAGAGCCACAACACATCACACGCCAGTTTGCTCGGGAAAGGCAATCCACCCATGAAGCCCCCCAAACTTCAGTGGAAATGTGTGCTCTGATAGAGGAAAGTTCAATTAAGAGGATCTTCTGGGAGCCTCCAATTACAGGATGAGCCTCCCTTTAGATACATGTTGACACTTGACCACAGTTTCCACAACCTTTCCCAAAACCAAAAGTTTATCTTGCACAGCATTAGAATTGCTATCAGCAAACCTATTTCCACCAAATGGCTCGTGCCAGTTTTTGCTCCACAGCTGTGTGACATTCATGTGCACACCCACTTTTTTGTTTGCCAAGCAATCCAGGCCGACCCTGACCCAAAATTTTCCCCACGCAGAAATCTGGTAATTGATTTATTCAAGGCCAAATTCAGCTGCCATTTGTTCTAGTCACCCATTAGCACTGCCTAAATACACAAGTAGCTCTAAGTTCCCCCAGCACTGCACTAACTTCTTTGAAGCCCTTCTTTTCCTTTTCCTCGAGTCATGCAGCTGCATCATTTGATACAAGATATTCAGATGAACCAATTATTTCAATGCAAGTAGGTAAGTCTCCCAGCTCCATTCAGACCTAAGGACCTGGACCTGCAGAATGAGCGGAACCAAAGCCTGGTTTCAAGTGAGAAAAGGAACAAATGCAGAGCTGGCCATGCCAGAGACCACAGAGTGGATCCAGAGATGCACCCAAGAGCTTTAGCCAACCCCAGGAGACAGCTTCTTGGCCATGAAAAGCTCCACCTGAACAGCACTATCACCATGGGAGAGCTCTGCAGGTATCACCACAGTTGCATCACCTCTTTCCCCAAGCTCCCTGTGTACACAGCAAGCCAGGGATTTGTCAGAGCCAGCAGTGTGGGGACTCAGGCCCTTGGTAGGAAGTCAGCAAAGGCTTCAATGCTAAGATGACCAAAGGATAAGTAACATATTAAAGACCATAATGCAAATGCATATCACAGTTGGGAATGAACAAAGCTTCTCTGACCCAAGGCTAAGAGCGCCTGTATTAACTGTAGGGGTTAAAACATTCAGCCTGGTCTGAACAGCAAGCACAGCTTTCTACTAAAATGCCCATTCCTTATTCTGCCAAAGAAGCACAACCACAGAGATGGTGCTGGAGATTCATTACAGTCTCAAGTATGTAAAGAGCAACCTAACTCTATCCAAGTCTGCATTTGGCATTGCCCTGAAGATAATTTCACACTGTTCGAGCACAGTAAAAAGATCTGGTGTCATAATTTGGAAGGGAGAGCAGAGCATTGCAGCCCCAGTGCCCCCATTTCCAGTCCTGCTTTCTGGACTCGATTTGTCTTCAAATATGAACAAAGTCCTTCTGCTGCCCCAATCATGGTGGAAATCTCCATGGCACGACGAGCAATATAAAGTTTAAAAGAAGAGTTGTGAGGGTAAGGAGATGGCTGGAGAGAATCCTTCAGCAATGGCCGGGACCTAGAAATCTGGAACTGGAGGTCGCAGCAGAAGCAGGCACTGAAGCCCAGCAACCAGGGCCAGTGAGTCAGCTCCCAGGAGCTGCACTGCATTCCCCAGCCTTCTCTGCCCAAAACAAATAGTGCAGAACAGGGCAAAGGTCCAGCACAAGCTGAAGGGCAAAGGTATGTGGGGGAGGGAAAACACTAAGCCTCACTTTTTTTTGGAGCAACAAGTTCCAGTTACCCTCATCATCCCCAAGAAGATGGGAAGAGTTACTCGAACCTGAGTTGTGGGATTGGAACAAAACAGGAGTTTAGAGAGGAAACTTGGGGCGGTGGTGGGGGCCTCCTGCTGTGATAGCAGCTCTGTTGCAACAGCCAGAAGAGCTCCACAACTACGTGCAACGACAGAGTGAGAATTGCCCAACACTTTGGAAATAGGTGTGTGCAGGACTACCAAGCTAGATACCTGAGCAAGCAGATGTGTCTACTCTGAACACGAAGAAATGCCAATGGTAAAACAAGCTTCCCATCCATCTTATCTCCTGTACTGGAGGCTGATTTCAAGGAAAGCCCTATGGGGACTTAGTCAGCAAGGGGTGAGATGCTAATGAACCTTCCCTTGCCTTCTCCTCAGCACCAGTAGCCAAGTCAGACTCTGCTGGGGCATAAAGCAACACGCACTCAACCACAGTCAGCTCACCCCTGGTGCTTGCTGCTAGCAACTAAGGTGTGCCTTCTGGAAAGTACTGCTTATCCACCCTGCACGTTTGCCAAACAGCATGCAGGAAGCTCTACTCAAGAAATCCAAGTACCTCCTGCATCTCCTCTAGGAAATACACCGCTTTCCCTGGCCAAGCACTTACAAGGAGAATTTTAAAAGTTAGCCCAGGCAAAGCTGAGCGATTGCAGTGCCAGTCATTAAAACCTGCATGTTCTTACTTCCAAGATGTAAATGGCTTTAAAAATAAAGAAGTGCCAAGTGCCTTGATGCAACATTTCTTGAAATACATCCAGTAGGTTTTCAAAACGGGGTGCTGTTAACACCTGTCCTCACCAAGGCTTGCATCAGCATCAGCCCTGGTGCAGGGCACAGCGGAGGAGTACAACATGTTCCAGAAGGTCGAGCCGTTTTAACTGCAAGCCACACTGCTCATCTACAGAAGAACTGAAGAAAACACTTTGAATTTGGTTTATAGCCAGTAGTGCAAAGCTGGTTTTGCCAGAAAACGTTTCCTTCACTACCACAGACACACATACACTACCATCATGTGTCAGTCAGGCTGCTGGCTGCATTTATTTACATGATAAGAAGAGAACATGTAATAACGAGGGCATGGTCACACAGACCTTGCTACTAGATCATTAGAAAGTAAAAACGAGGCATCATTACAGCTCTGCAGCGTCCCTCACAAGCAGTCAGCAGTGTCAAGTACAAGCCTGGCCACATGGGACAGGACCACGTGTACCTTAGGACTCAAAGGATCCCCCCTCTCCTCTGACAGAAACACACACGAATAAAAAGGTAACCTGCATCTTGTCAAGAGACCATGAAAATCTTCTGGTGTGCTACTCCAGAAGAGCATCAGCCTCCTCCACTCACAGCATCAGCAGTATCACTGGTGTCTAACTCGACCTAATGGCTGCCCCACTTACTGCCAAGCCACTGTGCTTTTGGGAGGTTAAGAAGCAAGGAGAGGCTTCACTTCAAGAGCCCTCCTTCCTGAAAAAGCAGAAAGCTTTGCTTGAACATCCTATTATATTACAGGCTTCACTGCCAACTTTGAGCATAAAAATGCTGCAGCAGGTAGGCAAGGCACAAGCTTCTAAAGGTAAATCCTAATCCATGAAAAAAACAACCCTGTTCTTCAGTCCCTGTGTCAGGCCCCAAATGCACTCAATTTGCCCAGCTGTGGCGTGTCAAACAGTTCAAAACAAGCTGGTGTTTTGACCACCTGGAGGTGGATTTGTTAAGCTCTTCCCTATCCATATTCCAACACAGACAGCAGAAACTTACCAAGATCTTGCAGGTGGCTGTTTTCCCTGAGCTCAATGCTTTTACTTTTATAAGCATCAATTCCAACACAGGCCATTACAGAATGCATGGACACCTAAGGAGATGGTCTTGTCCATTAAATCTGCTCTATAATTAATATAATCATTATAAAAAAATAAGGGCTTTCAAAGCCTGTAAAACAAGTCATAGAGGGATCCCTTTATCTTTACAGAGCTGTCTGCACTACGCTCTCTGGTCTCCTCACTACCTCTGGTGGATCAGGGCTGGACAAACATTTAGTATCTCCAGCACACAAGCACTGCACTGGGAACACTGCTGGATTGTGAGCAAAGGCTTTGTAAGCTCTGCTGAGAAACCAAAGACTTCCAGTAGTGACTTTCCAGAGTTCAGAAGCTCTCAATCCACTTCAAGTGTAGAAAAACAGTCGCTTTTCTTGGGTGATCCTCCTGGGGGTCACTACAACACTACAACTCAACAACTCGCCTCACCAGCTGATTCTTTCACACAAATTCACGCTCCAGATCTTTTTTGGTAAGTGCCTGCCAAAACAAATCCTCCACCCAATGAAATGAAGACACAACGTGAGCCTGCAAACTGTACAAGAAGGTACCAGGGTGCAGGGCTGCCAGGCAAGGTCAGCTGCCAGCCTGCCTCTCGTGGGAGCTCACCAGCCGTGTTTATTTTACGGCTCTTCTCTTCTGCTAATGAACACGCAGCAAAAGAAACAATGGCCCAAGAGAGGCGAGCCAGGCAGCAGCACTGGGGGCACTGCTGGAACCAGTCGCTGCTGCCAAGTGTCCCAGAACACACCACTAACAAATTCCATTTTTTAAACACCTTTGGGAATACAGAGACAACTGTGCTGGGCCCAAGGACAATTCTGAGTGTTGCAGCATTACTCCCTTACCCTACAACTGCGTGGACACACATATGACACACCCTCACTCTTTCCCTCAAATAACCATCCCAGGAGTTGCAAGGGGCCCCGCTTGTGTGGGGCAGCTGCCTCGTGGCTGCTGACTCTGACAAATCACACACCTTTGCAACCGATGAGGCTGGTAATGAATCTGGACACTCCTTACACAGGAGACTCAAACAGGAACACTCAGCCTTGCAATTTTGCATTTTTTGTTTTTTTTTTTTTCCTCAGGATCGTTATTTCAGAAGGCATCACAATAGAGCGCAACCTTCACACAAAGGAGCGATGTGACCAGTTTCGTGTCATAACGCACGAGGCAAATGCAGACAGCGACGCTGTCCTGGATTTCCTTAAGCTTTGCTTATGTCCATGACTACAATGACAAACCACCAAACAATCCAAACACAGACTTCTACCTGGCACGATTAACTTGTCCTCTATACTTCCCATTAAGATGACAGCTTTCCAGGTGGAAATTGCAGAGCTGTCCATCTCCCAGAGATCAATAACTCTGATGAATCACCATGCTAGGTAGTAACAGTTCTTACAAAACACTGGCACGTACAGTAACTGGGGATCTGATGGAACATCTGGCAGCGTGATTTCAGAGCTAACAGAGGCAGGTAGAAAAAGATTAGGTCTTTCCCAAACAAGACGCTTAGAGAAAACTTCCGTGCTTTTCTCCTACTCCTGATTCACTTAAGGCAGGTAGAGGAGCGCAACACCCATCCCGACAGGCGAGGAAATGGTGCTCTGCAGTTTCAGCCTTTGCTGACGACAGCAGCGGGATACAAGCACGATTTGGACAGCGCAGCCCCTCCACTTCCCTTTTCGGGGACCCCCGTTCCCCAGCCGTGCCCCCAGGCCGGGGCAGCGACCGCGCCGGGCAGAGCCGCGCCGGCCTCGGCCCCCGGCCCCGAGGCCGCCATGAGTCGGCAGAGAAAGGCGGCGCGGCCTGCGCGGGGGAGCCGCGGCCGCGCACACGTGGGCAGCGCAGGCCGCGGCCCGGGGAAGGGCCCCCGCGGGGGCGACGGGGCCGCGCTCCCGGGGGAGCCGCACGCCGGGAACCGACCACGTTGCCGGCGGTGCTGCGGCGGAATGCCGGGAGCGGGAGGGGAGGGGGGGGCCGCGTGTCCGCCGCCGGGCCCGCCCGCCGCCGCCGGGCCCCCGGCGCCCTCCGCTCGCCGCCGCATGGCCGGGCCGGGCCGCGCTGCCCTCCCCGCCTCGTGGCCGCGGCCGCCGCCGCCGCTCGCCCCGCTCCCGGCGCGCCCCCCGCCCCGCCGCGGCCCCGCAGGCCGCGGGCGCGGCCCCACGCCGCGTGTGCCGCATGGCGCGGCCGCCCGGGGCGCGGTCGGCGGCGCAGCCGGCCCCCCCCGCCCCGCTCCCAGCGACCCCCGAGCACCCACCGGGAGGCGACTGCCCGTTCACGGCCGGCGCGTTCTTCGTCCAGGGGTTCACCTTGGGCGGCGGGGCCTCGATGAACTCCCGGCGCCCCGCGCCGCCCGCCTCGCCGCCGTCCTCCGTCTCGCCGCCGGCCCTCAGCAGGCTCTCCTTCTCCTGGTTGTTGCTCTCCTCCTTCTGCTGCTTGGCGCTGGGCGGCCTGGGCGCCGCCGGCCCGCCGTCGGGGCCCATGGGAGGCTCACCCTTCTCCCGGCCGCCGTCCTGCGGCGGCTTCAGCACCAGGGCGCGCTCCTCGGCGGGCAGCAGCGGGGCCGTGCCGGGCAGCAGCGCCTCCACCTGCGTCGCCATCTGCGCGCCCCCGAGCCCCGCCGGGAACCCCCCGACCCCGGTGCCGCCGCAATATGGAGCCGCGCGGGGACCACGCGACTGCCGCGGGGGCGCGCACCGCCCGCCCGTGCGCGCCGCCGGCGAGGGGAGGGGCGGCGCGGGGCGCGCCCCCGCGGGGCGGCCGGCGGCGCGCACGGGCCTGATGCAACGCCCGGCCGAGCCGGGGGGGCGGGAACGGGGGGGGTTTAAAGGGCACCGGCCCCTTCCCGACATCCCGGCCTCGGGAGGGAAGAGGCCGGATCGGGCTAGGGGTGCCGATCCCGGCTCGGGCACTCCGGGAACGAATGCACCGGTGGAGCCCCGGAGTGCCCGAGCCGGCTTTGACTGAGTGTCCCCGGCCGGCATCAGCCGGGAGCCGAGGGATTGGGATGTGCTCGGTAACCCACGCCTGGGGATAATGGGATAACGTGGTTGGAAAGTGCAGAAAGACACTCGGTGCGGGGCCTGGGGGATCACGGAGCCACAGAAACGCTCAGGTTGGGCCACCTGGTCCCAGCTCCCTGTGTAAACAGGGTTGTCCCGGAGCACATGGCACAGGATTGCATCCAGACCGTTCTTGAATATCTCCAGTGAGGCAGACCCCGCAGCCTCTCTACTCTCTGTTCCAGTGTGGGTCACTGCACAGTAAAGTTCTTCCTTATATTCAGGTGGAGCTTCCTGTGCATTAATTTTTGCCATTGCCTGTGTCCTATTGCTCAGCACCACTGAGAAGAGCCCTGCTCCATGTGCTTGGCTCCCCCCTTAGAGATTTTTACACATTAATGAGGGAGAGACCACCTCTCATCTGTGCCCAGCAAAACCTTTGTTTGAGTAGGCTGAAATATTTAATTGAACTCTAGCTGATAGAATGTCACTTGCTCATCACCGTCATTAATATTCCTTGTATTTGTCCTCAATTTTTGCAGCCAGCAAGACAGCAACTGCAGACTGTGTGTATGTGCACATGAATTAGACACATTTAAAAGGCAACTTGCATTGCTGATACATATAGCACAACCTGCCTAATTCACAGCAGCCCTTACTTGATGCCTTTTTTATTCGGTGCAAGCCTCTCCCAGCCTCTTCCCTCATCACAGCGAGCACACCTCCCTGCTTCTGCCCAGAAAGGTTCATCTGGAAGTCCCAGCATGTCCTGCAGCCCCAGGGACACATCTATGCAATCCCTGCAGGAGACCCGTCAGCATGACAAGGCACTGAAGATGTAGCTGCCAGCTGCTGATGCGTGGAGAAGGATGAAAAGCTGATTTCACTGTTGGAAGGAAAGAAGAAAGTGAGAAACAAACATGAGCTCAGCACAACATTTGGAAGGGCAACAGCATCAGGGCAGATCCATAGAGGGAGTCCCAGGTTGTCGGGGATGCTCCACTGAAACCATCTCAGCTCTCTGTGTGCCCTGCTACCCAACCTCTTGGCTCAGAGAGTACCCTCCTGTGCCACAGCCTCAGGGATCACCAGCAGTTATCCCAAATCATTCAAGAATTTGGCCAGTAAAGTTCCATAAGGAAGTTTAACTCCAGAAGAGAGGTCTGCTGGCCTGGCTGGCTCTATAGTGAGCTGCAACAACCCAAGCCACATCCTGTGCTCCTGTGCCCAGTCCCTGACGTGCTGGGGGGTCCCTGCACTCCTCATGAGTGTGACCTGGGAGCTGCACAGCTCCCAGCCAGTCTCCCACCTATACCCTCTCCAGGAGCAGTGCTGGCATGGGGAGCACAGGTGGCTGCAGCCAGGGGACCTGCAGGCCAGTGGTGTCTCTCACCTGTCCCCCAGCCAGGGCGCAGGGTTCCAGCTCGGTCCCTTTGGGGCACTGCTCTGCTGCCACGTGAGCAGGAACGAGCCCGTGGTGGCCAAGAGCCAAACTGGCTCCAGAGCTGCCAGGCAGGAGAGAGTTGGGCAAATCTCACCCTCATGCAGTGCCCAGCCAGGCCAAACCCCAGCAGGTTTTCAGAGTTAGAAAATAAATGCACTCTCAAGGGAGAGAGGGGGAAGTGTCCCTGCAAGCTTCTTGCATCAGCTGTAGGGAACATCACCTTGGCAGGTCAGCTCTCAAACACCCATCCTTCATGGGAAGGGAAGCTGGGGGTGTACAACCTCCATGCTGGCCATGTCCAGCCAGCTCCATGTGCTCCACTCCTCCCTTGGTGTCCTCACCTCTGCTGGACCCCTCTTGCCCTGCTCTGCCCGGTGTCCACAGCACTTGGATATTCTGCTTCTCCCTCCAGGGGCTTGCTGAGAAGCAGCCAAGGAATCTCCCAATTTCTGCAGCACAATTCACTGGGAAGTAATCCATCTCTGCTTTCCCCAAATTCAACAACAGTGCCTGACTGGCATCCCCAATCCTGCTCCTCTGCCTCATTCCTCACCCCAGCTGTGTCCCTGTGCCTGCCCAGACCCCATCAAGCAGCTCCCTGTGCTGGCCCTGCTCAGGCTCTGAGGCAGCAGTCTCCAGGGAAACTCCTCTGCTGAGCAGTGATTTGGGCAGGAGCTCCCCACCTCCCTTGCTCCCTGTACAACAGCTTATTTATTTCTCCCCGGCTGAAGCGTGGCTTGCATATTTATCACAGAGAGCCGGCTGCTTTGGTGCTGGCCTGGAGGTTTAACGATGCTTTGATGGTGGCCGTTAATGTCTCTGAGTATCTCTGGGTCTTGCTTGGCTGGAATATCCCCAGCTTCATTTCTGCTGGTCTGGCAAGCTCACCTAGGGGCCCAGCCTTCCCTTTGGGAACAGCTTTAGTTCAGTGGCCTGGAGCAAGGCCTGTGCATGGCGAGGAGCACAAAGCAGCCAATGTGACTGATTTGCTCCTTAACTTCACCATCCTGTTTGGCTGGGAGCTCAGCCCCTTTCTCAGGTTCCACTTGCCTAATTTTGTCCAGCGCTGTGGCCACGAGGGAGGGCACCGTTTAAAGGGTTTCCTCCAGTTTCACCTTTGCTCTAGTCTGGCCCTGGATGCTGATCAGTGTCTGCAGCACCCTCCTGGTCACACCTCCCTTCCCTGCATCCAGGGGCTGTGCAGACCTCGCAGGCAGCTCAGATTTGAAGTGTGCTTCCCAAGGGAATTCTCTTTCTTTCCCCGGCACCTCCAGACCAGTTTGCTTGCTGCCAGTGCTGGTCACGCTGTTCCCTGGTGAGATGCCCAAGCTTTACACGTGGATGGCAGAATATTAAGGCTCAGGCATCTTTAACGCCCTGCAAAAGAGGATTTTTCCAGGAAAGTCCAACCTATCCTGAGTCATATGCTTTGACTTATTTATGTGGTTGTTATTGCTCTGTGAACCCTGCCAGGCAGAAACATTGTCAGGGACAATGCACACGAGGTTGGGCTGGCTTTCCTGCAGCAGCCCTGCAATGTTGCCCTCCAGCAAACCCAACTGCCCCCGAGGGGTTTCCTGCTCCCAATGGACTTGCAAATGAAGCCTGACCATCCAACTGCTGATGCCTGCAGGGAAAAGCTTTTCAAAGGACACCCAGAGCTCATTCCTGGAAGAGAAAGATCTTTGCTCTGAGCAGAGGGTGGTATGCTGGGGCAGAACCATTCTCAGGACTCTGGGCCAACAGTTACAACCCTCAAATTGAAATAGGAATTTTTAATTTCAGAAAACCTGACGGTTTCCCGCTGAAAAATACTCAGTTTGCCCTGAACTTCTTCATCAGGATAATCTGACCCAATCTTTTTAGTCTGGGTGAGATTCTTTCCCACAAAACAGTGGAAGCCCAAGTTCCAGTCCCAATTTGCTGTGCCACTAGTGAGTGGGGCTGAGGGCAGGCTGCCAGCAAATCCCTGTGGCCCTGCCATGGCAAGGGCCTCCAACCAGCAGACACCTATTAGTTAGTGGCACATAGTGGCCATCACAAATACTTGAATACTTGAATCACTTGACTTGAATACCTTTAAAATTAAACACTCAAACCTTTTATTCTACTACTCAAAATATCCACATTTTGACCTGCTTTAGCTCAGAACCAGAAGAAAGTGCCCATTCCTGCAGGTTTCTGCCAGAGAGAACTCCAACATCCCCTTGTTTAACCCAGATTTTAGCCTCTCCTTGCCCATGTTTTTAACCCCAGAGCTCCCACCCCTGCTCTGGAGAGAGAGACCATGCACTGAAGCACAATGCACAGCCAGAGCAGCAAGCTCAGCTTCTCCACTTCTGCTGCCAGGCCACAGGACTGAGAACCCACTGAGAGCTCCCAGATAGTCCCATAGGCTTTTCCTGTCTGCAGCCATGTGATCCAGAGAGATGGAAGACACTCCCTGGCTCTGAGATTAATTCACTTGGACCCTTCCAGCAAAGCATATGAAGGATCAGCGTGAGGAGTGAGCGCATTCCCACCAATAAGTAATTTCCAACCTGAGTAATAAAACAGCAGACACTAACGAGTTCCATTACATCCCCATTAAAAAGTGCTTTCACTTAGCAGGGCTCCACAGCCCAGGGGCTGGGGCTGGGTGGTTTGGTGCTGCAGCCCAGCCAAAGGCACTGTGCTCTCAGGGCACTTGTGCCATGCATGGGGTAGGAACCAGCTCCCAAATCTGCCAGCCCCTCACTGCTCCCAGCCATGCTCTGCACACTGCGAAGTGGTGCTGCAGATGTGTTCATGTCTGGGAGTGCACCCCATGGATTTTCCTGGTGCTAGGAAGTTAGATTGAAATGTGAGCAAATATCCTGTAATTAAAATCTGAAGCCTGTTACGCAGCTTTGGCGTGTTTTTAATAAGTGGGTTGGAGGGGGGGATATCTAATGATGCATAACTGCTTTTATCATCACAACTTTTCCCTCCAAAAGCCACAGTTCTTGTAGGATTCCCCCAAAGCCAGTAAATAATCTTGACTGCTTGAGAAAAATTCCCCATTTCCTAGTTATTGATGGCATGGGCTTTGGAAAGCAATACCTCCTCTAGAACACAATTTCTCACCTTGTATATTTTGCTGGAGATATATTAACCCGAGGTTTCTTATGTCCCCTAAACCACTTCCATTTCCAGGAGCTTGTGAAAACATGACATAAGGTGACCACTGAACATGATATTTTCTCTGAAGGATATTTACCCTCCATGCCACCCCTCTGCCATCAGGAATTTCAGCAGAAATATTTCAGACACTTCTACAAAGAGAAATGAGATATAAGAGCTCCGCAATCCTTGCTCAAGATGCCTTAAGCTCCACATGCTTCAGATGAGATGTCCTGCATCCTTCCCAGGTCCCAACCACCCACAGCAGTGCCAGACTGACTCAGCCCACCCAAGGATGTGCCATTCCTCTGGAGAAACAAAGCATGCTGGCAATGTGCTGTGATTCCCAGGAATTTGTGTTTCCCTGCCATCAGCTCCTTGCACCAGCACTGGCCAGGGTCATACATCTTTCTGCCTTGTGCCTGATGTGCAGGGAGGCACCAGCCAGAGGCTTCTCCACAGAGCTCAATTAATTCAAGCACTGGCAGCTTGTGCAGGTGCCCTAAAAGCTCCCAAAGACTCAAGGTGAGAATCAATAAGATTGATGGGTGGAATTGCTGGGATATTTTCCTCTAAGCACCTAAGGATAATTAACAGCCAAAATGCTTGGAGTCAACCACCAAAGTTATGAAATACTAAATCAGAGGTAGCTCCCAGCAGCTTGGCTGGCTCCCTTTGCAGGTTGTACATTCACAATGAAGCCGTCAGCCACACATGGCCACAAATTCTCTCTTTTCTCCTGGGATTCTGCTCCTTTCAGTGGCTGGCAGTTATTTAAATATTGTTTTGCCCCTCTGCAGTCAAAGCAAGGCCCTGGGCTTTGCCATTCAAATCCTAGCCTGACCCACAGTACAAGGATATTGCTGCTGGGTGTTTCCCTGGCTGCTGGGATCTGTGTGTTGCACCAGGAGGTACAAATCCAACAGGTGCTGTTCTCCTCCTTGGATAGCCAGGGAACTGAGAAATTGTGAGAGGTTAAATATAAAATAATTTTGCTCTTTTGTGTGCAAGAGTTCAGATTTCTGCCCCCCTCCCCCCCCAATTTTTGAGGGCACTGGACATCCTACCCCAATGCTTTCCTTCCCACTTTTGCAGCCACGTTGACTCTGGTGCCAGGCACAGCAGCCTGGACTCCAGCAGGCCTCATGGGGGTACCAGAGGAGGTGAAACCAGGCAGGAACCCCTTCAAGAGCCAGTCTGGAGTGGTGGGGCTGAGCTGCCTGGTCAGCTGTCCCACACAGAGTTCAGGTTTGCTCCTGTGACCCACAGCAGAGAGTCCGAGGGTCAGCACACAGCCACTGCCTGTCCAGCCAGTCCTGGCTGCCTGCCCTGAGCACCAGCCATCACACCATGAGTGACAAAGCACCCAGGAGGGTACAGCACATCTCTGTGTCCAAGATCTGCACTGTGCACTTAAGCAAAGGGGCTGGAGCAGGGGCAGCTCCATGCCTGACTGTACTTGACCCCAAGGCATGACTGAGTGATCCTCCTTTAACCTTGGGATGTGCTGTGTGGGCCTTTTGTGCTCCTGATTCTTCCTCCACTGCACAGGTGTCTGCTGCCATCCCTGCTTCCACTGCAGGGAAGGTTCAGTGCTGAACAGGTTTTCCTGCCTTTTCTCCCCAAGCTGTGACCTGGGAAGGCTCCATCCTGCCCAGATGCTCCCCCAGCAGCCAGCCCAGCTGTGCCATCCAGCACCCAGGCTGCATGGAGGGGACATGGGGAGCATCTCCTCCCCTCCCCTGTGCTCTGCCTCGAGCCAGGCCCTCTGCCTGTGACTCCCACTCAGCCTCACCAGCTTTGTGTTTGCTTTCCCAAATATTCTGCTGGTGCAAAGGAAACATCAGCCTGCTGAGCTGTGAGCTGAGCCACCTCCACCTCCGAGCTGAAGCCCATGAAGTGAGAGAGATGAGAACTTGGAAGCAAAGCGATGCCGAAGCCTAGAGCAACATACACCAGCGCTCCTCGCCTCCTTAGTGCCACCAAGTCAAGCTGGGGACAGTCCCCAGTAGCCAGGATGCTGGCATTGCCACTGCACCCACCACAGGCTCCTGATAGCACCCTGTCAGCAGCTGATCAGCGAGTCAGAGGTAAAAGGGCTTCAGCAAAGTGCAGTGCCAGCACCCAGCCATGGCCACCACTGTACAAGCAGGGCCCGTGGGACACAGGCAGGGGGATTAAGAGATCTGTGTCAGCAGTGGGCTGTGTACACAAACACGGCAGCTAAAAGGGCTCACGTCCATGCTTTGTCCCCAGGGAGGTCACTGGGGATGGGAAAGGGTCGTGAAGGGCTGGACATGCTGTGTCAGTCCTCTCAGCCAGGGGAGGAACAGGCTGGGGATGGCAGAGTGAGATTGGCCTCAGGCAAGGGGACTGTCCCCCAGCTCCCCTCCCTGCAGAGAGCTGGGCTGGGCATGGCAGATAATGCTGCAGTGCCTGGAAGGTTGCAGGGAACTCCCTGGCTCTGTAGTGGCCCTCAGGAGGGCTGGAGAACCTCACCTGGTTCTGGAGATGGGAGCAAAGGAAAGGAATTGTTCCACCGGTGGTTTTAAAAAGTCAGCTCAGAGCTGTTGATGTAGGAAAGAGTCATCAAAGTCAGCAGCTGCAGTGGCATTCACCAGAGGGTCTCCAAGTAACCCCAGGACATAGCTTGTCTGCTTCCCCAGCTCCAGGGGACAAGCAAGACTATGGGATGCTCATGGACATGCTTCTGTAAAGCTTCCAGGAGGAACTTGAGTCCATAGACCATAGAAAAGCCCAGGCTTCAAGATACTGTACTTTATGACTTTATATATTTGCCCTTGCCTCTTCTGCCCCTGTACTTCCCAATGAGCAGCTGAATAAGCAGCAAGGGGAAAAGAGACCCACCCCAGGGACCTGAAACATCCTCTGTCTCCACCACTGTCAGGGGAAATCAACGTGGGATGAGAAGCTCAATTGCAAATCTGGGGACGCAGTGGCCATGTTCTGCATCAATGCATTCATTTTTACAATTATATCAAGCAATATTAATAATATCCAGTGATTGAAGACATCCTGGGGATGTTAGGTGATGGAGATTGATGGAGGAGTGACAATGACTGACCATGTTGGGTGAAAGAATCTCAGGCCAGAAGTGCAGAATTTGCAGGTGGATTTTGTTATATTTTGGCTGCCCAATTTGGCAGATACAAGAGCTTTCCCTTGTCTGGTGAGAGGAACAGTGCTGACCTGTAAGGGAGTGTCCTCCTGCCAGGCTCGTTGTTAGATTTTGAAGTTCAATCATGAGCAAAACAAATGCAAAGTGAAGCCATGTGCAGTCAGAGCCAGCATTTCTCGCCTGTGTTTCAGTCTGTTCAATTTTCATGCTTTTCAGCTAACACTGTTTGTTCCTAAACATGTTTTCATCTGACAGCAAGCAAGGCCAGGACTTCAGAGTGGGAACAACAGGAGCCAGAGAGGAGTTTATCCTCTTCAGAGAGAGGCATCTTTCAGGTCCTCTCCATCCTCAGAAAAAGAACAAGGAGAAAAGCACATATTGTCCATCTCCACTCCAGCATGTTACTTAAGCTCCTGCTTTCCCAGTGAAGTCTTGCCTTTGTTTCAGTACAGCCAGCATAAGGTCAGCACAAAACCACCCCAAGGTGGTCTTTCCTGCTCTCCAGTAACCCTTGACAGCAATTTATATCCTAAAGCAAGATCACCCTGCACGTCTGCCCAGCACTACTCTTGAAAAGGGATTTTTTTTGAGCTTGCTTCCAGTCTACAGCCTTATCTTATTATTTTGTAATTCCTCTCCTAAAGATGCAAAACCAAGGCTCGTGCCAAACCAAAACATCCCTGCAGTTTATCTGAGCAGGGAGGAGCATGTGATGGTGGCCCAGAGCCTGGAGCAGGGCAGCAGCTGGAGCCTGGAGAGCAGCCAGGGATGGTTAATGCTGGTGGGCCAGGAGCCCTCCCCAGGACAGCATGACACAAAAACCACACTGATGGCTGTTTTGGACTTTTTCTCCTGCCTGGTGGGACTGGGACACCAGAGAGGGAGAACCCAGGGCAGTGTCCCTGCACACACATCTTTCCCTCCAAGCCTCTGCCAAACCCATCCCTGTTCCTCCTCCCAGCAGCTCCTGGGGTGGTTTTTCCCAAACACTCCCTCCAGCAGGCACGAGCCATCCTGCTCTGTGTGGCACTGCAGTTCCTGTGCCAGCCCTGGCTGTCTCTGCAGCTGTACTGTCTTAGCTGTTAATTTAATAATTAACTTTAGCAAGCCTCATTAAGGCACCTCCTGCCTTTCCCCACATGGCCACGCCGTGTTACAGCCACGATAATCCCGGCCAGGGCTGGGGCATGGAGCTGCTGCTGCTGGGCACGCTGTCTGCATGGTGTCTGTCTGTCCTCAAACACTGCCCTGTCCTCCCAGGGCTCTCCAGCCTCCCTCCCCACCCTCTCTGCAGGCCAAACACTTCCATCCTGTCCCCTTTCCAACAGGGGCCAGTGACAGAGGCAGTTGCTCTTTGGGATGGCACCATCTTTGCTCAGGGGAGTGGAAGGTGATTCCGTGGGGCTTCCCCAAGTTTGGGATGTTTTGCCTACTGAAGCTCTCTCCCTGCAACCCCTCTAGTGTCCTGCTCAGTTGTGTCCTAGCCCAAACACCAGGAAAACCCCCTGGAAATTGCAGTGAGGTTGGCTGCTTACATATAAACTTTTTCTAATGCACACACATTTAAACTTTTTCTTATGCACACACTGCATAACCGTTTTTGTCCCATCCTGAAGGTCTGCTAGCTGCTGGAGGCCAATCCTGTCCATTCATCCCACTTCCATGGGACAGGACAGGCTTTGGAGGCAGCTCCTGGGCTGCACCTGTCCCAGGAGCAGCTGCTGCTGTTTGGGGGTTGCAGTGCCAGCTCCAGAGCAATCAGGATCCATCCTTCCCTGGAAAAACCAGTTCCCCAGGCAGCAGCAAATGTCACTTTCCCTTGGGCAGAGGCCAGGGAGCCTGTCCTGCTCAGCAGGGCCCTGCAGATAGGCAGGCTGCAGTGAACATGAAGAGGGGAGATAGCACAGCCAGGCTCTGAGCCCTGGGCCCTCGGAGAGGCCACAGGGATGGAGTGAGCCAGCAGGGCTTTGCCCATGATAAAAGCTTCAGCACCCCTGTGTGTAATCAGGAGAGGGCAGCCCCAGCCCTTAACAGCATCTCTGCAGAGCCAGGCTGGGTGGGGTGCCACAGGATGACAGTGCTGGAGATAACTCAGTGCCCCAGGAGACAGAGCTGGCAGGGGAGAGAGGGGCTGCCCTGGCAGGGGCATTTCCCACCATCCAGGTGCTGGGGCAGCCCAAGGAGCTGTGCAGCTGTGCTGGGCTGCCCTGCATGCTCAGGCCTCTGGGAACTGGCAGTGCCATTCTCGTGCCCTCTCCTCAGCCTGGGCCTCTGCAGTGCAGCTCCCCCATCCCTGCTTCCAGGGAGAGGAGATCCAGGGAGATATTTGGGGTTGGCTCAGCACCAAAGGTTGCAGATCCTCCACCACCAGCATCCCCAGCTGGTCCCGAACACCTCCTGTCCTGCTCAGAAGCACTTACAGGCTCAGAGGCTCTCTTCTTGCTTGCAGCAGGTTTCATGTTCCCCTGTGGCTAGACTTGGGCTTCCTAAAATCATGTGGCTCTAAATCAGGACCTGGTTCCAGCTTTGCAGCTCACACCCTGTCTCTGAGGGCAGCTTGACCCCATTCCTGTGCCCACCCTCCTGGCAGGAGCTGCTCCACCAGTCAGGGCTCTGTGCTCTCAAAGCAGACTATTTTTTCCTCTCCATGTTTTTAATTTAATTCCTTTTTTTTTTTTTTTTTTTTTTTGGCCAAGCAGGGTGTTAGAGGAGCATGGCAGTCTGGGGAGGATGCTCCCAGCTCCCTGCCAGGGGTTACAGTTTTTTCCCCCCACTATTTCTTTGAGGATGGCACAGCCCCAAGCCTCCATCCAGCTGATGGTGCAGCTCTGGGCACTTGCCAGCCCTGCCCTGTGACTCAACAAAACCACCTGAGCCTGTAAACAGGCACCCCAGAGCACCCCAAGAATGAAGGGGATGTCCTTGGCCCCCTCCCAGCCCTGCCCTGGAGCCAGGTGCCAGGGGAGAGCTGTGGTTGGTGCCTTGGCAGATGGTAGGTGCCATGGAAAACCCACTGAAAACCTGTTTGTGGCCCCCACAGCCTTGTGCTGTGCTTTTTTCCCTGTTGTTTTCCTAGAGAGTATTTGGAGGTGAGAGGAGGTTCCCCCTCTCCCTGCTCCCTGGGGCTCTCTCTCGGGAGGCATTAGAAAATCCATGCACTGGGAACTGTTTATCCTTTCTGGAGGGATGAGACCCCGGGATGGTGCAGGCAGAGATGTGTTTGAAGCGTTGCTGTGCCCAGCAGGGCCCTGCAAAGGTCGTGGTGGAAGCTTTGGGGTGCTCGGGGATGGGGAGCACCGCAGATCCAGCTTGGATTTGCCTGCGTGCTTCCCCTTTCCTGCTGGGAGAGGAGCCAGGGCAGCGCACGGTCGGGAGAGAAGCTCCTCGCCCCGCGGGGAAAATCAGAAAGGAAGGAATTTGGAGGGAAACCCTTCTGCTGGCTCGTTCCAGGACGAACCTGGGAGTGGGGATGTCCGAGGATGAGGGGAACCCCGGGAGCGGGGATGTTCGGGAATGAGGGAGCCCCGGGATCGGGGAAGTCCCCCCAGGGAGCCCCGGGATCGAGGAAGTCCGGGGATGAGGGAGCCCCGGGACCGGGGATGTCTCCCCGGGGATCCCCAGGATCGGGGATGTTCGGGAATGAGGGAGCCCCGGGATCGGGGATGTCCCCCCAGGGAGCTCCGGGATCGGGGATGCCCAAGGATGAGGGAGCCCCGGGATCGGGGATGCCCAGGGATGAGGGAGCCCCGGGATCGGGGATGCCCAGGGATAAGGGAGCCCCGGGAGCGGGGATGTTCGGGAATGAGGGAGCCCCGGGATCGGGGATGCCCAGGGATAAGGGAGCCCCGGGATCGGGGATGTTCGGGAATGAGGGAGCCCCGGGATCGGGGATGCCCAGGGATGAGGGAGCCCCGGGATCGGGGATGTCCCCCCGGGGATCCCCGGGATCGGAGCGCAGCCCCCGCTCGGCTCTGCTGCCATCTGCCGCCGGCCGCCCGGCCCGGGGGAGCCCCGAGCGCCGCTCCGCTCATCCCTTCCTCCGAAAGCCCTGGCAAACAGCCCTTCCCTCCTTCCAAAGGGAAACATTTGTCCTGCGGGAACAAAGGATTTGCTTGAAAAGTAGGTGCCCGGGGCAGGAAGGCAGAAAGGCTCCTCCTGCCTGGCTTCATCCCAGAAATACATCCCGGGAACACGTTGGGGTGTTTGTTTGCAGGTGTCCTCAGCAGAGTAGCGGTTGATACGCCCTGGCTCTGGCTGGGGCATCCCCGAGATAAGATCTGAGCTCGCAGAGCCGTGCCAGGGCGAGCAGCGGCGCTTCTGCAGGAGCCCGTGTGTGCAGAGACACGCAAACACCGCCTGTGCAATGAATTTCTATAAAATCCAATTCCCCAAGGGTTCCCAAAAGAGGTGATTTTTTGTTTCTGTGTCCTCTGCTCTCGGGGCCAGTGTGAGCCAATTCCTTCCCCTCATTTCCCCAAATTTCAGCTCTGCACACAACACAGCTGCACCCTGGAGGGCTGGGTTGGCAGAAACCAGAGGTGGAAAAGCCCAGAGGTTCCGTGCTCTTTGCAAGTGTGGAGATAGTTCAAGGCAACAGTTCCCAAACCCCGCTGCTCCCTGCGGTGCCTTGCACTCCTCAGGGATGGGAGATCCAATTCCCACAAACAGCGAGAGCCCAGCTGGGAGGATGTGCTCAGGGCTGTGTTACCCCACCACACCCTTCGTCCAGAGCGCTGTCCCTGAGCCCCTTTGATCCCGCGGAGGCGGGAGCAGAGTCCCAGGAGTACCAAACACCTCCTGTCCCAGGAGCACCAAACACCTCCTGTCCCAGGGCCACCAAACACCTCCTGTCCCAGGAGCACCAAACACCTCCTGTCCCAGGAGCACCAAACACCTCCTGTCCCAGGGCCACCAAACATCTTCTGTCCCAGGGCCAGCAGCCGGACCCGGGGCTCCTGCGGCGGGGTCGGAGCTCTGCAGTCGGTTGCGCCGAGTGTCCAGGCGGTGGCACATGAGGACTGCGGCTCCTCCACTCGGGGATGGCCCATCCCGCCCTCCTGGGTCCCGCCCTGGGGATGCTGCTGGCCAGGTGGCGGCCACGGTGAGCACGGGAATCCTGCATTGATCCTTTCCGTTTTTAGCGCTATAGATGCTCAGGGAGATGCAGACAGGCTGGGATAACCCTCTTGGCCGTCAGCTCCCGTCCCCAGCGGGTCTGGCACTGCCCTGTGCTGCTCTGCAGAGTTCTCCCCGCGGATCCTGCCTCCCCACCACCCCCCGAGTGGGGATGCACGGCGGGATGCAGCTGCTGCCAGCCCACCTGTGCCCGCTGTGCCAGGGAGCTGCCCCCATCCTGCCTAGCACAGCACTCTGGTCTCTTCCATGGCCAGCAAGGATGAGCTGGCAGGATCGTGTTCCAGGTGAGGCAGGGCATTCACCAGGTCTCCAGGGGTACGGCCAGCACTGGGCAGCTGCCTGAAAACACGCCCAGGTGGCAGTGCCAGGGTGGCAGCACACATCCTCCTGCTGGGCTGGGCACTCCCTTCCTGCCTGCCGTGAGGGTTCATGGGGGGCTTCCTGACAAAGACAGGAATATGGATCACAACTGTTCAACCTGGAGCATCCATGCCTGGCTGCCTCCCACGGGTCATTTCCTCTTCTAAGGAAACTGTTACAGCTGCAAAAAGAGGATCTTTCCCCTTAAAAATCTCTTGATCTTTCCTCTTAATATCAAACTGCTCTGCTTGCTCAGGGACCACTCAGCAGGCAGAAGGATGTTACAGCTGCTCTTGGGTATGTTCAGCAAGGCATCACAGCATTAGCTGTGCTCTCTAGCTGAAGCATTCATCCAGCTCCCAGGGCGACCGTCTCTCTTCTCTGAGGTCCTGGTGGTGATCAATCATCCGGGGGAAAGTGTGTGGCACAGAGCCACGTGTGGATGTTGGCACTGCCCAGGTGAAACATCTCCCTTCTGCCAGCCTGCACTGGCTGTGATCCAGCACTTGGCACTGGAGGGGAAGGGCAGGGCTGGGGGGCAGGACATGCAGAAAGGAACGGGGACAGCACAGGTAGGAAGTTTATAATCACGTTGGATTATGGGGTTTGAGCCAGATACTGCCTCTGGTGGTAAGTGCAAAAAGCTTCCAAAAGATCATCAACAATGAGCATTAGCCCGTGGGATGGGAACTGTGTGGGGGGAAGCCCTGTGATGCCAGGGACATGCTCCGGTGCCGGGGAAGCCTGTCCCTTGCATCCCTGCACAGCAAACCTGTCCCCTTCATCCCTGCGCAGCAAACCTGTCCCCTTGCATCCTTACCAGCAAACCTGTCCCTTGCATCCCTGCACAGCAAACCTGTCCCCTTCATCCCTGCGCAGCAAGCCTGTCCCCTTGCATCCCTGCACAGCAAACCTGTCCCCTTCATCCCTGCACAGCAAACCTGTCCCCTTGCATCCTTACCAGCAAACCTGTCCCTTGCATCCCTGCACAGCAAGCCTGTCCCCTTCATTCCTGCACAGCAAACCTGTCCCCTTGCATTCCTGCACAGCAAACCTGTCCCCTTGCATCCCTGCACAGCAAGCCTGTCCCTTGCATCCCTGCACAGCAAACCTGTCCCCTTCATCCCTGCACAGCAAACCTGTCCCCTTGCATCCTTACCAGCAAACCTGTCCCCTTGCATCCCTGCACAGCAAACCTGTCCCCTTCATCCCTGCACAGCAAACCTGTCCCTTGCATTCCTGCACAGCAAACCTGTCCCCTTGCATCCCTGCACAGCAAGCCTGTCCCCTTGCATCCTTACCAGCAAGCCTGTCCCCTTCATTCCTGCACAGCAAACCTGTCCCTTGCATCCCTGCACAGCAAACCTGTCCCCTTCATCCCTGCACAGCAAACCGGTCCCCTTCATCCCTGCACAGCAAACCTGTCCCCTTGCATCCCTGCACAGCAAACCTGTCCCCTTCATCACTGCACAGCAAGCCTGTCCCTTGCATCCCTGCACAGCAAACCTGTCCCCTTGCATCCCTGCACAGCAAGGAGTGCATCCTGCCCCTGCCTGGGCAGGATGGGCGGCTGGGCAGCCGCATTGGCACAGCTGATGGCCGATTCCCGACCTGTGCCATGGCCATGGCATGAGCCATCCCCTCTCTCTCTGCACACACAGTGCTGCCAAGTGGCCACGGGCTCCGGGGGTGCGGTAGCCCAGGAGGGCAGCCCGGGGGAGGGTGATGGGCACGAGTGGAGCCCCAGCAGGCTGAGGGCTGCATGGAGCGTCCCGTGGCGATCCGGGAGGATCCAGATCTCAGGTCTCGTCCGACTCCAGGGGTCTCCGAGGGCTGCCCGTGATTAACGGCGGGGCTGCGCTCGCATGAGCCGCGCGGCCGCTGCGTTTGATGTATGGAGCAGGAGGCGGCGAGGGATTTTCCTGCCCTTCTGGGGTTAATCCTTCCCTGCCTATCGCAGCCCTTTGATTGCAAAGCCCTGCAGATAAACCTCCTTAGTCACCAGCAGACTGCAGGCACCGGCCGAAAGGACGCGGGAGCTGGGGAGGTGCCGTGTTTGGAAGCTCCTGTGGAGTGCGGGTGCTCCCTGCAGCCTGCGAGAGGGGAGGAAAGTGCTTTCCTTTAGATTAATCTTGATTAATTCTGCTGATTTAACCAGAGATCTAAAGTAACATGAAAAGAGCCACAAAGCCCCAAACGAGCAGCGCTCCCCACCCTCCCTGTTTGAAGGAAACATTTCCGAAGTCGGAGCGCTCCAACAAATCAGGAACACACCCGCGAACATGCGGTTTGGGATAGGCAGTGGCCGCACCACTCTGTCCCTAGCCCCAGCCAGCTTTCATCACGCACAGGCAGCCATAAAAGCCAGCCTAGAACAAGCAGGGTTGTTTTTGCAGGAGTGGTCGAGTTTTGGATTTTAATAAGCCTCAGCTTCCACATAATTTTTCTCTTTAAAATGCTAAAAGGCACCAGCCCAAAACAAGGCTTAGAAAATAGCTTGAAAATTCCTATAAAATAGCTTGTGAGTGTCTGAATGCCGCCGAGCTTTGCTCTCCTGGGCTTAGAAATGCCACCTCCAGAGAGGGAGGGAGGGCTTGGGGAGATCTCACTGGGCTCTGTCCCACTGCGGAGCAGGAGATGCTGAGGGGACGTTGGGTGGCCCAGGCTGTGCTGTGACAGAGGGATGAATGGTTTGGGTCAAAACTGTCCAGCCAGTCAGGAGACACAGCTGCTGGAATGGGGACAGCAGGCATGCAGGACAAGGATGTCCTTGGTGCATGATGCCAAGGTGTGTCCCCTGCCTGAGAATTAAAGCCCTTCTAAGCCCCACACCTGCACCTGACTGCCCTGCCACAGCCTTGTCCAGCTTGGTTTTAAAACACCCATGACATAACCTGGTCCAGGCTTGACTGTACTACAGTGACTGAATCATTTGTCTTAATATCTGACCTCTGAGCTGTCTCATTGCCAATTCAGTGGATTACATTTTGTCCCAACTTCAGCAGACCCTGAGATCAATTGATCACCGTTGTCTCAGAGGTCCTGGGAGATTTTATCATGTCCCTCTCCATTTCCAGCTTTCTAGAGAAAACAAAACCCACCTCTTTGGTCAGGTTGTGCAATGCACTTTGTCATTCCTGCTGCTGCACTGACTCCCCTGAGCATCTGCATCCCTCCCTGAGCTGGCAGCCCAGAGCTCTTGGGGGTTCACTTTGATCCCTGTTCAAAGCAGGGGCCCTAATGCCCTGAGGACCACCCCAGGTGACTTGCTTTGCCCACATACTTGAGTGCACACATGAGCTGAAGCCAAATGAGGCTCCTCAGCCCTTCAAGCTGAGGGGCTGAAGTTGAAGTTGAGCCGGGACGTTCCCCTGCATCACATCTGGAACTGGAGGGACCAAGCTGCCCACATGCTCCAGGCTGAGGGGGCCTCAGACCCTCCCCACCAAGTGCACACTCACATCTGCATGAACATCTGGACACCCAGAACCATGTGCTGCCTGTCCAGCTTTTCAGCCAAGGATTCTCCAACCCAGAGCTGGAGTGAGCTATCCCAGCCTGGAGGATGCTGTGCTTGTTGTCTTTACTGTTCCCAGTGAACAACACCCCAAATCCCTCTCAGCTGAGGTCAGCAGCTTTCCAGCTGCCCAGATTTTAATGCTGGGAACATAACATTTTTCACCCACCCCCCTGCCAATCATCCTCCCCTTCCCCCTGCTGAAGGATTTAAAGAAAGATCCACCGGACAAACAGCTCTGAGCAATTAGAAAAGTGCTTTCTGCCAGCTGCTAGACTGCTTGTCACCAATCTGATGGGTAGACTAAACAGCAAGGACCTGGGCTGATCCCCCTGTGCTGCTCCAGCCTGGAAATGGGGGCAGCTGGGAGAGAGCAATGGTTTGCATCAAAACTGGCAGCGGCGTCCTAGAGGAGAAGGCCAAGGGAATCCTGGGGCTGCTTAATGGAGGTGGATGGGAGGAGGTGGAGAGAGAGCTGAAGGGACTCTGGAGGATGGAGCCCAGGCTGTGGAAAGTGGGGAGCCCCTGGATTGGGGTCACTTTCCTCCCTTGTGGCAGTCCAGCTTTGCATCACCCCTATTCTGTGCCCAGGCCCAGCATGCCAAGCCTGGAGCTTCAAAGGTGATTTTTTTTTCCCTTTCAGTTGCCCAAAATCTCTTCTTCCTCTTGCTCCACACACAGACAACACAGACAATTTCCCCAGGGGCTGGGGGGCTCATCTGGAGGAGCTGGCACCATTCTCTGGGAGTCATTCCCTTATCAGGACGCTGATTTTGGCTCCGGGGAGTCAGCACCTCTCAGGTGAGGAAGGCTGGGCCAGCAGCTGCCCGTGCTGGGCAGTCAGGAGGGGTTATCAGCCTGGCCACCCCCTCACCTGGCCAAGCCCCATCAGATAGCAGCTCTCAGACACCCCTGGGGTGATGGGGTGGAAATGGGACATTGCATCTGGGAAATGCCTGCTGCTTCCTTAAAACAGGAAAAGGAAAAAGCATCATTTGGGCTCGGGTCCCTCTTGCCAGCAGTTTGCAGCAATGTGTGATTGTGCCACAGCAAATGCAGTGGTGCTGGAGAGAGCTTTGGCTTTTATTGCTCTTATCTCCCAGCTTCTGGAAGATCCCTGTGCTCGTGTGGGTCTGGGCAGGGGCAGGGTGCACACGCCACAGGGAGAGCAGCTCCCCCCTAAGTCACAGCTTGCCATGATTTACACACAGGCCCACAGGTTAGGTAACTGCAGTAAACAGAATAAACAGACCTCCCTCTGGATTTATGGACTGGCAAAAGGACCTTTAACCACAAAAGAAATGTGCTTTGCAGCCCTCTTCTATCACCAGATCCCAACCAAAGGCTTAAATGCTTATGTCAAACCCACAGAGCTCAGGATTTGGGCTGGATTCAAGCTATTCCTGCATCTTCCCTGCTGCCCAGATAAGTCATCTCACAGTTCAGCTCCCGTTCAGCTCCCAGCTGACACACACACACATGTGGTGCCAGAGGGAGCAGGGACAGGATTTTTCTGTTTGAGGCTTAAAATAAGTAATTCTTAAATGCACAGGCAGGAAAAGGTGTACAAGAGCTCTGCAAAGGGGTCACTTTCTTCTGGAGCTTCGCATTCCCCCCCAGTCAAGTGAGGAGCTTTGGCTGCTATCACTGAGCTAAACCTTCCCAGCACAAGAGCTGCTGTCTAAAGAGAAATTAAGGATGTTTTTTATATTTTCTTGGAGTAAAAGAGGTGTTAGATTTTGATGTGTTCTCATATATCCCATGAGTTTCCCCCTGTAGATGTGGAAACTCTCATAATGATGCTATTACTAACATTTCAGGCCAAAAAAAAGAGTGAAAAATGCCTCAGGAGTCCTTTGCTAGCAACCTTGGGACCATTATTTTTAAAGTGGCTTCCCCCCTCAAAAAAGCAACTGGAGAAGAGGAGCCTGTCCATCCCCAGCCAGTCCAGCTCCTCCTGGGGTGCTGGTCCCACCAGTGGCAGGAGCAGGTTAGGGAGTGCCAGTGGTAAGAGTAAAACCAGAAGCCAGGCTGAAAACTTTGGAAAATTTGGCATTATTAGGACCTTTTGCTTTCTTGTACTCCTCAGCTGAGCCAGCCAATGCATCAGCCACACAGAGCAACCCACATGGCTACCAAGGAGGTTCTCAGAGCCCAGAGTTACCCCTTCCCTTCATAGCCAGAGAGGGAAAAGCATGCAGGAAAGTGCTGCTTTCCCCCCATCTTGCACATCTTTATTTAATTCCATTGAAAGCAAGCACGCATTTTTGAAATGGAACAATTTAAATCCATGAATTGTTCTGAATCCAGGAGAACTGCCAAACTTTCTGTTTTAATACATTTTCAAATTGCCTTTTCCTCCTGTCTTGGGGAGCCAAGATATGGCTATTTAATTACAAGCACAACCTCCATTTAAGAAACCCTTGTAATGAGGCTGGCTTGGAAAGGCATCCAATTTTTCCATTGTCTGACTGAGGGGCTGGAAGGAGTGGGTTTTATCCCAGGTTTGCATTTGGCAGGGCTCAGTGAGGGAGGCTGTGGGGAATGGACTAGAGGCAATCTCTGTGCTCTGGACTCTTTGTTATCCTGCCTGTTAGAGGGAACCAAATCCAGGCTCTTTCCAGGGGAAGAGGATTTGGGCTGGCTGCTCTCTGCAGAGAGCAGAGGCATTGAATCCTCCGTAGCACAGGTTGGAGAAAGGGAGCAGGAAAGAAATACAAAAGGGAGGGAGGTTTGGGTCAAAGGCAGGCCAAGAAAACTTGTGGTAAGGGAGAGAGGCAAGAACACCATTGCAAAAACCCTACAACATGAGCCTTGTGGTAGCTGCACAAAAATGTTTCCCTTGCCTTGCTTTGGGTGAGGAACAAGAGCTGGCCCATGGAGAGGGTAGCTCCAGGTGTGTCTGCAGCAGCTCAGCTCTGAAAACCACTGCAAAACCTCCCTGGAGGCTGGGAAGAACCAGATGTGAAGGTATGGGGATGTACCATCATTTCAATGCTGGGATGCCCTAAACCCAGGGTAGAGACCCTCAATGCTGGAGCCCACCCTCCCAAAGGGATCAGAGCCCACCCAGGCCTGCTGCCAACCCAGGAAGCCAAATATAAACAAAAGCATCTCCCTGGCACAGCAGTGAGGACCAGCTGCTTGCAGGCCTCCCATGGCATCAGGCCTCTGCCCACAGGTGTGGTGTCACCCCGGCAGCATGGTGGCAGTGCCCCCTTCACCTGCCAAAGCCACCCCCCGCCCTCATGCCATGGAGGGGGCCTGGGAGGTGATGGAGCAGGGTGGGAGCATGTCCCCAGTGCCCCTGGAGCAGGCTGTGGATCTGGATGTGCCCTGCCCACCCTGCTGTGTGGGCAAGGGGCTGTGGGCAGGACCCTGCCCGATGCGGGGGGGCACACATGGGGCACCAGCACCCACTGCCAGGGCTGTGGAGGGCTCAGCATCCCCCGAATCCGCATTCCTGCGGGCTCGGGGAGCACTGGGCCGGCTCTGGCTCCCAGCCGGCCGTGGTGGAGCCATCCTCATCCCCATCCATCATCCTTATCAGGCGGCGCTGGCAGCCCGGAGGTCCCTGGCAGCGGGGCCGCACGGACGGAGCCATCGCCCAGAGCCAGGCGGGAGCATCGCGGCGATAAGCGCTCACAAACAACAACAACAACTCCCCTGCTCGGCACTTCAAAGCGCAGAGATGACATTTCTGCGGTCACCGAGCCTGCGTGGGCGCTGCCAGCGGGGACACGGGCGGGGGGACCGCGCTTTGCCTGCGCGGAGCTCGGAGCCGATCTAAAACGGGATGGAAAGGGGATGGGGGCAAGGAGCAGGGTACCCTGCACTGCCCTGGGCACAAAAAGGGGAAAGCAGCAGCTCAGCCGCAGACAGGGCGCTGCTCCGTGTCCTCTCTGCGCTTGTAGGCGCCCAAACCTTCCCATGGAAATGTGCTCCAAGGGATTTGCCAGCAATGATGAGGGATAATTGCTGTCTCACGGGCATAAAGTAGCTTTGGGGACCGGCTTTTGGGATGTTGGGAGGGAGATTTAGGGCTGTTCCCGGGGAAAGTAAGGGCCCAGACACAACCACACTCCACCTGTACTTGAGCGGCTCCATGAGCATTACATGGCATCCTGCTGGCACTAACCGGGGTTTTATTCCTCCCTGCTGGCGCTAACCGGGGTTTTATTCCTCCCTGCCTGCATTAACCGGGGTTTTATTCCTCCCATGGTCCCGATGAAATCCGTGAGACCCCTTGTGGCACCAGGCGAAACTCCAGGCGCATCGCATCCATCAGGGATCGCAGGGGGCATCCCGCGATGCTGTCCCCAGCCCTCCCACGCTGCCACCGCACCCTGGGCGCGGCGCCGGGGCACCACCACCGGGGAAAAGGCTGTTTCAGTTGTTTTTCCTGGCTGGAAGAGGAATTGTGTTGTGCTCAGTGCAGGATTGAAAGCGTCTCACCCCTGAGATGGTGCCTGGATGATCCAATGCTGCAAGTTCCGAGGAAAGAGAGCCCGACAGGAGATCCAAGGGGTGTTAAAGCCAGGCTGTGGCTTTGGGGAGGACAGGAATGTGAATTGGAGGGATGAGGTACGGCACGATGATGTCCACTCACAAACATGTCTGCATACACATATGTTCACACACTTATTAAATTCCAACTGTACATACAAGTATCTCAATTTACAAGTGTCATCGTGCTCTTAAAACAAAACGACACACAGTTTAGCTAGCTGATAATTGCTTCTTATCACAGGATTAACTTTCATTGAGCTTTGTCTCTATCCCAAGTCATGGTGAAAAATAAATGATCTTTGAGTTTTTAAAAAGTCTCTTAAATTTATATAATCTTTATTTATCAAGGATTATTTTATTTGTCAACAAAATTACTCAGGATTTGAATTTCCATCCAAATTTTATTTACTTTTCTTTCCCCCAAATTTCAGAGCTTGTTCTTTGTATTTCCTTTTCATCCTCCTTCCTCATTTTCAGAAAATGAGAGGAGACTTACGGAGCCAGGGAATCCCCATCTACTTCACTTGAGTTGCATTTGATTGAAGTGGAACAATTGATCTAGTTCATCACAAATTAGACCTATTCCAGGTGAAGGGAGAAGTGTTTCTTTCTCTCTGTATTTAGTGGAGTAAAAGCCCTTTTCCTCAGCTGCCTCCACAGGAGGTTTGGAGGAAAGTTCCCATCAGGTACACTTTGACAAAAGGCATCCTGATGCTGGAAGACTCCCATTCCCTGCCTCGTCTCCTCCATCAGGGCAGTCCTTCTGCCATTCCCTTCCTCCCATGACCGTCGTCTGGGCCTCCTTGTCCTGCTGCCACCTCTCCAGAACACTCCACTTTGCTTCCAGCAATGACATCACACACCAGGCTCATGTATGGGCATCAACCACGATGCACCAGGATCATGGGCATGACCAACCACTGCACGGCAGGATCACGGATACAACCAACCACCATGAGCTGGGATCATGGATACAGCCAACCATCATGAACTGGGATCATGGATACAGCCAACCATCATGAACTGGGATCATGGATACAGCAACCACCAAGAATCAGGATCATGGATGTCACCAACCACCATGGACCAGGATCATGGATGTGGCCAACCACCAAGAATTGGGATCATGGATGTGACCAACCACCATGAACTGGGATCATGGATGTGACCAACCACCAAGAATTGGGATCATGGATGTGACCAACCACGATGAACTGGGATCATGGATGTGATCAACCACGATGAACTGGGATCATGGATGTGACCAACCACCATGAACTGGGATCATGGATGTGATCAACCACCATGAACTGGGATCATGGATGTGATCAACCACCATGAACTGGGATCATGGATGTGACCAACCACGATGAACTGGGATCATGGATGTGACCAACCACCATGAACTGGGATCATGGATGTGATCAACCACCATGAACTGGGATCATGGATGTGATCAACCACCATGAACTGGGATCATGGATGTGGCCAACCACCAAGAATTGAGATCATGGATGTGACCAACCACCATGAACTGGGATCATGGATGTGATCAACCACCAAGAATTGGGATCATGGATGTGATCAACCACCATGAACTGGGATCATGGATGTGATCAACCACCATGAACTGGGATCATGGATGTGAACAACCACCATGAACTGGGATCATGGATGTGATCAACCACAATGAACTGGGATCATGGATACAACCAACCACCATGAACTGGGATCATGGATACAACCAACCACCATGAACTGGGATCATGGATGTCACCAACCAGCATGAGCCACGATCATGGACACAACCAACCACCAAGAACTGGGATCATGAAATATGACCATGGACCAGGATCATGACCAACCACAATGTCCAACAACCACGCAGCAAAGCTCAGTCCCTTACCTTTTATAGCAGCTGCAGTGATGTCACAGGTACCTGCCACAGCTGATTGGCTGTCAGGTGTTGGAGGAGTGGCCTCCCTGCTCACCCACCCCTTAAAGGGACAAACCCCCCAAGCCCAGGAGGGATGGTCCAGTCTCTGCTGGGGATAGCCTGGCAGCATCCTGCTCCTTCCGTGCCAGGAGAGCCTGCCTGCACATATACATACTTACATACATTATGATATCTTGTTTTAATTACATTAGAGCAAATGACTGCTTCCCCTATGGTTTATATCAGTGCTTTAGGTTTGTAATTTATCTTGGCACAGTCTAGACTGGAGCCACTTTGAAGCTGTTTCAAACAGGATGAGAACAAACAATTTTTCCAAAGTGGCTGGATTAAGAAAACTGGCAGCCATTCATCTTTGGGGGAAGGCTTGAGCCCTGCCAGCCTCCTGCTCCCTGCCCTGCTGGGACAGAGATCCTAACCCTGCAGAGGGTGGGAAATGGCACTGTCAGCTACTGTGTGCAGGGGCGGTGACAAAGGGCACCATCAGGGGGGTCTGTGCAAGGAAAATCTGATTTATTGCTAATTATTTACACTGAGTTCATGCCCAAGTGTTAGAGGGGAGGATGGCCGAGCAGATGGCACTGCAGCACGAGATGTAGCATCAGGAGCATCAGCTGCAGGTGGGGGCCAGAGTCCCCCCATCCCAATCCCAGAGCATGGCTCCTTCACACATTCATCAACACCTACACAGAGCTTTCCCTATAAACTTCATTGATGTCTTACTACAGGAAATCTCTCCTTATTTTCTTCAGATAAAAGTAATTCTGAAAATGTCTTGCCTAACTGCTGTAGTTTCCTCAAGATATTTTTTTCCTTTGAAAAAACAAACCAGCACCTAACTCCTTCCTTGACTGGGAATGGTGTTTTTCTTCTAGATCATTATTTTCAGGCACCCCAAAAACTGAAGACCTCCTTTTAGGACAAGCTCAGTAAAGGGAATATATCTCCCTGAGCCTTGCATTGGGATTGTATGGATGCCTCTCCATGGGCAGGGTGAGGGTCCCAGAGTGTCCTCAGGGTCACCCCAACCTAATAATGTCCTCAAGCCCTGCCAGAGATGGCTCTTCATCACCTGGGCCCTGCAGCTGCCCTGCAGTGCCACAAAGGCAGCTCTGCACAGCACAGAGCTCACATGGAAACACACGTGTTTTCTATATTTTTCCACCCAAATGCCGGGGGTTTAACTATTCTAGCAGCACTGTTTGCTCAGCAAAAGCTGCCAGGGTTTATGACAGATCCTTCCTCCTTAAAGCTTTGAAATAAGACTGTAAACATGCTCGCCAGGCTGAAGTGTTACCTGTAAAGGGGGTTCTCCCCTCGTGATGTGCCTATTGGCTCCAATTAGCACTGGCAGGAGTCAACCACAAAAAGAAGGCAGAGCTTATTCTGGGAGTGAACTGATTTATTTACAGCATTTTCAAAGCGGGATGAATGTGGCCATTTTTTTACTTTTTCTTTTTCTGTTCTTTATGAAGCAACAGGGAAAAAAAACCTCCCTTCAGCCATCCCCTAAATAGCTGGAAGCAGGAGGATGCTGTCTGCTTTCCTGAAGATGGAAATTCAGCTTTGTTTAATAAGGGTGGGATGAAATCACCTGGCGCTGTACAGACCAGAGGGAGGGACAGTGAATCCTGCCCAGCCATGCTCAGAGCAGGGAAGCAGCACCTTGGCACCATGGGGTCAGGAGCCAGTGCAAAGGAGATGGGTGTCCTCAGGATGCCACCAAGGCACTGTGAAACCTCCCTTGTGTAGGTGCTGGAGGAGCTCAGCCCAGATAGATTTTGGATGCATCTCATCCAACCATTGTGTCACAGATTTACTGCATGGAAAATGTGTGGTAACCCCATGAGGAGACAAACCTTGTGCAGGGAAGCCAGGGAATGGGATAGATGAGGGAAAAACAGAGGGGGAAACTGAGGAAAAACTGGGAAAAAAGGGAAAAACTGAGCCCATGGGCTCAGCCATCCTCACATCCCACCAGTGCTTCAGGTTTGCTTGGCTTTGTCACCCCATCAGCACACCTGGGCACCTTCATCCACTTTCATCCACCTTCATCCACCTTCATCCTTCAGGCTCCTTCATCCACCTTCATCCTTCAGGCTCCTTTCACCTCCACTACTCTGCAGCCCAAAATTCCCTTTTCTGTCAAAAGCAGATGCTTTCTGTCATGGTGCTGTGCAGAAGGAGCCAGGCAAGGAGGTGTTTGAATGTGTGGGAGCTGCAGCCACCACCTGCTACCAATGGCACCTCTGCTCCCTGACAGGAGCTGTGTCACAGCCTGAGCTCAGTGCTGAGCCTGCCTGGGTCAGGGGACAGATGACAATGGGTTTATGGGCTTTGGAGGGGACTTCCTTAGTGGTAACCTCAGGGATCTTGGATGGCAGGAAATGCTGGGAGCTTGTTGAGATCATTAAAGGAGGGGAGCAATGAGGTTGGAAAAGGTGGGTGTGCTATCAGATTCTGCCCCTGTGGCACATTGCTGCAGGTCCTTGTGTCACCACGGTGGGTGGCAGCTCCTTTCCTTGCAGGGGCTCAGGGTCCTCCAAGAGGACCAAGCCCTGGAACCCTTCCTCACGCTCACCAGTGAAGGGAAAGGGTGGAGCACCGCTGGAAAACGAAAGAGGAGAAAATCACCACTGCTTG
Organism: Molothrus aeneus; assembly: GCF_037042795.1. Lineage (NCBI taxonomy): Eukaryota > Metazoa > Chordata > Aves > Passeriformes > Icteridae > Molothrus > Molothrus aeneus. The sequence continues at coordinate 5,590,701 of NC_089660.1, forward strand.
GGGTCTGCCCAGGGATAAACTGTGCTTATTTCCCTGCAAAGCCTGGCTCTGACACACTGCTGCTCTCAGGACAGAAGGACAGCTGGAGCTCAGCTCTGCTCTTGGGACAGAACAGACAGCACCGAGCCCCAGCACCCCAAAACTGACAGCAGGCAAGGGCCAAGGCTTTGGAGCTGGGCTCTGCTCAGCAGCTGAATCAGCAAATAATCAGCAGACCCAGAGCTGAAGGATTAACATCCCTCTCCTCTGCAGCGGCCAGTCCAGCTTAACCCTTTCACCCCAGTGTCTCCCTGAAGCCTTGGGATCTCCCCGGGGGAGAGGCTGCCGTGGGGATGGCACCTCTGGGGGGTGCCCAGGGTGTCACAGGCAGAGTGTCCCTGCCTGGTTGGTGTCCCTGTGGCAGCAGCAGCCTCAGGGGGAGCTGGCGTGGTCGGGTCAGTGCCGTCAGTGCCGGCTCGTTTGTTCACCTCCCGAGCCGATGACAGCGCCTCCCTTCACTACCAGCTGCAAAAACCTGGCAGCTGATTTAGGAGAGCTCCCGGGGCCCAAAATGTAAACCGTTTTTCACCAGGAATGTATAAGCAAGCCATAAAATAGGGGATTTGAGTCTGGTCACATGGGACAGGCCTCCCATAAAATTGAAGCATTGATCTGTATTTTAGTGAGCAGCTCCGAAGCTGCCCGGATGATTGAAGAGCTGAGCTTTAACAAACTCTGTAATCTCCCACCATACATCTGAAGTGGCATGTTTGAAGTCCGAGGAGGAGTTATTTATATTATTTGTATAATACACGGTGAAAGGACATTGGCCGCAGCTCGAGCAGCAGAGGTGGGTATTGCTGCTGGGCAGAGGGGAGCAGCTCCTTGCTGGGCTGCTCCACACGTGTGGGACAGCTGAGGTGGCTGTCACTGCAGGATCTGCCCTTGCTGCTGCACACCAATGCCATCCTGGCTGCCCTGTGCCCTCTGCTGGCTTGGGATGCATGGCCCTGCCCTGCTCTCCTGATGGGCATCGTGTCTTTTCTGGCATGTGTCACTCCCTTCTCAATGTCTGTCGCTCCCTTCTTGATGTCCATCACCTCCTTCCCAGTAAGTGTCACCTGTTCTTGGCATGTGTCACACCCTCCACTGCCTCTGTGTCACCACCACCCTGGCTTGTGTCACCCCCTTCCCAGTGAGTAACGTCCCCATCCTGGTATGTGTCCCCCCATTTGCAGTGTGTCACATCTTCCTGGCATGCATCACACCTTTCCCAGCATATGTCACCCATTTCCAGCCTGTCCCCCCCTTTCCCCAGGATGGGTCACCCTGCTCCCAGAGCATGTCCCCACTGTGGGTGCTGTCCAGGCTCCACTGCTCAGGGAGTCCCCTCTTCTTGGCAAGGCCATGCAAGGAAAAAAACCCATTGCCACTCTTTCCTTTTCATAGCCCAAACTGCCCTTGCCCATCAACACAAAAAATTATGTTGGAGAAGTATATATTCACTATAAAAAGTGTAAATTTGGAGGTCAGCAAAATTATTTGTAAATTCTAATCAAACTCTAATCAGCTTAGGCAAAGCTGGATGCCTGGAGTATGGACTGAGAAAGCCCAAGTGACATTTAAAAACATGACTTGGTTTCCCGTGTCTAGGAGATGTTTCCTCTGTGCCCAAAGTTCACATTCCATGACTTGAAGGGACTCAGCAAAAACTTGTTAAATCTGGAAAGTGTCTCCTCCAAAACCAAACCAAACCAAACCAAACCAAACCAAACCAAACCAAACCAGTATTATTTGGATCACATAAGCACATTACAATCTTTAAATGAGGCTTCCTGGTAGTTTTCCTGCACCAAAATCTCCTTATTTCCCTACCAGGTATTTTTGGGGAGAGGTGTGAAACCCAAACCACTCAGTAAGTGTGTAGGAAAGGGATGGTCTCAGTTTTGATGGTTCAGTTCCCAAAATGCTGAGCTCAGTGCAACGTTGTCTGCTCCCCCACTGTGCTGGAAGGACTCCCTGAGGCTGATGCAGAGATACCCAAAAATCCAATTTTTTTTCTTTCCTGGATTATCACTAATCACAACAATTAGTGATGTTATCATCCAAGTAACCAACAACCCCTGGAAACCCCACAAGCCCCCATCATGTGAGCCCCAGCTGGGGAAGGGGCACAGCTCGAGCTCAGCCCCAGTTTCCCACTGTGGGCTTTGGGGGTAGGTGGAAAACTCTGCAATATTCAGCCTCTAGAGAGAGTTTTGTGGAGCCAGAGCTGTGCTCCTGTGCCCTTGGCAGGACGATGGGAGGCTGTGATTACTAAATCCCTTGCCCACTTAAGGCAGGCTTGGTGCTCCAGCCCAGGCCAGGCATATTTGAAATGCTTCAGGCCAGATTCTGACTCCTGTGCTGTTCAAGCTTCCAAACGGTTGCCCAGGACAAAATCCTCCCCAAAACAGCCCCATCTGTGGCACTGAACCCATAGTGTGGGTATGCCCACCTTGGGGTGGGCACTGCTGTGCCCATGGGAGCTCTGGGGTGGGAAGCACGGTGGGGACAGTGGGGACAGGGAGTGCTTGGCTCATGGAGGCAGCCCCAAACAGAAAGAGCCAGGTGAGACAGGCAGGACTGGCTGCTCCCAGGGCACTCTCACAGTGGGACCCAGCACAGAGGGGCCACCAGGACCTTCATGGGGAGCGATTCTTCTCCCCTGAGCAATGCCCCAGCAAAGGGAGCCAGTAAACTCCGTGCCACTTAAAGGAGGGATTAAGCACACAAGCCTGATAAGGGGCTGGGAGGGTTGTTCCTCACTCCCTCCCAGTCTCCAGGAGGGGCTGGGGCTGGGCAGTGGGGTGGGCAGGGTGTGCAGCCCCCTGTGCTCTCTCACTGGGGAGAAGGTGGCAGAGCAAAGCCACAATAAATGCCCGGTGTTTCACCACATGGGGAAATTATTAGGACAGAATTTTGGCAGGGTCAGGGCACCACTTTTACAGCCATGACTTTAACAAGCATGAGTGTATTTGCAAGATGCCCGTGAAGTTCCCTTATCCCAGGCAAAATGCTCCAGTTACCTGCTTGGCTTTCATGGACTGGGAAAAATTGGAGAGGACCAAGCCCATTGCTTCATCCCTCCCAATGAGCAAAATTCCTCATAGTCATTTGCTGCTTGGCCAGAGTTCAGCCTCAAACTGCATCTTGCAGGGAAATAAGACAAATCAGCTCTGGGTATGAACCCTCCTGCAGGAGGGACAGCCCAGTCTTGTCCAGCCTGTGTGTCCTGCCCTCCCTGCATCCCTGCAGCTGGCTGAGGGGCAGCTTTTACAGCAAAACTGATGGAGTCCTGAAGTTCTGTTTTCTGCATGAAAAATCAGCTTTTCTTAAAGAAAAAAAAAAAAAGAAAAAATCGAAAATATTTAAGTGTGATCACTTAAAAAGGGGTGTGTGTGCATGTAAATAATTTTAAGTCAGTCTCAAGAGTTTTGCTTGCCTGACTCATGATTGGGGTTTTTTTTATATATATCACATCAGAAAGTACTGTAAAACATACTTTCAAAGCCTCTGAGGACCTTGGCCTCCTTGGAGTACTCAAAAGCATCAATTACACGAGCATTATGGGCAGGATAGTTTGTACGAACCCTGTTAAAAAGTCAACCTGAGACTTGTGCCTCTAAATCCCCTCACTGCCCCCAGGGCTGGAACTGATTTTTGCCCAGGTTTCGGCATTAGGAAATGTTTCAGTTTAAAAAACGTTGAAAAACATTAAAACCAGGCTGTATGCACTTATTATTGAGAAAATCCCACACAGATGGACTGCATTGAACCACGAGCAATTATTTTCTGCCGTTCTCGTGGTTAATGAGATGATCAGAAGTCCCCAGGCAGCTTTCCTCTGCCTGCAGTGCCGTGCATCAACCTCCTCCTCTGCAGCCTGGGGCTGCACAGCTCTGGCACCAGCCCCTGCCAGCCTGGGGCTCCCTGCCAGCGGGCTGAGAAGGCAGCAAAGGCAGATCCCTGGTTTCCAGCAGCTGTAAAACCCAGGTTTTTTGGTTCTGAGCGTGTTTGGGTGTGCCTGTGCATCAGGAGGAGCTGGCAGGAGCTGGTACCCTGTGGCAAACCCGCAGCCGAGCGGGAGCTGCAGGGGTTTGGCACAGCACGGGTGGCCAAGATGAGAAAAAAATCACTTTTTTCTCCCTGTACTAAATCAGGTTTGGTGTTCTCTGCCAGTGGGGACGTGTTTGCCACGGCTGCTGGGTGCGGGGTGCTGGTGTGAGAGGGGCAGCAATGGATGGAGAGCCCTGGCTGGGGCTGTTTACAAACCCTGGTGCCTCACAGAGCCCTGGTGCACACTCACTGCTCTGGCATGAGCTGAGCACAAGGTGCCTGAGCTCTGCACCCTTATCAGCCAGAGCCCTAATTACTGCCCGAACCTCTCATTCCTGGGGCTCGGCCGGTACCTCGGGCTGCAATTCCCTGAGACAGAAGCTGTTATTGTCCAGATGAGGGGTTTGAAGTCTTGCAAACACAAACCTACCCTCAAAGGGAATTTCTTTCGCTGACACTTTCCAAGACAAAGAAACATTTCTGCCTGGGTTTTCGCAGATGGATCTGGCTTTTTTTTTTTTCTTTCCTTTCCCCCCACCCTGCTCCTGTGGATATTTGCTGGGCTGCCTGTGTCTCCTTTCAGTAAGGAAGGGATACGGGCAGGGGTCAGGACCACCACCCCAATGTGGGGCAGGAGGGCAAACCTCACTGCCAGAGGGGCTGCAGCCTGTTTTACTGGAGTGCTGGGTTCCATTTTACTGGGACTCTGGGGTGCTGTGGGCTTGGGGTGGCAGGCACAGGAGCAGGGAGCTGCCAGTCAGGACAGCCAGGAGCTGCTCCAGGCTGATTTTCACAAGGTGTGGAGCTGAAAGTGCTGCTTCCCCTGGTGCCATCACACAGGCACAGGCTGGATGTGGCCCCAGAGAGCCACTTGCCAGCCCTCTCCCAAAGTTCAGTTTACAACTGGGAAATGTTGGGATCCTTTCTTTGCACCATCCACCTGCTTCCAGCAGGATGGGACACTGCCTGCTCTGGCTGGGGTTGGCTGAGCAAAACAGTGAAGGGAAATCCTCTGGCCTTTCTGCAATGTGAGTTAATCAAATTGTGCCTCGTTAGCAGCACAGGAGGTGAGAGCCCAGAGCAAAGCTCCTGCTGCCTGTGCTGGGCTAAGAGCAGGCTCTCATATACCAGTGGAATCAGCGATTGAAAGGAGTAACGTGATCAGATGTAGCCAGTTATTATAAGGGCCTTGGTGACTTTAATGAGGTCCTGCACAGACTGGATTACCATGGTCACTCATCCATAGTTCATTAGAGCCTGCCAAAGGGGATCCACAAGAAGTCATGAAATACGATCTCCTAATCTCCCCTAAGTAGGAGAAGCCCAGCTATAAAAAAAAATGCCTTTTAAAAATACCCGTGAAGTGAATAAATCTCCCTTGTGCTAAAGGGCAACGACAGCGGACCCGTGAGAAGGGGATCTGCTCGTGGGATGTGTTTTCCATGCATGCACTTAGAGAGACTTCACACAAGGGTGGTGTGCCTGGGTGGAGGAGCAGGAGAATTTCTAATGGTTTTTTTGGGATTCCTGTGGAAAACAAATAAATAAATAATGGCTGGGAGGAGGAGCAAGACAGGCAGACCTGCTGTCCCTGTGGGCAGCAGTGGGCAGAGAGCCTAGAGGAGGAAGGTCTGCCCATCTTGGAGGGATGCCCAGTTTCTGGTGTCCCTCTCTGCTCCAAATGCCTCACCCAGTGTGGGGCTGGATACATCATTTATGGGCACTGAATGGCAGCCAGCTGGCACCCACCCCTCTCAGGCTGTTCCCAACCAATTCCTTTCCCAGGAAAGGTGAGCTTGGCATCACCCCAGATGTCCTGCCCGCCAGGACAGCTTATTGGGGTGATGATACTTCTCTGAGCATGACACAACACCTGGTGCCATCAGGTCATGTCTGCAAGTTCCTGAGTCTGAGGACATCACTCACCTCAGCTGGATCAGCAGGATCCATGGATGAATCTTGTGTGTGGAGTGAGGTGGTGGCCCACAGCTTTTTGGGGTTTTGGGCTTAGGAGAGCAAGGTATCCCCTGGGACCTGGAGGAAGGGGACAGGAGCAGCTGGGACAGAGCTGTTCCAACAGCTGGCAGTGATTTCCACAGCTGGTAGTGTTGAGATGAGCCATGTCCAGCCCCACTCCATGGGCAATGGGAAATGGAACATCCCAATGAATAGAAGAGAAAGCAGAACTTTCCCATCCCCAGAAAGTATGGGATGAGATCCACAATCCCTGCATTATAGAGCAGACAGCTCTCTTAACTGGGAAACCCACATTGCTCCATGGGCAAAGGAGTTGGGGAAGGCATGGCAGCATGGCAGCAGGGATGCCAGTGTGCAGGGATGCCCACACAGGACTGCCCAAGCAGGATATGCAAAGAGAAACCCTGAGAAGATTCCTTGTCCACTAAAAACGACCCTGGCCCTTATCGGGGAGAGCATTCAGTAAGTGATTAAGTGAAGACTTTATTAATTCTGCTGCAGCTGGGACTGCTCAGGGGCTTAACCTGAAGCATGTGCTCCTCTGGCTGAGGGTCTTAATGCACTTAGTGAACATCTGGACGTGGCCCTCCCCTTCCAGACCTTTCTTCTCTCCACGGGCAGTGGGGTTATCTGGAGGGGAAGGAAGCCTGGAAGCTGACTCTGTCCTGCAGGGCTGCTCTCATTCCTCAGCAGGCCCAGGGGAGGATTTGGCAGAAAGGAGCGTCGCCTGAAGGAATGTCCCGTGATGGACGGCGCTTAACGGGACGCCTCCACGTGCGCCCCTGGCCATGCTGCGGATCCTGAACTGTTCCCTGCAGCCTCCTGGTGTGGAGAGGTGATGGTGAGGCTGAAGGATGCCCACACTCACCCTCACAGCGTCGTGGATGCTTTCCCTGCAGACACCTCTGCGTACCTCTGGACGCGCAGGCTCTGCAGACTCCAAACGCCGAGAAATGTTTGACAGAGCAGCATACATATTCCAAACATTGTTTGATTCATGTTTTAAAGTCTCACTTGCAAGCATACTTCCCCAGCTCAGACATCAATCACTGCAAATATGTTCTTATAAACAAAGCAACACAGACTGACTGTCTCTTCCACCCTTACCATATAGGCAGGTCACCGGGCAGCACCCTGGGGAGAGGAGCTTCCCAGTGCCTCTGAGCCCCCCTTGGAGGACACCAGCACAGGTAGCTGAGGAAAAGCAATGGGAAACCTGCTACCAGTGGCATGGGACCATCCAAGGATATGTATCCCAAAGGAGGGCTGTCCAGTCCATCACTGTGCTGGGAATGACTCGCTCCTGCTGCACAGCCGTTGCACAAGGGTGCCTGTCCTCGAGGTCACAGCTGTCCCTTCATCTCCTCATCCACCCCATGCCCCACCCAAACACACAGGGATGAGATTTCCCCAGGCAGGGACAGGGGCTGAAGCTTCTGATGGTCAAGATGAAGTATTTCCTAGCATGTGGGGTTCCTGCATGCAGCTGCACACTTACCTCAATAATGAGAGCAGAAGCATAATTTCATTTTATGTTTTAACTCTGAATATCTGATAATCACATTTAATATCTCAAGAGACTCCCCTCCTCACCATTAGGGACCTGATGTGGGCATGGGAGTGTCATAGCTGGCTGCTCCCCATGGTCACTGCATTGTCACCACCAGAGTTTCCCTGTCCCACTGCCTGCAGGGACGTGGTGAGGTGCTGGGTCATGGTTGTGCCTGCTTCCTCCACTACTGGGGACATCCCAGACCCCACAAGCCCCAGCCCTTGCTACCACACAGCAGGGACCCCAAAGTACATGCAGCTCTGGGGCCACCCCTGCCACCAACCAGGCACCCCAAGAATCCGGACAAAAGCGGTGAGACGTGACAGGGCCAGTGGAAAAAATGTCTGCTCCAAATTCATGGAGTTTGGAGGCTTTTTAAAGCAAACCCCCTTTCTTTAGACGCTCCAGCAAAGCTCAGGATCCTGTTGGTAGGTGAGTCTTGCACTTCTCAGCCCTCTGTTTAGGAAAAATAAATAGGAAAGAATCCAGAGGCGGTGCTTTCCTCCCACTCCACGAGATGGATCAGCGCTTGCCACTGCAGCAAAACTGTCCCACCGTGATCCAACCCAGTGCTTTGTCCTGAAATGCTCTGCCACGGCTGAATGCATGACTCCTCTGGAGCAGGGTGACACATTCCAGCCCCAGACAGTGACACTGACAGATGCAATCAGCCTGCAAGGTTTAATGGGAACGCGGCGCTGGTGGAGCCGGCAGCGGGAAATTTATGAGGAATTCACGAGAGGAAGAGGAGAATGAGCAGTGTTGGGTGATGCACAAGGGAGGAAAATCCCCACAGGGCAGCAGCTGAGCCATGGCATGGGGGCATTTACTGGGGACAGCTCAGTGGCAGGGTCCTGGCCATGGAGAGGGTGGTGGGACCTGAAAGGGGTCCCAGCCTTCAGCCAGAAAAAGGGCAACTGGGGGGAAGATCTGTGGCCATCTCCTGCATGGGAAATGATGGCCCTGTGCTGGGACAGGTTAAACCCCATCCTGCTGCCCAGCATATCCAGAGCTGCTTTTTCAGAACAGCAATGCTCTTTCTGCTGGGTTTTGGGCAGGCTCAAACTCTCCCAGGTCAGGAGCTACATCTGACAGGTCACTGGGGCTCATCCAGCCCAGGGCTGAGCACCAAACTGCTGATGGGAACCTGCTCACTGCCTGAGCTCCCTATTTCAGCCAAAGCACTAAGGCCAGGGAGATTTTGGACATGTTCATCCCAGGTTTTCTTCCTCCACTCTTGCCCTGCACCCCTGTCAGCCGGACAGAGGGTCAGTATCGGTCTCCATCTCTCCTGACTCAGCCCAGCACAAGCTGAGATGGCCTGAGATAGCAGCAAGTGGCTCAGCCATAGGGCTCCAGGGGCAATTAGAGAGGAGACAGCTTCTGCCAGCACCCAGCTCCTTCCCACACCTCAGGGCAGGGCTGGAAACCTCTGGAACCTGCTGGGATGCTCGGGGGGCTGCATGCTTTGGGACACTTCCCCACAGAGGGGTGAGGAGGGAGGTCCCACCCCAGCTCCCACAGCCAGCACGGTCTGACAAGGCTGTGAGGAGGGAAGGAGACTGGAAAAAAATGTCTCATTGCTGTAAGGAGATTTACTGGGCTTGTTATCAGCACAGGAAGAGCCAGAGCTTAGGGGCAAATGGGAGATGCTTTGCCTATTGCGGTATTTTTTCCTTCTGTGCTCTGAGCCTGCTCATGCACACTCAGCTCACTGCTCCCTTTCCAGCCACCTCCATGTGAGCCCTGTCACCTCCAGCTTCTGCTTGCAAAGGCAGGGGCTGCTCAGAGCCCAGAGCACCCGTGCTCCTTTGAAAAGTGCTTTGTGTTTAGGTGCTGGAGTCCATAAGCCCAGCAGAGCCCCTGGTGTGGATGAATGCTGAGCCCAGCTCACCTGGCTGGTGACTGCTCTCCTCATCCACCACATTTGGGTCTCAGCAGCTGCTTTTAACCTGAATTGGGGTTCGTCACCACACCCAGGACCATGAGATGGGTGGTTATGGGGCTTTTGTGGGGCTTCATGATTCTGCTGCCTGTTTGCTCCTCACACCATTGTCACCACACCACTCCTGGGTTGGACCTTGTATTTCCATGAGATCTCAAGGCTGTGGAAGGTTGGGAACGAGGGGGTTTTTTTTCCCTGGTGAGAAGGAGGGATATGCTTTGTGCTTATCTGAAGCCCCTGCAAGCACCTGGGAGAGCACATGTGTGCTGGGGAGCCAGTGCATTTTAGGGGGCACATTCAGATACATGTGGGAGCGGGATAGAAACAACTTCTTCATCTCACAGACAGCATAATAGCATCCATGGCATTAAAACAAGGTCTGGGCAAGAGAAATGCACCCACAAAGGCCTTTATCTGGCAGCATCAGAGCTCAGCAGCAGCAGGGGAAGCAGCGTGCAGCTCACAGGAGACCCAGCCCATCTAGAGTTTCGGCTCTGGTTAATGACACAGCAAATCGAGCCTGTCATCTTTAGACATGATGTTTCTTGTCCTTTTGGCCCAAGAAAACAATCACCACCCTCTAAACTGCAGTTTCACAGTGGTGTAGCCCTTTCTCCCCCCACCCTCTCCCGAGGAAAGGTGGGGCAGCAACTCTTGTGGTGGAAGGACACAGCACTGGGGGCTCACCACCATCCAGCCCACAATTTCAGCTTCACACCAAGCAGATGGGGCTGGGCAGCTTCCTCCTGGAGAGGCACAGCAAGGTGGAGTGCCCACCCAGAGGATCCCAGCTCCCCCATAAACTGGCAGGTGCAGGCAAATCCATGAGGAACAACTTCTCCCTAACTCCATGGGGGTTGAGCTCCTGGCAGGGCTTCACCAGGCTGGGAACAAAACTTCACTGCCAAAGACCCTGGCATAGGAATATTTGTGATTTCCTAAATCACAGACTGATGCCACTAGCAGAAAAAGCAGCACCATATATATATACATACACACACTCACACACACACGCACTATAGATATTTCTTTGTATTTACAAATACAAACGTAATTATATTTGTACTTACATTTATTTTATTTTTATATAGTAAAATATTTATTTATTTATTTATTTATTTATGAAAGTTTATTCTTATATATATGTGTAAATATGGTATCAGGATTGCTGGTGTGTATATTGCTGGTTTAGGAATTACAGTGGGGTTTTTTTATGCTCAGGGTGTAACATGCAGTATGTTAAAAAAAAACCACAACAAAAAAAACCAAAAAAAACCTAAGAAGGGCTTAAACACCTTGTTGGAAAATGGTTTTTGTTTGTCCCAGGGGGAGTGTTCTCAGCTCCTGCATATGATGGGCCCTTCAGAGAGACCACAGGAGCTCTGGGGCAAGATCAGAGTGGGGCTGAACGCTGGTACAAAGTCCCTCCCTGCCAGAAGTCACCCTGCAAGCCTTCACCCTGATGGAAAGTGCACTGTGCTGAAGCCAGGGATACTCCAGCAGCTGGGATAATCAGCAGTGAAGTGCTGGTGGTGGCATCACTGTGCCAGCACCCACCAGCTTTGTCCATGTCCCACAAAACATCCCTGGAGCCGCTGCACAGCCAGCCTGGTGGATTTCACAACATTTCCCCAGGAGTGTTTGGATTTAGGGTGTAAAACAAACCACTTTTGTCCAAACAAGATGCTTCTTGCAGAGGTGGCTATTTTGGGTTGGGTGTTTTTTATTTTAATGGCCTTTCAAAGAGCAGAACTGGTTTGCACGAAGCTGCTCCAAATGTTTCCAAGCAAAGTTTAAGAGAAAACTGGAGTTTCACTTAAGCAGGTTTTAATAGGGAAGGCTTGTTTTTCCTTCATGTTCCCTGCTCTTCTTGGAAAACCAGGAGCCAAGAGAAGAAAGGTCTTCAGCTCACAGCAAACGATTTTGTTTCAGTTTTGAGAAGTAGGGAGGGATCAGCATTTTTATGGGAGCAATTTATTTCCTTCCAATAAGCTCCATTTCAGACAGTGTTTTTTTTCTCCAGAGCATGTTAGGAGGAGTCACATATTTACTGTGTATATTGATATACAATAAAAGTGTTATTCTTTGGAGGTCTGGATTCACTTTTTACAGCATGTCCCCATCCTGTGACTGCCTGGATGCAAGGAGATACAATATCCATGGTGACACCATGGACCACAGTGACAAAAGGACACTCAGTGTCTCTGTGCCTTTTTGCCCCAAAATCCCCCCATGCCTATGAAGGCAGCAGCACAGACATGCTGGATGCTGGATCCCAGTTTGGGATGGGGAAAATAATGAGCTCTGGGGAGGCTTCTGCCACCTCCCATTTATAAAACAGGGGGAAAAAGGGTGGGAAAAAGCACTAAAATTATTTAAGACCCCCAACTCCCAAATAATTTTCTGTTGCAAAAAAAAGTATTAACAGATGCTTGTTAATTCTTAAAACCATCTCAATCCAACCTTGGAAAACCCATCTTGAGAGTCTTGCTGCAATGGCCCAGCAGCTGCACAGACATCTCAGGATGCAGTGGGGGGAACCAAGGGAAAATCAGTCCCTCTGCTCCCATGGAAGTGAGCAGGAAGTCCTTCACCTGAGCAGAGAGAAAACATGGAGTTCTGAGACAGCTGAGTATAACCAGGATAATAAGGCACCACTAACATCCTCATCCTACCCTGCCACAGCTGGGAAGGCATAGCCAGAGCTGGCATGAGACACTGTGTGATGAGAACTGGAAGTGCCCTGAAAATCTTAGAGACAAAATGAATTAGAAACAAATGAAAACCCCCATGTGGATCCACACAGAGAGGAAGGAGGGAGGTAGTGATGCCAGGACATGGTCCCACCACAGGGAAACATGGACAGGATGCTGCTCCCTGGCTCTGGCTGCTCTGCCGTGCCAGCAGGTTACACTGAGCCTGTGACACAGCAGAGCCCTGATAAAAGCATCCCAACCTTTTTTGGTGGTTAGGACCACTGTCAGCAGCCTTTTCTCAGCACAAAGCCATTTACCTGCACTGTCACACGGACAGGGTGCAGAGCAGGAGCTCACCCACCGAGCCAGGCCAGTCCATGTGCCAGGCACAGCAGCAATGGGACAGGAGGGAAGCCCCTCTTTCAAGGCATGTGGGATGGGGGTGTAACAGGAACAGGGAAATCCCTCATGCACACGAGGTGTCCTGGCTCCTGGAGCTGGAAGGAGTGGGAAGAGAAGTCCCCACAGTGGCACCACCAGGATTAATGGAGAGCAGGGAGAGGGAGAAGGACACATCTCATGTCATGACCCACCTCCCTTTCCTCACCAGCACAGAGGAGATGACCCAAACCTGCACTAAGGGAAAGGCTGGAAGCAGCAAGTCCAGCTCTGCCCACCCAGACCCAGCAGTTTGTCTCCAGCCATGCCCCGAACCAGATGCTTTGGTTGAAGACGCCAGGAGCTGCCTTAATAAGCGCTTATGCAATCCTTCTCAGCAGAGGAAATGTCTTTCTCAATCCCCAGCCATTAGCAGTTGGCTGATGCCCTGGAGCAGGACATTTTAGAGCCCTTGTAAATTTGCTTCAGGAGTGGAAAGTGGTTGGAGGAGGGAAAGGCACTGGTTTTTGTCAGGGACCTGAATCACCCAGGAGCTCTTCTCCACTACTCCCCACGAGTGGAGAGCTGTCTCCAGGAGCCAGCAGCCACACCCTGCCCTGAGCCAGGTGATCAAGGATGGGACAATGACAGTGGCAGCTTGTACCCCAGGGCCAGCAGCCAGCCTCAAGATTTTGGGGATCAGTGCTTGTCTCAGCAAGGGATCTGAGTGGGAAAGAAGAGGTTTTAGGGTAGGAGCATCACTCCTGATTCAGTGCAAAACTTCTTTCAAGAAGAGAGGTCAACCAGGGAGCAACTCTCCATGCACATGGCTCACCTGGGCTGCCAGTCAGAGCTCGTGGATTGTGTTTTTCTGTCACCTCCAATTACATCTCTATGACAGGTAATTTAATATAAATAGAAATTCCCCTTATGGCAGGTGGAACCTCCTTCCACTGACTTCCATGGCAATCAGATGAGGGAACAGCTCTGTTTTAAGTGAGACTCAGGGCACCCATGCCAGCCTAGAGCAATGATTTTGGCTGCTGTTACCTACCCTTTACCTGTTGTTTGCACCCAAACCTAATTGCCAGTTGACATGAGCCTTCTTTGAGGAGCTGCTGCTCCATCAGCACAATGAGCCATTGTTGAAATGGCTGCAGCAATTTTCCAGGTTAATTTATGGCTGCCACACCCCATTAGCAGCAATAAATGTGGAGCCCGGTTTTGCCGAAATTGTGAGTTACGATTTTTCAAATAAATACATTTTCCTATAAACCAGCTCTCTGTTTAGTTTGAATGTTCCTCACAGACACATCCATCTACATAAAATACACAGGAGAGGAAGCTGAGCTGTGACTTTGCTCTGATGACATAAAAACTTTTGTAAACACAATGTCACTTACAGTACTAGCAAAGAGAGAGCCCAAAAAATAAACAGCGAGTGCCTGGCCCTTCCCTTCAGGAGCACATGGAAAATTTAATACTTTTTTCCGTAAAGCTTTGTTTTCCTTTTGATTTATCCAGGCAAGACAGTGGCTGTTTGGCCATAAATAGATGGCATTTCTTGAGGTGAGGGGCAATGGTTGCAGTCATCCTGTGTGCCGCCATAGGGGCGGCACGGGAGGGCTGTGGACAGAGAAGGTGCTGTGGGTTGTGCTGGGAACAGGAACATCCAGGCACAGCCCTGTGTTCACCCCCAGCTCCTCCTGCTCCATCCCTGGGGCTCTGACAGACTGCACCTCACTGGGAGCGGCTCCTGTGGGGCTGATGCAGAATTGAGCAGCCCAGGGATGCAGCCTGGGGGGCTCAGGCAGTGTGTGGGCACAGGAGAGCACAGGCACCAGCAAGAGTGAGCTCTGCACACCCCAGCACCCCTCACCCCTATGAAACCCACCCTGGCACAGCAGGACACGTGTGGCAAACCCTGCTGGGGAGGAGAGATGTCCCGAGTGGGCTTTTCCAGGCCAGCCTGGGCTGTGACCCCAGAGCTGAGTTCATTGCTGATCAAACTGACTTGATTCCATTCACTGCTGCAGGTTCTCTCACTCCTCACATTGCCAGGAGGAAAAGAATTCCCCAGACAGAGAAGCTCTCTGCAGCTCTCCTCGAAGCAGACTCTGCTCATGCCTCAGTTTCCCAAGGGTTTTTGCCACCGTCCCCCGAGGCCTCTGAGAGCAGAACTGTTAGGAAGGTGCTGAGTGATTATTATTGCATTATTTCAGGCAAGTGCTATAAATACCCAGGGGCACCTTTAGACACAACCCAGCTGCCCAGGGGAGCTGGCTCAGCCCCGCTCTGCGCCTGCAGTGCCTGAGGAGGGGATCGAAGGCTCTGGAGGAGTGAGGAGGTACCCTGGGCATAACCTGAGGGGGGACACGGTGTGGGGCTGGGGGGTGACAGGGCTGGGACCCTCCTGGCTGCACCCTGGGGCTCGGAGGAGCTTGGGGTGGGGGGATGTGGGTGCAGCAGGGTGCTGGGATGCTGCAGGGAGACGCTAACAAGGAAGACAAGGGGAATATTTTACGGGGCTGCAATGTAAACAGAGCTGGAGCAGAGCCCCTTTTTATGGAGTCCCTGTCCTGCCAGGGCATCTGCCAAGGCCCTGATTTACGCTCCTATTTAGATAAGGGAGCCAGAGGGGGGGAGCAGAGCTGGCGTCAAAGTCACAGGACACCCGGGGCTGCCGCTGGCTGGGCGCTGATAAGGAGGTGGCTGAGGGGCCAGGGCCAAAACCTCAGCTCCTGCCCCAGAAATGGGGATGGATGCAGGGCTTTGTGCCCCTGCTGGGTTTGGGGTGCTGGGGTTCACAGGGACCTGGGATAACCTCACTCCCAACATGCAGCTTTGGCCCCCTCACCATCACCTGGCGGTGAGGGAAGGAAAACTTTCTCTGATTTGAAGGAAAACAGGTGGAGAGAAACGTGGTTCCTCCTGCCATGCCAGCCATAAATCTCCTAATCCAAACTTCTTGGCGTTTTCTCCCCCATGCGAGTGGGGAGATGTGAAATTAAAGAAACTCACCAAAAGTTTGAGAAGTGCTAAATTTGGACGCCATGACAAAGGCAGTCTGGTTTGATTTAGAAGGTGTCGGCATGAAAAGGGCTCTGGTTTTATTATTTTATTAAAACACGAAAGATTAGAATGATTTTCCAAAGGAAAAAATCAACCCTCTGGTCCCACTATTTGCTCAGCTGAGCACTTCCAAACTCTGCAGGGTCCAGGGACCTCCATCAGGGGGTGGATTAAGCAAGATAATGCCCGGGCTTGGGCTGGACTTACCTGGCTTGGCAGCTGGAGGCTGGAGGTGACTCTGGTGTATGGCTCTAGGTGACAGCTCCCAGCTGGATGTGGCTGTAAGTGGCCTGTGCAATCAATGCAGGGCTGTGGGATCAAAGGGGTATTTTTGGGAGGTATTTCTAGAGCTGGGGTCGGGTGCCACAGACTCTCACCTGGCAGTTTGCAGGGCTGGGGAGGAGCTCAGTGAGGAGCCTGGGTGGTTTGTAAGAGGAGATCTCCACAGGTGATGCTCTGCCAGCCTGGAGAGGGAGGCATGGAAGTGGTACCCCTGAGCTTTTCCCAGGTGGGCACTGGGCTCCCATCAGCTCTGAGCCGGGCTCGGGGATCCCACCCAACCACGGCTGCTCTGAAGGAAACCGGGGACGCGACGCCCTACCCTGCCCAAGCCTGGCTCTAACAGGACAGTAATCACTAGCAAATGTTCGCAGGGCGCTTGTTTAAAGGGGGTGGGGGAGCGGGGTCTTTGCAGCAGCTGAGAACAAAGCAGGGGGGGAACAAAGCTGGGCAGATCCGGCACGGCCGCTCCCCCCCGGCCGCAGGACCGGAGACCCGCTCGCAGCCTGCCCCGGCCCCCCCAGCCTCCTGCCTCTGCAGCTCGCCTTGTAACAACTAACGATGGAAAATCCGAGGCATTTAAGTGGCTCCCGAATCCGCCCGGGAACCGTGATTGAGAGAAGTCAAATAAAATTTGTCATCTTTAAAATGCAGGAGGACGTTAATGGTGTGTTAGCCCGGATGATTAATACAAGCGCCTGCAAACAACCCTCCAACGTTTCCACCCTCCGCTGCAAGATGAATCGCTGGAAAGCGCCGCTAATCGCTAACATACCTTGGACCCAAAGCCCCTTCCTGCCCCGCCGGGCTGTGATCGCCGCTGCCGTGCCCGGCCTGTCCTCTCTGGAGTCTCTGCAGCAGAGCAGGGTCAGCCCCGGTGCCGCCCTTGGGATGCGGGTGAAGCCCGGGCTCTGGGAGGCATCGTCCCGGGGATCTGTCACCCATGGGTGCAGAGGCGAGCAGGATGCGCTGTCCACTTCAGGGCCCCCGCCTGGGCTTGGGTTTGGGGCTGTGGTGAAGTACAAGACCCCAACCCCAGCGGGTTTCCCCAGCCCTTTCGTGGCCAGGCTGGGACAGGGAAACGCAGGGCAGGTCCCCCTCTCGCTATTGTAAATACATTTGTGTGCACGGACAGTATAACTGTTATATATTTATGTATCTATGCAGTGTCTGTGAGCAGCACACACACGTGTGTTTATAAGCCATGTGTGTGATAGGTGTGCATGTGCCCCACGTGTGTGAGTCATGTACTTATAGTGACATTGTGCACGTGGCACATCCGTGGTGCTGGTGTGTGTGACATACGTGGGTGCACGAGTGTGACATGTTTGTGGAGTGTGTGCACAGCACAGAGTCGTGTGGTGCATGCCGCATCTTCATGGTGCGTGTGGGCAACTCGTGCAGTGCCCAGGTGTGAGCAGCAGTGCGTGGTGTAACCAACACGGGTGCAGTGTGGATTTGTGCAGCGTGCATTGCACAGCGTGGGCGTGTGCTGTACACGCGTGCAGTGCACATCCCTGTGCAGCTGTGCAGCGCAGGCGTGGGCCAGGAGCCCCAAGTGCAGGGAGGGAGCCCACACCCCACCCCTGCCGCCCCCAGCCCGCCTCACTCCGATACCTTCTCCCCCTTTTCTCCCCATCCCCCGGCCCCGAGCGCGGCCCCGAGCACCCCGCGCTGCCCTCCACAGCTCTCCGCTCGCTCGGCCGGGCCGTCGGGGCTCCGGACAGCAGCGGCCCCCCGCCCCACTGCCGGTTCTCCTCCCCGGGCCGGGCGCGGCCGCTCTGGGGGCTCGGACACCCCCGCCCCGGCAGCGGGGAGGCAGCGGGGGTCGGAGCGCTCCGGGACGGGGGTGGGGTGACCCTCGGCTCTTCCTCACCCCCTTCCCCCTGGAAGAAGCGAGGAGCGGGCGGGACGCAGGGCAAGCGGCGGAGGTGTGAGCCCCAAGCCCCGCGCACGCCCCCTCCGCCGCCCCGCTCCCCCCGGGGCCTCCGCGCATCCTCCCCTGCCCATTGGCTCCACGGCGGGGGGGCCGCGGCCCTATATAAAGGCAGGGTCGGGAGGCTCCAGAAGGGGTTAAAAAAACCCCAAACAACAAACCCAAAACCCCAAAGCCCGACCGCCCCCACCCCAAACCCTACAGCCGCCTCCGCCACCGGAGCCGCGCTCCCCGCAGCCCGCCGCGCCCGCCCGGCGGGGAGCGCCTCCCGCCCGGCCATGGAGCGCTGCTGAGCGGCCCCCGGGGCCAGCGGAGCGGATCATGAACCTGGTGGGGGGCTACCAGCATCACCACCACCACCACCATCACCACCACATGCTGCACGACCCTTTCCTCTTCGGGCCGGCGGCGCGGTGCCACCAGGAGCGCGCCTACTTCCCCGGCTGGGTGCTCAACCCGGCCGAGGCGACCCCCGAGCTCGCCGGGCAGAGCCCGAACTACGGCCCCGCCGAGTACGGCCCGGCCGGCCCGGGGCGGCTGGAGGCTCTCAGCGGCCGCCTGGGACGGCGAAAAGGTGTCGGGGGACCCAAGAAGGAGCGGCGGAGGACGGAGAGCATCAACAGCGCCTTCGCCGAGCTCCGCGAGTGCATCCCCAACGTGCCCGCCGACACCAAGCTCTCCAAGATCAAGACCCTGCGCCTGGCCACCAGCTACATCGCCTACCTGATGGAGGTGCTGGCCAAGGACAGCCAGCCCGGGGACACCGAGGGCTTCAAAGCCGAACTCAAGAAGGCGGACGGCAGGGAGAACAAGAGGAAAAGGGAGACGGTAAGAGGCGGATCGGGACCCGCGTCCCGGCTCTCCGTGGGCCAGGAGCGGGCGGGAATAACCCCGGGGCTGGGGGAAAAAATCCTCTAAACTCTCCCGGCCTTGCGGAAGCCTTTTTCCCCAACAATAATAATAATAGTAATAACAAATCTGTGAAGAAAAACTCGTGGAAAAATAGCCCGACGGGCCGGGTGGGCTTCCGAGCCCTTTGCACGAGGGGTCAGCCCGCGGGTCCGGGGCTGGAGCCTCCCCCGCTCTGCCCTTCGCCTCTCCCGGGAGCTCGCCCAGGAGCGATTCGGAGCCAGGGCGGCCGCTTCTCCCCGTGCTGCAGCGGGCGGGTGCGGGGTGGGGACCTCTAAAGCCCCTCTTTGTCCTCGGGCTGCCAAAGCCGCTCGGAGCTGCGGGGCCCGGGACCCCGCTCCGTTCCTGACCGCTCCTTTCTCCCTCCTCTCCTCTCCTCTCCCCATCTCCTCTCCCGCAGCAGCCCGAGGTCTATTCGCAACCTCTGGGTCACGGCGAGAAGAAGCTGAAGGGCCGGACGGGTTGGCCCCAGCAGGTCTGGGCTCTGGAACTGAACCCCTGAGAGCTGCCCCGCCCGCCCCTCCATGTGCAATGTCGGAGAGAGCCCAGCCCGGCCCCGGAGCCCATCCAGGCGCAGGACTCGGGGAGCAGGCCCGGCTGCCCCCCGCCCGGACGGATGCTCTCCGAGCTTTGCGGGCTCTCTCCTGCCCGCCTCGAAGGCAGCGGGGACCAGCCGGGCCCTTTCCCCCCGTCCCCTTCCCGCATTTGCAGTAATCGTTGCTCCCTCCCGCTGCCAGCAGCGACCGGCGGCTCCCGCCCCGCCGGGCCGGACTGGACGGTTCGATTCGTTTGCTGTTGTAAATACGAGCCCCCGATCCCCTGTCCCCGTCCGCTGCCTGACCGACGTGCGGCTGCGGTGAAACTACCTAGAGGTGCATTTGGGAACACTCCTGTGCCGGGTTTTCTACCTCAGATCTGCATGACCACTTCCCGAGGGACCGAGCGCGCCACACCACGTATTTAAAACTGAATAGCTAAAAAAAAAAAATTAATAAAATAAAATTTAAACTTTATGCAAACGGCCTCGGGTCCGAGCCCTCTGCTTTCCCTTGCTCCGGCAATCGCGCCGCTCTGGCCGGGTCCCCTGCACTGCCCACAGGGTTGCTGGGGGATTAAAGGCATCCCTGAAGTCAGTACTCTCCTGTGGGGCCGATCCATGCCAGGGAATTCCTTCCTGGGGAGCCCGGGATCCTTTGAGACTTGTTTATGCCGTCCTCGGTCACCGCGGGAGCTGATGGAGCTCTGCACCCGCCATCTCCTCCAGGGCACGGACTCTGCCCCTGCCCTACCACCCCTTCCCTTCCCTTCCCGCCTCAGGAGCCCAGCTAGAGGTTCTGGACTCGTACTTGGCTTGGGGAAGGATGGCAGGATCAGGCCTTTCCAGCGTCTGATGGCACCAGAGAGCTGTGGAGCCCCAGGTTTTGTTGCTGCCACGCAGAGAGCCGGGGCTCGGCTCCTCTGTCCTGCCGGGGCAGCGCACCCGGCTCTGGCACCGGCAGCACTTTCTGACAGGGATCCCCTGTTCGGCGCTGCCCCGGCCACATTTCGGAGGAGCAGCGTCCCCTCCTCGCCATCCGAGCACGATGGATGTCACCAGCCTCAGACACAGCAACGCTCACGCAGCCCGAATTCTGTCACCACTCAGGCATAAATCCTTAATAATCCTTTATAATTAAAGCCAAATCCTCACCACTGTGCACACACGGTGCTCTCACCAAAGAGTTCCGAGACGTGCGTGCATGGGCTCAGAGCCCGATCCTGCCTTCCCAGCCTGGCCACGCCGCCGTTCCCAGAGACACCGGGATAAACCCTGACACTCGGGAGGCTGCTTGGGGCAAAGAAAAACAGTGCGAGAAAATGTGTACATTATTCTAGGGCTAATCTGAGGGGCCACAGCAGAGACATTTACATTTTCTGTTTGAAACCAAGTTTTTGATTGCGACTGAAGGTATAGAAATAATGATGCAACGTCTGTAAAATACTGACACGATTAATCTGCACACACCAAGAATATTCCAGTTCACCCATCGGGAAGGGGCTTAGGTTTTATAGCCACTTTGTGCATGTGTACAAATACAGATGGAGGGACACACAAACATTGGGGGGTACAGCCAATTACAGTGTAATTAACTCTCGACGAAGAAGAATCTGGCTGCCTAAATCAGCCTTCCCTCGCTCCGGAGCCGCTGCACGGCCGCCTTCCCTGCCCCGATCTATTTTCTGATCCCTTTGAGCGAGGCTGAGATGAAAATTGACTGCCAGAGAAGAGCAGTGCCCGCCCGCAATGTTACTTTTTGTTTGAGCTATAAGAGGTTTAGCATGATAACACTTCCATGAGTGAAGTAGAGTAGGGTACTCCTAAACCCGAATGCATTCAAGGGGGGAAAAAAAAAAAAGAAAACGTACAGAAACTCAGCCTCAAAGATCCTATTTTATGTCTAAGTTTCACAGTCTCCTAAAGGCTGGGTTTTTATGGGAAAGCTCCCAAGCTGTCACTAACACTACAATCCGGCGCCCCATAAATGTGTCCGCAGCCCTGTTCATATGTGCCAGCCGCTATCCGTGTATCCATCCAGCGCCAATCGGGGCTGCCCTTCGGCAGCGATGAGGGAAAGGGTTAAAAAGAGACTCGGGACTCGCTCTGCTGTGAGGCAAAGGTGACTCTGCCCAGGATTCGTGTCCCCGGTGCCGGCACACCACGGTACATCACTCTCAGCCTGCGCACCTTTCACCCCGCCAGAAACCTCCGCTGGTTTTTACCTCGTGTGTTTCCAATTTTGCTTCTGGGAAGGGGCGCCCTGCACAGCCAGGGCAATGTTCTGCCTGCATCCACAGGAGTTTTTCTCTTCTTACAAGAGGTCTCTGGTGGTGGTACCTGCTGGCTGCAAACTGCTGGGGAAGGTGTCCCCAGTGCCAGCCTCCCCTGCTCCTCGGGATTTTGCAAGTGAAAGAGCTCTCCGTTTCCACGGCTGCAGAGGATTTCCCTGCCCAGCAAAAGGGTTTTCCTGTAATGTAGTGGCTCAGCGTTTGGGGGGAGAGAGGGGGAAAAAACCACTAAACATTTCCTACAGCCTCGGGCTCCCCCGCTCACCCAGAACGCTTTGGAAGGGCTGCGTTTGCCAACAGCGAGCTCCGTCCCAGCTCCGCACCGGAGCTCAGCCACTCCGGTGCCGGGAAAGGGAGTCGAAATTCCAGCTCAGCGCCTGTTCCCGCCTCGGATGGGGTCACCCCTTCACCCCCAAAGGGAGAGGAGCTGCAGGGGATGGAAACCTTGCACAGGGACAGCCTCCCTTCCTCCGGCAGCGAGCCACGGCTGGGAGCGGCGTCCCGGCGGCGCTCGGCAGAGCTCCCGGCACCAGAACTCGCTGGAAGAGCGGTTTGGCCACCAGCTTTGAGATTTTGGCTGTCGAAGTGCCCAGCTCATCGGTCAGGGGACACGGCCCTGCACATACCTTCGGCTCGACCCTGCCGTGAACTTGATGCCGTTGGGAAGCAGCCGGCCCGGGGCCCGGGCAGAGGAACACGCACGCAGGGACCGCTTGGCCCCGGGGCAGCGCCTGACGTGCCAGGTTCCTGCCCTGGAATCCAGCCACCAGGGACACTGCAGGGGACACTGCTGCCAGCCCTGCTTGGCCCCTGGCTCCCTGTCCGGCCGTGGGGGCAATGATGTGGGCAAGGAGGCTGTCGGGTGCTTCCCACCCCTCGCTCTGCGCTCCTGGTTTGGCATGCAAAGGAATGGCTCATTTTTTGATTTTTTTTCCCCCCCTCCTTTCCTGCCAAGCCCAGACCCCGCTTCTTGTTGTTGTAGGTATTTATGGGCCTGTTTATCTGATCTCGGGGGAGCCTATTCTTATCTCAGAAGCAGCAAGGGAAGGGTTACACTGGACAGCTCGGTAGACAGGATGGAGCCAAATAAAATACCAATCTGACAAAAAAAAAAAAAAAAAAAAGAAAAAAAAGGGGGGGGGAAGAAAGAAACACCCAGACCCAGCCACCCCGACCGATCGCCCATGAGCACTGTCCAGGCTGCAGGCAGGATTTGCCAGCTCCCAAAACAGCTGCTGGTTTTGGGCAGACATCACAACCCTGGGCAAAAAAATTCCCAGGGACAGAGCAGAGGAGAAGACAGGGTAATGACACTGAAAGATGGGGAAAAAAATTTTTTTAGAAGTTTCAGGTCGGTTGCTATGGCGGTTCAGCCGTGATGCTGCTGTCCCGTGTTTCTCGGGGCGAGCACGGAAATGTCCCAGCCTGGAATGAGAGGCAGAGCCGGTCCCCAGCCCGGGCAGGGACTCGCTCGAGGTCGTCCCGAAGGTCACGGCCAGGGCCAGGGCTGCTGCCTCCCGTCACGGGGCCCCTCTGGGCTGGCCCAGCCGGTGACACAGGGCTGGGGGAGGCGGGGGACAGGGCAGCCCCCACCCCGGACAGCAGCGAGCCCAAAGTGCAGCGGGGATAGGGCGGGATAGGATAGGATGGGATGGGATGGGATGGGATGGGGCTGGATGTCCCCTCCTGCCTTGGCAAGCAGGGCAGCAAGGGCAGCCTCATGCCAGGGGTACCCCCAGTCCTTGCCCCCTCCCCACCCCACGCCCCCCTAATTACCGCTCTTAAGGAAGCGCCTGGGAGTTGTGGCCATTTAAGGTAGCCCAGCCCCTCTGAGTAAGGGTAATTGGGTCATAATTTGTTTTCGGTGTCAAGATGGCGTCAAAGATAAGACAAAAATCTCCAGGTTTGGGGGCTAAAGAGACAGGAGAAATCCTGACCCGGGGCCGACCTCGGAGGAATGGCCACAAGCCCCAGTGAGTCACATGGCAGGTGAAAGATTTACTGCCAGGGGAGCTTTTTGATCCTCTCCCAGCACTTGGAGCCTCTCAGGCCAGTTGCTGGCTCCTAAGTCGGGCTGTCTCCTGGGAGCCCTGCTCAGGTGGGAAGGTTTTCTGCCAGCCGAGCCCCACCCAGCTGCAAAGTTCATGACATTCAATAGTTCTTCCTCAAATCTCCATGCTCCTGGAGTCCCATGATGCCCAGACCCATCTAAAGAGATGATGCATTTCTAACCCTTACCTGTAGGAAGGATGCACGGGAAGACTCTACAGCCAAAGGTAGATGAACACTGACTACACCGACTTTTTTTTTTTTTACTTTCTTGCTTTTATTTTCTAAACCAAATCCAAACTCTCTGGGTTTTCACCCCTGTGGCAGTTCCTGCTTGGCTCTGCTTGCACTCAGCTCTGCCCAGGGTAAATTATTCCATGCAGCTGCCTTTGTTGGGAAAAGACCAAGAGTCCTGCACCTTGGGCCAACCTTTAAACAGTGGACAAACCCATCATCCATCCCATGTCCCTGCCTCTCCAAAGCCAGCCTGCATTGCTCCTTTACTCCATGAAGGCTC
Organism: Molothrus aeneus; assembly: GCF_037042795.1. NCBI lineage: Eukaryota > Metazoa > Chordata > Aves > Passeriformes > Icteridae > Molothrus > Molothrus aeneus. The sequence goes on from NC_089660.1 coordinate 5,614,914, forward strand.
TTTCTCCAGTGCAGAGGACTGGGAGACCTACAGCTTTCTGCAGAATTACCTGTTCTTGTCCTGCTCAGTGGCGGAGCAATCCCCACAGCAAACACCTTCTCTGGCAGTGCTGACACTGCTGCAATTTCCCAGTGATCTGCCACAACATCTCAGCCTCAGGTGAGGGTGGGTGCTGTGGGGTGGCACAGCAGCCCACCTGTGTCTCATGCAGCAGCTGGATTTAAGGCCCAGGATGGAAGGAGCGGCAGAGGACCAGAGCTGTACAGCTCAGGGGGTGGAACCATGCAGGCACTTTGCTCAGCAGCACTCAGTGCCACAGCCCTGTGATGCTGGATGAGCTCTGTCTCTCCTGGTTACTCCAAAGCTGAAGTGCAGTAACAAACCTGGAGGTGCTGCAGCTCCAGGAGCCCTGGAGCTGATCAGAGGGGCCAAGGAGTCACATGGAGCTGCTGGAACAGGCTGGGAGGATGATGTGCACTGGTGAGAGGCAGTCACCTAGGAGCAGAGGGGTTGCTGAGATATAGCACAGGCTTGGAGCCTTGCTGAGCCCTTGTGACAGATCCCCAAGGCAGGGAAGGCCCTTCCTGCTGTTTCCTTTCCCCCTGATTCTTCTTTTGTGTGAGGAATTCAGGTCCTGACCACCCTGAAAGACTTTACAGTAACCAGAGAAGTAAGGGAATTTATGGCATCACTGGCAGCTGAAGGCTGAGGGATTGAGAGGAAAAGCATTTTTTTTTCCCCCTCAAACTGCAGCTACCTTGACAAAATTGTCATGGCCTGTGACTGACCTGCAGGAGCAGCTGAGGGGAGAGCAGGGGCCAGAGCAGGCTGGTTTACCTGCCATGGCCAGGAGCTCCTCCCAAACCGAGATGGGAAGGATTTATGAGTTTGAATTTGGAACCCTGAAACTCCCTCTGCTCACCTGGGTTCCTCCCAGGCCACAGCTGCTGGGCTGGGGGCAGGAGCTGAGAATCCAGACAGCAAAGTGAGGCGCAAAGGAGCTGGATCCCACAGGCTTTGCCCACGCAGGTGTCAAGGCCAGGAAGACACGGGGCTTGTGGGGTGCCCATCACTGCCCTCTGGCAGTCCATGGCAGTGGTAGGAGAAGCAGCAGAGCCACCTCAGCTACCTGAGAGTTCCCTCTTCCCCACAGCACCAAGGTACTCCTGCTGAAGGTGCTGGGGTGCTTCCTGCAACAGGTAAAGGGATCAGATCTTGGAGAAAGTGCAAAAGACAATTAAGTAAAAGCACACTGGGGAGTTTTCAGGTACTCAGGAAAGAAGCCAGCACTGCCTGCAAGGACAAGAGATGTAAAATGGACCCCAGCTCCTGGCAAAGTGAGACTGAATGCTGGTGGAGCCGTGTAGTTATTCCTTATTGGATAGAGCATTTTTTAAAAAAAGCAGGAAAAGAAAAAAAAGAAAGCAAGTCCTGAGTTTCTTCCCCCCACACTCCTCCTGCACAGCCACATCTCTAAGACACAAAACCATTAACTCCACATTCACATTTTTCCCTGGTCCTCTGTGCTGCCCTTTCTGCCGGGGAGCAGGGAAGCAATGCCTGGTTTCCATCAAGGCTGCGAGGAGGCCGCGGCACGGCTCACGCAGAGGATCGGACGTGTTCAATTTCAATGTCCAACCAGGAAAAAAACCCTCAAAACCCAAACAAAGCGTTTTTATGATCTCCACATCCCAGCACAGCATCATCCCGCTTCCGGTCTCTGACAGGCACAGCCAGCTCCTGCCAAGGAGGCGTCTTGGGGATGGGGACACGGCCCCGGTGCCCCCGCGGCTGCCCTGGGCTCGGAGGGGCAGCGATTCCCCCTCCGCCTTGCTGAGTGAACACTGCCCTCGCACGGCAGCCGGGAGTGCAGAGAGGGATGTGCTGCTCCCGGCCGCCAGATCAATCTGCTGGCTCCTTTGTCTGGCAGTGCGAATATCTTAAAAAGACTGAGCAGATTCCGCCTTGGTTTCGAGGTTGAAATCTTCTGTGGGTTTCTTGGCAGGGAGCAAACCTGGGATTAAGCAGCATTATTCATTACTCTATACAAATAACAGAGTAACTGGCAGTTTATTTCTGTCACAAGTTTGCATTATACCCTCTTGTACTAAAGGCAGCACCTGCACAACAGGTTGCTGCTTACAGCTGTCCTCCTTTAGCCCTGCTGCCTCTCCTCTCACTGTGCTGGCAGAAGAGCCCCCAGTCATCAATTTGGGAATGCAAATGACAGAATTTTCCCCTTCACTGGGTTATGCTGCCCTTATCCTCCCCTGAAGACTCTCCCCTGACACCTCCTAATAACCCTTGACAGACACAGGTTGTGTGACGTGATCATGGTGCCCACCTGTGTCACCTCTGGTCTTGCCTTCCTCACCTGAGAGCTCCCCAAGGCAGGGACAACCTCCTGTGGCAGAGCAGCATGTTCCAAAATTATCCTTCTTCATGAAGGCCTCCAGACACCTCCACAAAGGCAGGCACTGGGGACACCAGGATCTGTTTTGGGTGTAAAGCTTTTGACATCTGATCATCCTCCTCTGTGAGAACCCAAGTGTGTGAAATGCTACACTACAACCTCTTCTGGCTAAAAATCAAGGCTAAAAGCACAACTCAAACAGTGCCAGCAGAGCCTTTAAAAACACCATGACAGAGTTCAGACAAACAAATACTCAAGTCCCAGTTTCTTTCACTTGCTTTCTCAGTGCAGCAAAAAAAGTGAGGCACCTTTGCTTGTAGGGCTGATGGTCAGGAGGAATATCAGAAAAAGAAATGAAACAAAGCATTTCATGGCAAAGGATCTTGAATGCTGGGATGGTCCATGTCATTACTGCTCTGGAGCAGTGCCCACCTTGTCAGCTGGGCATGCAGCTTTGACTCTGCACAACAGGAACTGTAAATCATGCATGAAACAAAGCCAAGGATGTGCCTGAGAAAGGAGCAGAAGCACAGGGCTGAACTAGACATAAAGAAGATTCAATAGGAAACATGAATCAAATGAGAAGCTGCACTTGACAGACTCCTCATGATACAGGAGGGGAGGAATTCCTATCACAGAAACACTGCCCAAAATGCAGGGGCACGTGGCTCTTCAACAGCCTCTATATTTCTTGCAAGTTGTATTTTTGTATTTGTATTTCTCGCAAATGGTATTTTTGTTGCATTCAAAAGACTCCATGAACTGCACCTGTGCAACCTACCTGGGTTTGTCAGAAAATATCCCATCACCTGAGATTTGTACTGCAGGCTTGGCATTCCCACTGAGCAGTCCCACTCTCTGCTCCATGTCTGCAGTGTTTTCAGCCCTGAGAGGTGGGTGGGAAAAGGCAGTGAATCTGAGAAGCCTGGCACAAAACATCCACACAAAGCAGAACTCCCCTGGCTCTGGAACCATCAGTGCTGAGGGCAGAAAGGCAAACAAGGGAATGTGGGCCTGGTTGCTAGATAGATCATTTATTAAAGTGAAATTCAGAATTTTATCTTTGTCAGACAGTACAGAGTTAAAGTCTCATACACAGTGGAAGCAGGACATTTCCTACACCTCAGAGAAATGAGTTCTACAGTTTTTGCTATAAGTTACTAAGTTGCTTTAACAATACACAGCTATATTACATAGTTAAAAATACAAGGTGTCCAAAACATTTGGCATAAGATCAGCACAACACATGGAGGCCAGAAACAGAAGAGGGAACACAGTTTTCTCTCCCAGTAAGCCTGCCAAAAGACTCCAAACCATTCTGCAAGTTACCTGCTACCCACCTCCCCTGCAGCAGCTGTGGAGCAGAGGTGTGGGTAGGACAGGAGTAAAGCCAGCCCTGGTAAGGCTCAGGTGAGCCAGAGGCTCCTGGAGCCTGCTGATGCACAGGATGGCCTGCAGAGCAGCTTGCAAGGGAAATTCAGGTTTAAAGCAGGAGCCTCCCCCTCTCCCCACACTTTGTTCAAGCATTTAGTTCATCCCAACCAGCTGTGTTCACAAGCAAGTCAAAAACAGGAGACCAGGGATAGCTGTGAAAAGTGCAAGGAGTATCTTACATCCTAACAGTTCATTTACACTCTGAAAGTGGAAAATGAGAACTCCCTAACTTGATAAGCTAGACATGATTAAAGGGCATCAGTGACACGAGGAGTGAGGCATCAATAACATTCCTTCACCTTTGGGACTCTTCTGTCCTTCCTCTGGGCAGCACAAGGACTCCTTTTGGAAGGGAGGCCACCTTGTATTACCCACGTTTCTAAACTGTAGAGACAAAGTGACTCTAGTGCTCCAGGCAGTCCAGGGATCTGCAAACTTAAACAAAGAGTCCCTCAGCAGACCCCTCCTCTCCCCTCCAACTGCAGTTCCTGCTGAAGATCTCCCATTGGTATTTACATTTGGCTCAACCAAAAGATGTAAAGTGCACAGCTCACCCTCCTCCCCCTCTCATAAAACATCCATCACAAGAGCTGACACAGAACAAATCTCCCTCCACGCTGCTGCTGCTGTGGAAGTGTGTTTTGTTCAGTCTCCCTGTGGGCCATGTCCTGCTCTATCCTCCCTGTGCCATCATGACCCACGTGAAAACTCCCATTTACTGTAGATTATTTCAGCTCTTGTGTTCAAAGCTTCTCTGAACCCAGCTTGCACTTTTGGCTCACTTGAAATGCTAGGCTTGACATGTTCTGGTCAATTTTTGCACCCTGGGGTATCTAGTGGTTTACAGCCACATTTCTAAGGAAAACTGGGACACCAGAATACTGGAGAGAAGTGGTACAAAGCTCTGCTTTTCTCAGGCTGAGCATCTAAAGTGCCTGGCAAAAGAAACATTACTTTTTACTGCAATTGTTTACTTCAGGTTGATATACAGTAATCTTTCAGATTATGACATTTTGGAAACTGCATTCTAACAGAGCCTCCTTGGATGTGTTTGCACTTTTCAGCCATCAGGCTGCTACTGACTCGAGTCTTTGCATGCTTCCAACTCCCCTGAGTTGAGCTCAAGCCAATAACTACCAGCAATGATTTCTTCTTCTTCCCTTGAAGTGAGCAGAGGGTCAGCATACAGGATGAAATTAACCCCAGAAGAGATGTTTCTGCATTATTTGGATTGCATACTAATGGCTTTGGATCTATTCAGAACTCTAATTAAGTTAATGGAACACTGCAATGAGAATTGAGCTAGGCTATGGAATTGCATTAGGCTATATAATGGCTGGAGACCTTCAGAGACAATTCCTCTGCCCCAGGGTGAATGTCACCTATGCAGGCTTGTAGGAAATAAGCTTCCACTATTATAAATAGAAAATGACATCTGGTCATCTTCCATGCCCCCAAGGCTTGTGCTCCATGGTTCAAAGCTAGACAGAATTTAAGGCCCATCTGTGAAAAGCAAAATGCAAAAAAAAAAATATCATACCAGCCAAAGCGATTTGGGTCTTACACCTTTCCAACAAGTCCCATCTAAAAGTGCTGAGAAAATGTCCCACCTCATGGCTTCACAAGTGTGAGGTTCAAACACATTTAATCTGACATTTAAAATAAAAAGTTGGAAAGTCTTTTTTTTTTTGTTTTTACTTGGCATGCAGCATAAGGAGTCGAACACACAGCACGGTATCGTACACGACAATTGCATTGTTGCGTTTTCTGGTTATTAGACACTAAATGCTTTTCAAGAATCACAGGCACCCTGAACATGGATATTGCTACTGAATTGACATGTGGTTTCAGTTCATAGCATGGGAGCCAGCAAGTGGCTGACCCTTCCAACAAGACCATCAGCTTTCTGTTGCTCAAGGTGTTTTGCTCTAGCTAAGTTGAGAACAAGGTAATAAGGCATTTGCAAGGGGTTTATAAGGCCATGGGGTCTGACAGCCAAAGATTCTTCTGTTTCTTTGGTGTCTTGCCTCCAAGCTTTCCACCTTATAAACAACTGCTAATGGCTGGTAAACATCTCTTCATCATCACACTTCACTAAGAATTTTTTTTTTTTTCAAAAAAGTAGAATTGCTTTAGAAGTGAAACCAACAAGGATCACGTTTAACATCAATTGACTATTTCAGGAAAAAAAGAAAAGAAAAGTTTCCGGGATACCACCTCGGCACAAAAGCATTCCAGTGAATACACCTGAACAGATGGAACCTGCCACCATATTTCCTTGAAAAGAATCATTTTGCTGCTGGCTACTAAAACACCCCAACAGATTTATTTACTCTTAAAAATAAAACAAAATAAAATACAACCACAAAAAGAAAAGTAAATCCCAAACAAACTACATTTTTACAGTTTTGGTCTAGAATCACAGAATCACAGAATCAATTAGGTTGGAAAAGACCTCTGAGATCATCGAGTCCAACCTATGACCAAACACCACCGTGTCCATTAGACCATGGCACCAAGTGCCAGTCTTTCCTTAAACACCTCCAGGGACAGTGACTCCACCACCTCCCTGGGAAGCCCATTCCCACATTTAATCACCCTTTCTGTGAAGAAATTCCTCCAAATGTCCAACCTCAGCTATCCTGGTGCAGCTTGAGGCAATTTCCCCTTGTCCTGTCCCTGGCTGCCTGGGAGAAGAGGCCAACCCCCACCTGGCTCCACCCTCCTGTCAGGGAGTTGTAGGGAATGAGAAGGTGCCCCCTGAACCTCCTCTCCCTCAGCTATTCCTCACAGGACCTGTGCTCCAGATCCTTCACCAGCTTTGTTTCCCTTCTCTGGACCTGCTCCAGCACCTCAATGTCCTTCCTGAATTGAGGAGACCAGAACTGAACACAGCACTCGAGGTGTGGCCTCACCAGTGACCAGTGGAGGGAAGAATCACTATGAGGCATAACCCTCTCAACTCAGAAACTCCTTTTCCCTTGGTAGCATCCTCTGATTACATGAGCACTTTGAAGGTTAACATGCACTCAGAGAATGTACCCTTCTAACCATCTGTCCTGAATGAGACAAGCCAGATCGTGTTGACTGATGTGGGAACTACTCCACCCTTTCAATAAGGAAAGGATCAGCACAAATAGGAAATTTTTAAACATTCATGAAATACTGACACAAGACATTCTCTCCTCATTCCTTGAACCTCTCTCTTGTATGATGTTCTAAAAATCCATACAGAATTGAACAAGGAAATGCTGAAATAATCACACTCCCCAGATGTCACAAATGGGACATGTACCATAACAGAGTATTTCTGCCTATGACACAGGACTTAAGACATGTTGAAGTTTGTTGAACATGTTTTTGGAGTATTAGCAAACAATTCAGAGTGATGTGAACAACTTGCTTTAAACTGCGACTTCAATTTTAAAGAGACCCTGGGAGAGCTTTAACAAGAGCTTCACTAAGTGAACCCTTCATGCCTTACAAAACACAATGCAGTACTAAGCTGGGACCATGACCAGTGTGTTCAGCTCTTAAACAAAGCTTCATCCAGTTTTGAAATAATAAAACCTGCCATTTACAAAATGCTAGCTGAAGTTTTCTACTGTTCATTTCGTTGCTTAAGGCTTGTTAAGAATATCCTCTCTATGTGGAGTCTTGGCATCTTGTACCAGAATGGAGACACTGGTCAGGACAGCAAAGAAACAGAGCAGTGCTTTAAATCATGAGATCCCCTGAAGAGAATTTGAGGTCACTGGAGAACAGTCAGTCATGACCAACACTTTTAAAAGCTCCTTTTGCCAAAATAATCATTGTATTATCTGTAAGGGCACCTCGGCTTTAAATAAAATCAGGGTGATCTCCTCCTACAGTGCCCTGCCAGGGAGCACCAGTGTACCACCCTCACTCACACAGCTCTCATGAAAGCACATGTAATGTTCATGAAAGGCAAATGCTTTGATGCTTCTTGCCCATTGCAAAGGGAAATGAAATGAATCATGAAATGCTCCAGTCAGATCACTGCCCTGGTTATGGTGCCTCACCCATAAATCTGCTTTATACTAAACAGAGCCCCTGAATGCACACAGCAGTTTTGTGCCACCTGCTAAAGCTTCAGTATAAAATGCACATCACTTGTGACCAATACTGATCTGACACAGAAATTAAGAGACCGATGTCTCAAGCCATTGTTTTACCTACCATCACTGAAATATGCATAAATCAATTAAATAAGCACTTCTACCAACATGATCAGACATAGCAAATAGGTTGTGTTTGCCTTAATACCACATTCAGAGAAATGCAGAAATTTTTAAATGCTTACAGAAAATTTAATTAGTGAGTTCTTAAAAGAAATTAGAAAAGAGACTGCAGAGAGTTGGTTGGCATCTGTGTCGGATGGGGTCAGAAGGAAAAAAAAATGGCAAAAAAACCCCCATCAATTTCAGAATGGTCAAGTAGCGTTCACTGGAGTAGATCTGGTGAGCTGGAGCATTTGTAGAAGTTTGGGACTTGAAGCACTGACTCAAGGCAAGACAGAGCATGTGTAGGTGAGCAGCAAGCTTCAGACAAACTTCTGACCCATGCACCTTGATCATGAATTTTATCTCTGCTGCTCTTCCAGTCCTGTACCAAGACAAACTGCATGGTGGTTTGTGATGCAGCCTGAATTCAGTGAAAAAAATTCCATCTGGCATTTGAATTGCACTGAGATGTAGATTTCCAGAAATGGTTTAAAACACCAAGTTGACAAACTCCACAGTTCTACAGATTTATTTGGTTTCCCCATTATCCTCATTTCTTTATTCCAATATGACTTTGAAATGAGGGGAAGAAGTCTTCGGAAACATGCTGGACACATGTTTTCAAATACTCCTCTTAAGAATGTCTATATTTTTTTCTGTCATCCCGACACTGCATTTAAAAAAATTTACAATATATTTTAACAGTCTTTATAAACCTAAAATGCACAATACCACATGTTCCTTCAAGGTCTCTCTTATTCCAAGCCTTCTTCATCTTCAATCGAGTTGTTTGCTGCCTTCTGATTTCTGGTCCAGCCTGCTCTTGTTGTTCTTCACCATGTAGATGAAATATGCAAGTGTCTCCTTCTCATTCACTGGAATATTCCTGAAATGACGACTGACAGTCTAGAAGGACAACAGGTAAAGGGACAGAAATGCTGGAATTAAAAACTAGAAATACTCAGAACAGGGTTTCTCTTCACTTTCCAAAAACGATTTTATGGCCACTGAGCGCATTATCCTTTGAGTGAAACATGCACCAATTCCAACTGTCAGTCCTCATTTACCTCCCTCTCTCTTTACAGCTGGAATGTGTGTATGAACACAGCATAGCCTTGCTATGTCAGCAGGATTTGCAGCCAACCTACAAGAGGAATTTGGAAGCCAGAATGTCCTCCTGCCAAAGCAGCACAGCTTCTCCTCAGCAACATTTTGTGCTGAGATTATTTGGCGAGGGAGTTTTCCCTGCACCTCTGTGTTCTGAAGGAGAGTGTCAGAAATGCTGCAGCACCTTGCTGTGTGAACCAGGTGGAGCAAAGTTTTAGCCAAAAACATTTCCTCTGCATTCTTAGGTTTTCACTGAAAGGAACATCAGGGAATGTGCAATGGGAGGGTTAGGGTTTGGTTAGGGCTACCCCTCTCTGACAGTAGTAGAAAACATGTTGGAGCTGGACAAGATCTGCTCCTCACATAGAAGAAACTTTTTTTGGTACCCAACACAGCTCTAGAACAGGATTCTGATGCAGGTTGAGCAATAAGTCACTCCTAGGAGATTTATGGAAGCTTGAGTTTCCCTTACAGTGGGACAGCATGAGGAGTGAAAGAGCCTCAGGCAGCAGTGATTCAAGCATGGGAGCTGGATGAGGATCCAGCAGAGAGTCAAAGCTGCTCAGGCTTCACAGGAAATCTGGGAACTGTGTGACAGCTTTAAGTTAGGTTCCCTTTATTTTCTGCCTGCACAGTAATTGAGCTTTTCTTTCCTCTTGGGTACATTCATGGTAAATTCCTTAAGCAGGCAGTCCTTCATGGCAGGAGGCAGCTGACAGACATGAATTGGTTAGTTAAAATATGACAAATCAGGACTGCTAATGAGGAACAACGCCACCCTACTTTGTTCAACTTACTCCTACATGCCCTACACTGCACATTCTCTATATTCTATATATTCACTCCCTGGATGACTTTGAAAGAAAGACAATGTCTTGCTGACTTTTTTGGTCTGTCAGGTTTTTGTTCTTTAAATCAAAAGTAAAAGCAAACCAGACAGTTTTAGGCAGACAGTTGTGAAAGCCACAACTTACAAAATCAACCTCAGTACTAATCAGTAACTACTGCAGTTTTTTCAAGTTTAGAGAAGATTTTTTCCACAGCATGGCTTCAGATCAACTCAGGAAAGAGAGCAGAGCAGAATCACAGCAAGCACAACTTGCCCAAATACCAGAGAGATACAGAGAGTTCTTTCTGAACAAATAGCCCATATGGTGAGAAAGCAGCAGAGGCCCTTAAGAAAAAAGCCTTTCATAACACAGAATTGTCAGGACAAGGGAGGGAAATGAAGACTCTGGATCCATGGACAGTGATGCTGCCTTTAATAATAAGCAATTCCAACAAGTTCAAGTGCCTGTGAGGAAAGAAAAACTAACAGGAGCACTTAGGGAGACGATGAGTGGGTTAAATCTGAGTTTCAGCTGAGCAGCCATCCCCAGATAACACCCAAAAACTGGATCCTGTTTCTGTTCCCTAAAGGGCACCAACTGGGACTATGAAAAAGGTGGGAAAGGAAGCAGAGACAAGCATGTTACTGAAACAGGCTTTGAACAGCCACTGTCTGTGCCTTCCAAGCCTGTCCCAGGTGAAAGCAAGCAGGCAGCTTTCTGTTGGCATCACTCCCTGAAACCTTCCAGTGGGCACCTGGTCCATACCAGTGAGTCCCACAGGTGTGAATGCCCACAAAATCTGCCCTTGAACAGAGGAGATAAAAAGTTTTCTTGTAACAGAGATAACACCACTGCTGTCTTCACTTACTTCTGCAAGCTGAGCCTTGTTGAGTCCAGGCCTAGTCTGCAACTTATAATGTCTCTTGTAACGTCGCAGGGTGTTCACTTGGAGCTGGAACAAGTCAACCTGGAAGTGATAAAGAGAAGAAGAAGGCATGAGCACTGCCTTTAGCTTCTGTGAGTAGTTATTTTATCTAAAAATATCTAAAAATAACTACTTCTTCCTCAACAGGACTTCTCCTTGCTTGCATTCAGAACCACACTGGTTTGTCTTACTGACAAACCTAAGTATATTTTGTATTTGTTAATGCTAAAGGACCAAAATAGCCCCAGGGAAATAGAAATTTTTGTTCTGGTTCACATGCTGTCAACAGAATTGCTGGCCAATTTCTGCTCTCAATTACACCTCTGCAACCTCCAAGCAAAGGGGAACCTTTTGTTCCCACAAGGTTTAAAAAGCTCACACATGAAATAACAATTTAGCAGGCACTGAACAAACGGCTTGTGACATAAAACAGAGTACAGAGATGAAATGAAATTCAAATACTTAAATAGGAAGTGCAGAGTTTAGAAGCAAAGGGGGTGGTGGCGAGGTTACAGCAAGGAAGATGAAAAGATGAAGATCATGTGGGAAATGCCAAGTTTCAAAGACAAAAGGAATCTCTGCTGAAAACTGAGAGGGAAATGACATTAAAACTAACATGGTGCAGAGTTCCCAGTTCAGCTGGGTGACGTGCATCCATCAGGCTTCAGTCACCAAATACTCTGTGTGCTCTACAGCACCAACATTTTTAGATGCCAACTGGGTCTTCAGCAATCACCCTGGCAACTACTGCAAAGCTTGAACAGGAAAGTTTTGATGGAGAAGCTTGTAGAATGGAAACATGAGCAGTGATAAAAAAAGGTCAGGTTATCTTAAAAACAACTCCATACCAAAAACTTGCTACTCTTTCAACACCTCCACACAAGAGGTGTGTGCACCAGCTTTGCACCAAGACACAGCTTTCCTGGCAAAATGACTCTTGGTGGCTTTTTTTTTTTTTTTTCTTTCAGAAATAAACAGCTTTTTGCCAAAAGGGTTGGCATTTCCAGCAGAGGGCTCTGCTTCTCTGAACATCACCTCTGCACAACTTTTGCCATGTCAACAGTACCAGACACATCACTGAAGGAAGTGCAGCACGCAGTGGCACAGAGAAAGGATTATTCTAGAGTTCTCTATCACAGAAAACTTCCCCCAGGCCTATCTCCTGAAAATAAAAATGTGTCACAAACTATTTAAAGGTAGATTAAAATAGTGCTAAAAAATACCATATATGCAAATATCTGGAGCAGCTCAATATCTCTGGGTATCAAATACCCAATCAAAGAGAGTGACCTATTGAATTCTGTAGTGTGTTTGCAAAATGATGCATACACAGTAACAAGGAATTATGTTAGGGCATCAGACACCACCAAAAATAACTTATTTTTAGCCTTAAGAAAAATAGATTAAAATACAGTTTTAACTGTATGTACATGAAGTTACCTTATCACAGCTCTTTTTATAGAAAACTTTACATGGGCAAAGAACTCATAGGGGAATGAAGAAAATTAGGACACTACACGTTAGAAAAAATTCTTCCTTGAAAGTGAAATTAACTCCACGGCAGCTTCAATGGCCTTGCAATTTAAAATATAAACATTTTCTGAAAGATGAGAACATCCAAGTGAAACTTCAAGATGCTAAGAAGGGGTAAAGCAGCCCACGAACCTCCGGGACATCCGTGTCGTGCTCAGGAGAGTCACCTCCATCATCGCTCGTCTTCCTCTTCCTCTTGTTCCGAACACTCTGAATGAAGTTCTTGTGGAAATCACAAATGTACAGATGTCTCACCTGAGAACCAGAAGTGGTGAAAAAGCAATCAAAAAAGATACTGTGAAACAGCATCCAACAGCAGCCACTTCAACAGCAGTGTCAGGTGCATCCCTCAAGACTGGCGCGACCGACTGACATCAAGGAATTTCTAATCTTAAATCCCAGCCCTGATATCACACTCTTTATTCAGAGATAACTCACCTTACAAAGACTAAAGGCAAAGAAAACAAAGAACTCAAGCTCCAGCTGAATTGAACCTCTGGAGATAATAAATTTCTTTTTTATGGCTGCATCATATGTCAGAAAAAAAAATGGGTGCTTGTCTGGAGAAAGTGCATTTATTTCAGGACTTACTAGCAGGTAGCTACCAAAAATGTATTCTATTGCATTCTTGTGAATTTTCTGGCTTGAATAGTACAGAAGATTATTAAGGCAAGTGTTTCAAAACCTTGACAAATAAAACTTGGGCTGATCACCTCAATTAAAACAGATCAAATGCAGAATAGCCTCCTTCTTATTGCTTGTTCAGCAATGGAATCTCCCTTTTACCAAATATAATGTCACTAGAGTTAGCAAAACAAAGGACTTCAAATGATCCAAATTATTTGGTACCTATAATACAGGCAAAATATCTTCAGATAACACAGGCACTCTACATCCAAATTCACTCCATGCAGCCTGCTTTACACTTTCCCTTTGTTCTGACTGCATTAGTCTCATTTCCCCTTTTTGTTTCTAAAGCCTGGCATCTGTCAACAAAGACTCATTTCTAAAATGCAAGAAATTACTACGCCACTAGACAAATCTGCTGAGAACTACAACTGGGAGAAATGCTCTATTTTTTTAAGAATATGTTTCAAACTGAGTCACTTTTCCCGTGACACGATGCATTTCGGCTGTGCAGAAGGGACCCAATCAACTGGGGGAGCTGCCAAACAGACTGACTCAAAACTTCACCTTTTTTTTTTTTTGCTTTTGCTTTGTTTTCAGCGGTTTTGATCTTTACAGATCAGACGAAAAAAAAGCATACAGAGCTGAACTCCGTTAACGAAGTCACTTCTGAGAAATTCCTCCTGTGATCTGCTCTGCTCTGCTCTGCCTATTTCTCTGCTGGGCAAATATCCCGTTTGTATCTCGAGCTGACAGCTGTCAATGTCATTAGGCAGCAAACCGGGCTGTTCTGTGTGCGAATAAACCCAGCTAAAGAAGCAGCGCATCTCACCGCCAGCTCGGTCTTTAACCTGCTTCACCACAACACCAATTCTTACCAATTAAAGAAGTAACGTCAGTGCCGCCTGACTGAAGCAGCAAGCACAGCGCTGTTTTCACCTGACAGCAGCAGCCTCTCCAACCCGAGCCCGCAATGGGAACAGCACTCTTGCCTCCGAACACTGACAGCTCTCTCCTTTGCTTCCTCGCACACCAGCCGCCTCCCAAACACTGCGTTTAGTGCTTTAGCTACGTTGAGCTTCAGCAGGCGGGCAGAGCCACAGGGAAAAGCCGGCTCTGCACCCGGGGAACAGCCGGGTCCACCCAGGCACGTCCTTCCCTTTCCCGAGCGCTGTAGCGCTGCGGACGGGCAGACGCGCTCCGGAGGCACCGGGTGTGCCCCGCACAGCCCCGCAGCCCCAGCGCGAACCCCCCCGGCCGCCCGGGAGCTCAACTCGCCGGGCGGATCCGCATCTCCCCGGAGGCACCGCAGTGCGGTGGCGGCTGGGGCCGGCCCAGCCGCCCCTCCGGAGGGCTCGGCAGCGCCCGGCAGCCCCGGCCGAGGCCGCACTCACACTTTTGTCGATGTCCAGCTTCAGCTTCTTCTGCGAGATGCTCTTCTGGATCCTCTTGCTGAAGGACGCGTTGCCGGCGGGGCGCACGCAGCGGTCCCCGTCGTCGATGAGGCAGCAGCTCTGGCCGTAAAAGGGGGCGGCGGGCGGCCCATCCCGGCTGTCCTCCTCGGTGCTGAACCCATTCATCGCCCACCTGCCCGCCCCTCACCCCGCGCGGGGAGCCGACAACCGGGGGACCAACCGGGGGACGAGCCGCCGTCACTACCTCGCCCTCGGGGGGACCCCGCCGCCTCCGCGGGGGCCCCCCACTACGGCAGGGGAGGGGACCCCCCCTCCACCGCCGCCGTTCAACGCTGCCCGCGGGGTCGGGCCGGGCCGGGCCCCCCAAGCGCCGCCGCCCGCGGGGAGCCGGGACCGCGCAGCGCTCGCACACACAAAACCGCCTCCCCGGCCGCGGAAGTCCCGCCCCCGGCCCGCAAACGCGGCTCTGATTGGTCTGCACGACTGGAGGGGCGGGGCGCCCCGCGCCGCTCCGACCGCCGATTGGCTGCAGGAGCTGTCCGTCCGCCGCCACGGCCCGGCCCCCGCAGCCGGAAGGTCGCCGTGAGGGGCGCGCGGAGGGAGCGGCGGCTCGGCCGGCCGGCCCGGCCGCCCGGCGCTGAGGGGAGCCGGCCGCTCCCCGCGCTGCTCGGCAGGTGCCGGGCTGGTTCCGCCCGGAGGAGGCGAGAGGCGTTCCGGCCCCGCCGGCCTGGAGCTTCCCCTGCTGCCGAGACGCGCACGGGACGCCCGCATGCAGCCGCGGGACCGCGGGGTCCTGCAGCCGCCCGCGGTGGCACCGGCACCGCTCCTGTGACAGACCCGGACCTTTAACAGGCCTGGAGCTGCGGCTCCCACCCGGCCCTCGTACAAAACTCGGGTCGGCATAGCCACAAATGTCTGTTCTTGGGTCATCGCCTAGGCTGGAGTTCCTGGCTGAACTATAATTTTTTACGTTATAAGAAATACAGTATTTATTTATTCTTTTCTTATTCTTTTTTTTTCCTGGTGACAAGGCAGGGATAGTGAAAAGATGGGACCTGGAGAAGTGTTTCTCAAAGCAATGTGACTTTAAACTTCGCATTTTTCACCTTCAGGAAAAAAAAAAACCAAACCCCACCAAACCAAAAAGAATCCTAAAAAACAACAAAAAAACGCACCCCAACCCCCAAATCTCCCCCAAAATAAAAAAGGGGACAAAAAAGGAGGAGGCAAAGTTGGGGGGGCAGGGAAAGAATGAAATTCCTGCTGATTTGTGAAGAGAAGCTGTAACTTCTGGAAATGCTGTGACTTCTGTAATACCAGACAGCAAATGCTGTTGTAGAGCTCCTGAGCAGCTCTAAAAGGAAAAGGATTTCATCTTCCTGAAGAAAGGACTTTCTGCTCAGACAGAAGAAAGGTTCTATCGACTAAAATGACTTCAAAGCCTGAAATCCTGCCCATGGAACAATGTGAGCGAGCACTGGGTGAACTGTGCTGAATCACACCAAACACCTTCGCAAGAAAGAGACTCTTTAAAGCCCTTGGTCATCAGCTCAGGCTGCTCCACACAGCAACGCTGGCAAGCAGTTCTGCATGCTCTGCACCAGACAACTGAGAAAAGCCATAATCTGTATTTTCCAAGCACTCCTTAGAATACCAAACAAGCCTCAGAATAGATCTGGAGGGCAGAGACTTCATACTCCTCAACAGTCCCGCCTCTTGTCTTGGCTTTTACTGCGGGTGCCCTCAGGCAATTAGTAATTTCTGTTTGTGCATGTGACCACAGAGAACCACAGTGCACCCTCCCGGGGACACGCTCCCTCGGAGCCGGCCGTTCTCACGGGAAGCTGCTGGAAACAAATGGCTTTACCCACAGAGCAAACAAGCAGTTAGCAAAGAGCAAAGAGATCTAAAACAGTAAAACACTACGGCTTATAAAAGCCCCAGACCAAACTGATTGGAATCTGCCTGCCTGAAGTAGTAGCCTCCTGGCAAAGCCATACAGATATTCCCTTGTTTGGGGGAAAGGGAAAACACCAAGAGGCTGACAGAGATCTCAGAGCTGCTGATAACAAGCTTTCTGGCTTTATCTTCACATTACCAATAAAAATCAAATGGCTGGCTGAGGAAATCTCGCAGAAGGATTATCTTGACACTCAGGAAGCCAAACCCACAGACTGTAGGGATAGATGATAATAACTGCAAGCAAGGAGATAAAGGGGAACAAGCAGAACTTCTTCCTGTCCCCTTGAGGAAGAGATTGTGCAGGTGCTCCCTGACTATATTTTGGGAAGAAACAGGCACCATAAGTATCAGAACAGGCTGGTACTGACCATCAGATTGTATTTCATCTTGAGCTGCAACCTATCATCCCTGCAGATAAAAAGGTTTTAAGTCCTTTTGCAATGCTCACTAGAGGGAAAAACCCAGCTTTTGTCATTGTCTGTTTGCTAATTCGATGCTAATTACCTCCTGCTCAGGCTAACACGATGACACTTTTTCCAGTCTTTCAAATAAAAAAAAAAGCATGGAGGTGTTTTTATAATTGCAGTTTATTTCAGCATATTTATCCTCGTGGGAACCTCCAGATTTCACAGTCTGCTAGTCTGGAACAAGCTTTCTGCAAAATAAACTGCCTCATCGAGACATTCTTTATTAGGTATCTATCACTAACCTGATCCAATAATTCTTTGTGGGAGCTGCAATGAAGTGAGAAACAATGTTTCATAAACCCATCAGTACCCAGGCAGCTTTAGTACCTCTGAAGCAGTAATAGCCTGGCCATCCCAGTCAGCCTCTAATCAAATTTGAGAAGCCTGTGCAGGCCTGTAAATCTCACCTGGAGCAGCACTACCCTCTAAAGAAAAGTCAGTGTAGCTGTCATCTGGAACTTAATATTTTAATGGAGCCATTCAGGGGGCTCAGGACAGAAATACTTCTCTCCCAGTGGTCTGTGCTGCTTGAGATGTCCTGGGAAGAAGGGTTTTTTAAACTTTTCATCATCAGAAATCAGACCATTTCCTTCCACAGTACCTTGGGGAGGCCAATGAAAACACTGCTCTGGCACCTTCCCCCAGACTCCCACTCTCCTCAGCACTTTTCTAGGGTTGCACATATTGAACCTGCTAAAATGCTTAAACTGTCACAGCTTTTGGCACATCCTTACCCTGGGCAATGTTCCCGTGGCCAAGAATCACAGCACAGTCTCCCCTGGGGATTGTGCCTTGCTGGTCCCCCCAGAAAGGCTCCTTTACCCACACACGCATTTTCACACATTTCATTGTTTGTCTCCCATCCATTTTTCCCCCAGTGGAGCTGAGTAAAAAGGAGCATTGAGAAGGCCACTGAAGAAATGAAGTGGTGACAGTAGGAAGCACTGAAGGTCCCAGTGGGAACATGAGCAATGCTGATACACTTCTCTAGTGGAGATCAGAACACAAACAAGGCCATGAGCTGTTAAAGCCCGCCCCTGCAAACCAAGGGGTGGGGATGGATCTCCCAGCAGTCACTCCCAAGGCCAAGAGGCACAGAAAGAAGAGTGACAGCTGGGTTATCTCTGTTCCTCTGTGCTCCCCCCTGTGCCCTGCCAAGGCCAGTCCACCCCAGGAGGGTCCTACCTGGGCACAAGTCATCCATTACATCCATGGTTGCTTCAGGATTGCACCACTGGGCATGGAGTGACAGGAAACCTGTGCTGGGGAAACACCACACCAGGGCAGCTGAGTTTATTCTCACAAGTAGAAGAGAAATCAATCACTGGAGCAAAACAGGCAGGGACAGTCACGTCTGCATACACAGTTTTCAGAAAACACATTAAAAATTTATTTTAAATATATTATAAAAGGAAGTCCATTCAACTTTAAAAACACTAGGCATTCTATCAATGATTCCCAATTTATGAAAGCTACTACATTAAAGTGCTACAAGTCCTTTACCACCCCCAGATATTAGGCTGTTGGTCCTAATACGCACAAAATAAATACACACTGATTCAAGAGGCACCATCCAGTTTTACAGAGAAAATGCATGCAGTACAAGGTACAGACAAACTTAGACCTAATCACCGAGATCCTAGAGAATGCATTTTGAAACCAATTCCCTTCTCCACCCTAGAGGCTAAAGCTATTTGTTGCTGTTATCGTAAGGGCTAAGGTTTCAGGCTGTTAGCTTGATCAGTTTTTATCTTGTTTTGTGGCTGAAGTTCACATTTGTTTGCTCACTACCAGGGATTAAGACTTTTCTCCATGAGCTGAACTAGTATATTTAAAACCACATTGATCCAATGGCTTTATATAAACTCCCAAATCACTCACAACTGCTGGAATCATTGAAGACTTTTGGGTCATACAGAAGCATCAAGAAAGCTCAAATGCAGTCAATTGAGGAGTGTACTCAGCTAGCAGAGGCAGAGTCAAAAACAGACACAGGTTTTTTATTAGGGTTTCCATGATCTATCATTGCCTAGTTCCTTACAGATTCTCCAAGCTAAAGCAGGGCACTACAAAGTAGAAATCAGAGCAGGAGGTGAGCTTATTTTGGTTACACTTCAAATTTATAATGTGAATAAATCAATCTGACTGGTTAATGAGGAATATGAAATGAATTGATGAGTCTGTGTTGAATGCTGATGGCAATTTCAGATCTCATTTCCCATTCTCCACCCACCACATCTCTCTCCACTTGAACCAGGTGAGGATTTGCAGCTTGTTTTAAAATCTGGACTCAACACTCATTAGGTCAGAAAATAAAGCACTTAAAGGCGAATCCTACACAAGCTGGGAATTGCAGCACACAGACTTTCCTTGCTCAAGGTAAGTAACAGGCCATGGCAGCTGGGAGCAGGGCCCAGTGCTCCTGACTCACCAGCCAGCTCCCCTTTGCTGTGTAACCCATGAACCCACCCAGAACCCAGGAGCCCCAGCAGCTGGAAGTGGCTGTGGGATGAGGGTACACCTGCATCACTTGGGCGGCTTCACACTTGGCTTTACCAGGGCTCTTCTGACTGCCAGCGTGACAGGCTGACTGCCAGAGGCTGGCTGTTCTCTCCAATCAATTCCAAGTCCCTGTCTGTATCCTGAAAGACAATTTAGAATAAAATCTTCTCCCTTTTTACCTGGCAGTTCCATGCTTGCCCAGTCTGGCTGTTAGGAGATGTCTCCCCTGGGTGATGTGAGCCAGAGCAGAGCTGCTGTCACAGCCCTGCAGCAGCCCCAGAGCACTGTGCTCCTGCAATGCTGCTGCTGCCTGTTTGACTCTCAGGGAGAAGGAAAGTTTGCTGACTGGAACACTCCAGTAGTGAAGGAAAGCAAAGCCCTGTGCACAGACTGCTGTAAAACCAGCCATGAGGAAAGTTAGGCTGAGAAATTGCTTTCTTGCTACTTCTGTATTAGAGATTTTAATACACTCTGGAAAAAGTTTCCCAGTGATGGAAGGCATCAATTTCTTCTGAAAGACACTTCTGCTACAGATTTTATATGCTTTTGGGACTTTTTGTGATTTGCATACTTAGAAAATAAAATGCAGGATCCTGCATGCCCGTGAAATCACGAGCCATCACCATGAGGTGAAACATCCAGCAGCTCACCAAGACATCTTCCAGTACAGCTTCAGCTGTTAGAGCACATCCAGAGGAAGCTGCCAACCTTTCCAAGTCTTCTATTAGGAGTGACAAACCTCCCCAGAGTCATTAACCATATCGATTTAACAGAGGGAGCCCAGGAGCTTCTGAATTACTGTTGTTCACACAAATTTTGCACTGAAAATCAGACATTTAAAAAAAAAATCCCACACAGGCTGCAGGAGTCAAGCCTTCTCTTACATCCTGATCCCCCAACCCCTTCCCCTCTCCTCTCTTGTCCAGCAAGGCACTAGGAAATGGTTCAAGTTTAAGCATTTGCTGTACATTTACATTTAAAAAGGCACATCTTTATTTTAATGATGCTGTATTCCCCTTTCAGGAAGGCTCACACTTTCTTCTATTGTGGTTTGAAAAAGATAATTAATTTCCTAGGTATGAGAAAAGACACCTTGCACATATGAGAGCCCCAAACCTATTTACTGTCTGTAGGCCTTAGAGATTAGCACCAGTATAGATCAACAACAGCTTCAAGAGCAAATCAAAGTATTTTTATGCAACATAACACACACCCTGTAGTCAGGGATTCTGATACTTAAAAGCGGCAAAACTTATGCAGCCACAAAGAGAGGGGTATTTCAATACCTTTGGGGGGAAAATAAGAAAACATGTATTTGGCATTAGATAATCACCAGTATTTAATCTCCAGTCTTGACTTGCATGCAGATGTGAAGATTTGATTATGTACTCATGCTTTAGTGATTTTGCTTACAAATAACCAAAAGTAATTAGAATAATTAATGAGATTGCCCTGCAAAGGCTCAGTTAAAGATGCAAATGATAAAATACAGCTTATATTTCTCAATCAGTGGATGGTTGGCTAATATTAAGTCTTTGCATTAGTCAACAAAGCCTCTAGGGTACTGAAAAGTGTAACTGATAATTAATAGCTCAAAGCCCAGTGAGCTAGTCAGAAGCATACAGAATTTGTGAGGCTCTTGCCACATTCAGATCCCAAACCTTCAGAAAAGAGATCAACCACACTGAGATGGACCTGGTGCAAGCACTGACACTAAATCTCTGGTTTCTGTGTACTGGTGGTGGTTGTCAAACAGGAATTGCCTCAACTATTGCTTAATCTGTTGGTGCAAGCTGCTAAGAGCTGACCTTTCTCTCCAAATTAAGATTACCAAGTGGTAAAAGATCTGTTCATTGCTGCAGCTCTCTCTGAAGCAAGAATCCAGTGAGCCAAGCAAGGGGGCTCCCTTCACAAGGTGAGCCCAAGTACAAAGCAAGCCATGCAGTTTAGAAACAAGCTAATCCTCTCATTAGAAAACTGAGACACACAAAGCTGCAACCTGCAAGCAGAACAACCTACAGTCCATTTATAGAATATGCTGATTGTGTCCCAGTTATAAAAAACTAGCACTGTTCATGGACAAACAGCTTCTTGTTCCACAGGCATTAAAACATTCATAAAGACATCTAGTCAGGCCATCTAGTGGCTCCACAGTCAGCACTACTCTGCTAATGAGAGCATTAATAACTTAGGGAAAGCAGCAGTCAGGCACAAAGTGCTGGAAGGTGACTCAGGCTCCCACAGAAATGCAAAGGGATGTAATGACAGACATACTGTAGTAACTGAGAACATAAGATGTCAACTCTGCTTGAAGCTAGTCTCACTTCCATCCAATACTGCTGCAGAACTGTCACAAGGGAAGTCTAGGGCTGCTTTTTCTTTCTTCACTCCCAAAATCTTAGATACCAAAATTTGCAAAGCCTGGTCCCAGCTGCAATGCAGTGCCCATGTTTCCTGTTCCTCCATGGACCAGCTAAGTTGGCAGGAAAGGTCAGACATGGCCTCAGCTGTGTGGATGAGAGAGGTGGAAATGATTCTGAGCCTCCTACACAATACACCAGACTGGAGAGTTTGGGGACAGACAGATTCAGCATGTCCTACACAATACACCAGACTGGAGAGTTTGGGGACAGACAGATTCAGCATGTCCTACACAATACACCAGACTGGAGAGTTTGGGCACAGACAGATTCAGCATGTCCTACACAATACACCAGACTGGAGAGTTTGGGGACAGACAGATTCAGCATGTCCTACACAATACACCAGACTGGAGAGTTTGGGCACAGACAGATTCAGCATGTCCTACACAATACACCAGAGTTTGGGGACAGACAGCTGTGTCCTTGTTTGCTCCCAGCTGCCAGGCACAGCCCTACATGGCCTCCAACACATCTGAAACAGGGGACACAACCCTACAATTGGCAACAAAAGGGCTTTTGCTTCTGGAGCTCTGCAGAGGGAGCTACCCTGCTTGTTTTGGGACACCAGGGAAGCATCTCCTTGCCTTCACTTGAGAGACATCCCAGAGCAGAGCTTCCCTGTGCCTCTGAGGAGGGGCAATGTGCTAACCATGCTCATTGAGCATCCCACAGAGGTCCCCTCCTCATCACCCCAGAACTGGGTGCCTGCTACCTACTCTTGCAACACCCCTGCATGGGCAGCTAGACAAACCAAGGAGCTGGGCAATTCCTGGCAAAGGAATCCTGTTCACTGCATCATCATTCCCAGCTTTTACCAGAAAATGCCACTGCTCCCCCCTTCAGTACAAGACTAAGTCAGGGGAACTAGTAAATGTGTTTTTGCAACAACTTCATTTTAAACCAGATTTTTAAAAAATACTTGCTTCAGATAGACTTGAACCAATGGTCCTCCATTCATTCTTTAGTGTCAGTACATTCCAGCTCCTGGGATGAGACAATCCTGGTTCATGTCTGGCAGATCCCACAGCCAAACCAGAAGGGGTAACACCTTGCACTGCTCACTCACTGCACAAAGGAGAGGGTACCAGGAAAATGGGTCCATCAGTCCCACATCTCTGCTAAAGCAAACAGATTTGCAGTCACAGTAAACTGTACAGTGCTGTGGGTGCTGGGAAATGAGAGATTAATAGCACATTTCCACAAGGCTAGAACACCACTGACCACACAGGACTCAAGAAACTACAGACTGATGAACAAATGGATAAAGACCAATGGCTAATCTCAGCCCTGACTTTATTATCCTGAATTAATCTGCTCACACCAACTGTAAATTAACTTAGCCTTCAAAGCTTTAAAGGAAGAATGGAAATTGTCTTCATGCAGTAGATTTAACTCAGAAATCCTAGAGATGTCTGTGCTAAAAAGGTTATAAGAGGCAAATTTGGAACCTGATATCCAAAGGCTCTTAGCATAAAGTCTTTACCTGTAAGAACTTATTATTTAAAAACCCTCTGCTAATCTTTCACCTTGAAGATTCAACAGTGAGTGACAAACTGACTGCAAAGTGAATGGACCAGAAACTCAGATTCCTCATGGCTAATAACAACAGCCATATTCCCAACACTTGGCTGCACTTCCACTAGAGCTCATTCCTTCATCAGAGCTATGATTTGGAAAGTAATAATACTCAACCTGTTTGAAATATATTTGGTTCTGGGCAAAAAAAAATACACATTTCATTTTACAATAATGGGCTTTTTTTTTTTTTTTTTTGCTTGGAGGCTTAAATCTTGTCTTCAATATTTTACTTATATGGAGTTTGGAAGATAAAGCATCTATGTGGGAATGCTTCAGTGGGTGGTATAGCAGCTACAAAAAGTCCTGCAGGGTCCTGGATAACAAAATCATTTAACACCAGACCCCAGTGGGAAATAAAACAAAACAAAAAAGGTAAAAAATAAAAAGCGCCATTTGAAACACATTCAGACTCCTCTAAAAACAGAGTTTCTGTTCAGTCTCAGCACAGAAGTGGCTCTGGCAAAGCCTTTAAAATTCCACCATCCCCAGAAGAGAAGGATGCAGCATCTTCACAATAAAGACTGGCCTGCAAATTAACCTTCTCCTGAGATTCTCCCTTTTACCTTCATTAAGCGTTTAAAAAAAAGTATTAAAAAATTTTTTGTAACCCTCCCCAGTAAAAACTATAATTGTAAAATATATATATATTTTCTCTCAGTCTTTTAAAGATCAAGATTTCTGTTAAATTTTTCCAAGATGGTTGAGTTTGTGTGTTCAAATATCCACTGCTGTGTTGGAGATGAAGGATTGCAGCTATTCATAAAGATCTTTCGATCACTCTCACTGCAGTCCATACAGCTGCTGCTGACTGGGTGGTAGAGAGTCTTGTCCTGGAGGAGAGAAATTTGATGTCAGGTTGCTTAAGTGGAGAAGAAAAGTTGTTTTAAAACCAACAGAAAGAAGTCTTAAAAACCAATTATGTCACTTGTTGAAGTTGTTCCACACTTAAGTGGTTGACAAGTGTCTGGGTTCATTCCCACCCCTTCCAAGAGAATGCAGCCCAATCCCTCACCTGCACTGGGACCCTCTAAAGCTTCCCAGGGGCTCTCACTGGAATCCTGCTGTATCCCACTGGGGCACCATGCCAGCAGATTGCAAGGCCTAGGACAGAGCACTTAAGACAAGAATTTACTTACCTGTGGCCTACAATGGCATTGCTTAGTAGGAGAATGAATAAATCCTTATCTACTTTTGGCAGGACATTGCAGTGCTCAGAACAAACCAACTCTCAGAACACCTCTTTGCAAACTCAAGGGCATTGCACTACCTCACTGTCAGCTATGGGGACACTGCACAGAGACTGTCCCCTGCTCAGG
The DNA here is from genome assembly GCF_037042795.1 of Molothrus aeneus. NCBI lineage: Eukaryota > Metazoa > Chordata > Aves > Passeriformes > Icteridae > Molothrus > Molothrus aeneus. Next base: position 5,639,690 of record NC_089660.1, read on the forward strand.
AGCCCTGGGGTCCTCACCTTTCTAACCAGTGAAACAGGGGAGTCACCTCTTTTTAACCAATGGTACAATGACAACAGGCTGTCTGCAGATTCTCTTATTACAGCTACACCAAGAGAAGGAATAAAACGTTGTGGTGACATTTTCAGGAAACGTAAGCGCCTCAGGCAATTTGACACCTTAGATGAGAATACACCCACACACACAGACTCACTTTTCTGTATCTCCAGAGCTGGTTCCCCTTCATTCCATGACAGTCATAGAGGGTCACAGGGCTGCTGTGGGAAATGGCATCAAAACAAAACTTCTTGGTGTGCTGAGGATCCCCTGGACGGATGTCCTCTCTCCAGCTGAAGGTGAAAACCTGTCAGGACAAACAGGACCCTCACAATGGCTGGTCATAATACTTTCACTGGCAGAATGCTGTTCCCTGTGCCCACAGGGTGGGGATGCCTTCAAGGGAAGGACAGCATCTCCTAGAGGAAAAACTCCTGCGTTTGGGACAGGGACAGTTGACCAGGGGACTCTGTACCAGCTGTCACACAGCATGTGAAATGAGCCTGTGCTGCTGCAGCCAGCCATGCTGGTCAGCCTGGGTACTAGAGCAGCCCTGGATGTCTCTGCAATGCAGACATACATCAAGGATTAGGTGAGCAGCTGACCAATTACAGCCCTTCCCAGCCAGCAAAAAAAGTCAGACAGCTCCAGCAGCTCAGAGTTAACGCTGGCAGTGAACACCAGAGGCTGTACAGGCAGCCTGCAGTCACCTTGAGAAATTGTCCCACACTCCTGGGACAAGAGAGCAGGAGCCACAGCTTCCCACCCCACCCACAGGAGAGCAGGAAGGGCAAACACTTGGGCGTTGCTTCCTGATGCTCCCTTCTACTGACCCTGCAATGAACTCTCAGCACTGCCAGGTGAAATGAAGGAGGGACTCTAGAGAGCAGAGGAAGAGCTTTAACTCCAGTAACTGAGCACATCTATGCCTGGCAATGCAGTGTCCTGATGAAAAGGCAGCACTGGCCCATGTGCTTCTGCAGGGCTGCCAGCCAGCACGCCTCCCTTCCAGTCCCTAAGGAAAAGGCTGCTCTGGAGGCTCCTGTGGAGGCAGCTGGAGAACCAGTTCTCCTCAGAGATCTCTCACAGGACACTCAGAAAGGCAAGTAACGATCAGGGAGCTGCTATTTGAAGCAGTGTGGCCAAAAACTTTTGTACAAAGAAACTACTTTGTTCTTGGCTGTCTTTTAAATCCCTCTTGAGACAGAAATTACCACAATCATTTAGGCTTAATGCTACTCAGAAGTTCAAGCCACATTCTCTTCCTAAACATAAGCCAAAAGTAATTTTCAAGATCCTCCTGACACAACAGAGGCTTAGTTTTGGACTGTGCCTGAGTAAATTGGTTTTGTTTCTATTTTTCACGCATCAAATTGATATGCAACAACCCTCTGTCTCCTACTACTGAAGCCATTCCCTGAAGAGTTATGCATGGCTCTGTAATAGAGGCATTGTTTTCTTGATTCTTTCTCAGCTCAGCTACTACAGTTTAGACAAACTAATATTTTCCTCCCTTCTGTTACAATAAAGCTGTCGTTTCTGGCACCTCATATGTTGAGAGGGTGAATCTATAACCTGGCTGGTTTCATCTCCCCAGCAATGGCTGGGTGTTTATAATGCATTTGCCTCCTGTCAGGAGGATGATAGTGAACAGTTATTGAATGCTCCTGCAAGTTCATTAATATGCATGATGCTCCTCTATCACTTCTTTCAGCACAACCTTTGAAGTTAATATTCACTTTGTTACATATTACAGCTGCCTTGTTACTGGTTTATTGTTTTGGCACACTGTTTTCTTGTCATTTCTTTTGTTCACTCTCAGAACTTCAAAGCAGGGGTAAAAGCTCTGCACAACCTGCCAGGCTCCAGACCCCCCTGTGCCACAAGCACCAGCCACATCCTGTCCCAAAGCACAAGCAGCATGTGAGCCTTGGGGTGCACCTGACAGCTCTGAATGCCCTTCCTTCCTTCCTTCCACACTGGTCCTTGGAACCTGTCCCTGCCCAGATTTAGTGACTGATGATTTCTCAGGCTGTTACCTGCACGTTGTTCCATGCTGCCTCTCCTCTGTCCTTCACACAGTTTTCCAGCCTCAGTGGGGATCCCAGGGCTCCATGCTTAGTGTCCACACACAGTCCAGTTCCCACATTGCGGATCTGAAATAGTGAATTAATCACTCAATCTCCTACTCCTACCAGGAAAGAAAGCTCAAATAGTCTCAAATTGCAGCTGTATTTATAGGAAGGTAGTTTTTAAGATTCCTCTCTTAACTATGAGTCTGAGCTGGTCAGTAACAGCTGGAAGAAAGCACAGAACTCAAAATGGGACCCAGCTGTACCCCCCAGCACACAGCAAAACCCAGCAGTGACAGGACTGCAGAGCCCACTGTGGGCTGGGTTGTCTGGTAGTGCCATTTCTCACAGGTCTGTACCTTGTACCTCCTCCCTTAAGTCTGTGCCAGTGTGAATATTCTATAGCAAATGTACAATGAATGCTGCTCTTCTAGATTCTTAAGTACTTTAGATTTGTGAGTTACTCTTGTGCTGTAGTAAATTCTAAATGCAGCTTTTGTTGTATTATTTAACTTAAGCTATAGATTAAGTGCTGTTAAGTTTAAATGCTGTTAAACCTGTTGGTTGAGTTCAAAGCTAAGTTTAGTAAGGGGGTCCACTCTGAACCTTGTGACTCCACAGAAGGATCTCCCTTATTCTTTTTTATCCTTAAGCTTTTCCATCTCCAGTCTTCACACAGGCTGATTTCAATTTTAGATTAATTGATTTTAGATTTTAGTTTGCTTTTTCTCTGTGTGCTTTAACCCTCTAGAAAGTAGTAGAATGAACCTTACCAATAAATTTTGTCATGCTTTCACTTTTATATTACACTTGCTTTTGCCAATACCTTTGCCAGTGAGTCTTTGACCGACCCAAAACACTCAGCCGCAAGAGTTGTGTGTAACAATTCACAGCCTCAATCCTGTGGTGATTCTACTCCCAGAAGACAGCTGACTTTGAAAAATACAGTTGGTTTTCCTGCCTTTCACATGGGAAAGCTAAGGACAAGAGTAGCTCAACACAGTTGTGAAGCCCTTTGAAAATACAAGATTTCACTATTGCTCAGCTGCCGCCTCTCCCTAATCCTCCCTCTGGCATATTCTGCTTTCTGCTAAATACACAACATGCAGAACAAGCCAAGTCTCTATTCTCGTTGGAGCTGTGCACTAACAGAAGCAGCTGCCTGCCCAACTGCCTGCTTTGATCAGGCCAGTGCAATGGTAGAGGAGTTTTGGGTTTTGAAACATCAAGCAGATCTTTAAACACTCGCTCGCACCTTACTCACAGCAACCGAGGCACATGGGCAGCCTTAAAAAACCAAACTGCAGATGTCAGAGCACAAACTTGCCTCTCCCCAGGCAGCTGCTGGAGGCTCCACTGGTGGGTAGAACTTTGGCAAGTCCCAGGCGACCTCGTTCATGAACCACTTGAAGCTTTTGCAGTTGAGGTTGTTGCGCAGCTCCTTCTGCGCGGCGACGTCGCCCGCGGAGAGGTGCCGGTACTCGGGTCTGCGCTGGTAAATGTACTCTGCATATTCATCCATCCACACCTCAGCCACCCTCTTCAGGTTCTGGGGGGGGAGAGTGAGAGGGGAAACCACCTGAGAGAGCTGCACAAACCACCATTAGCATTCAGAGCAGCTCGCGTGTTTTTGCTCAGAAAGGATTTTCATTCACATCCACTCTTTCTCTCCAGCTTCAGGACAAAGATTATTTTTATTACTCTGTAGTTCCAAGGGACTTTTAGAAAGATATTTTCAGTTGAGGTCAAAACAGAATCCTGGCACTTGGCCATTATATCTAGTTCCTTGTGGCTAAGAAAAACAACATTAATCAAAAGTTGTTTTTTTTTCCTTTTTTCTGTAAGGAAAGTAGTCAGAGCATGATGCTGGTAAATACCACAGGACATTCAAAGGTCTCTGACAAAAAGCTGCTTTCTTAAATCCTTCTTATTGCATCTTTTATATCCATCTAGGAATGGGATTTGAAGTACTCCCTTCTGAAAAGCTCTAGTTCACAATACTCTTTCTTAGCACTATTTTTCCATTTTCTTGGGTAAAACTCTTGAGATACCTCAGGAATACAGAGCTTTCAGGTGATGACCCTTCAGAATAGAAGCAAAGGGTTTTATCTTGTGCCAGCAGCACATTTCATGTATTACTTTAAAGCTTAATCCCCTGTGCACCTCCAAGACAGCAACAGACACCACCCACTCAAGACAACCTGCTTGTCACAATGCCCTTGAGAATGCTGGAGCTTGGGCTGCTCTCTGGGAACATCAGGCAATTCTTGGTGCCCCTTGGTAATGTGCCATGTGCAGCTGTGGCTCCTCACCTGAAGCTGCTCAGTCCAGCAGTGATCATTTACTGCCAAAAAAGTTAGGAAGCTAAGAGTGAGCAGTGTGCTGATCCTGCCCCCAGTGCAACCTGCACACAACAGGAGCAGGTGTTTACCTCAAGGTGTCTGTTAAGATGCCAAGAATCAGCCTTTCCTGCCTCTCTGCTGTCTCCTTCCAGCACTGTGGGAGTTCACAAGAGCCAAGTACTTGAAATCAAAATACTATGAATCAAAAGAAGTACAGCTTCCTCCTGAAGAGATGGCACAGACAGGAGAGTGCTCTGCAGCTCTGACAGGTCATTGCTGGGCTGAGGAATAAATCCAGATCTATAACTGGGGTGATGCCATTAAAGCATTGTAACACTGTGTAAGCCTTAAGATTTCAGAACAGTAGGGCACCTCTCTGAGGTTTTTAGTTTTGCAGCCTTCCTGCTTCTAGGATGTTTTTCTCCCACCAGAGGGCAATGCAATCCCTCCTCAATTTGAAAATTAGCTAGAGAAACCCAGTGCAGGATAGAAGAAAGCTCTTTCTTCTTTGGGCTACACTAGATTAAGAAATAAGATGGCAAGGAACATTCCACTGTGGAAAATTACAGCTTGCCCATTCAGTGGTCTGTGATGCTTGAAGTTGAGAGGTCTTTCAATCACCAAAACCAATCACCACGCTGAAGCCTGCTGCTCTTAGAGAGCACAGCTATAAAATGACTGAAGTTATTATACAAATAAAGCCATATCTTGTTTTTATAGCCACGAAGTCCCTGCCTAGCACCCAGCAGTGGCTGATGTCTGGAGCATGGCAGCTGTTCATACACACATCTGCAGCTCCCTGGGCTCCCCTCCCTTTGTGCTACACATCCACCACTGCAAAACTGCTCAGCTTGCACTGTACAAGTGCAAATTACAGACAAAACCCCTGCATTTGCCTCCCATTGTGGGGTGAGAGTAGACAGCAGCATGGTCACGCTGCAGTCAGAGTCCTGCTGTGGGCAATGCCACTGCCACTTACTCTTGCCAGGCTGACTCCTGTGGGAACCTTGTATGGAACATATTTCCTGTAGATATGACCAACTCTAGAGCAAGGGATGTCCTCCATGCGACCTCCACACATCCATACCTGTGGAACAGCAGAGAAACACATTCAGTCTTGGCTTTGTGGAGAAAAATGAAACAGAAAAGACTTCCAAGTAATAAAAAAACTTAACCCAGATTTTTACATTAAAGTACACTCTTCCCAAATCCCCTGCCCTCCCTGCCTTAGCCCCAAATCCTATAACAACCTGCTTAGAGCCATTCAGCAAGCTTTGATTTAGCAAAAGTGCTCACAAGCCTTCTATACAGAAAAGAACAGGGAAAAAAATTCAAGCAATGAGAAAACAGCACACACCTCCCTTTAAACTGATATATGTTATTACAGCAATAGTAACCACAATAGTTAAACTGGGCTGCCATAAAAACCCCTGGGTGTGGGTTGTGTAACAAGGCTGTAAAAGGGAGGCCATCTCCCTAGTACAGGTGATCATGTGTTATGCAAAAGGCTCCAGGGAATTCATGAGCCTGTTCAAGTGCCAGGAATCAGAAGAAACTGCTACTTTTTCCTGTGGTTATCACTGCTCTTTTATGGTTTCATTGCTGACATTCATTCATTGCTTTTGCAGCCTTACAATTAAGTGGAAATCTCTGCCTGGTGAACACATAAATAGCTTTAAAAAAGCCCTCAGGAAGTCACTAGAACACACTGCTAGTTTGAGATGACTACCTTGATGTCTAGGGTGGGCCCAAAAGCTTCCTTCCCCATCTGGGAAGATTTCACTTTGTTCCAGCACTCTGCAACAACTTTCTTTTATTCTTTATAGTGTGGATGTAGTAATTTTGTCCAAGTGAAACAAAAGGAGACGCTTTCTAAACAAGCCAATCTACCTCATTAGATTTAAGAAGTATTTCAGTGTTTCTCAGAAATATCCAATCAATACTTAAAGAAAAAGTACCCTTTAGAATGCCAAAGAAATGACTTTCTGAACTCCTGAAGGGAGGCTCTGCCTTTGCCCTTCTGTTTGTCCCCAGATCCCATGGGAGTGCCCCAAAGGCCGTGGATTTTGGTGCAGTGCTCTTGGTTTCCCTGTTCACTGGGGCTAATTTGAGCCACCAGAGTTCACTGTACAATGAGCTTAGTCAACAGCTTCACACAGAGCAGGCAATTCCATTAATATTCTACAGCGACAATATTAAATACTTAGCTTGGAAGAGAAATATTTGGCCAAGGCTGCTGCATAATTATTAGCTCTGACACTAAAGTCCTCTGGAGTTTCAGCTCTGTCTGCTGGCCCTAATAATTACAGTCATTTGCTGACTGCATATAACCTAATGGAGGTTGGTTGCTCTCAGTTAGAGAAATATTTTTCACGGGCAACTTCTAAAGTTCAAGGTACTTAATTACATGTCGTTATGGTGAGAGAGACAAGAAGAAAGTTGACAAACACTCCTACAGAATTTCATTCCTTTTGTCCCTGCTGTGTCCTGAGAGATGAAAACGAAACTAGCACTCAGCTTCTGTGAAGTTTCTTATGGAATTAGAAATGCTTTTTATTCTGCAGTGACTGTGCTTTTGACTGCAAAGGGCCAGAGCGTGATTTCACTGCTGGGAAATTAACAGGCTGAGAAAACAAGGATTTGGACATGGTTTGTGTTTCTAGGACAGAAATGGTTTGTGCAAGGCTGTAAGAGCTGCAACAGTCCTGGGAACCATAAAAACCTTCAGGAGCAGCAGCAGAAGCCCAGAGCTCAGTTGCACAGACACACACACTCCTCAACAACCTGCACTGTATCCTGCAGCAAGGAGCCTGAGGGGTTCACAGCAGCTGCATTTTGGTGTAACACAAGCCTGGCTGCAAACACCAGCCTGTTCTCCTTGCTGCCTGCCCACAGGATGCCTCACCTGCCCTGTCTCTAAGGAAAGCTTTCAGCCAGGCCACCACAAACCCAGTTCTCTGGAACATGAGGTCCCTGTGTAAGCTGAGCAGCAGAGCCCTGCTCAGTCAGTACAGCTGGAGAGGAGAGAGCTGTCCTTGTGCTACAGAGCTGGAGAGGCAGCAGGAGTGGGAAGCTGGACAGAACTGATGGGCCAGGAGCTCCAAGCTGGTACAAGACTCCAGGCAGAGATGACAACATCACACAAACACATGCAATGTGATCAGAAAAGCTACTTAACTGAGTTGCTTAATAAATAAAACCTAACATCAGTTTGACTTGCTCTTTTCTTGCTCACGCTTTTAAATATTGCAAACAATGCTGCAATGGAGGCAATGGAAGGCTTCCTAATCCCTACCAGCACAGCTCAGTGACCCTTTCAAGGTACTTTGCCACCTCTGTGCCTTTTTAACGTTGCCTCACACTGCAAGTGACAGTATGGCACCCGCAGTACAAATCTAATTTTAAAGGCATGCTTTCCATTCATTCGTTGCTGCTTTGATTTATTTTATTAGTGAGCTGCTTTGTGTGGTGACAGAACTCATTACAACCTCCATAAAGACAATTACCAGTCCTTATCTATACAACTGGAAGAAAGGGGAGAGGGAAAGAGCGTGATATGCATTGGTAAAACACAGCTAACAAAAGCACTAGAAAGCCAGAGCTAAAGGTCAGAGAATCACATCCAGGGGTCTGTCAAAGAGTAAATGCAAGAGAAGCAAACCCAAAATAGCTGTGTGCTAGCTGAGGGAATGCTTCCACTCAGCTACTGATATTTGGTTGTTTTTAAACAAGACTACAGTTCCCAGGCATGACACACCAGAACGTACACTGCTAAAAATACCGTGCTGTCAGAGAGCTGAGATGGTGCTGGGCTGTGGGGCAGCACCTCATGCCTTCCCCACAACACTGACTGTCACTTACTGCCTTCTCTAGGCCTGTTTCTTCTAGGTGTTTTACACACCTTGCCTCACTCCTCAGCTGACAGGACAGAAAACAACAGAGCCTGTACTTGCACCTGATTTTCAAACAGCCATTTATGCCATAAGAAGAAGAAGAATTAAAGCTGGTCAGGCAGACAGTGCTTCTTACAATAATCTAATCAGATCTCATCAAGAGAGGACAGGAAATTTCTCTTCCTCCTCAGGCACAATTTTGCCAATCTTCATTTTGGGCTTGGAATCCTGCAGCTGACAGATCTAGAATTAAAGGAAAACCTGGCTACACTGAGGTCAACGGGCACACTGAGCAGATTTAGCTAAGGCCACAATCTCACCCTAATAATAAAAACTACACAAGGGAAATAAACTAGCACTGGTGATATTGCTTCCATCTTCCCAGCAGCCTGGAGAGCTGTAACTCCATATTCATAAAGTGACTCCAGAGCCTTTGATTCAGTCAGTATGCTGTGAAAGCAGCAGATAATATGCCACCTATTCTCTACATGGGAATGTTATGCTGATCCAATTCCCTTTCTGCAATTTCAGAAAACAATGTCAGGTAAGACAGCTGAACCTCTCCTCTCAAACACACAATACAATGCTGCAGTTGGTGTGTGAACACAAATTATCTGGGTATACAAGGTTTATGGTTTCCAAAGACTGCACCATGATGAGCCAATGCTTCCCAAGAGAGGGAAAAAACACAAAGGATAGTTAAGCCTTGAAAATAAAGCTGCTTCTGCAAGAGACAACAGAAATGAAGACCATGGGATGGACCAACAGAGAGCAGCTGGCTGGTTGTGTGAGCACACACTGAAAGGTGGGAAGAAAAGGGCACAAAGGATAAGTCAAGGGGGTTCTCTTTCTAACAAAGTAGGTGAGAGGATGAAAAGCAAGGGCAATAACTCAGGGAAATTGTAATCCTCTATACTGGAAGCATCAGCTGCTCCTGCTGCTGGGACTTGGTGCTCTCTGAGAGATTAAGGCAGCCCATGAGGCTGCACTGGGATCTGTGTGTTTGCACAGCACCTTCTCACACACCACACATCAGTAAAGCCCCTCCTCACAATCTGCAGCATTTGAGGGTAATGACAGCACTTCCTAATAATCACATTTCAGGGAGTGGAGGGGAGCACTTCCCTGCTGCTGCTTGGTGGGAGGCTGCTCAGGAGCCTGAACCAAGAAGAGGGTGCACAGAGGCAAAAATTTCAAGGCAATGGTCTGAAACTGATCTGTGCATCACCAGCTAGGAAGGGAGAAAGAAGCCACCCTGTACTGCAGCTGAGAGCCTTAGAATTAAGCAGCATGTGCTGGCTAAAAAAAACAAAAAACCACCCACAAAAAAAAGCAGCAGAATGCCTGGCCTGTTCCAGTGTGGGCAAATGTGAGCTGCTGGAAAGTGGAGTGAGGATGTGCCTGGAATAAGCAGTGCAGGCTCACAATCAGCACTAACTTCAGCTACACAAGTGGAAATGCTGTCAGAAGGGATCCCTTGGCAGCTGCACCCAAACTACCCACCTGCCAAAGCCCAGTGGCAAAATGGGAATCAGAAAACGTGCTGCTGGCATGGGGCAAAGGAGAGGCAGGCATTAGACATGTGAAGAGAAGCTGTGCAGCACTTGGATTTGTTGGAAAACATGTAACATGGTTTAAGCTGTGGAAATCAGAAGCAACCCACATTGATGGTTTGGGAAAAGGATCTGGAAAAATGCAATGACCTACAATGACCAGAATAAGTGCAATGGCTCTTTTCCCATTGCTGCAGCAAGAATTGAAGACCACAAGTACTAACCAGCTCTTCTGTCTCCCTTTTAATTGTTCTTTCCAGGGAAACTGTCAATTTGGCTTGTTTGCATGGAGCCCTTAGCATTTTATGAAGGCTTTACAATCTCCAAATTACAAGACAAACGTTTCTAAAACTGAAATGATTTATCACCTGGAGAGGGACATTCTGGATTCTCATTCTTTACTCTTCAAGCACAGTGTGCAATTAAAGGACTGAGAACCACACCACTCGGATCTGAGACACAAAGTACATCTCTATTTATGCCTACACAAGTCAGACATATCCCTTTTTACTCTTCTGTTTCCCCATAACCAAAAACATCAGAGACTATGTATTTATGGAAGAGAGGTGTGAAGCAGTTTAGTGAAGATTTATGTAAGCCAAACAGAATAGAAGCCACAAAAATACTGGAAAATAGGCAACACCATCTCAAATAAAACTGAGCATAGATAAGTGCTGTACAAAGTAGCACTTGCAGAAGGGAACAGTTTAAATGCTTCACACATACTGCTCCAAATTAAATGCACTTATGTCAAAAAAAATGAAGTGGTTACGTAGGCAGCTGTTAAATTGTGTTTAGAAGAGGAAAGCTCCATTATAACTTTGGGTAAAGAATTGAGTTTTGTTTCCACAATCAGGAAGATTAAAAAAAAAAGACCAGGAAAAACTGCAAGAGAGGAGAGGTGAGGAAGTGACTCCAAAAAAGCAAAGAACCCCACCTGAACGAAGCCTGCTGAAGAGAGGAACCAGGGGGGCAGCAGAAAGGAAAGGTGACAAACGCTCCACAGAGACAGTGGGGAATGCTTGTTTACCCTTTCCAAAATCCAGGAACACACTTCAAGGTCAGCAGCACCTGGGAATTCACCTGTAACCACCAATGCAGCCTGTGATCTGTCTGTGATCTGTCTGGGGTGACCTGAGCAGGAACCCCCCTGACAGACCCTGAGCTGCTGCAGATGCACACAGGGCAAGAGAAGGAAGCAGAGCCTGTTTTCTGCTTCAATGTGGAATGGATAGATCAATTCCTTCCTTTCTGAACTAGAAATTTCTGTTTTAAGGGATTGCTAAGATCCAGAAAACAACAAACCAGCATCGAAGGTTAGAAAGTTCACCTCAATTTTTTGTCCCTCCTACATGCAATGTTTTCTAATGATGTTTGATGCACACGTTTCATACAAAGTGCAAGGCTTCTAGAGTTTGATCTACCCTCTAGCTAAATATTTTCTGAGGTGTTAAACACTGATGCTTTCTCTGTTGGCTTGAAAATTTCTGCTCAGAAGGAAGCAGAGCCAGCTGATAACAGAAATACGTATGATTTCTAAAAAGGCAAGAGGTTCCTAAATAAACTTGTTTATTTCCAGTCTCTCAGCAACAGAGCCCTGGATTTTAAAATAAAGGCAAAACCAGCAAAGCACAGTCCATGAATGGCCAAAAAAAGAATATGCTTGAGGCAAAAACAGATCCAAACCACAAAAAACCTCCCCCAGAAGTCCTGTACTCCTGGTGAGGCTCGAGAAGGGCAGATCCAATGCAATGGATCACAGGCCAGCAGTACAGAAGAATACCTGCACCCACAACACCCAGGGACAGGAAGAGATTCTTTATTAAAGGTGGGCTGTAAATCTGGCATGCTTATAATCTGAATTCCCATGAGATAATGTGAAAGCAGGCACCCCACACCTAAAGCCAGAGCTTTAAATTATTTGACAGTGCACCTTTAACTACAAAATCTCAGTCTGTTTCTAAAGGTAAAAATGTAGCTCTAAGCTCACCAGGAAATGTCACAGCTTCATAAATTCTATGAACAAACCTTCTATTCTTGCAATTCCAGCAGAATTATTAAATCTATCAGCCACAGATGAATGTATCAATTTATCTTAATTTCTGAAAATACACTGAGCCTCTTTCAGTGAAAACTTCATTTTTCTGTTGCACAATGAAAGAAAAAAGGGGGTCTTTGCAGAGATTAATTAAAGCAAATTTATCCCTCCATAAATTACCATCTCTGGACTGAAATAAAACACAGCATGTTTCAGAGGGGATAAGCAAACAGATGAATGAAGCAGTCTTATTTCCTGCAGATCAAGCAGTGTGACTGTCTGCTGTGGCACTGGAGACAAAGGGCTTGCCCAGCCACTGTCATCACTCTTGGAAACCAGAATTTTCAGAGAGGAAGGGCCTGAATGCTGCCCCTCCTGCAGAGAATGAGAGCCTTACACAATTTCATTACAAGCAACACAAAGGTGAAATGGCTCTAACCACAGTGACACCCCCAGAGAGGGTGCCCCAAGCCCTCCCTTCCTGCCACTGTTACAGAGGACAAGGGACATCCAAGGTGACTGATGGGTTCTGGTGAGGAAATGATGGAACAAAAGGCTGTCCCAAAATCAGTGTCTTTTCTCCCAGTTTGCTGCCCAGTAGCACATGGGGTGTGTGTATGGCAATGTGCCTTGCTGAGGATTGATATTCTCTGAACTGCACAGAGGCATGGAGATTCTGGAATCTGCTGTGTAAGATTTTGTAAGGCTGTCATATCAGCCATGACTTGTCAGGAGAGACAGGCAGAATTTTAGCTGCTGAAGCCAAACTGTGCACCACATCCCTGCTATCCTCCAGCCTCGTGCTAAGGTCAGCTAGCTTAGACCAGTGGCATGCAGACACCTGTAAAATCAAATATTCAACCTCTGAAAGAAACCTCAAACAGAGTTTAATGTAGATATCTTTACTCAGTTTGGTCCAGGCTATGGGAAGGATTCCCCCCACTGAAGGGAAGACTGGGCACCTGCCTTCAGGGCTTTGGGACATTCTGGTGGGTTTCCCAAATTGGATTTCAGAGTGCCATATTCCAACCTAGCACAGGTACCAGCAGTCTTGGTGGGTTACAGTGACTTGTTATTCTTTGTATGCATTTTTGGTCAGCTGGCTAACTCTTCAAGCCCTCCACTGACCAGCTCAGTCAATCAGTAGCACAACTGTCCCCAGGCCAGGCAGATAATGACCCAAAGTCATTGTCAGCAACAGTAATGACTGCAGTTGTTGAAGATTTCTTCCCAGGTAAGTAAGCTTGAGTTCCTCACAGCCAGGGTCAGCTGGATTGAGTTCAGACAAAGATGTTCTCCTCTCTGAGAACTCAAGCTGAGCACTGAGGTCCTCTGGAACTGGAATCCTCCTTCCCTCAAGGAGAGGAGTATTTCACATCTTGCCAGGGTGAGCATTAAGCAGGCCCAGAGGCAGAGAGCTCCACACCAGCTGACTTACCCTTGCTGGGAAGAGTGCTTGCACCAGAGCTGTGACCACAGAACAGGCACACCCCAGCTAATCCTGCTCCAAAACTCACCCTCACAGTCACTGCTCACATCAGTGCTGATTCTTCTGGGCACTATCTTACTATTCCCAGCTCTTTCACCTTTAGTCACATGTAAAAGCAAGGACAAGACAGATCATTCATATTCTGCACCTCAGAACAAATTCTTACTTTTCAAAACAAAAGTAATTTCCAGAGAACATGGCTCACCTTAAAGGATATTTCATACTGCTCTCCTCCCCATATCTCCAGACCTGCATCATACCCTCCCAGCTCCCAGAACCACTTTCTATCGACTGCAAACAGTCCTCCAGCCATTACAGGAGACCTTAAGGAAAAACCAGACTCCATATTACAAACACATTACAAAGACACAGATCTCTAGCTAAACATTTAAAAAACAAAGCAAGATTTGACAAATATTCTTTTCACCACCCAGTGTTCCCAGTGCCTGTACAGCTCTGTCAGTACATCAAACAGCTGTTTTGGGGTTATCTACTGATTTCCCACTTGCAAAGGAGGAGGATCAGACCAGGCTCCCTTCAGAACCTGCCAATGCCTCTCCTCCAAGCAGGCAGGGAGTTGACTATTAAGTGACAGGACACCACCTCAGCCCAAGGGACCTGTATGCTGATGCTCTGCTTCCATTGTAGGACTGAGTCTTTGAGTTTGACCTCAAAAAGTGTTTTGTTGTTTTTTTTTTTTTTTTTTAAACACTGCAGAGTATAAAGGACAGCAGAACTGTCTCAATGTTGGCAAGCACAGCAACAGCAAAGCACAACTTGATCACAGATTTTCTTCTGCAGTGCACTGTAATAATCAAAATTGCTGTAATTATTCTGCTAAGTTTTCTTCTTCCCCCACCTGGGAACGACACATAACCCACAATTGATTTGTTGTTTTTGGCAGAGCAGTAGGGATACTAAGTTATGTTTGAAAGATCTCAGTAATAAATGACCACATTAATTGTTACACATTAGAGTTTTCAATGAAATGTTAACTTCTGCAGGAATTAACGTGGCAAAAAACAGCAATGAAAAGGAGAGTGTTCACAGCTACTATACAATGCATTTCTTTTAAACCAGCAAAGCAAACAGCTGCCAAAAAAGCAAGTAGCTTAACACCAGCTCCTGGCTTTTGTTACGCTGAGGTGTAAAGCAAGCCTGCAGCAGGGCGTTATTTCATTAGCTGGCTCTTAGCAGTCTCAGTAACTTACTCAAAGGGATCACTGGGATCAGGTTTCTGTAACTCAGGAGGAATAGGGATCCTCTTGTAATACATCTCCCAGTCAAATGCCCCTCGCATTGCGTCTCCAGCCTGGGTCTCGTATCCAAAGTGGTCGTGATCAATGACATCAATCATTGGGCAGACGATGGTCTTGCGGTTTCGGGCAATGCGATCTGAAGATGGGAGAAACACGTTAGAAAACCTGCACCAGCTGGTTCCTTTCACTGTGAAATTACAAAAAAAAGAGCATCAAAAGATGAAGTTGTCCAAGAATGACACAGCTTTCTTCCTGTTCCTTCTCTTGTGAGCAGATGCTCCAATTTATATCAATTTATCTGCTCCTTCTGCAATCACTGAGAGAAAAACACCAGGCACCCATCACCCAGAAGCAGAATGGGAAGACACAGCCACACTACCACAGAGAACTGACTGCCAGGCTAAAACCAGACTTCTTGTACTCAGTGAGCAATCCTCATTTCCACAAGTGACCAGGATGTGAACCCCTTCTGTGCAGATCCAGATCCAGGGATTAACCCACTGCACCACCCAGCCCTAATTGCCACACCAGAATCTGGCAGGAAGCATTTCAGACTAATGGCATAAGTACTCTCAGCAGGCTCAAGAAATGCAAGTCTTACCTCTTTCCCTCCAACCTTTTCTTCCAACCAAATAATACAACACAGGATAAATTTCTGCATAAACATCTGGAATTCCTTAAATACTTTGTTACTGAGATGGTCTCTTGTTGGAAGTTAGTTCTCAGAGCAGAGGCAATAAAATGATGTTTCAGCTTCCAAAACACATCTCACAGAAGTCCTTTCTGTGCTTTAAAAATCAAAGCATCCTCTCTGTGTTCTCATTTAAATGGCACTGGAGCTAATTCTGTCCTCCCTCCCTGGGGTTCATAAAGCTGCAAATGTTTCAAACTATTGCCAAATATAAACTGTAGTGAAAGCAACAGGATAACCATCCATCGATCCTGCTGGAAAATCCGACTCTTTCTTAAACCTCTGCTTGACTATTGTTGCCACAGCCTATTTGAGAACGTCACACCTCAGAGAGCTCTGACAGGTCACTGGCAGCAGGGCTGTGAAGGAGTTTGGTACTGGCTGGAGGCAGGCAGGTACCAGAAACAGAAGGCACTGTCCCTTCAGTTAGTCATCCTTGAAAGGAACTGACACCTCCTCGAAGATGGAGTGCTGCCTTGGAAAGGGGTGCCCATATTCCACAAATCCACACCAGCAGCTCTCATTCACAAGAAGTATTTTTCACAGCCTTGCAGACTATGAAGTTAAATATAGTTATATAGGAGATAAAACCCTTAAAAGCTACTCAAAAACTGTATGTAAAAATCTCTTCTGTATCATAAAGCCATTCCTCTCTGCAAGCTGATGCGATAGTTTACTCTTCTAGCAAGATGCAAATTATTTCATTTAATGAGGAAACAGAAGAATACGATTTCTGCTCTTTAATTAACAAAACCACATGACAAGGTTACCGCACAGTGCAGGACCCCAAAACAGAAAAAAAATCTCGTACTGAACACTACAAATTGCCAACAATTCACTTGAGTCTTGTGGTTGGTTTGCTCTCTCTTTACACTATCTCCCCTCTCTTTCACCCACCTACAGCAGGAGGGGAAAGCAGCAGGTGGGAACAATTTCAGCGCCCCTGACTCACCGAGCAGAGGTGGCAGCCAGTTGACATTGGCCTCGCAGTGGGAGTCCAGGAAGGTGATGACGTCCCCGATGGCCACCGAGGCCCCCAGCATGCGGGTGCGGATCAGCCCCTCCCTCCTCTTGGTGCGCAGGATGCGCACGCGCGGGAACTGCGCCATGTAATCCTCCAGCCGCTTCTTCAGGTGCTCTGGGGGCAAAGCAGACACTGGCACACTGCAACAAACCATTTACTAAACGTGCTGCTCGGGCTTTACCAGGGGGAGGTGGATTTTGGAAGTGTGGACTTAGCAGGTAACTATGGTGGTGTTCGCAGGGCTCTCAGGACGAGGGAGGAGATGAGAATGTGGACTCCATGTTTCAGAAGGCTGATTTATTATTTTGTGATATATATTATATTATATTAAAACTATGTAGCCATGATATCTTCTGAAAAATCCTTTCCTGAGGATTTTTCCTCCTGAGAAGCTGAGAGGCCTCAGGAACAAATGCTGTAGAACGCAACAGGTGCCTCTTTGATTGGTCTCATGTGGTTGTTTCTAATTAATGGCCAATCACAGCCCAGCTGGCTCAGACTCTGAGACACAAGCCTTTGTTATCATTCTTTCTTTTTCTATTCTTAGCTAACCTTCTGATGAAATCCTTTCTTTTCTTTTAGTATAGTTTTAATATAATATATATCATAAAATAATAAATCAAGCCTTCTGAAACATGGAGTCAGATCCTCGTCTCTTCCCTCATCCTCGGACCCCTGTGAACACTGTCACAAAACTATACTGAAAGAATAGAAGCAAGGATTTCATCAGAAGGCTAGCAAGGAATAGAAAGGAATGACAACAAAATCTTGTGACTGACCAGAGAGTCTGAGCCAGCTGACTGTGATTGGCCATTAATTAAAAACAACCAGATGAGACCAATCAAAGATGCACCTGTTGCATTCCACAGCAGCAGATAATTATTGTTTACATTTCATTTCTGAGGCACCTCAGCTTCTCAGGAGAAAAATCCTAACAAAAGGATTTTTCATAAAATATGTCTGTGACAGGTAACAAATGCAGTAACAGGAAAAAGGAAATAAAACTTACTGCTTTTAAAGGTCAAAAAATAACTGCCTAAGCAAGACTTTTGCCTAAGCATCTTTTGAAGATGTTCCAAAACTTTAGAAGCAATTAAACAGAGGAGGAAAAAAAAAGGAACAAAAAGTATAGGATGAGAAAGAAAGAAGCAGAGGAAGAGAAAGAGGAATGAAAAGACAGCTGAGCCAGGATTCTTGGACACTTGTGGAAAACCACCGTAATTTAGAAAAGACACAGGGGAATTGGTTTTCAGAAGTAAACCACACTCAGAGCATTTAAGTTCTCTGTGGTTTCTTCAAAACACACAATATAACAATCTACTCATGCATAAATAAAAGCCAGGGAAAAGCCAAGTCAGACGCCCCTCCAAGCTGCAAGGCAGGCACAGCCACAGTGTGTATGGGGATGGCTTCCTTAAATGCTTATCAGAGATCTGCATTAAAATATGGAAATATTTACACAACTGAACGTGGACTGGAACCACATCTGAATTAACACAGTGGCAGTCACCATGATTAACAAGAATTCAAACAGGAGAGCTGCAGAGAAAGATCACTGAGTGATCAAAACAATGGACAGCTTGTTCCAAAGTGGAGATAAAAAGTTTGGTCTGCATAACGAGCGAGGGGAACACAGCTGTCTTTACATCAAAGAGTGAAGCAGCAAAGAAAAACCTAAAAATAGGCTGAGCTAACGCTGGCCTCATCACTAATGGGTTGATCTTTCAGGCATCTGAAGTTTTGACAGCAAAGCCCATTCAGAGGGTGCCAGAGATTGTTCATTAATGCCCCACACCACCCACTGCAGTTAGCAACAAATAACCCTGTGAGGGTATGTGCCTTCTGTAGGAACACATCCTCTCCACTCTGTACAGCACATCTTCCTCAGCTTCCAAAGCAGAAATGAAAGGCAGGGGCTGGAAAGGCCAGCAGCAGGAAAGTGTCCCTGATCAGGGCACCAGGGAGGCTGGGCATTGCAACAGCTCACTGAAAAGAGCAAAGGAGCAAATAAATTTAACCTAGTTATGAGCTCTCCCCCTGGCAGCTGTGAGAATGGTCAGGAGCCCTGGGCTAACACACACTCTGTGCCTGCTCTTTGAAGCAGCCATCAGGTGCCTTCTTTCAAACATCACCCAAATACACCTCCTTGCTTTTGAGGTATTCCCAGCAAGCTCTCTGCCCTGTTCAAAGCTTTGCTTAACATTCCCCAGGATTTTATTTCACAGATCCACTTTAGTGTTTTGCCTGACAAGTGTAATTGTCTCACAGTATCTACATAGGTTTCCCTCTCAAT
This sequence comes from Molothrus aeneus, assembly GCF_037042795.1. Taxonomy (NCBI): domain Eukaryota; kingdom Metazoa; phylum Chordata; class Aves; order Passeriformes; family Icteridae; genus Molothrus; species Molothrus aeneus. The sequence continues at coordinate 5,658,398 of NC_089660.1, forward strand.
AGAGCCCTTAGGACTTCTTGATGTCTAGAGTGCTTTTCCCTTATCCTTTTCAGGTCTCTTCTGAATAGATCCTCTCAAGCAACCAGAAATTCTGTCCACTCAATTACAGATTTTTCAAATAAGGGCCTTCCACAGAGACTAGACATATTATTAGTGCAGCTGCCTTCCTCCTGAGGCAGTGGGTAGACTTAAAACGAGAAGAGAAAAAAATAAAAAAGAAAGAAAAGCTACCAGTGTTTAACATCACAGCTCATCCCTTGCCATTGTTACTTTGTCACAAAAGATTGTTTCATCACAGAGAACAAACAATCCTCACTTCAAGCATAAATCAGCTAAGCCCAAACCAGGATGCAGACTTTACTTAATGTACCCAAGACAAGATAAACACCAGAGTGGCTGCTGGTGCTCGTTATAATAAAGGAGGGAACTGTCACACAGACACTCTCAGTCTGATTTCCCTAACAACAGCCAGAGATTGATAATAGCAGAAGACACTTGGAAGATCAGACTAGACAATACTTACATTATTCAAGCCAAATCTGTAAAGCACTGGAAAGTCTTAAAAAATCCACAGCTCCAAACCAATGGAAAACACAAAGAGCCTTTCTTCAGCTCTTTATTTTGATTAAAATGAGAAAATGAGACTATGAAAGATCCCAGAGGTTTGCCTACCACATGTGCATTCATCATTTCCATTTTAGCATCACCTGCCTTTCTGAACTGCTCTGGTTTGTGGTGCAATTTCATCTGTGGGGACACCTGGGGCAGCTGAAGTGACTCCTCCAGGGACACAAGCACAGCATGCTCAGCCTGCTGCCAAACACAACAATGCCCTGGGATCTGCTCTGACACAGCCAGAAGGTGAACACAGAGTCACTGGACTTGGCCACATCAGCTGTGAGGATGATGATGGCTGCTCTGCTACACTGACTGAGGACAGGGTGATTTGTATCTATTGATGAACAAGCAGCTAGAAATGGAGATTTCCCCATTTTTATAGTGTAATGAGGAAAGGAAGGCATTGGAGGCATGGAGTTTTCTCAGGCAAACACTCTGGAAAGAGACAGCAGAAAGCCCAATCCACTGACTTCTCACTGCATTCCCAAAAGCTGGGTTTGCTTCTTCAGCACTTCACTACATTTCCATAGCAAGAAAATACCAAAGCATTCCACGCTTGCAGAGAGGAGCCTGCTGTTTGCTGCACTGCTCAAGTGCCTCACACATCAGGAATCCTGCCCCTGATGGTTTGGAGAACAAGGAGAAGCTGCAGGTGCTCCAGCAGCACCTGTGAGCTCACTCTGCTGCAGGGGACACAGCTGCTGAGGGCTGTCCTCAGGGTGATGCTCAGCTAAGCTGCTCCTCCCACCTGCTGCAGAAAAATCCATCTTTGGTCACTGCATCTTGTAAGATTAAGACTTCTCTATCACGAACTGCAAGTGGGCAGAGTTTATTGCATCTGCTTTGCCTAACTGAAGAGTCACAGACATCTGAGCAACCTCACAACTCAGTAAAATGTGGTTTTCAAAGAGATTTTTTTATTTCCTTATCCTTGTGCTATTCCTGTCACATGGCCTGGCTTCCATGCACCCAGATAGAAAATAGTTATTTCATTCTATTTCAAATATTGTCCCAAATAAGCCAAATTTTGTTTTTAAAAGAAAATGAAAAAAACCCCCAAACAAGTGCCGTTAACTACTACAAAATTTAATGAAGCTTTTAAAAAAATATTATGGAATCTTGTCACACTGAGTAATTTTTATTACAAGGGCAATTTTCTTTAATGAAGGTTGTTAGGTGAACTGGACAGATTCCAATGGCTGTGCCTATGCTGGGCAAAGTAACACAGCCCAAAAATATAAATGAGAGTAAGATTATCTGCAGATTAAAAACTATTCTGGTAGTTTGTTAGCACACTTTGCAACAAAGTTGATGTACAGTGTATACCAGTCAAGAACTGCTGCTTTCCTTACTTTGAGCTGTAAATAAAGCTGTGTGAAGACAGCAGAGAAGCTTTAACAAGCAGCCTGCTTTACAGAAGAGCCCCAAACCTTCCAAAATAAGGCATTTTTTTTCCTTAGGTCAAATTTCTCTGGTGGTCTTACTGTACTTCTTCCTACTGGCCTCATCTAAGCAGAGCTGCCCTCAGATCCCTCTAGTCATGGCAAGGACCTTCCAAGATTGGAATTCCTCATATCCAGTTGACTTTTCATTCCAACATTGTACTCTGCCACCTGAAGAGGCACCTAAGAAATTCAAAAACAAGCATATGCAGATGCTGGAGGAAGACAGAAGAGTCCAAGGAGGCTTTTTTGGTTTTTTTTTAATAGCTTATACTCACTGTAACAGCTCTGCAGTATTTGGCAGGGAAGGGAGTACCAATATTTGCCATAGAAAAAAATTACCAGCCATGACTTGAAACTATTAAAGTGATTTATGTCCTGTGAAAGAACTATGAGTGAAACACTTCTGTCCTGCCAGTGCAACATTTCATGGTTCATATGATACCATCAGCTTTGGTTTCTGAATTTTACACTGTGCAGCACATCTGTAGCTCCAGTGCCTTTTCCAGATGTGTATAATGAACCCAAACCAGAAGGAACAGCACTGCAGAAAAAGGAAACATTCCCAGACACCTTCCCATGTTACTCAGATGCCATGGATAGCACCAAAGGTCCCCCTGCCCTACAGGACCTGCTGAGGTGCTTTAGTTTACACTCAGTCCTGAAGCTGTGGAGATGGCAGAGCCACTGCCCCCTGAAAACCCAGGGAACCTCCCCCTCCCAGCGAAGGGCACAGGAGGACAGGACTGGAGGATCTGCAGAATTCCATTTTAGGCAGAAAAGGACCATTTCCCTTCTCTGCAGGTTATTTTGGCTGCTTTCCAACAGCAAAGCCTGAAGTGCCAGCATGCATCTGGCATTTGTTTACAGGTTACCCCAGCCTGCCATCCCCACCCTCCCACACACAGACATGCTTGTTGAAGATTACAAATGAATCCATTCATTTTTACTTGGCTACTTGGCCCCAACGTGCTGTTTAACAATTTAAGAACGAATTATACTTCTTCCTGAATCCATCATAATGTGCAAGCCAGGCCTCCCTGAAATAGAAGATTCTAAATCATTGGAATTAACTTCTCTCCCTGTTTTGGTGCAGATGAGTAATCCTTTGAAACAGCAAAATGTGCTGTTATCCAAACAGGCAGCACTTCCACTAGTTTTAATTTTCTTTCAATGTTTTCACGCTCTGATCACTGAAGTTGGTTGGGAGGATAATAAATTGATTTAACAAATTGTACTATGAGCATCAGTCTCAGTAATAGAAAACTGATTAGGCTGATCACAGCTTTCCAAGCTGAATCTTCTTACAAAGAGGAAAAGGCTTGAGAAGGGAGAGAATTAATATTTGTTGCTTCACTGATTACAGTTCTGGGGTGGACTCCAAAAGGGGAGGGGGTCCAGTTTCCACTGCCCATTCTGCATCAGTGCTGGGTCTCAGCACAACTTTAAAAACAGAAGCTGAGGGGGAAGGGGTTTCTGTGCATGAGACAATAGCTGAATATCACTCCACATGATAATACAGCATGGTTTGGACTTCAACAAAGATTAAAAGGGTTTGCTGAAAACCTTACTGGTTTTGTTCTCTTTCTAAATGGTTTCAAACCAAGCTTCTGTTTCAGGTTCAATAAAGTGAACAGAAGTGGAAGAATGGTGGCCAAGAAATAAGCCAGACTGTGAGTTAGTGGGGAAAAGACCACCAGGTGTGAGCCTGGGCTGTGATAAACTCAGGTTCACAAACTTCTGCTGTCCTGCCCGTGCCATCGATTCACCCTTCAGTTTGCAAAGGGAACTCTGTCAGTGCTTCCTCCACCCTGCAGCAGACATCCCAACCCTGCTCAGGAATCCTTCAGGAGATACCAGCACTGAATGCAGAGACAAAGGTGTCATTTTAAAATGGGGAAATTCACACTTACTGGCATCAGTATATAAACACACCCAGACCCCAAGGAAAGTTTAGTAGGATGTAATTTCAAGCAGGGAAACACACAGGGAGCAATCATCTCAGTGACAGCACAACCTCTCAATCTCTCAGGAAAGTTTAATTTGTAAAGGAGTCTGTTCCAAGTGCTGCTTTCTGAGGGAATCCAGAAAAACCCATTTACTTATCTTTCCTTCAGGCTGTAAAGGTGTAAACCTCCTGTTCCTTGGGAGCAGTGCAGCCACCCTGTGGTGTGTGCATCACCTCCTAATTCCTGCACACTGACCTCCTGGCTAACCTACAAGAGCAGTTTTTCCCCCTCTGCCAGAACCATCTCTCCCAGGGGAAACAGTCAAGTCATTCTCATTAGTTTACTCTTCTCCCTTCCCATTTCATTAAATATGTATCAAGATTAAAGCACCCACTTAGGTTTTTTCCTCTTCTGTTGACTACATTTCATCTAAAGAGGGTATTTTGTGACTCTCAGTGATTTCCTGTTGATTGCTTTTAACCTCAGAGCTGCTGTGCTGGCACACACACACTGGAGAGATGCAGGGTTTGGCCTACACAGCCTTTGTAGCTGCAAAACAGGGGAGAATTCCTTGCAGTACACTTAATATTCAGCTCAAGTTTGATGTAGCCATGGTGACTGGCAAGGAAGGGCATTACTGTCCCAAATTCCTGCCTTCAACCCAAGCAATCTCTGCACTCATCTTAAGGCCACATCAGTAGCTTTGTCTGACCAGTTGTTTAACCAAAGGAATTCCTGCACTCTCAAAATCTTTAATTGCTTTGAACCTACACCATCAACTGCTTTTGGAGAGACAAGGAGGGGTGCAAAAGCATCTCAGAATTTTGTTCCAAAGCCTCCTCTGTGCCCAGGGAGTGTTCCAGGACACAGCCACTGCTGCCAGTGATGTTCTGCACAGTGTGTGATGACAGGAGCCTAAAGCCCATGACCAACAGCAAGGCAAAACTTGCCATCATTTGAAGAGATGCAGGCAGATGAAGTGTTAAGACAGTTCCTACTGAAACATTTTGGAACATATCAAAGTTGCAAGATTAAAGCCTTAAAAGTCACTGAGTTTTGCAGGGGAAAAAAAGAAAAGAAAAGAAAAGAAAAGAAGATGCCAAAACAAACCAATCCTCAGAGGGCTGGCTTTGTACATGAATAGTGCTGATAGAGGCAAAGAACTTCTTGGCCTGAAAGTATTTGCTCTGTGCAAATCATCAGAAAAGGAAATATTCCAGAAACAGCACAAGGATTGACAGAGAAATCTGCTCCAGACTTTTGCCTTGTGAGAGAACAGTCCATTAGAGATGTAACTCACTTGAAAGGGGCTTTGATTTGGTAGGAATGCACCCTTTGGGTCCCACAGGCTCTGATCTCAAGTGTCTAAGTGAGGAAGAACAACTATGAAACCTAAAATTAATAGCAGAGAACTACAGAGTTTTTGCTCTGGGGTTGCAGCCAACTTGGAATATTGGAAAACTCACTGATAATCCTTCAGCCCTACAATGATGTTTGAACATTAATAACCATGAATGACAAAACAGAAGGAGTTCTGTCAGAGAACAGAAAACAACGTATTTGGCAAATGAAAAAATTAGCAATACAGCTGCAGGGAGAACACACACAAATGACTTGCAGTAACAAACTCTGCCATGCCACAAGTATAATTTACAAACTCAGACTTTACTCTTCTTTTAGACCTCTTCACCATAAGTTCCCAACACTCTGGTTTACTTTACTCACAGGAAATGCAGCTATCACAGTAAGTCAGTGACATCTGCTAGGAAGGTCAATAAATCTATTAAATCCTGAAGCACAGATCCAGACCTGTTCCAGCTGTACTGATACCAAAACTAAGCCATTTTGTGGGCAACACCATTCTCAAGTAACACATTAATTTTATCTGGATGACAGAGGACAGGGCAGGGCTGATGGCTGAAGGTCCCTGCTTTTCAATCTGGAGCTTTGGCTTCCCCCTGCCCAGCAGAGTTAAATTTCTGTGCTCCATCAGTGCATCCCTGATGTGGGGAACAAACAGGCAGCAGTGCTCCTCAGGAGCTGATGCTACACTGACAGAACTGTGTGCCATTTCTTTACTAAGAAAATATAACTGCAATTAAAACCAGAAAAGGACTGTGGTTTGGTTTATCCACTTTTATTTCTCAGTTGAAGCAGCGTTTAGCTTCCAATTTTGAAGAAGCTAAATGCTTTTTGAAGAGTGGAAGTTTCCACCTTTATCAGAGTCCCTGTGTGGAACAGCTGCTTTGTTAATACCACTCCAAATGCAGGTTTAAATAGCAGAAACTATGATTACCAGTAATAGATATCATATATGGGCAGAGGGTGTTTGAATCACATTTCTAATTAACTTCTATAGAGAAGCAGCTGTAAAGCATTAAAATGCTGATTTGCACTGCAGCTGGCAGATATCTAGATTTTTGACTCCTAGCAGATGAGGACATGTACTTCAAGGTGAGGAGAATGAAATTAAAGCTGTTTTCCTGCAAAGCTCCTCTAACAGAAGCTACATGTGTAGGGTTTCTTAGTAGCAAGCAATGCACTGAGATTTACTTAATGAGCTGTAATGGAAACTCTGCTCCTCTATTATTTATTTTTTTTAAACTTTAGACTGCCAGACATCCTTCACTACACAATAATTAGCTGAGGAAGAGGTCACAGTACACTCGACCTTTCAAAGCCACCTCATTTCCTTTCTAGAAGAATCTTTCAGCCACAGCAACTGATCTTAGAGAAATAAATACAGGATGATGAAAAGTAAACTGGTTAATTTAGGCTGTCACAAACAAAGCTGTAGTAAACAACTACAATAGGCCCTCACACTTCTTAAAACACCAGAGAATAAACTTTTAATGCTCCCCAGCCATTGCCTAATGAACAGTGCAGGTTTTAGACATCCCTTTATGAAGGGAATACACGAGTACAGACATGAAACACACATTAAAAATGGATACTCAAAGAAGGGAAAACATGAAATTGAATTTCATCCACATCTCACTGATCCAAAGCAGACTTTGTCACTGTTATCTAAAGTATCCCACACTCACAAGACACTGCCAGAAATGGAGAATAACAAATTACTCGGTTCTCATAAACAAAAATGGGACCTCTGCACCAGTTTTTATTTTATTGCTCCCTTTGGTGCTCACTATGGAAAAGAATGCTGGTGAGTTCACAAATTCACTGCTGGTGAGTTCACAAATTCACTCCCACACTCATGTCCCTGCTCTGCTCTACTCCCTGGGAGCCATGCTGCAGCTTGGGGCAGAAATTCCACATCTCTCCACCCAAGAAGAACCAACCTTCTCCCACTCACCCAAAGGGAGATTTATCTCACTGTCTGTTACTTCAAAGACATTTTTCATTAGTCTAAACAGATCTGCAATGAATTCTAACAAGGAAAAAAAAATTCCTCTTTATTCTGTGACTTAATTTACAAAAATAATCTTTCTATCAGTTGTTTGGGACAATATTTACCACAACTTTTATGAGACCTTGAAAGCAACACTTAAAGGTTGTGGAAAAGCACAGTTGGCCCAAAAGAGCTTGGCTTTTTCTTCTTTTCTCCATACTTTCTGGTAAGAAGCTTTAAGATGAAAATATTGATAATTCAGCAAGAAAGGCTGTCATCACTTTGTCCTAAGCACAGGCACTCCATACTGAGATGTACTAACCAGATGCACTCCAGTGCATTTAAGAGAAAAAAAAAATTACTTTTGCAGTGCATGTGCCTGAAGATGAAAAGATAATCTCTTTAGCTGCATAAATCTGTTACTGTTCCATTTAAAGATCAAAAAGAATTCAAGTATTAAACCTTTTTCTATTTCAGATACTCAGAACATGATTTCTTTCAATTAAGGCCTGGCAGATGTGGTTAATGGAACAGAGCTGTATTTGTTATACACCTGCTGCTGCACCAAAGGACACATTAATCACCCCTGGCCTTCTCCTCACTGCATTACTCAGTGACTTCTGCCCTCCAGACCAAATCATGCTGCTCATGGTTCAGCCAAGTTCCCTCACTCACATTTGGTTTTCCATTCAGATTATCCCATACCTCCAGAATTACCTGTACTGCAATATAAAGAGAGGTTTAAAATGTCACAGGGATTTATCTGTCAAGGGAAAAAGAAGGATTTGGTTGTGCCTCCCCTCTGATAGGGAAGGAATTAAAAAACAAAATTTAAATGGTTGAACATATAAATAGAATAGACTCCTAAAAAGAGTTTTCACAAATTAAGATGAGGTTCAAGGTAACAGAGTAGTCTTGGAAGATGAAGCTGAAATCCAAAATCTCCATAATGCCCACCCAAGGGAAAATGAGTTCCCATACACATTCCTCAGAACAAAATTGTCTCCTTGAAATCCCCTGCAGCCAAGGATGTATTTACAGAGCCTCCTGGACAGCCTAAACCAGGCTGTGTTTAAGGTAAAGGCCAGAGGGTTCACTTTGCAAATGTCATTTTCATATTGGGTCAAACACATTCCAACACTTGGGCTCAAGGATTTGTTGCCTCCCAGTGCCAGGTGCAGATTTTGCCTGGCTGCTCTGAGAAGGATGCTCAGATTTCACATCTTGCCACTGTACAGACATGCAACACCCTGGGCACAGGGCCCAGCTGGGTTAACACTTCCAGAACAATCCTGATGTTTGGAGACTGCAGTATTTTCAGTGCTGCCACATCCAGCTTGATTATTGCACCAACAGAGTGCTTTGCATGTAACTCATGCTCTGGAGATGACTGATGCTGCAGTTCTCATCTTCAACAAGGGACAACATTTGTTCTAAAACACTGTCATTTCTACCAAAGTAATCTTAAAAACAAGTAAGAACAGGCTGTCACTCAACATGCAAATAATTGAATGCTGAAACGTGAGTTTTATGGGAAATTCAAGCACTTAGCCACAATCACTGATTTCTGTCAAGCTCAGCCATAAAATAAGATAAACCCTGTGTGGTGTGTAGCCTTTCCTCTGAGCACACAGCCAGCCCCAAGTACACCACAAGATGCTTCTTTTAATGACATTCAGCAATTAAGTCACAGCCTCCTGCACACAGTAAGCTCCAAATGTCTTGAATAATTTTTAAATTTCCATTGCTGCAAAGGGTGAAAAGGTAAAAATCCTACCATGCCTGACATTAGGGGAAAGGCTGAAAAATCCATGATATCAGCTTGCTCCAGAAGCACATAAATACAAACAATTAGTTTGTTTTAGAGGTATTCTTTTACAGGTGTTTCCTAGATAAGTTATAGGAGCTCTGCAGAAAAGGACCTGGGAGTCCTTGGGCACAAACTGAAGCACAGGAAATGCTGGTTAAGCATAAGGTATTTTTTAATTACTTTTTTTTCAAACTAGGTCACTGACAGAGTGACTGAACAGAAGAACAGGCTCCCCAGAGATATCAGGGAGTCTCAATCCTTGGAGATTTTCAAAATTTGAGTGAATAGTAAGATCTGGAGAAACCTGCTGTAGCTGAGCAGAGGGGCTGGGTTAGATGATCTCCAGATTTCCATTCCAAACTCAGCTATTTGTGATTCTGCACCTGTAAGAGACCTCTCCTCCAAAACAGAGGAGTTTGCCTTCTGCCTTTCAGCAGGAGTGTTTGATGTTCCACTGCTGTGCTGGGCCACCAAACATGCACCAGGTGAAAAGCAAAGCCCATTCTGACAGACATCCTGCAAAGGGATGTGCCATCCCCTGCTCCCCCAGCTCAGGGCTGACCATTCCTTACTGAGGCAGAGGACAGCTTTACATCTGTTCATGCAGACACTGAGACAGCTTTTACAGCAGAGGTGTCCACGAGCTGCAGGAATTAGGTGGAGACCAACAATTCATTTAGTACAAGACAGACACTAGAGCTGAACAGCTCCATTTCTCACCACAGCAATTCTGCTGCAGGCCCAGGGACTGAAGCAGACCCTGAAGAACCATGAACTGCCTGCCTGTGACTTGTTCCCAGCTATCAATAACAAAATGCCATCAGAGCTGACAGAAAAACCTGCAGTGTTACAAACTGACCTGCAATTCCACTTCAGTTCTCCTCCTGCCATTTTTATGAATACAACCAAATTCCCACTCAGCAGCATGGTAATTAGATATTCAAAAAGCAAACAAATTTCACATGACAGTCCCCAGGAAAAAACTGATATACATGGAAAAAACATTTTTGTTTACTTAGGGCCATTCTGGTAACAACAGGCTTGGAGGGATGCAATTAGTATCCTGCAAGCCAGCATATGAAAAGGTTTAATTTAACCTATCAGACTGAAAGAATAGCTATAGAAACTAAAAGTGAAGCCACAAATCCACACAGGACTGCCACAGCTAGGAGTTTGTATGATCAGGAATTCTAGAGTGGTAATTCACATGTGCTGCATTCAGGATTCTGCTTATCCAGAAGGGGAGGCATTATTTTGGACCACCCTGCAAGAGCTGAGGTTCATCAAACCCTGGAGGTCAGCCTGTGGCTCTCCAGCAGTTCTCTGTTCCATGCAGGAAGAAGCAACCAGTGCTGGCCAGGTTAATTCTTATTCTCCAACAACATTTTGCTGAATTGGTGCCTCCCTCTTCAATATATTGAATTATTATACTGTATATTCAACTTATTATACAATTATACTCTATATTCAACTATTTTCTTCTGCACAGAAAATCCCTACAAGTGTTCTGAACTGGGGAGAAAGTTCTTACATCACTCTCAATCAAGTTTGTGGGGAAAAAAAAAAGCATTACAGCATTCTTAATGCAATGCTACACATACAACAGAGACTAGCAGTAGAAAAAGTAAAAAAACAACCCTGCAATATTCACTCTGCTGTGACCAATGGCACATGATGGAAAGCAGCTCCTTTAAAATCAACCCAACCTACCAAGGGAATCCCCACAGAGGAAGATTTAAGTGTCAGAAGGAGCTGCTGGAGGTGGCAATAACTGCAGCTGGAGGCAAAGGGGATGGAGCCACCACACCCATGGACAGGCAGCCCTTCCCACAGCACTCTGCCTGACACAGAATCCTGCACAGAATTTGGGTGAGAATTTGGGTGAGGTAAAGCTCTAGCCTTTTTTTAGATTTGGACCATTTGCATTATACTGCAGGCATACAAAAAACCCCAAAACGTTCCAGACAGCAAGTTGTTCCAGCACATTTTGACTTTCCAAGTACAAAGCAAAGGAAACATTTAAAAAACATGTCTTGTAAAGCTTTTGCTGCTCCCTGTTAAGATTTGCTGTCATCGGGACAGCATTTTTTGGATGAAAAATGTTTATTGCTAAAGGTCACAGAGTTGTCTCTTTCAAACAAATTAAGAAATAAATGGCTGCTGACACTTCCAGATGATGATTCATCTGTCCAGGAGCTCCAATAATGCACAGCCACAGCTGCCCCTCAGGTTTGCTGCAGACCACAGCAGCCACCAACCAACCCAAAAATCTGTCTTCACTCTCCTGTCACTCTGTTAGCCAACTTCTCAGCCCTCTTCATAGACACACCAAAAATTCCTTACACTCAAGCTTAAAACCAGATGAAAAACATATGAAAATAACATCTGTCAGGAAAAACACTGTTTACAGTAGCCAGGTTTCCACACTTACTATTTCCATTATTACCAAAGTCCTCTTTTCTTCATGTGCAGCAAAGAATCTCCATGTATGAGACAAAGGGATGAAAGAGGCTGATGGATCAGCACCAACATTCCCAGAAAGCAGTGAAACAGCAGAACCCAAAGCAGCTGGCAAACCCCAGCACATTGAACCCCAGCACAGGTCAGCACACCAGAAATGCTGGCAGGAGAGAGACAGAGAGAGAGAGAGAGAGAGAGAGAGAGAGAGAGAGAGAGAGAGAGAGAATCTCCTTGCCAGGGAAGGTCAAGCTATTGAAGAATATACTTTAAAGAGTTATTAAAGTTCTGGAGGTCTGTTTAGACAACCCTCAAGTGAAAGGCCAGCATGAGATACAGCAGAGATATCCAATGTTTTATCCTGTCAGAGTAACATCTCCATAAAAAAAAATTAATAATAGATTTTTATTGAGTGATTATCCTTTCCATCCTTGGCTTTTCACTGGAGTTTATGGTGACTATTTACTGATCTCTTCAGGGAAGGAGATGACATTTACTGTTCCTCCTGTGCCCCTCTGATCTCAGCCGTGGCCTCTACTGTCACTACATCCAAGAGTGATTCTGTAACTTTAAAAGATGCTGCTACAAATTAAGGGGGCTATTATTTCAAACAGAAGCACAGAATTCTTGAGGACAATACAGAATACTTTGAAGACAATGCAGAGGACCAATCATTTATGACTTGCAAAGAAAAATCAAGAAATTTCTTCTCATTCTTTTTACTGCTCTCCAGTTCTGTGGCACAGCTGTGATGATCATGAGCTTGGACATGGAGTTCTTATTATCTACCCAATTTAATCATAAGAAACAGATAACCAGAGCAGTTGCCTAACAGTCCAAATCCAAAAATGTGCTCTTTTCGAACATATAAGATACAAGTAAAAGTTTTCCTGGAACTTCTGCTCCTTCATGCATTTCAGTTTGATACATTAAACTATCAATTCATCAATTCCCAGTTACTGGGTTCAGGTGTTTGTTGTTTAGGTTTTGGGGACTTTTTAATTTGTTTTTTGGGGTTTTTTTGGTTTTGTTTTTTTTTTGTTTGTTTTTTTGTTTTTTTTTTTTTTTTTTTGTTAAACAGTGGATAAATTACAACCAGAAATTTGTAACCTTTAGCCTTTCAAGTCAAGATCATGTGATTAGGATTTAAGAGCCCTAAGGATCTGTTTAAGCCCACTGAGGGATGTGCAAGCCAACTCCAGTGTGGGTAAGGAAGAAAAGTGCAGAAACTGACAGCACTGAAGGAAAGATGTTTCATCCTAACCAGCAATTGTCCCAGTGTGCAGAAATCAACTCTGCTAGCAGGAAAATACTGGTTTAAAAAAAAAAAAAAACAAACAAGAAAAATCCACCCCAAAGAGAAACCCCACACCAGTTTTTCTTAACACACTCTCTTTGCATGAGTGTTATTCTCTTCCCTTGATTTAGCCTCCTGTCCAGCACCTGGAGTCTTTTATATCCATTTATAAATAGATGCTGCACACAAGTGAATCCCAGCTACTTCTTGCAACCTTTGTATGAAAGATGGATGACCAAGGGAGAAGAGTTTTTGTCTGATCAGAGGCAGGGGGAACAGAGAAGAGTGAGCTGGACAAACAGCACAGGTACAGACTGAGGAGCAGGGGTGGAGCCAGGAGGGCTCTCTTTCACCTGGTCAGGGCACATCTAAAGAAAAAGGAAAACAGACCCACAGGAAACTAAATTTCATTACTTCCACTTCTCTGAAAAGAACCCATTTGTACAATTCACTCGTGGTTACAGCATGAGCTTGTCTAATTTGCTTCTAGACTGAGGAGCAATAAAAAGACCTTGTCAGGAAGGTGGGTTTTCCTTCTCCTCACCTTAGCCTGAAAATTCTCTTAAGAAATACTTATTTCATGTAACATTGATTTGTTCAATGCAGCATGCCTTGCTTGCAAACTAATGAGAGAAGAACTTCAGACCAAGTACTACAGCAGTTGGGTAGTGCCTATTTGGAAAGCAATATAGGTCAGAACACTAAATATTCAAAAGCTTGTTTCCAAGCTCATTTAGGAGCTTCCTAGGTGTAAGGTTTTTGGAGATGTATCCTTTAGGATCTGTACAGAAAGCTCTTTTGCCTCACTTGATCAGTGGCTTGAACACTCTGCAGCTCATAAAGCTAAAAAGTAACTTTACAGGAGAAAACAGAGTTACCAGATCTGACCATAACCCCTCAAAGTCACTGTGCCCTCTTCAACACCAGTCACAGCACTTCCCATGGGATTTCTCCCCCTATGCAATGTCTACATGATGGGGACATTGATTCTTCCTTCACTTGCCTTTTCCACCACAGCAGGAGTGCAAAACACAAGGCAAAGTGCAGCTTAATTTGCATCAGGCACCATTTAAATGGCTCAGAGAAAAAGATCTCAGCAACCACATGCACACATTGCTGCTGCAATGACAAGTGGCTGTTCCATTCGTGGTGATGTGTGAGTGACTCCACACCTCTGCAGACAGCACTCCAACCCAACCCAAAGTGATTGCTCCGGGCACTGCAGTACAGAATACTGAGGGAAGTTCCCAGAAAGGGAGAGAAAAGGTTTGGATGCTGCACATTTACTTTTCAGGAGCACCAAATTCATGAGAAAGGCAAGCCAAATCATAGGCAGTCCCAGATGGGAACCTTTTATCAAGGATTCTTTTACATGTTCTGCATCAAGAAAGAAAAAAAAAAGTAGAATGTAAGGAGTGAGCTATTCCCACCTTCCCACCTCTTAGCTTTTTTTTTGTTATTTCAAGAGTCAACATTTAACATTTTACATTAAGGGCTACACAGGTCCTTAGCTGAATATTAAAACCAGCTTCTCTGGCTTTTGATACTGCCCAGAACACAGGACAGCCCATCCCAGCAGCAGCTACACCAGCACACCCTGAATACGGAACATGAATTTTCTGCTTTCAAAGGCAGCAAGATTGCCCTGAGCTCTGCTGCTGGCAAGTAAAAACCCTCAGGTCATTACACACGTATTTACAAGTGCACTGATCCCTCAGGTAGGGAAGGCTGGTGGGAATGTCACAGAAAACCATCCTACCTCTGTCACTGAAGTCATCCACCAGCACGATCTCTGCCACCAGCTCGGGCGGGGAGCGGTTCAGGACGCTGTGCACCGTCCGCAGCAGGGAGGACCAGCCCTCGTTGTGGAATGGGATTATCACACTGGTGTTGGGCAGCTTCTCCAGGTACAGCTTGTTCTTGCAGCTGGACACACACAGAGCAAGTCAAAAGGTGCTGCCAGAACACACCAGACACACCAAAAAACACCCAAACCACACCAGCGCTTCCATATTAATTACCAGCAAGCAACTTGGTAAAATAAATTTAGTAAACTTCTTTACTCCTCAAAATGATGCAGAGTGCATTAATTTTCTTGATTTTGAAAAAGGGGTAACAAACTCTTGTGGAATGGGATTATCACCCTGGTGTTTGGCAGCTTCTCCAGGTACAGCTTGTTCTTGCAGCTGGACACACACAGAGCAAGTCAAAAGGTGCTGCCAGAACACACCAGACACACCAAAACACACCAGCACTTCCATATTAATTACCAGTAAGCAACTTAGTAAAGTAAATTTAGTGAACTTCTTTACTCCTCAAAATGATGCAGAGTGCATTAATTTTCTTGATTTTGAAATAGGGGTAACAAACTCTTGCCTTGTAGGGTTTGTTTCAAGGTAGCATCATTAATAAAATTCTGCAGTATGAAGTGCAGAGTTTACTTTCCTGCAGGTGTGGCCATAAGTGGACTTCACACCTGGTTAAACAGGTAACCTCTAAGGCCACACAGTGACCCAATGTACTTAAAAAAACACCCAGCAGTTCTTCAGTAGGGGCCAGAAATCTATTCCATCCCTGGAGCCCCATGTCCAGAACCAACCAGCGTGTGCCGTGTGAATGGAGGTGGTACCATGAGAGTGCCAGCAGGACAAGCTGCCCTGTGCCCAGGAGCAGGACAGGGAGGTGCCACGCTGCCCCCTGTCCCTTGCACAGCCCCCAGGCTGCTGTGCAGGCTGTGCCCTGCCCTGGAGGCTGTCACTGTGCACCATCCCATGCACACAGGCAGCAATTCCTTGCCCTGGCCCCCGGAAGGACAGACAGGAACGAGAGCAACGCTGGCAGCAGCTTCTCCCTGGTACCCTTCCCAGGGCACAGAGAAGGATGTACCTATGTTATACAAGCTCAATACATCTGTGCCTACAGGAAGTTACTCTGGAGCCTGTGTGAGAGGACAGTAACTTATTCTGGGTGCAATGAATTGTGCTGGGGTGCTGCCAAGAGCCTGCAGGCTGTGGCTGCAATGCACAGATGCAAGATGCAAACTGAAGCTGCAGGGATTGCTTTCATCCAGCCCTTGGCATTGCCACCCTAACCTTCTTCCAACAGCTACTAGCTACAGCTCTGTTCCAATATGAACCAAGAGCCCTTGAATTGTTTCTAACTCTTCTTACACTGGAATCCTCATTTTCTAACTTTAACAAGTGGAAAACTTTAGCTATTAAGTTTAACCATTAAGCACGGAGAGAAATTGCTTCCCTCCAGCTACTGTATCTACAATTGCTTTACAAGACCTGCAAATTTAGTATTTAATATTAAAAACCCTAGAGGAGCCTAAAGGAACTGTTATCAGGGGAAGACATGACTGTTGAAACAAACAATTGTATGTGTGCACCAGGCAGATCCAGTACATGCTGTGCCCATCTCCCTGAGTCCCACAATTAACAGAAAGCAGACACACTGTTTGGTGTATTAAAGTCCACACAAACCATCAGCTGCTTCTCTGCCCTTCCCCAGCCAGGGCAGCTGTTGGGTGGAAGCCCAGCTGTGGCCCCAAAGCTCAGGGCAAGGCAGATGATGCATTTTTCCCCAGCACACCTTCTCCTCGTGCTCCTCACTGCATGTAAGAAGCTCTAAACCACAGCTCCCCTCTTCCTGCAATCCTCTTTATGGACTTGTAACTTTATGGCTAGGTCTCAGCCTAACTTTGTTCTAAACTGCCCTCCTCAACCTCTCCAGTAACACAAACCATACCATCTTCATGCCTATCTTTTTTAATGGGCAGAGAGAATGCACAGCAGATCCTTCCAGTTGTGAATTCCTTCTCTGCACATCCCCACCATGGGTAACCCAGCTCAGCCAACCCCAGCACCATTAGGCACATGCTGTTTATCCACTCCTTGAGGCCCCCACAATTACAGCTGGCTGTGCTGGGGGAAAGGATTTGTCAAGCAACAAGCAAATCACTGCAGCAGCACCATTAATCACAGATTAAGTTGTTGGTGTCCCTTCACTTCACTTATTAATTTTATCTGGGGCTGGAGTTAGAAGTTTCACATTTTACAAAAGTTTAAATAGTAGAATTAGCAACACTGAGTTGGCAATTTCAGGAAACACTGGAGCATGTGAGGTAACACATTTAACCCTCAGATAACAAAATACTGGCATTATCTGATGTTCAAGTTCCCAGAGCCCAAGGCAGACCCTGTAAATGGAGGCCAGGTAGAATTTAGATTAGTGAACTCAAAATGTATTTCCTAGAACTTGAACATGGGCTGATCCACAAACATCTTCAGTTACCTGATTTATCTCTATGTTTAAACATTTCAGCTGCATGCCTAAAACATTTATGGAGCTACACTCACTACCTTTTTTATGTGTTTATATTGAGAAAGAGTGTCAAGCCAGTGTATTTGATTAGTTTGCTGTGACAGCTGAAGAGGTAATATCTCAATTGTGCAGTTAACAAATTATAAAACCTGACTTCTGGAACTTGTGTCTTGTGAATAAAGTAGATGTTGAATTCAGATTTATTAAACTGTGATAAACACAGCTTTACACAAAAGAATCTCAGATTCAAATGTCTAACAATGCTTTCACATTAAGAACCTCACAAGAAGTATTTAAAAACCTCTCAGCTTTGTATAAACAAGGTCTAAACCCTAACTGGTGCACTTTTGCAAGAGAAAAACTTCTGGCTTGCCCAAAATCCAGTTCGGCACCATCCTACAGCACAATGTCCAAAACCAGATGAACTCTAAAGTCAGTATTCAATTGGAACTCGTTTCTACTTGTAAACCCTGATGAGGCTGCTTTTATGAGGACAAAAATAATGTCCACAAAAATATGTCCACAAAAATAATCCACAAACCTGGTAAAACTCTTCATACATAGTTGAGTGAAGCTACTCACATCTTTTTCTGCTCCTGAGCATTCCACAGTCATTTCCAGCTAGGGGCCAACATAAGTGGAACCTCAGGGTTACATTAAAGATTTCTTATGAGCAGGGTTGCAAGTTTGTGGTAATTTTAAGTCTTTTGAAATCAAAAAGAGATTTTTTTTTTTCTCCCAGATTTGATCTCTTCTATTTCCCACTGAAATTACTATACGCTGTCCTTTATTAAGGAAATACCAGGATCCAGCTGTGCAAAGATTGGATTTTATGAGCAAAGGTACAAGAGTCCATAATAAAAAAGAACACATTCCTGTAGAGGTGGTAATTTAGGGCTTGCAAAGCTTCACTCCTAGAAATGCAAACTGTATACTCACTTTGGGTGCCTGATGTCTGGAAGGGAACGATTCAGAGAAATTTTATCACTCACAAAGATATTAAAGCCATTTTCCCTGTATGCCTGGTCCACTCGCTCTGCATCAGTCATTGGGTAAGGTTTTCCCTGTTCTCCATTTCCTGTGGATAGACAGAAAGTAAATACAGATCATTGCTGCTAATTAGTGCTTAACAGGCCAGAAACTAATCCATACAGCAGAAAAAAGAGCATCTTAGAGTCCTTTGAACATTACTTTATGAGTTTTGTGCTCTGTGTCATTTAGCACCAGGTCAACCATGTCAATTTAACAATTTTATCTGATAAGCAGTTTTGCTGCAAACCACTCAGCTGTGCAAATCCAAGGTAAAAATCTTCCTCCTAACACCAGAAACAGATGAAGGGGTTTTGGCAATGCTGTGGAAGATCTCCAGAATGCCTTTTGTTTCACACTGGGAAGAATCCATGTGGTTTGAATATCTCAGCACTGTTGGAATTCTCAGCACAGATGGATTTGTGCTCTTGCACTGAGGGGCAGAGCTCTTGCAAACACATCAGTGTAAAGCTGTGACATTCAAAATGGGCCTTGTTTGCAATGCAAGACAAACCCCAGAATTATGGAATGGACTTGCATGAATGTTATAGTCCAGAACGTTTTTCTTATTCTCCCTTTCTGGATTTCCCATTTTTGGGAGAGGTACATGCACACACTTTTTTGAGGGAGGGGGGTAAGTTTTTTAAAATCAGTTTTCCACCTGTCATAAAAACACCAAGATTTAAGTGATGCATTTGCGCCTCAAAATAGTTACTGTGGAGATGAGGAAAAAGGAATTTAACTGGGATTAACACAGTTAAAAGATTAACAGATGAACTGGCTTTAATGCTGCATCATGTCAAGAACATCACCTTGACCCTAACATTGAACATGTTGTTCTACACTCAGCCTACCAAATAAAATCAAAGTTGCAATCTGTATTAAAACATTTTTATAGCAATCTTACATACCTACACGCTCTGAGTCCCTCCTTATGGCTTCTTTGTTGTGCCAGTCCTTTTTCCTTTGTCCATCAGCAAAGTAAGGGTCTTTCTTTTGCCTCACATATGGTGCCTTTTAAACAAAAAAACTGGATATGTAATAAATACACAACAAATGAAACCTTTCCTCAGCAGCCTCCCCTTCCTGTAAGAGGAAATTAAATATCTCCCTTAAGGTAAGAGCATCACAGGCAAGTGGCTTTTAGCCTGAAAGGGGTGAGGGAGGACGTGAGTTTTGCTTGTCTCAGAACTTTATCTGTGTCTGTTAAGTGATATTTTTCCAGGCACCATCACATATGCAGAACATTATTTCTTAATCAGAGAATCTATTAAAAACTCCCATTTTCATTTTGAAAACCTCCAATACATCTTACAGCCTTTTTGTTAATTAAATAGGATGTATTGGGAGACCTACTGCAGGATCACTATTAATGAGACACTACCACGCCTGAATAAAATCAAAATAAGATTTAAAAGGTCATTTATTAAGACTCTTGCTGCTGAACCCAATTAGAGATTCTATTTCATGATGTTGTTCCTGAAATTCAAGCCACAGGTGCTTTGAAAACAAGTCAGCAAATGAAGATCCCCAGAAATCCAATGTCTCCAGCTCACCTCTGACTGCTCAGGATGGAGACTCACATTTGCTGAAGGGAAGAGGAGTCATGAGAGGCACTGCAAAAGCCTGATATTGATTCACATCATGCAGGGGAAGGCAAGTGCAGCCCCAGAGCAGCTGAGCTGGTGAAAAACCACACACTCCTGTCCTGGAAGGGCTCACCTGAACTCACCAAACATAAATATCAAACTAATTTGCTTAACCTGCTTTGTGGTTTTCCAGCTGTCCTATTTAACACCACTGTTCTGCAAATTCCTGCCTGGTGATAATGCCACCCCTGCTAATAATTCCCACTAAACAACCCACACCAGAGCACACTGCCATGCTGTGACATTTTTGCCTCTGTTTTACAAGAACAATTCTTTGCCAGGCCAGCTCACTGACCAGCCTTCTCCTCTGCCAGGAAAAGTCCTGGAAAGCTCTCACAGACCAGAGCACCTCCTTGCCAGGAGAGTTTTGCCAACTTTCTGAGCACTAGCCTCCTGCACAAGGATCATAATGGGCACAGGAACAACTGGCAGGTCTGAAATTTTTATATTTTAGGTCTCTTTGTCTCTTGTTTGTAGTGTTCTGGACTGAATGCACACACCAGGAGAATCACCGACAATGCCACTGTCCCTCCTGCCATTTGCTGGATTAAACATGTGAAAACCCCTTAAAGGCAGTTGCTGTGGAAACCCCTCCCAGCCCTGCAGAGAAGAGCATGGCCAGAGTGTCCAGGGACTGGATCCAGAAGGAAGAACACACAGTGCAACCCTGAACCTCACAACACCCACTGTGCTTGTGGCAGCCCAGCAGCCCAAACCAAACCCAGACAAAGTGAGCAGGGAATTGAGGCAACCTGGGGAAAAAGAGGAAAACTCAGACCCACCAGCAAACAGCAAATCCAACCTGTCTAACAGAGCATTGCTTAAATCTCATCTCTTTCTGGGACTGGGGCAACTAAAACTAGAATTACAGAGGCACCTCCCTTCCCTCTGAAAACATCCATGGAAAACACCTGTCCATGCTGCAGGTACCCACCCATGGGGACTGCTCTCTGAGCTGGTTTTGGCCAGGGTAGAGTTAATTTTCTCCACAGGAGCTGGTATGGGGCTGTGACTTGGCTTTGTGCTGGAAAGTGTTGATAAAACAGAGATGTTTTTGTTGCTGCTGGACAGGGCTTAGCCGGAGTCAAGGCTTTTTGACTTTGCCCTCAGAGAGGAAGGTGGCAGAGCATGGGAAGCTGGGAGGGGACACAGGCAGGACAGCTGTCCCCAGGGACATCCCAACCATGTGGTGTCACACTGATAAAGCTGGGGGAAGGAGAGGAAGCAGGGGTTGTTGGAGTGATGACATTTATCTTCCCTGCTTTCCTGGGGAACGCTGAACACCTGCCTGCCCGTGCCAAGGAATGGATCCCCTGGTTTGTTTTGCTTTGTGGGGTTTTTGCTTTACTTTTTCCAACTCTTTCTCTCAACCCATGAGTTTTCTCACTTCTAACTCTGCCAGCTCTCAGCCCCACCCCACGGCGGGGGTGAGCTGCCAGCTGGGACACAACCAGGACACATTCCAGGCCACACTCCTTCTGAAACACACTGAAATGCACTAAGGGGGTGGATCTGGAGCTGTCCTCCACCACAGCTCCCAGGAGATGGGAGGGAAGTTGGAAATACACCCCAAAGGATTCACACCAACATCTCCAGACCCCTCTGAGGGAGGCCACAGCACTGGGCTGGGGCAGGAGGGGGCATCTCTCACCCTCACACAGCTGTCCCAGCACAGCAGCAGCCTAAAAGCCATTAAAAAGCACTCACAGCCATCCCTGCTCAGTGTGTGCAGCCCCAGGCTCTGGGCTGGACTGGTCCTTGTGTTTGTGTGCTCAGTGCAGGATAATGTGTACAGGGAAGTAAATTTTCTGCACAGCTTTGAGCCATTCTTTAGAGGGGTCAGCAATGTGCACGTAAACATGCTCAGAGCAAGCAACAACCTAATGCAAGCAATTTAAACCCTGAGATAGAAGGAAAGCAGGCAGCAGCACACCATCCTCCAGGGCTGTGAAAATAAAGGAAAACAAAAACAGGGAAAAAAAAATCACAGAGACTGCCACTGTATTACCCACTGCACCAACCAGACACATAGACAGTAGAAAGCCAAGCACATAGATGCATTTCTCTCAGTCCCAGATAAATTTACACACAAAAGCATCTGTGAGCTGGGTTAAGCTAACCCTGTCAGGGCCACACATGTCAGTAATTTGTAAACTTTAAATTAAGCAAGAGGGAAAACGATGAAGCACATGCATCAGTTATCCAGACCTCTCTGAACTGCAGTGTGGGACTTCAGAGGTGCACAGAGTGAGAGTTATTGATCCTGAAGGGCTGGGAACAGGCTCTGTACTGCTCTCAGTCTGGAGACTTACAAGGATCAACACTTCCTCATGCTGGCACTGAGAGAATGAAATGAGGACTGTGCAGGGTGAGTCATTCCCAGCTCCTCTGCCTGCAGTGCTCGTGGTGCTTCTGCCCTGTACAGCTCACCCCAAACTGTCCTATTCACACAGGACAAGCACAACCTGAACCTCTTGCTGCATGTACACAAACCTCCAAGTGGCTTTTAGAATCCTGAAGGGTAGACACAGTTCCAGGTCATGGCAGATATGCTGCATTCTGGAGCTTTTTTTGGTCTTTGGCAGAGAAGTTACCTTAGTTCATCCAACACTGGAGTCCTCCATTACATTTAATTCAGCCTGGGTAAATGTTAAGAGGTCAGAATATTTCTTACTGTATCCCTTGCAAGCAAACACCCAATGCTTACACTGGTTTTGCAGGTCGCTGTTAAAACACCATAACTGAAAAGTCTGCTGTGAGTCACTGACAAGTTCTGTCAACAGTGTCTAAACATTCATTTTGAAGTGACTTTCAGTGCTAGAAAAGGAACATCAGTGTCTCTGCCTCAGTGACCTTGCCAGCCCTCACCATGCACACAGCCCTGGAGGGAGGAGCTGCAGCAGCCAGATCAGCATTGCATTTCTGATTAAAAACCCCACTTTCAACAGCAACTTAATTTGAGCGGACCACCAAAAACAGTCAGTGTGAGCTCTAAAGCATTTGCCTTGCCCCTCCCTGACTGACTGCAGCTATCTGATGCCATCACTCTCAGCAGAGCTGTGTGTAAGGCTGCAGGCACGGTGCCACCACGGGCAGAGGAAGGGTGTGCACACTTTGTGTGTCCTCAAAGTGCCTCTCACTGGGAAAATGGGCAGATTTTGGAAGATCTTTTCCTTCTTTCTTGCTTTACCCCTCCAGCCCCCTCTTTGTAAAAGATGTCTGAGGCTCTAGAGATCCAGACACAGCATACAGAGAGACCAGAATGTTGCTTTTTTTAGTGGTTTCCTTCAGGGATGCTGCATGGGATTTGACTCAATTATGCAAATCACATAACTTGATGATACTCCTTCAACAAATGCTCTAGACTGTGATATCAGAGCAATCTGCAAAACACAGCAAGTTTCCTAGGACTGATTTTTTCTTTAAGTCTTAAACAAACATCTCATTTATGGCGAGTTATGTCATACATGTAATGCTGTATTTCATCTCAATTTACACTCTCATCCTAATTTTCTCATTAATTCTAACTGCATAGCAGGAGGTAGAACATTTTTGTCCAAACCCTCCACCACATCCCCCTTTATGTGCATTTTATCTGTGGAATGCAGTGACCACTGTTTGAACATTGGAGCTGTCAATTCTGCATGGTTAGGGTAAATGCACATTATGGATGTGGATTTCTATCCCTATAAAAGAGGTCAGCAATTTTCACTTCTGCTCTGTGTTAGCTTCCCATTTTGCAAAAATATTGCTGTTTTTTTAAATGGTCAATTGTAAACAACACGTAAAAATCAGATTTTAAAGCGTGAAGGTTTCATTATGATCACCTACTCAGGCTATATAAATGTACCATTGAATTCCATCCAGGAACTCCTCCAACAAGCCCAAAAGTTCTATTTCAGCTCAAGCACATTTTCTTTCCCTTAAGAACTGAAAGTTGTTTACCACTAAGGAGTGATTACTTCTCCAGCAATATCTTAAACCACTCTCCTGCCTGTTTCCAGCCTTCATTTTTTAAAAACTGAAAATGAACTAAAGTAGAAAGGCATATTAAGCAATACATTGAAAATGGATTTAGACAGATTGCTGTAAATAAGCCACTTCTGTTGTCTACCACACTGTTACTTAACACGCTGCCAAAGCAATTGATCAGCGTTCAAACGCCAAATGCACAAAAACAGAATTTTAATTTTTTGTTTAATCACTATTTAGTGTGTCTGGCTGCAGCCAAAATAAAAAAAAAAAACAACGAAGTGCAGATCAACACATAAACCAAGAGTTTTCTACACACGAGGAAAAAAGATTTGCTGAAGCATTTATGTTAACCATAATGCTGTGGAGATCTCAAACCCTCTTCAAACATTTGTTTTGCTGATTTATTACTTTCTTTCAAACCAAGTAGCTATAATCAGACCCATGATTTTTGGAGACAGTGTCAAACAGGGCGTCTGCTCCGCTCCAGATCACTTATCCCAGCATCTCAGCAAGTCTGTCTTGCACTTATATCCTGAAACAAGATGTTGAAGATGCCAAAATAATTTAAGGAAAACAAAATAGGGAGCGGGAAAGCAGCAAATAAGAACCGTTCCTCTGTTTATTAAAGGAACTTGCAACCTGAGGTGAACTCAGTGGAACACTCAAGAGCACACACCTGGGAACAACCCAGTTGTCACACTGTGTGACATGGCAAAGCAGAAAGAGAAAACATCCACAGGCAGATTCTTTCCAGTCTTCCAAAACCTGCAGGAGCTGAGGTGTTTCAGGAAGCAAAATGTGAGGGAAGCCAGGTCTAGGAGAAAACAGGAGGAATCCTCCCTCTCACTGCAGCAAACTCAGGTTTTAATGATCATAGGGCCATCCATGCCAAATGTAAGTAACCCTTTCATAAATAAATAGATGGCAAGTGTTATTGCACCATGAAGAAATGAAAATTCTTTTTTTTTTGGTTTGTCAGAGCTCCATCAGCAAGTGTTGAACAACAAACTGGTACAGCACTCACACAGCACAAACAGACTGCATCCTTTTCACTGGCAGGAAAACAGCTGAGACTTTCAGATGAGCTAATGAAAAATAAAAATATCACCAACATCAGCTGGAGGCTGCTCCTGGGTCAGGAAGCTGAGCATAACCTCAGTCAATCAAAGCTCCTCATTTACTGGAACAGGAGGCAGCACACTACTGGAAAAAAAGGCTGCTAAAAGCCTGTTGTGTGATCTACCCAAGTGTTTTCAAAAGGTTAATTTTTGAAGCTATTTCAGTCCATAAAAAATTTAAAAGGTACATTAACATAATTCAAACCTCCAACATTTGAGGAACTATTATAAGGCAATGCAGGACTAAATGGCATCCCATCATGCAGAATTTTCAAATGCTTTCAAAGACAAAGAAGCCAAGTTCATCATCACAGCTTGTTGGGACTCACATCCAAGCAACAGGCTTGAACCAGACCTGAATTTTTCCTGCAGAATGCTATACCTTGGCCATCATTTTCTTTCCCACCTGTAACACCAGTTAAAATTTGAAATTCAGATTTGTGCTTTGTTTTTGAGGAAGCCAGGCCTCGGAGCATGGAAATATCCTGATTCCTTCAGCAGCCCCAGGACACTGTGGGCACTCCTGGATCAGTCCTTACCCTGTGTCAGAGAATGAAACCACAGCTGGACCAGCTGAAGGGACCAGTGCAGACAGGCACAAAGCAGAGCCTTTTGTGCAGAACACCCAGGGACATTTGGGAGCTGTAGAGTTATTAAAGAATATGTTCCTTGCAGAACACTCAGTGGATGGGACAGCCTGCTGCTTTCAGCTGACTCTGCTTTTTAATGCAGTAAGTTTTTTGGATCAAGTGCTAGAACAGTATTTGTTTGAACTGAAACTCCCCCCCCCCCTCCTTTAAATTCCTTTGGTTAACAAGTTTTATTCAACATCAACTGCTGAAAGTCCCTTAGCACAAAAAAAAAAAAAATTCATCTTGCAAAAAAGTCCTGGATCATCAGTGGATTAAAGTCTGCAGACATCAGCTGAGGACAGTGATATGACATCCAGCTTAGTCATCTATCTCTGCCAAACCCCTCACACTTTGTTCTTTGCTTACCTTTAGAGATAATATTGTAGTTTTGTGATCTCTGCTGTTCTGAACTTACTGTTTGACTAATTCAGCCCAGGCCTGCAGAGGCACAGCCCCTTCCAAGGTCAGCACAGAGCACCAAGCAGCATTCTCCTCCCTGATTTAAGCACATCTTGTGGTAGCACAGCAGTTTCAGTCTCAGACTTTCCTTTCAGCTATTAAAACCCCAGCTGGCCTAGTTTTAGAATTCATTTGCCCACAAGAGCTTTCTCATCTTTTCTGCTCACTAAAACGTTTACAGCCCTCTCCATCTCCAGAACTGCTCCACCTCCCACACTGAGCCTGGCTCAGGAATCTGCTGAACACCCTGGAAAAAGCTCCTGCAGGCATTTAGCTGGGGTAAACCACCTTGTTTTCCCCTCAAGCAATAGGAATAATTCTTTGACCTTGCTCTATGATACAGCAACACCCTATAAAATTCCCAAATAACATCTCATACCCTGGCTAGCCTCTGGTTGATGGAGACAGCCCACTCCTCACCTTGCCTGAGGTACAACAGCAGGAGGGGCTTGGACAATAAACATACAAAATGAAGATGTAGACAAAAGTAATCTCTCAACTGCCATTCCAAATGAGATTAGACTTCCCACCCCTCCCACCTTCCCCTCCTGCTGGAAACATAAAACTAGATGAGCTCTCCCAAGGAAGCAGGGCACATTCAGTGTTTTATCACACGTCCAAGAGCTGGTTTAGGACTGAACTCCTGGCAGAAGCTAAGGGCATGAAATCCAGAGAGATGCACTTTGTTTTCCACAGAACCTAGTGCTAGCTGAAGCTGTCTAAAATACAGCCTTACATACAGAAGGAGGGAGCAAGCTGGTTTTGACCATTTGAAGCAGAAGCTGGCACATGCCTGCAGATACCCACACTCCATTTAACTCAGCTGAACAGCCCACAAGGTGTAGTGGCTTCCTACAAGGGCTAAATCTGGAGCACTGTTTCTGAAATCTGACTTTCCAGTAAGACCTACAGATTATGCTGCATATGCAAAAAATAGGTGAATAATCTGTATGAAGATTTATTAAAAATGCAGGACACAAACCCTATTAATTCCATCATTTTAAAGGTGAACTCCCTGTACTCGAGCCATAAACTCCAGATGAGATTATAGGAATGTTAAACCAATCAAGGACTGCTCAGATGAACACAACTTCCAAATATTTTATACACAAACACAGAAGCACACCCTGTATAATATTAGCAGAAATCTCATTAAAAATACATCAAAATGAGCATCCTGAATATCCTCAAGACAGAAATACTGCACAGAGGTGAAATTCCCAGCACTCAACCAATACAAGATGACAACTCAGGTGGTGCTGCACGTAGGTGGACCTGGCAAAGCTGTGACTGCAAATTTGACCTGTTCATTTTACAGGAAAAAATGTACAGCATTTCTAACTCTTTGAATGATAAAACATGGTAATTTGTGCCTTTCATTCAATGGAATCCACCTGATTGGGTCCTTGGGAAACCCTGGTATAAACTGGCATAACTGGTATGAAAAAAGAAATCAAATTATAAAAAAAAAAAAAAGATAAAGCTGCTAATGCTTCAATAATCACTGAAGCAAGGACAGGAAAAAAATGTGGCTGCTAGACATGCAAAAGAAGAATGCTAAGTACTTTCCACAGAGACAGACATTTCGAGAGGAAAACACTTAATTTTGGGGACTTAGCAATGTGCAAAGTATACTACCAGGACACTCTGCACTTTGTGATAAAGGCACAAGCGAGACTGCACTAGAACATGTTTTCTGAGGTAAGATGAGCGAGGCAGTTTGAAAGCTTGCCAACAGTTATAGTTCATAATAGTAAACAGAAATGCTCAGGATTTTGCCCAAAAAAGCAGGCAGAGCACCATAAGGCATCCATAAGCCTGAGAGAGCTGCTGCAGTCTGCAACAGCTGACAGTGTAGATCAGATATTTACCTTTCCTCATGGAAACTGGGCTGCTGCCAAACTTACACAAACAAAATTCAAGGGCACGTTATGGAAGGTTTGATGCCTAGTGAGGGGCAAAGATTTGTCAGCAAGCACAGTACACTGGCTTCAGAAAGGTTAATGCTCTTCTGAAATCTCCAAAAAGGTAAAAAAAGACCCAATGTTCAGCGCTATGGAAAAATATATTCAATCCATACAAAACCTACATGACAGATATGACTCAAAAACTGGAATAAGAACTGGAGCTGCCACTTTGTTGTGTGCCAGGTACTGAGAATGTGTTTTATGTCAGCACAGTGCTTCCCACAGCAAGTTGCATATCATACTTAGAAACTGTTTCTCCTCTGAATTTTGAAAGCTACTAGGAAAAAAAAAAAAGAAAAAAAAAAATCTGTATTTTAGGTTTTTTTCCTTGAGCCTTGATCCATCATTAGGAGTTACATAAAATTAATGAAGTATCTGTAGCCAGATATTTGAGAGGAGGCACAATCTGACTGTCATCTGTGGAAGAGTCAGACCCAAAACCAGAGGATGGCAGAACATCTATGAACAGCACCCACCAACACAGGAATGATCCCCAGAGCTGCTCAGCAAACCATGACTGCAGCTTAACCCTCAAGTGTCCCTGGAAATGCAGACAGGTGCACAATAAATACTCAGCCAAAAGGATTTTAGGGAGAACTTGAGCCATCAAGAGGCCTACAGCTATTTTCAGAGTGCACTCTTCCCCCATTTATCTCCTGCTACCAGGAACAATTAGCCTGCCTACATAACACACACATCTTGAACCAAATAGTTCCTGCTAATTCCAATAAAGCAAAAAGAACCACAAGCATTTTTCTGTTTGATTTCCCACACTCTTCAGGCAGTACCTTCAGTGCTGACACTGCTCACTTGCCTTGCAGACACTGGGAAATCAACAACCACTCTGACAGCTTTAGTTCAGGAAAAAAAAAAATCATTGTTTTCAATAAACTTTTACTATTCCTTCAGATGGTGCTCCAAAACAGGTTGGTTGCCTGATTCCCACCAACAGCATCACCCTCAGCACAGCTTTTTCTTAGCAGCAATACAGAAAACCCACAATTTTCTGGCTTTCATCAACAGAATACTCCTATTTCCCTTTTAGCTGTTTAAAGATTTTGAAGTGAATTCCTTATCACCTTCCTGGCAAACTTGATGCTTCTTGACAGTGTTATGTTAAATGTTAAACTGAAAAATCAGCACTGAAAAGAAACATTTAACAGGGCTCTTCTTCCCAAGGAGTTATTTAACTGTTGCTCAGCAAATGCACAAATTCCCAAATTCTCAAAGATCAGAGTGCACAAAAATCCCAAATTCAGTCATCAACCTCTTCTAGGAGACCAGGTCACCACTGATGGGTGGCAAAAGTGACTGGGAGAACACACACATCACACAATTATGGACCAGAAAGTCCACCAGGAACCACTCAGGGAAGGTTATCCCATGGACGAGTGCTGAGCATCTAAAAAATAATTTACATTTGCATTTCCAGCAATGTTCAGAGGGCTCTCAGCAGTTAAAAGCTGAGTGCAAAGCACAGCACACAGTGAGGGAGAGCGTCTGGCACCCCTTCCCCACTCCTGCCTCCCCAGGGAAAGCTGGCAGAGCTCCCTGCAGCACTCCTGCTCCTGGGCACCCTGTGTGCATCATCTCCTCACACTTCCCAAGGCTCATACCCCTCTCCCAAGCAAGCTGCTCACGAGGCTTCACTCCATCCCTTTTTTCAGCCACTGCATGGAGCTGGGAATATCACACATCTTTATGCCACCCCAAGGTTTAACTGTCCATGCCTGCAGCCTGGGGTGAGGTGAGGCTGAACCAAGGACAGGAAAGGTTCAAGTCCCTTCTAGAGATGCCCTCGGTAGTGACCACTGAGCCTGTAATAGGGGAAATAAGTGGCTGGAAAAACAAATTAATTGGGTCTGGGAAGAAGCTGGTTGGCAGTGTTAGGCTGCCTGTGGAAGGCAGATAGTATTTCCAATAAGTGAAAGATGCTGAACACTCCTGGGGAATTGAGGAAGAGCAGGGCTGGAGATACAGACACCAAAACATCATATATGTCTAAAAGGTGACAAATCACTTTTGGATGTCATCTTAAAAGTGACAAACTGCTGCTAACTACAGCACTGTCAGGATTAAAAGGGAAGAAACAAGCAGACCAGGCAGGCAGGAGAGAAAAGAGAGGAGTCACTCAGTGATGTAAAACTGAGCATGCTGAGTCTTGTTATTGTTAATATCCAGATTGGAATTCACTCAAATCTAATCAAAACTTACAAATTCTGATGCAAACATTCAGGTCATGTGTCAAAATAATCTTTGCCAGAATCTTTCTAGACCCTGTGAAATTATCTATCGATTTCAATCCTGGAATAGAAAACAGGCTTGTTAAATCTGCTGATGTCGCTAACTGGAGAATGGAATTAAAATTCAAAAGCAGTCCTGGCCACAGAAAAAAGCATCAAAAATTTAGGATACAATTCAAAGGGTAAAAAAGACATTAGCTGCACAAATGTGAGACTTCAATGATTTTTTTGCAGCTGTTCAGCAGCTGTTCTATCATCATGACTGTATGGAACTCTGTCCTGCTGTTTGAAAAAAGCTAATTTCATCCTGAGATATTTACAAAAACATCACACGCAGGAAAATGCAAAATAATGGATGCTGATGAGGGCAGAGATGACTGGGCAGAAAAGGAAAGGCATGCATTACAAACAGCCCTCACACTTTTCCACACTGCTGCAAAGAAGAAACAGCCAAGCCATGAAATTGGAAGTACCACACATGGAATTATGGAAGAGGCTTTTCAACTACGTGAGAAATTAATATATTCCATCCTGGTCCAAGAGGTAATTAGACTTTGAGGAGTTTCATTTCACCACAAGGATCTTAAGGGAGGTCTTCCCCTTGAGAATACACTGAATTCCTGAAATTTTACATGTCCACTTCCTGGATAGAGTTATAGCAGCCAAACATCCTCATGAGCATCCTTTAGGCATCACATTAAATTATACCACAATATTTTCTCTTTTCCTAGATCTATTCTAGCTCCTATAGCACAGCAGAACTAAATTCCAAAGAAGCTGAATTATTTAGAGCATTTACTGTCCTTCAGGGTCATTACAAGAGCATAGAAGTTAGCCCTATGATAAAATATAAATTCTCTTCTCTACGGCATAGTCTGACCTCGCTATAATGAAGCTCCATGGGACTGAGAAAAATTGCTGTACAGCAGGACAATCTCTGAAATACAGTTTTTGTAGCTTCTCATACCAGAATAAAGAAGCACCCAATTTGAGTAGAATTTGTTATATCTGGTATTGAAAGAATACTGCTTAAACATCAACCGAAAGGGGGAAAAAAAATCAATAAAGAAATAAAACGCATGGTTATACATGAGATGCAGCAGAGAATGACAGCTACAAACCCCTCAGATTTGCTTAGGTGTTTGTTCTACCAAGTCTCATTAAACAGGAAAAGAGAATTAAGTTCCCACTGCTGGGACTGTTTCAGAGAGGGCAGCTATTAGCAGGTCGTGTTACAGAGTGCCTGACTAATTCATTGTGTGTTCATCTCTCTGGAGTCCTCTGAAAATTTATGGTGTAACACCTCATGGCAAAAACAGCACTGGCAAAACAGTGCTGGCTGCTCAGCTCACACAGGGAGCTCCACTTCAGCTCTTTGGAGGAATTCTGAAGGTGAATCTCTGTTCAGCCTTGTACAGAGCAGTATAAACTATTTTAAAGCCTCCTTTTGATGGGGAGAGGGAGTGAGACACAACTTGTATCCTGGATTTTGTGTGTTCCCTGGACTCAAGGACAGTTGTTCTGGGAGTATTCAGGCAATGCTCAGATGTTCCTTTTAAGAGCCACATTCATTGGCTTTCAGCACAGACAAGGATAGCTCTGCTGAAAGGGGTTATGGTTAATACTGTTCTGCACAATGTGAATGAAGGAAGAAGGGCCACTGCCCTCTGGAGAATGATGTCCTACAGAAAAGCAATGGGAAGATCATGGGTGTAACACACAGCATTTTAAAGAGGTTTTCAGAACAGCCTTTGTGACACTGACAATTTTTCCCCTCCCTGAAGCAGTGCAGATGTTTTGAAAATGGAGCACTCCAAGCCTTAAGCATTTCCAACTGTGGTGGGCAGAGAGGAGAGGCTCCCCCTGCTCTGACGTTTGTCTGCACTCACAGCTCACATCAGCCAGACTTCCTGAATCCTGTGACGTGGTGAACTGCAATCAAACAGAACTGCTTTAACAAAAACTTCATCTCCTTCAAGCTCTGTGGTTTTTAAACGCTCTGCCAGACTTGCACATCTGTTGAGTGAGGAAGTGACCTTGGAGGAGAGTAAGGAGGCTGAAGAAGCTGCTGGGAACAAAGAGATGCAATTACTGATGATGAACTGGTCTTATTACCATAGAAGACTGAAGTTCAAGTCTTGATCTGTGTCATAAGTGAAGAATCAATCTGGTTAATTTTGCCAATAGCCATTCTTCGGAAACCATTTTTCATTACTGCCCAAGAAAGAGCTCTGACCTGAGGAGTGAGAGCATTAACCAGAGCATTTTGGGGCAGCCAACACTGCCTGGGAGCTGCTGCCCTTCAGACCCATCTCCTGACCACAAAAAGCTTTCACAGAGATCCCTTTTGCTTGTGACAACAGCCTGTTTCACACACACTTCATGCAGAGAATCTTAAAAACCCTACCAATGCTGGAATACTATTAAATATTAATTTAAGACTGAGATAATGGGCATGGGCTTCCTTCCTCTCTTCCTGCAAGTCAAAAAATAGCTTTCCATTCAAGAATGATTTTGAAGAAACTATATGACATATACACATTTAGCAACACAGCCTATCACAAGTTTTTATCAAAAGTGACAAGCTCGTGGCGTGAACATTACAATGTCTTAAAACCTTTCAGCACAAAAGAACAGCTAAAAAGTCCTGAATGACTTTGCTCAGGAGATGGACGTTGTGTGTGCTCCAGCTGACCTTACTAATGATCATTCAAGCTTCAAATCTGCTACTAAAGTCTCTGTTGTAAGCAATTATTTGCTTCTGTGCAAAAATGTTCATTTCATGCTCTGTAAACACATCTCCTTGTGAAAGACCAGCCTGCCCATAAAGATTGCTTCTGACAGCCTGCTGACCATCTCCTGCAGCAAGTGCCTGGAGCATCTTTTGGAGGCAGAAACATCTGCTCTCCCCTCCCAGAGAAGAGAAGATGTTTACAGGTGAGCCATGTACAATGACCTTGACAAAAGGCAGCTGGAGAGTGTTGGCACTTAAGTGAGACAGAGTAACTTGACACTGTAAAATTAAAGACAGAAGCAACTGCTTTCAAGTAGCTGTAATAATTTGTCATAGCATTTAATCAACTAACCTCTTGTGGAAAACATCCCCTCTGCAGTGCTGCTCTCAGGGTAAGGATTCATGGATGACACAGGCTGTGGTAAGAAAGATGGCTTTTTAAATAAAGGTGGAACTGCAACAGGATGGGTGCCTGTCAAGCTTCAGGGGGAAAAAGCACCACACTGGTTACCAAAACTAGCAGTAATCAGCAGGCAGGTTATTCAGCCCAAACCACAGGCAGCCACACCTAATCCTGTGAGCAGTCTCTCCCCATGAGATCATGAAACATGATGCTATATGGCAAGCGTGTTTTGCCCAACAAATTTAGTCTGAATCCCAAATCCATTACATACAGTGCCAGTTTTGGGTGTCAGCACATGCAAAACCACTGGGAGACAAGCTACATATTTTAAGGTAATATGAAAAAAAAAAAAAAAAAAAAAAAAGCAACTGCCTTCCCATTCCCAAAACACAAGGTAAAATGTTAGATGTGGAAGTTGCCACCTTTCCTAGAAAGGCAAGAGAATCATAAATATGCCAGACATTTAATGCATGGAAACAAGTCAACTTTGAATAATTTTATGCTATTAAGAGATGCACATTGAATACGGACCCAGATCACTTCATAATTCATATCTAACACATACTAAAAGTCAGCCTTGGCATTTCACAGCAAGATGCCAAGCAGAGTGGTCTTTCAGATGCATCCAAATTCACTTCACCACGCAGACAGAGCAAGGAAACACTTTCACCCCTCCTCAGTATCCACCTCAGAGAGAAGTGCCACTTCTCTCTCAGTACTTCTTCACAGATGACTTCAAGCAGACCTACTTTCCAATGCCTCATGTCACAAAACACTCCAGAGGCCATGCATAAAGTGAACCAGTCTTTTTTATTTCTAAGAACAGCTTCTGAAACTTGAAGTAAGCAAAGAGACTTCAAGATTTAAGCATCCACATGATGCTCCCAGATTAGGAAATATTTATGTATTTCCATAAATTTACCACTGTGCAAAGAGGCAAGACAAGTTCACCATCCCAAAAAGCCTAAGCCAGAGCAGTTGACTATTATGAATTATAAAAGCAAAAAGCTCAGATAAATGTCTATGTTTCAGTAATCCCATTTAGGACAGCTGCTCACAAGAGCCTACATAGGACAGGATTTTCACAAATTACATTAAAAGGAGGGAGGACCATAACACTTACTGTAATGATGAGATGTCAATCTAGCCAAAAAGTAAAAAGAAAGATTTTTAGTACATGCAATTCAGTGGAATTAGTGTCCAATTTGCATAACAAAACAAAAATCAAGGCTGCTCTGTACTTTCAAGTAAAGCTAATCTTAGATTGATAAATCCTGACACTTTTGTCCATGGTCTGAAGTAAATCCTTGCAAATTCCTTGAAGGGGTGAGACCAACAATCTTTTTACTCCACGCAGCTGAGCAAAACCAGTTTGCTGAATTACACTGCTGTTCTGCACTCATCATCTTAAGAAGCAGGGCTCAGTTTAAAGGCTTTTTTCTTCTCTCAAACCCAGCTTCTCTCATCGACCTGGTTGCAGTAAGTCCCCATCCAGGGCCAAACCAGCTCAGTGGAGGGAAAAGTAAAGTGGAAGATGGGGGCAAGATCATCAAATTGCCTCTATTACTGAGACAGCCCCTGTCAAAGTCCTCCTTAACAGGCCCTGGTTACTGCATCCTTATTTTTCAGGCAGCAGAGCACATTCAGGCAATTAATTTACTATTCCTCCTGCCATCTCTACCACTCCAAAAATCAAACTCTTTCAGACTTCCTCATACAGAAACATGTATCAATCTCCACCTCCCGCTAACTTTTAGGCTTATCAAACCAAAGAGGTTAAAAACCTTTTGAAGCAGAAAGTTGCTTCTGTCAAAAGAGAAGGGAAACCTCAGTGCCAGCCTTAAAGGAATCAATAAATAATTATTAGTAGGTGAGAAATTCCACACATTTTTGTCTGCTCAGTACACCTATTTTAGCATCTCCAAACAGTTGAATCTAATTTGTTGCTGCAATTTAAGCCACCTTCCCTAGATGGAACTTTAAAGAGGCACTTGCTTCAGTTTCTAGAACTGCATCAATCCTGTGTTAACATTTTTAATCTCAGTAACAGTCAAAGAAGAGCCCGATTAAACAACTCCACAGTAACACTGTTCTATTTAATCTTCTTTGCAAGCTTCAGAAAGACCTTTGCATAAAAAAAAATCAAAACAAAAAACAAACCCAAAACCCAAAAAACCCAAAACTAACCCAATGCTCATGTAGTTATAAAAGCTTTCATCACTTAATCCTCTATCCTCTGTAAGAACTCTCCTGACTCTAGAACACTTTCTGCAGCAGCTCTCACTGCATTAAGCTCAACATTTCCTCCAAGAGGGGGAAAGTCTGAAGAAACTACAGTACATGATGAGTGACATGGGAAAATCAAACACTTTAACCTCCAAAATTCCTTTAAATGCATTTTTTAAAAAGCAGCAGTTGTTTCGAACAAGCCAGGATATTCCACTTAGACCACAGAGATGAGAAACCACCCCAAATTCCTTCCAGTTAAATGGAAGCCAACCTTCTGCTAGATTCCATCAAAGGTAGGATCATTTTCTTTTCCTTAAGAAGATGCAAGCCAAAGTTCATAGCTTCTATGGATTTCAGAGTATTCAGATCAATCTTCTAAGAGCTCTACAAAAATACTGTGTGCTTTTGACTGATGTTTCATGTTTCAGAAAATGAACTGTGGCTTGTCTTTTAATCTGGAATGTGAGGGATTCAGGCTCCACACACAGTAGAGAAAAAGGACCTCTGAGCATAATTATGTTGAGACAGCTGCAGCTGAGGGGCACGTACTATCTTTGAGATTTTTTTTTCTGATGGAGTGGTGGCATGACACCAGAGCAAGCTCAAGAGATGATGGAAATATCCTGGGTGACTGGAGGAAGAAACTTCTTTGTGGCTCAGGTGAGCAACCACCAAGAAAAGATTCATATTACAAACATCAACTTTCAATGTATAAACTTTCTCAGTAATGCTTTGTAAGCCAAGGAAAAATGTCCAACTCAACACATGCAACCAGTAGCTCTGGAACTCTGAACTCAGCACAAGTTCTCCTCCCTGCCAAGGATTTTATACATACATTCTGTGATTTTCCAGAGCCACCACACAACTGGCAAGCATCAAACTAAACCTCTGCCTGAATGTTTCATTTGTTATAGCATGTTGATACAAAGACCCATTTTATGCTCCTGTACAAACAGAATCAGACATGAAAACTTCTCCTCTTTGCCAGGCACCAGAGAGAGCCTTTGTTCAGCTGCACAAGAATTCAGTGTAACCAGTTCATACTTAAAAATCAGCGTGCAGCAGCCAATGTTCACCATCCCAGAGCATGGAGAGATTTGCTGGGGGGATTATATCTAAGCAGTTTTAAACACTAATGTGAAAATAGCAAAATCCAAATCATTAGACCTGCATTTGCTGGGCTCTGCTCCCACCCAGGGCACTGTGCCATGTCCCTCCCAGCAGAGCATGCAGGTCCCTGCTCCAGCACTCACCCATTGATGCTTCCAGCCCTAATCTGCCCTTGGAATGGCTCCCCAGTGCCAGGCAGACCCCAGGGATTCCAGTGAGCACAAGCTGACTTATATTTAAACCAGACCCAGGCTCTTTGGGGGTAACACAGACGGGCAAGGAGATTCCCTTTGGTCACCCTGTGTGGCACAAACTAGATGCATTATTAACCTTTTATACATATAATCAGTACACACCATGTTCTGAAATATCTTTTTACCAAAACAGCTCTCACACACACACACACACACACACACACACAAAAAAGAAAAAGTTATTGATAACACTTCAGCAATTCCCATTTTCCTTTAAAACTCCATAAAGAGTTTTGGCAAGACTCCCAACAAAATTTCAAGGAGCACCATTACTTGGTGAGCTGCTAACATATGAACAAGCCCTGTCAGATGCAGTGCCTGTTTGGAACATCCCTGCCTGAAGAGGTATTTCTCCTACCCAGTTTTCAGCCTTTAGTCACTCAGCCTGTCCCCTCAGGACACCTCCTTCCCCTCCTGCCTTGACCTGAGAACTCTGAGAGCTGCATATGGAATCACATGGTAATGAGGTGTCTCCAGCAAAGCACAGATATTTTCCCACTCTCTCTCAGGGTATGGAAAAATGAATGTGAATGGTTTATGCAGTGATGAATCAAGCTGTCTGAATTTTGCAAGTCAAGGACATTAGATACAATTCCCATGTCAATATTCATATGGTCCCTCTTTCCCCACAAAGCCACACATCTGATACAGAACCAACGTTTTGTATCCCATATCTATGGGATAATGTCCTTCTGGGTGATTCAAAGGATTCAAAGCTATGCAGAAAAGATAAGCACAAAAAAAAATCTTCAGTTAAAACTATTCACTTCAGTCTTGAACAGAGTAAGTGAAATATCACAAGTTTTTGTAGCAGAGGGCCATGCCCTGCTCACTGATGCACAAAACACAACGTTCCCATATGTTTTAATAAATGCTTCAATTTTTTTGCCTTAATGCTGAATAGCTGTACACCTGTTACAAATTCCAGGTCAGCCTTTAGTTGTATGTCAAGGTACCTTTTCAGGTGTCCACCTTCAAGCATTAGCAGTAGAGGGCCAGTAAATAACACCATGCAAAACCATCTGTGGCAGTATTTGTTCCAGTCTCCATGTGTGCCTTGACTAACATCTGTGCCTGTCTCACAAAATAATGGTTTCAGCTAGCAAATCCCCCTGAGAGAGGCAGAAAGTAAATTTTCTTGATTCAGACACTGAACATTTAATTCCTAAAACTTTATTTTCAACATTTCCTTGGAATACAGTGTGTGTAATATTTAGAGCTGCTGGCTTCCAGGAGACATTTGTCAGAGCCCATTTAGAAGCGATAACTTCTAAAACATCTGCACCTGGTTATAATGCATCAGGAAAATAAATTGTCTGGCCTTAGCACCGTGCCCATGTTTAAAGGAAAATAAAAAATCAAAACCATATGTCTGCTCTTAGTTTAGTCTCAAGCGATCCATATTTCATAAGCTAAGTTACCATTAATTTTTAAACTCCTATGAATTGAATTCTACTAATTGGACTTCTTGGGTTTTTATAAAAATGCTTTAAAAAGCAACCCCTTAAAATTCCCCAAATCCAGCTGGTTTTGATTGTACCAGTCAAACATCCATAATCTTTCTGGTAAGAGGAGCAAGAAGTTATCATAAAAGTGCCATGGCTGAAATACCTCCCTTGGCTGCTCCCCCAGAAATAAGTTTCCTGCAATTGTTTTATTCAGCTTATCACCATTATGGGTGCACAAAATGACATCCCTTCCCAAGTAATTTACATTGTGGGTTTTAAATTTAACCTTCATCTCAAATAAATAGTGGCTTACTGCTTCAAAAGAAGTACATGAGAGCAGGGATTTTAAATCAGTTAGGAACTCAGTGTTGACCCAGGTTTCCATTCCCTCTGAATGAGAGCCATTCAAACAAGGTGATGGGATTTTCCTGCTGCAAAGGTTCTTGAGCTGCTGCTCCTATGGCCCTAAACAGGCACTCCTGAATGTAAGGCTAAAGCCAGCTTAAATAACTTGTGCTACAGGCAGTCAAAAATGTTCAATTTAAATAGCAAATGTTCAGCACAATTTTGTGGCCTCTGAGCACAGCTCAGCATCACTAAGGACACTCCACCAGCCAGACCCAGACCAAGAGCACTGGGAGATTGATGTACTGCAAATGGGAATGCTCTAAACAAACACACAACTTGTGCTCCAGATTGCAGTGAAATGGTTAAAAAACTATGTAAACCTTCCCCAAAAACTCCATTTTCCCAATAATACTTTTTTGTTTTGTGGGTCAGAAAACAGCAACTGCTCACACAGGCATGATGCTGCCTTGTCTTTTAAATGCAAGCAGCTCTAAACTTCATTTTACCTCTGCTGCCCTGGAGAAAGCACCTCTCACAAACCAGGCACATCTGCAAAACACTGAAAACAGAACAGGAACAGAGGAGCAGGGCTTGTGCTAAAAACCTGACCTCTCTGGGCAAGATGTTTTACAAAGGAAGCATCTAGCACAGTGATAGAAGAGGCTGAGCACAATGCATTTTGAGTTCATACCTCCTGTGAAACTTAAGGGAGATAAACAGCCCTGTCAAACTTTGTTATCTTAGGAAAAGAAACATTTTCTCAGCGCCATGGATTAATGCACTCACTGCCTTCACTGCTTAGACTCTGATCTCAGTGCAAAGTTTGTAAGAGCTGCCTCCCATCCTTTTTTCAGAACACAAAAGACATTTCAAGATTTGTCTTCTGCTCCCATGTGCTCCATAGATGCAGTTTCCCAGTAATGCTTTTGCTGACTGACCCCTCAGCAGGCTTTCCCATTCCTTAACAGCAATTGCACAGCAAACATGGACACAGTCATCCATTCCCACTGCTGAACTTTTAATAAGGAAAGATAATTACACAGCTTTTGATACAGCAGAAGATTGCAGAGCAAACAGAAAACAACACTTCACTTACTGTAAAAGATTTTGGGATGATGCACATGACAACGGTGCTCTCTACAACCACACATTTGTTTTCAGGCCAAGTTCTGACCTGAAATGCTCTTCCAAATTCCAGTCAGAACTGGAACATGAACTTTATCAGCTCTTTCACAGCTGCTCATGGGTCCCGAAAAAGCAACATAAACTGACAAGGTTCTCATTCAATTTTTTTTTTAAACCTTTTGTAACTTCACAGAGCTGAGCAGCAAAATGCCAAAGCAAACTGCAAGCTCAGGAAGGCACCAGTGCCCTGACTTTACCTTGGAGCCAGCAGCCAAGGTTTCCTAACACTGAGTCAAGGGGACATTGATTTCATCTTCCTGCAGAAGTTAACTACACCAGCCAGGAAAAGGTGACAGCTCCACTGAAGCTCCTCCAAAACACCTGCAAAATAATCTATGCAGAACTCGGATCTGCAAAGGAAGCAGAACCAGAGCTCTCTTACAAACATGTATTTTAAGCTAAGAAATCTACTGCTACAGAAATCCACTTCCCTCTGATACACAGCCTTTTCAGGTTGATACACAGAATCTTTCTGGTTGCAGGGTGCCTTTAAAACACTAAGAGCCTGATTCAAACCCAGACAACAGCACTCAATCCATGTCAGCATACATCCACAGTCAGGACAGGGTTTGGCTCTGAGGCTCTCACTGCTATTTTGGTGGCTGAGAACCCTCTCTTCTCACAGAGCCTGGCAGGGACAGACCCAGGACAGCACAGCTCCTCTTGCTCTGGCACTTGTCACCTTCAGATCACCTCAGCAGCACACTGAGTACTTGCAGAGCCACAGCTGAGTGAGCAAACTTGCCACACAGTGCAATTCTTCTGTATGACGCAAAATCTATCATCTATGATCACCCAGTCTTTTAGAAGCAGACACAGGTTCTGCAAAACAAAACCAAACCATTTTAGATGGCTGTTAATCCATTGCCCTGTGCAGCACTACCTGTTCTGACACAGCCAGGGATTTTAGCAGTGCCCTCCTAGGCACATGAAGCTTTTGCTTCCATTACTGCTGAAGAACCACAGCTACACAATTGCAAAATCCTAAAGAGTGACTCAATAGCAGTGTCAGTTCACAAAAAAGGCAAACTACTGCAAAAAAAACCCTAACCATTTGTTTATTTGAACTTATCTGTAACCCACAAGCAGCACAATATTACTTTGTAACTCATAAGAGGCAGTAGATCAACTTTGAAAGGAATGTACAGTCAGCTTTCAAAAAGACTTCTACAAAATGCCTGGAACATTTTAATAACTTAATTCTGACTTAGAGAAATCTTTAATTAACAGAGCGTTTAGAAAGCATTTTCAGAACAATCTGGAATCCTGTGGAATGTGTTAAGGCCTCCAAGGAAGGCTGTTCTGCCCCAGCTGAGATCAGTCATGACTTAAAAAGGGAAAGCAGCAGTCAGAAGCAGCTAGCATCATCCAGACCTGAACACACAACTCATCTGCTGTGCTGGTATCTGCCTCCAGGATCACCCCTGCCACTCTTTTATCACTTCATTTGAGGAATTTGCCCTGCTTTTTCCACAAAGATGGCATTACCCAAATCACAGCCATACAGGACTTGACTTACAAGAATTAACTGCTGCTTACTTTTGCACCAGCAAGCCACTGCTAATCCATGCTCCAGCAAAAAAGCAAGTGAATTAGGTCACGGGAGCTTAGGTGTTGCACAGCACCTTATATCCACAGCTCAGACAGCCCTCCTCACCCAGGAGCAGGAGCAGACAACAGTAAGTCAAGTCCAGATGGCCAAAGGGCCTTTGTCTGGACACCAATGAACTTTCATTTACTCTTTAAAGAA
Organism: Molothrus aeneus; assembly: GCF_037042795.1. Lineage (NCBI taxonomy): Eukaryota > Metazoa > Chordata > Aves > Passeriformes > Icteridae > Molothrus > Molothrus aeneus. The sequence goes on from NC_089660.1 coordinate 5,700,182, forward strand.
GGCTTATGTCTTGAAATGCCTTATCAAGTACTTATTTAGAGGAGATTATACCCTGCTGGGCGCTGTTTTGTAACTTCTTTCAACTGTAACCTTTCCAAAGTACAGCCAGTCCCCTTCTAGCAATAGAAATGATGATAGAAATAGATGGAGCAGCAAAGCTCCAGCAGAGACATCTTTCTCTTTCTGAAAGCTGCCCATCCAACCCATGCCACTCTTTCTGGATGGTGCCTTCCACTGTAAGATACCACAACACCTCAGTGTTTACAGTTTGTTATACATAAACAAAAATGTTTACATGACAGATATTTCCTCTCAAGCTGCAGACCAGGAGAGAAACCAGAGCAATTCTGACACGTGAAAGCAAGAGAGAGGACACACAATGATCACCTCAGATGATCATCTGGTGCCAAGGCCAGACAACTTTATTTTCCTGATGCATTTTAACCTCAGAGTGCTGCTTTAGTGCAGCCACCTTCTGCATCAGCTGCACACTGGCCTGCTGAAAACACAGCTCCCACCCTGGAGCTGGCTGGGAGCCTTGGGAGCAAATATTCAACCCCACAGACTTCAAACACCCCCTTGCTGACTCCACAGTGAAAAAACTAAGGCCACTGAGGCAATTCCATTAGCACAGAGCAGGAGTTTTGTCAAGCCCCGTGTCAGATCCACAGGATGCCAGCTCCTAGCACACAGCCCATCAGCTTTCCTGGAGTTAGTGTCTGCCCATCACAGCCCACCCTGGCTGCTGGGTTTGGGATTAGGATGCTGCCTGAGGAGCAGATGAAGAAATGGATGTTTCTAAATGCCCCTGGAAAGCTGTTCTGCAGTATGTTTGCTACAGAGCCTGTTTGATGCTTGCACTGTTCCGGCTGCAGATCACAGAAAGCTCTGACACGCTTGCCATGGGTCACCCAAGCCATCCTGCAGACCAGCAAGGAGGAAATTTTCATAACAAACTGAAGCCAAGATTACTTTGAACCACAAAGGACACTTAAAACTCAAGGAGCCTCAGGAAACTAGCTGGTATCTTTGCAACTGCTGTCTCTCCCTCTCTGCTTTTTCAAGTATTTCCTAATCTTTAAATCTTTTGGACGAGGTTCACTGTTACACAAAGAGTTCAGCCTCATTAGGTACTGAGCACAATTGCTAAAGTCAACATGAATTGCACAAACCCAGACATGCAATTAAAAACCTTGGATTACATTTCATTAAATTTTAAGAGTACACTATAACCCATCAGATTTCAGGGTCTTGTCTGCCAACCAGTCTCCTCTTCTGAGGAGCTGCTGAAAGGTTTTAGAGGCTTTAGAAGCTTTTCACCCTGTGATTTCAAACGAGATCCAGGTGCATGATCTGATCCCATTATTTAAATCCTGCCCCTTCTTGCTGACTGCACAGAGCCCAAGCAGGTTGCACACACACTGAATGGTGATGTGTGTGTTACAGGCTGCTCCTGTTTAGGGAGGCAGAAGAGAATCCCAACTGCATCATCCAGCAGCACTGAGCACAAGCCCAAACTCACTCATGTTAAGCTGACAAGGTTCCTAAGCAGGATGGAAGGAAATTTCCTCTGTTAGTCTCTTCCACCTCCCGAGCAGAGATCACTGCAGATGATGAACAAGTCCCCAGTAACATCACAACACTTCACCAAGAGCCACAGCTTCCACCACCCTCCAGCAGAAGAGAAAAAACCCCCAGACTGTATCTGCAGACACAATGAGAATCCATTTCAAATGGATCCAACTTCCACAAGCTTGACAACATTTTGCTGAAGACACCAAGCTGTGACCCCCAAATGAGGTAAGCTGGTGCTCCTCCTCTTAAATGTTTAGATCTTTAACAATTGTAAGGAAGCAAAAAGATTAACTATAATCAAGGTTTCAAAGTCAGTTCCTTTCACAGCTCTGGCAAACTAAGGAAGAAGAAACTGGATCCATGAATCTCATGCCTGAGCCAGCAGATTCAAGTATGAAACAATCACAGAACTTAGAGACATCACATATCAGACTGAAACCACCAAGATCTTTAAACACTGGATTCAGTCACCAGTGAAAATCCAGATGCCCCTTTCAGAAATCCATGCAGTACTGGTGACACAGTACAAAAATCTAATTATTGCACTGCTGAGAAGCTTCTTTTTTTTGGTACAAGTACCAGCAAACAATCCAATTTTTAAGATATTTTCTACAAGAGCAAATTCAGGGAAGGAAAATAAATATATACTTTCAGTTTGGGTTATTTTATGGGAAACAGTCTGCCTTTGGGTGCTTTATTTTCTCCTTGCAGACTTCTGACTAGGCCTCCTGTGTGCTACAGAAATACAAATCAAATCTCATGAAGCCTTCGCTTTTCCCCAAAGGGCCCAAATAATTTAATTCTATTTTTCCAGTTATCTCAAGAGTTATTCAAAAGCAAGAACTTTACAGGATTTTTTAGCAAAAACCAGACCTAAAATAGCTTTAAAAACACTTAAATATGAGGGAAAACTTTGCCAAAAAAGTCTAAATCAGGTAAATCACAAGTGTAGTGAGCTGAAGACAGTTATAAAATAACTGGCATTTAATTGAATATTGCCTGGCTTCTTGCATTATTTCTTTAAATATTAATAGCCAAATATCTGCTTTGCAGCAGCAGTCTAATTTTGATACCAGTTAGGTAATTCTATGTAGCAATCTAATCTATTCTTTTTCCAGTTTTCAAGGATTCTCTAACTTCTTCTGACTTCCCCTAATACAAGTTGTATTGAGCTGCTCTGACAAAAACATTTCAGAGGGAAAAACAAGCGGTTTTCATAAACAAATACTGGCAAAGTTCAAGTACAGGCATCAATTGTGATAAAGGGAACAGAGCATTTTCATTTTCTTCCCATTTATGTTGAATAGCAAAAATTTTGGAGCACACCAATGTAAGTGACAAGATACGAAAAACAGGGTGAGGCAGCAGAACATTTTTGCAGTCTTGACTGATGACTAACCTATGATGTCAAGGGCTAAATATACAAGAAACTTGAAAATCACAAGGCTGTGCATCTTGCAGCTCAACTTCCAGCTTTGTGTTTCCACAGTGGGGTCTGTGGGCACTTTCAGGATCCCATTAAACAACTGGGTACGAGAGGCTTTTCAAAATTTACGTACAGTGCTGCCTGTATATCGCACACAAATCACTTGTAGCTGTTTGCATGCTTTGGTGCCTGCAAAGAACACAGATATTTGTTATTCTGGATGGTCAAAGCAGGGAGACAAAGTCAACTGAGGGCTGTAGCTACTGCACTGCAGCTCTGGAGTGAAAGCTGTCAGTGATGCTGGAGAAGGGCAGCAGGGCTCCATCCTCCTCCTCTTCCTCCAGCCCAGGAGTTGAACACAAGCACCCAGAGTCCCACATGGCTGGTGCAGAACGTGGGGCTGAGAGCTCTGCTCTGACCTCAGCATCCTTCCCAAGGTGGCTCTGGGGGGAGGAGGAGCTGACAAATCCCAGCCCAAACCCAAACATGTGCACACACCTCATGGGCTCGACTGGAGCCAGGGTGTCAGGTCTGGAGAGTCTCATCTGGCTCCTGAGGATCACTCTCTGCCTCAGCCCTTGAATGCACAAATTCACAAAAAGGGGTGGGTGCCAAAGTCTTTCACTTCCTGAGGTTTCCAGTTCACCCTGAGTATACAAACACCTGCATTATGTAACACCTGCAGAATGCAAACAGCGATCGATTCAAAGGGAAAACAGTTTTCTACACGAAGAAGAAATTAAGGGGAACACACAGAGAAAGACAGCAGTCATCCTCTCAGTTAAGCCTCAGTGATTTGGAAGACAGCATGTCAGCTACATACAGACATCCTAAAAATAACTATTTTCCATTCCTACCCTAAACCTGACCCATAAACCACTACATTTCTCACGTTTCTGTCCATTCAGCTTTTTTTTTTTTCACACAGCCATATTTCTTCCACTTCATCCTGCAGCACTGGTCCCACTAATCACTGACATATGCTCCAGCACAGAGTATTTCCTCTGGCATGCTCTAAAAAGAAGCACTGTCACCAGAGCAATATAAGTGCTGGCAAATATGGTCTGTCAGGTTTTGTTTTCAAGGACTATAAAAATAGACTTCACTGCATTAGGCTTGAAAACTCATACCCTCTAGAAATAATTTCTAAAACAAGTTTTCACATGACTTGTTATTGTTTTTGAGTATCCAGAGAGAAATATCTGTTCTTTTCTATTTAATTTCACATGTTCAGTTTTAGCCAACATTTGAGTTCTACCACACAACTGACAATTCCCAGCTAATTTATCAGCAATGCCAGTGCTCTCTGCTCATGTATTCATGACAATTCATAACTTCTCAGACGCATTTCTACCAGGAGCAGCCACTTATTATAAAAATATCAGCACTTGAAAAGCCACAAACCATCAGTTGTTTCCACAGCTTAGGCCTTTCACCCAGGGTGATTGGTGTCAGTTTATGCTGATAGCAGCTTTGGCCAAGATGCACAGAAAAGGATGTTGGCACAAATTGAAATTCAAGACGCTTTCTTGTTAGTTTGTAATTGCTTTGCCAAGGACTCTTTTTCTGTAATCAGCAGGCCCAAGTTCCTATTTGCAGAAAATATGACAGTACAATGAATGAAGACTTGTTATGTTTTATACAGATTTTACACAGATTCTGTGCAGCAGTCAAAATCAAGGACAACAAGTAGGACCTTCACACATTGCAGATAAGACTTTTCCCATCTCCCATTAGCAGAGCACACAATTCACATCTGAAGATCAGAAACAATCTGGGGCACAATGGGTCAAGAATCACATTTCCAAAAATCAGCTACAACAGCAACAATGATAACCTGGATATTTCTCTGGTCTCCATACACATAACGAGATACAATTCTGCCAGTTTCTACATAAATATCCCAGGTCTTCCAATACCTCACAGATATTTTTGCAGTTTACTTCCATGTCCTCAGTACCAAGCAAGCAAAATAATCTTGAGAAATTTCACTCCAAACACTTTAACAGTCCCAATATAACTTCTTCACTGCTGCAAATAAGACCTGTGAGCAGATGCTGGTTTTCTGAAGGGAGATTTTTTTTTCTAGGCTAAATTAGTACCTTGAATCAGTTTCCAAAACAGCCACACACATAAAAAAACAGGCAGCATGCAGCAGCAAGATATCCATAGGAGTTTTAAATATTTCTGAGACAGCCTGAGAATCAAAGGGAAGTGACAGCCCAGAGTGTATTTGGTGGATCAGCAAAACCAACAAGCGCAGGAGTGGAAAAAAGGAGTTATTCCTTCTTACTTGGCTATCACACATAAAACACTGGCAACAGGCCACCAGGGAGATAAATGAGAAAACAGACGATAATCACAGGGTTCACTTCTTTTTGAGATCCTGAACAAGCCTGTTACACAGTAGCTAACATGGATGGACAGGTTAAGTTTAAGTCACCTTCTGTAATGTTACAGAAAATTACTTCCTTGCCCAATGAAAGCCTTTTACAACACCATTATGTCTTATTTATCTAGTTTTTGGGGTTCTGATTTTCTTCAGTGATGGAATATATTTTGCTTGTATTTATCTGAGCTGAAATTACAGTCTCTAAAGAGAGCTACTTCCAAGGAAGCAGAGTGAAGATTAAAGTAAGTCTGAGCAAAGTGAGGGAGCTGCTTACTCTTTTAAAAATATTATAAAAACCCCCAAAAAACAAACAAAAAGAAATCTTATGGGATGCCAGTCCTGGTTGTGGTTATTTTTATACCATACTCTAGATCAAAGTCACTAAGACTCTTATTTTTCAAAGGAACATCATACTCTAAGACATCTTTGAAAACTTTGGTCTAAGTGTTAAGAGCACTCAAACTCTGTTTCACCTGTTTTATTTATTAAGAAAACGCTCATGCTTACTAATCCCTGTGAACATTTCTTCTTTGGACTCCATCTGAAGGATGGGAAGCATTAGGGAAGCTCAAGAAAGAAAAAAAACCCCAAACCTAGTTTTTTGCCATCATGGAGAAAAATTGTTTCCTTGCTAGTGTGATCAACTAGGTAAAAGCAACCTCCCAAATGAATCTGAACACAAACAAAGGCAACTTACAGAAAAACAAGCCTATGTGATCTTCCACTGAGAAAAAAACAAGACTGGCTACTAGGGGGATTTAAATATTAGGTCTTCTGAATAATCATAAGCAGATAGAGAATGAAATGACTTTGCTTTGAAAAGTCACCTTAGCTTGCACATATAGCTGCAAGCAAAGGATTTCAGGCTTTAGGGATCAAGCAGAGCAGAACTTTTCATAGCAACTTAAGCTTGTAAAAAAGCCCCAGTTGTTCAGGAGGGCTGAGGCAAGGCAGCTCCGTGTGGAGGAGGGACAGCTGGCTGTGTTTACAGACAAGATCTGGTGAAGTCCCAAAACATCACAAGACCTTGACTAACAAACACAAAATGCCAATCTAACCAGATTTTTTGAAAGGGAGAGTATTCAAAAAAGAAATTCCATGCATCCAGAAAATGAAAACTCTTGCAGGAGACAGACTGATTTACTGTTATTCTGTGAATCTTTTATTTTTATGACCAAACAGTTCTGCAGCAGGAAGATAGGCTTCATTTACAGGCATCCAAGTTTAAGACACGAGTTCTTTTTGTTTGAAATTTAACCCCTTTGCTGGTCATTATTTTGGTAAACAGCTGCACTTTTTGTATATTAAAAAAAATAATTCTGATATGCCTTTTGGAAGTTCCACTTCAGCAGTTGCCTTGTGATCTGCAACCACAAAGAACAAGGACAAGTTCTCTCTTTGAAAGCTACATCAGGGAAAGGTGTCAGGTCACTGTTAGATCAGCTACACATGGCACACACATGAGAAATACACATTAGTGGCGAGGGGAGAAGCTTTGATCAGGAATTAGTTACCTCTGGGCAGAAGCAATTTGCAGCCTAACAGGGAAGGATGTCAGCATTCACTGTTTTCAAAGACAGTGTTTAGAAGTTGCTTTCTGTTACTTGTGCTAATTGCAAAGGAAAAAGGTATTAAAGCTGAGAAATTAATAAGAAGTTGAGACTGGAAGACACAGTCATTTTATTTGGTGACATTAAGAATGAGCTTCTCCACCAAGCTGGGCAGCACAACACAGTCAAGCCTTCCTAGACTCCATCCTCCTTCCCTTCCTTTGCTTTCTGTTTCTGGCCAAAGAAAGAATCAAAATATCCACAGGAGTTACATGAGTTTGCTTAAAACGGGGTTTCCATTTTAAACCCTCCAGTTCTGTGAATGTACTCATGAGGGAATGAATGATTGGCAAGTAGAGCTGGCAGCCTTTGTTTCCAGAAGATGACAGGGGGGCTAAATAAAACCTTTTTATTCTTGTGAGCTAGAGAGGACATGCCATTAATGGTCATGAGCTTTAGGAAGATAACTCAGCAAAGTGGGAAGGCATGAAGCAGTATCAGAGGAAACTCTGTGAGTGGGACAGCAGAGATTTTGTTTGTAATAAAATCAACAACTTTTCTGCTGAAGCAAGTTTCTCCCTTGGATATTGGTCGCAGCAGAGCACCGCTGATGCTCCACTGTAATTGTGGTTTAAAAGCCTTAATTATAGATATATGCTCTAGGGAGCTCTCTTATAACCTAGAGCTAAGATTAGAGAAAATGGAAGAACTGCAAAAGGGAAGAAAGGTAATTATTTAGAAAGAAAAGCAAACTTAAGCACCAAAAACTGGTAGACCTCCCTTCTTTGAAGCTGCAAGTTAAAGCTTTATCAAGTTTATACAAGGAACAATAAGGAGACATGTCAAACAACTCATTTCTTGTATTTTAGAGGGTGCAGAGCTGCCAGCAGATCTCAGACATAGTAAAGTTACTCTTCTAGCCAGGCATTTGAAAAGGAGGCCTGCCTGGCAACTCTTTGTGCTGGTATTGATTTACTGATCTGTAGCTTTCTGCAATCGTTTGCCAGACCCTGTAAATTTAACAAAAGAGGCAGAGTCTGACAAGTCAGCCATAATTTGATATCCACTACTACTTATATTCTTAACAAAGCTGTGTAGATAAACACTCCATTCCTTGTTGCCTATCCATCACCCATGCAGGATAACACAAATGCAGGAAATACCACCATGGGTGTTGGTTACACTGATAAAAAAGATACCATTGCCACTGAGGGGCCAGGCTTCATGTGGAATAAAGCAGGACCAGCAGCACTTAGTGGCTCTCTGAGCTGTAAGAAGTCATGACCTGAAGGGAAAACCACAAGCACACTCTTCAAGAAATAACAGAGAATAAAGAAGTTTTTTACCACCACCAAGACAAAAGGCAGTCTGAAAGCAGAACATGAATTTTTAAAATTAGAAAGTGGGGGCTATTATCCCTGGATTTGGAAATTAAGCATCACACTGTTACACTCTTGGAAGTGACTCAGGCACCAGAATTTGTTCAGGAGTCTGTGAAACATGATAAACAGATTCACACTATCCCTGAACTGCTAAAAATCCCCACCGACAGCTTTGGTTCTGCAAACAATCTGGGGCCTGAAGGCAAGATAGAATGTCATTTATACTCCCTAGAAGCACAGGAATCCCAGGCCAAGCTGTATCCAGAAGAAATATCCAAGTGGCCAAACTGCACTAGCACTGACCAAAATCCTTCTGTCCAGGGACAGGAGATCAGGTTAAGACAAAGTGCAAATGTCAGGCAGAAAGGCTATTCCTGATTTGATTTCAGAATAGGAACAGAGAGCAAATTAAATTAACAGAAAGTAACTATTCCCAATCTAGTTCAGTCTGACTGAAGCAACATTTAAATAATATTTAAATGAATGACTGTTAAAATAATCATTAATGTCTGCTTGCCATCACAGCAGACAGTTTTTAATGCATTCAGGCTTTCCAGTTTTCTATACACAAGGAAGCAAACACAGAGTGACAGGAAGGGAAACTGCAGCCCTTTATCTTTTCCTAGTGACACCCGTACCTTGTATTCAAACAGGGAGTGGAAGGTGGCACTATATAACAAAGTCTGGTTGATAACATTTTCCTGCCTAATTTCACCAACCCTCCTCACTGGCAGTAAGTAACTTCCTGTTAGTTTTTCCAGTCCTCTTAAGTCAAATACCTGATAGTTATCTGTAACTGTTGTTGCTCTTAAACCAGTTGTCTCTTAAAATTTGATTAATATTCTTTCAGCAAAAGCACACAGCTCTGGAGATCACCACACAATTATGGTTTTCACCAGTGACCTAAAGCACAGTCCAGATGCCAGGAGCAAAAAAGTTTTGCAGTAGAAATCTTCCTACTACAAAGAAAGGTCACCATTGCAGCAATTAAGTGCATATGAAGCATGTTTGAACAGTGAAACAGAACCACTTTTCCAATAACAGAAGGACCTGCTCAATGATGAAGAACAAAGTATAATAAACCATTTATTTTCACATGGCATAGGAGACCTACAATACAGCCCATTTGTTCATTCAGCTCTGTGTTGCCATTACAACAAAGATCACCACAATGAGACCTTGAGTGAAGGCCACTGAAAGCTCCAGTCTCTTTATAAGCATATTTTCAAATTTTACTTTGCACTTTACAGCTGTGAGATGGTTTAGACACTTCACTTCAGCTCCCTTTGCCAACCACAAGTGCAGGACATGCTTACCTAGCTCAGGAAACCCTGCTCATTTCACAAGTGCACTCACTCAAGTGATAAACTTCAGAGCAGCCCACATTCGACCAGTCACTCTTTAATTAAAACAGGCTTGTTCAGCTGTAGCACTTGTCCTCCAGTCCTTAGATGCCAGTTGTTTTACACCATGCTTACAAAAACAAGCTTTTCAAAGTTTCCCTTTCCATCGGCTGATGAGTGCCTGGCAAACACAGCAGTGCCCAAGAGCTCTGTAGAGCAGCAGCAGCAGGGTCTAGGACAGGACCAGTCTGCCAGAGGAACCTGTGAAGCACAGCAAGCTGGCTGTCCAACTCCCTTCTGGCTGTCCAACTCCCTTCTGGCTGGCAGAGAGCAGAACAGTGTTCCTCTCATTTTTCCCAAGCCCTTCTCCTCCCTCCCCAGGTTTTTTTCAGGTGTTCCACTAATTTTTCCCAAGCCCTTCTCCTCCTTTCTGTTATTGGAAAAGTGGTTCTGTTTCACTGTTCAAACATGCTTCATTATGAATTTAATTCCTGCAATGGTGACCTTTCTTCATGGTAGGAAGACTTCTACTGCAAAACTTTTTGGCTCCTGGCATCTGGACTGTGCTTTAGGTCTTCCTTATTAGTTTTTGCAAACCACACCACAATGCTGACAAACCTTGACAAACTCACAGCTGCCCCCAGGTCAGAACAGCAAAGCCCATCCTCTTCCTCAGCTGAGGAGGACATGAGCAGAATCACTCCCCACTCAGTCCTCACCAGGGCTGCATTTTCAGCCATGCTGGCTGGAGACTTTAGGCTCACTGGCACTAAAGCCAAAGTTTATCACCCCAAACTTTCCAACAGCAGCACCCTCCCCAGGCATTTTTCAGCCCCAAGTTTGCAGTTGGTTTCTGACTGCCAAGGAAGCAGCAGGAGGGTGTACCCCACATCACTCCAGCCAGCCGGCAGCAGAGGGCACCACACAATCACCGATGTGATTTATACACTTCCATCATGCTCCCGAGCTAATTTATAGAGCACAAATTACTGCCACAACAAGCTACAGGGCGACTCCATAAAGCATTCATCATATCAGATAAAAACGCACTGCCACCAAAGGCAGCTCATTTGCTACAGTGCTTTCAGCCAGCAATTCAAAGAAAAACCTTCCAGCTTAGCATCTCTGCGAGCTCAAAAGCCACATTCCCAGAACAGCAGGTTTCACACAGGGAGGATCTCCAGCCTGACCACAGAAGAGCAGAGCAGCAGCTCTGCAGAGCGCTGAAAGCCACATAAACACTTGCATTAGCCCAAACACAAGCCACCAGCCCACAGCCTAACTCATCCAGGGTTTACACACTGCAAAGCTACATCCACATCAATTAAACATTTGGGCTGAGGATGCTCAGCAGCCTCTGAGGCAGACAGCAGAGATCCAAGAGACAAAAGGAATAGCTGCATTCCTTCTGCTTCTTCCTACCCCCACACCCACAGATCGTATGTTTTTACTTATTGAATAGTTGTTAAAAAAAGAAAAAGATGAATCTACAGAAAAGTCAATCTGCATTCCGTGAGCACACTGAGACACACGTAGTGATGAGCAAACAGCACAGTCACGAAGTCAAAGCAGCTTCTAAGCTGTCAGCAGAAACGCTTCAGCACCACGATGCCACCAGCCCCATTTAATGCCAGACCTGTTACACACCCCAGGAAAAAAGGACTTCACAGATCATCTCCTCTCTGAGCACTGCACAGAGTGACAGAGGCCACTTCTGAGCACTGCACAGAGTGACAGAGGCCACTTCTGAGCACTGCACAGAGTGACAGAGGCCACTTCTGAGCCCACAGCAGTTAAGCAAGGACTAACTCAGAGCTCCAGCTTTTCTGAGGAGATCTGCAGCACGACCTTGAGGGCAAGACCTTGCTGACTTCTCTCCATCTCTCCTCTGTGGAGGGAGAAACACCCACAGAGCTGCAACAGAACGAACCCAAAGGCAGAGGAAAGAGCAGATACCTCACCCTCCTTATTAAAGCAAGACACTATTTTCAGCCACCATAATGTTTCCCCTGAACATGTAAATACAGAAGCAATTAGCTGCCTAGGCACTTCAGCAGAAACCGTTTAGAATAATCTTCCCTAGAATATATTTACATCGTTTCTGATTGCTTAATTTTCTGACATATTTGTTTCGGGCACTAGAAAGATTAAATAAAGCCAAATCACCTATAGTGATGCATATTGCCATGTAACTGAAGGTAACATGCAGCACATACAGACAACAAAAACTCCTGGGTGGTTTCAAACTTCAAAATTTTAGCAATAAGACAAGGTTCTAGGAATTGTTTTATAGCTTTAATTCAGCTGTTTCTTGAAACGTTTCCCCCTCTTCTGCTTTTACTCTGAGGGATAGAACTACTGACTGAAACAGCAGACACCATTTAAAGAGAAAGAATGAGCCTGGACAGAGATTTCATTGAAAAGCTCAATTCTGAAGTACATAGGAAATGTCCTCAATTCAAAGATTAGCCTGCACAAAAAGGCAAATTAAAGACAGAAACAGAAGAAAATCTTTTCTGACTGCTCTGAATATATTTTTTCATTATATTGTCTCCTATCATCTGGAGTTTTTGTATTAAGAAGTCAGCTCTTTCGAAAGGCTTCAGGAACAAGAAGAATATTCAGACAAACAGCATATTCATTTACAAGCTGGAAGTTGATTATTAAGTACAAAACCCATGAATGCTTGTTGGGACCAAGGAAGGGAGGCTGGAACCATTGGTTGTGAGGATGCCCAAAAAACTCTCTGCAGTCAGCTGGCAGATACCTCTATGACAACAGTAAAACAAACCCACACAACTAAACAGAAAAACAAAATCACATTTGAGTTGTTTTTATCCTGCTTCATCTGAAATTATTTTTACCAAGACAGCCTGTTGTCCTTAAGGCTATGTTTTCCCTAGCGCAATGTAAGTGGAGCTATCATTGCAGGGCCAAATCATTCAAAAAATAAGCCCATAACACAAATATATCTTCACTCACAGACCCCCCTGCAGCCCATAACTCCATGTTAATTAGACTGGAAGATGAAGCCTTCAGCCTAAAACCCAGCAGCTCTGATTTACACAAGTGCAGAGAGGTTTTACTGCAAATTTTCCTGCGAGCTGCACAGGCGTTTCCAACTCCACACACCATCAAAACAAAAGCAGATCTCAAATCACTGACAGCTGCCATACTTTACAGAGACATAAAGAAAAATGGAGCAGGCATTGTGTACAACACGGGCAGCTCAGGATAGCTGAACACTGAGAACACTGCAAGGACACAGAAATCAGGAGAGATGCTGCCTGGCTTACGTCTACCCAAAGCCTACAGTACAAGGACAATTTTGGAAGACCAAAACCATAAAAGCCAACTTGCCACTTTAAAGTCTCCTAAGAATAATTCCCAACTTTCTCCTCATTACCTCTGGAGGACACATGATTTTACAAAGGTCTTCATTTCTCCCTAACACATGAAGCTATGAAGCAGGGCTTGGTTTTCACCAGCCATGCAAAATAGATTCCCTGCATCCCACAGAAATACAAGCATAAGGCAGCAACATCAGGAACTCCAGGCATGTAATGATCACTGTGTGGTCAAGTCAAAAGGACTTCTGTGCAGATTTGAGGATCTGTTGCAAATTTATGTTTTATGACAGGCAACAGCTGATCCCCTTCCCCAGCAGCATGGGACATGAGCATGGTTTTATCCAGACTTACACTAAAAAGCTTGAATTTGAAAAAGCCTTTCTTGGGGGAAAGAAGAGCTCAGTCCCAGTTTGAGTACAGCTCTTTGAGAGCCTTCTCTCCCTCAGAGCAAAAATTGTCACAGCAGGTTTCTCCACCTTTACGGTGCAGTTACAGCAGGAAGTCTCCAAGGAGGGGAAGATTTAGAAGAATAAGAGTTTTAAGTGGTTTTGAACAAGCAGAGCCTTTTAGAGTGGCAGCTGAACTGATAGTTACACAATGACATTTCAAGCTTTCAAGTCCCAATCATTCTTAATGGCACAAAGCTAAACCCAGAAGGGGACAGAGCTATTACACAGCCAAAAGTAAGTGCAGCTAAACTGTGCTTCCAAACGTCTAATTTGGGTGATCCAGCCTTCCTGACTCACACGCTGCACAGACAGGTTTGGCTGTGAAATTTACTACTACACCAGTGGGACAAGAAAGGAAAGCAGCCATGTGTTGCAACAACCTCAGGCCACATATCCGGCGGGCATCCTCTGCCTCTCAGGAAGAGTTATCCGCTTTTCCCAAAGGAGCATCACTCCTCTGACACAACCCGCCAGCTCCACCTGCTCCTCCCTGCGAGCCCTCGCCCTGAGCTCTGCGGGGACGCCGAGTAACAGGTGATGTTTGCTTCCCACACCCTTCCAAGGCAGGTAAAGAGAAATGGCACGGAGGCACACCCTCGAGGAGCGGAATCGCCGTTCTTTTCTGTGCACGGCTGGGACCAGTCCTGCCTCGCTCCTTGGCGCAAGAAGCAAAGACCTTGCTTTATTCCCTTACCACGCTCAGCCGAAAAAAGGCGAGGAGACCCTCCCGTGAATTGCCAAGAAAGTACTCGCGCTCCTCCTCCACCGCAGGCACAGGATACACAGCCCAGCTCCTTCCCGGGGACCACCGAGCCCACCCCGGCTTCCCTGCCCTGCCCCATCCTCTCATGGGGGCGGCTGCCGCTTCTCGCTGCCCTCTGTGCTGGGAGGGGTCGCGCCCAGCCCCGCACACGCCCCGTGCGACAGCGGATCCCACCGGAGCCCCCCGACCCTCGCCCGGCGGATCCCACCGGAGCCCCCCGACCTTCGCTCCCACCGGAGCCCCCCGACCCTCGCCCGGCGGCGCCCACCGGCCCCCTCGGCACAGCCGGGGCCGCTCAGCCCCCCCAGCCCCGCCACTCACCGGCGCCTCGCCGGCCGCTGCCCCCGCGGCGGCCGCCCCGTCCCCGCCGGCCGCGCCGCCGCCCTCCAGCTGCCGCTCGCGGTACAGGGACCAGAGCCCCACGTTGGGCAAGAAGACGAGGGCGGCCAGCGCCAGCCCCACCGCCTGCAGCAGCCGCTTCTGCTTCCGCCGCATCGGAGCGGCTGGCGGGAGCGGGCCGAGCGGCGGGAAGGGGCCAAGGAGCCGCGCGGTGAGCAGGGAGCGCGGTCCGGCCGCCCCCGCCGCGCTCCCGGAGCGCAACTTTCGCCCGCGCTCGGCGGCAGCGCCGGGCGGCAACTCCGGCACTTCCGCTCCGCTCGCGCGGGGGCGGGGCCTCTGAGACCCCGCCCACCGCCCGGGGAGGCCCCGCCCCGCTCCCCGCTCATTACCCTGCGCTAATGACCCTCCGCTAATGAGCCCCGCTAATGACTCCCCGCTAATGACTCTCTAAGAACGGCGCTCCCAGGGTGCCGCGGCACGGCGGGGTGTCTGGGCGGAGCGGGATTTGAAGCCGCCGTCGGTGCTGGGGGGTGGGGGTCACAGTGGTTAATTGGCTTAAAACGCCTTAATGGGGGAGGGACCCCTTGGGTGGGAGTGAGGACTGGGAGAAGCGGGGCAGGCTGAAGGGTAAGAACTGTAAATGCTCCCCAAAGGGTCTGGGTGGTCCCCAAAGGGCTGGGGTTCGCGCTATGGGCACACAATAACTGGGGGACAACAAGGCAGTCTCCAGCAGGGATGGAGATACCATCGAAGCATCCCTCCAAATCCATCCCCATCTCTGGTTCGCTTTAAAAACCAGTGCTGTTTAGCCGGATAGCAATTAAGTGGCTTTAACTCTAATGAAAACGACATAATTTAGAGGTACAGGATAGTGTTTGGAGGGTGTTTTTAGGGAAAAAAGCAATGGCGGCACAGCTTTCCCAGGAATGGGGAGCGGATCCGTCTCCTCAATGAGGAGCAGCAGCCCCGACGCTCGCTCGGGAAGATGCTCTGCCAGCAAAACAGCCGTGAGGCTCGGCTGTGTCAACAGCAAGGCTCTGACAATCCGCTGCCCTGCTGGGCACTGGGAAAATAAATATTAGTTCTCTTCTAATGCAACCCCCCGCAGGGAAATACCGAATTTCCTGGAGCGACAGCAAAAAGGAATCATTATGCACCCCAGCATTTGCAGCTCTTGCCACCCTCGCCCCACATCAGCAAGTGGATTAAAACTTAAATAAACTTCCATAACCCACTAGATGGCATCTTCTAGCAGATTTCAGTGCCTGCTGCTAGAGGCAAATTATCAAGGAGAGCATTTAATTTAGAGAGCAGGTTAGGGTTCCTAAGTCTAACTACACGTTAAGGCAGCTCGCGCTTTCATTTTAATTATCGATGAGAATTTGTCGCCAGCTGATTTCTTTACCAGAAGTGTTAACGCTTCCATTGTTTCTCCGTGGGTGGAGAAGATAGCGACCCGTGAAATCCCTTCACTCCCGCTTTAGAGCAAAGCGTATTCCCTTTATCATCGCTGAATCACCTCCGGCAGTGCAGAGACTCGGGCTGCTCCTGAATAATGCATAGCCACTAAAATTGTACAACAATAAAGCTACATATACATTACCTGGTACTGTGAGAATCCGGGCTGGAAAGCTACAATTCCTCTGATTTAATGCTGCAGTGCCAGTGTACTGCCATATGGACCCTTATAATAACATCCACATCCCCTTACCCCTGCAAGAGCTCTTTGAAAAGTGGCTGTGAAATAGCAGGAGGTTTCCTAGGGATGCACACAGGCTCACAGGCTGCCCTTGGCAGAACATCCTCGTTTATATAAAGAAATGACAGCCACAAAGTTTGAGAGTTAATTAAAACAAAGCCACTAGCTGGCTTGACATATGTTTAAATTTAGGATTGTGAGCCTGCTCGCTAAATTAAATGTTTGCTTCATAAATTGGCTTCAGCAGAGTTGCACAAGTTTTAACTGGGAGCAGATTATGGCTGGTGCTGCAGGTACATTAGTACTTTGTACATGTGAGAGCATCCTGAATGATCAAACCCTCTGAAGAGCCTCTTAGGAATTGCAGTCTGGCTGCTCCTCAGTGATCACTCTGGAAATGGATGTTCCAGGTCTTCCCTTTCTGCTTTAAGAGGGAGTGAGTCCTGTTGGGCTTACCAATTAAAATAATTTATACGCCATGCAGCTGCCTTGGTCCCAAATAAATAGATGTTTCTTCTAGTAAAGGTAGAGCATGCTCTTTCTCCTGAAGTGTTTTGGTGGAGACAGAGCTCTGATTTTGGCCTGTTGGATGCAATGCCTTGGGGATTGATGGAGTACATGCAAAATAAACATGGATTTCCATTTCTGAGAAAGGAGAAAGCCTGTGGCTGTTAAGCCTCTAACTGGAAAGGGAAATGGTGTACCTTCCCCAGGCATCTTTTCAAAACAAATATAGGATAAATTAATAGCAGCTCAATCCCTGTCTGGAAGCTCTCTTTGCTAGCAAGCTGGGTTGCCTGGTTTGCAGCTCGTGTGCTGAGCTGCTGCAGGGCAGAGTGCAGCAAAAGTGGGTAACAGCATCATGAAAATGAAAAGCCTTGATGAAGGACGAGGAGCAGGGTTGACCAGAGGGACTTGGTCAGCAGATGCTGGGAAAGGGCAGGAGAGCACTGAGAAATGCTAATGGGAGTGGATGTGACAGGAGTTCCTGGGATAAAGCCCACAGGTGGCATGACAGCATGGAGATGAGATGGCACAGACTGAGGGAATCAGTGTTCTCCTGCCTTCTGGTCTCTGCCTGCAGCTCCTCAGGGCAGGGACTGACTCCTGTGAAGGGCTGCATTTCGACCTTGGAGCTTCTGCAGGGGTGGCTAAAGGAAAGCAGGGAGTCCTTTGGATCCCTGCAAGTGAGGTGAAAGGTTATGGGATCCTCTCCTCTCCTGCTAAGTGGTCATAAGTGAGACAGGAGCTGGCTTTCCATGCTCCCACTGCTGTGCCAGCCTCACAGCATGGGTTAGGGGAGAAAACACTGCCAGAGGGATGGCATATCTGCAATGGGAATAAATGGGGAAGAATATCACCCAAGAGCCTGCTAGGTTTTTCCCTTGGGTTCCCAGATGCTGCAGGTACACATTGCCACTGTGGGGGATGGAGTCAGGGAGCTCCATCCAGGTCTCTGTGTCCACCCTGTGTCAGATGGCTGCACCCATAGGGAAAGGCAGCTCCTTTTTTGATATGTGTTTGTATGCTGGTGATGCTTTCTCTTTTCTGAAAATCTCATTTTTAGCCAGGAGGAGAAAAGAAAAAACAATCTCTAAAAAATGAATGAACCTCAGCCATGGCTGTGTCACAACAGGACTTTTGTTTTCGTGGCATTTCTTTATCCTTCGGTGTTTATTAGTTGGAAGTTCAGCTCGTATTTCATGTGAACAGAATTGATTTGTTAGGGTTTTTTCCCCCTTTTTTTCTTTCCTGATAAAAGACAATGCAGAGGAACCTGCTCACCTCTGGGCAGGAGCACAGCCCTCCTCTGCTCAGTATGGGGGTGCCTGTCAGCACAGCCCCCCACAGCCACCCTTCTGCACTCCCCCAAACCCTGGAGCTGCTTCCAGCCAGCACTCAAGATGCTGAAAAACAATGTAAATGCCTGAATAGCTCAGAGAAGTGAGATGATTACAGGCTTTTAAAAAGAAATTGCAAACCTTGTCACTGCGGGAGAGCATCCAACCCTCTCCCCATCCCTCCCAAGAAATGAACAGACAGCACCAACATCCATGAATCCTTGTGTCCTGGCTGGGAGTTACCTGTGGCATGACTGACCTGGGGTTTTATCCACATAGAACAGACTTTTAGCAGAAAAATAAATAAAATAAAAAGGGTGATCCACCGGAGCAAGCAAAATCCCCATGGTCAACAGGTAAATCTGCCTGAATTTGCTTTGGACAAACAGAGCCCAGCAGTGCAGGGCAGGAGAGGGTGGCTGAAGCTGGATGCTGGTGGAAGATGCTCAGAGTCCTGTGGGGAAGTGGTGCCATCACCAGTGGACACTCTTCCAGCCTGGTGCAAAATGGAAGAAGTGACTGGGTCTGTCTGCCGCTGGGAGATGTGCAAAAGCAATGAAGCTGTGGAAAGAGTTTTCCAAAGTGTAACATCTTTGACTCCTCTGGCCTTAAATCAGGTAATTTCACTGATTGCCTGTGGCAGGGGAAATTGCTGATGTCTAAGTTGAAGCACAGTCCTGGAAGATGAGGCAGTGATGGCTTGCTGGGAGGATAAATACCACAGCAGAGTATGAAGCAAGGAGGGAGCCTCACACATTCCACATTGCAAACAGATACATATCCTGCATATCCACAGATTTCCTTTGCACAGGAATATATTTTCCCTCTGGAGAAACATGAATCCTTGCCCCTCTTGGCCAGGCTGCCCAATTTCAGGAAGATTGGTGGCCAAGAAAAGAAGTTCTTGCTGCACTGTGCAGGGTCTGAATGGTCCCAGCTTCCCTGCTGGACTTTGGTGGTGATTGAGGACACCACTTCTCCAGGCAAAGCTTTGCATGTCAGGCTGCTTCAGTTCTAGAACTGCTTTTCCAAAGCAGCCCTGACAGTTTGTGCATAATTATCAGTGGGGCTCAGTATAGGAAGGAGGAGACAGAGTGTCTATTCCTGGCTGTCTACTCAAGTAACCTTATTTTAAAGAAAAAAAACCGAAAACCACAAATGTTGTTGCAGTCTCTCTGGCTGGAATAGGCAATGAGCCTTGTCTGCTCCCTCTGCTCTGAATTCAGAGCTGCTGCAATGAACAGGACTCAATCCAAGGCTGGTGGAGCCAGGCAGACAGACTGCAGTCAAGATGTCCCCAAACCTCCCTGGATCCCTGGCTTCTCTGAGCACGCTGTGAATTTTGAGGCCAACACTCCCTGTGCTTCTCAAGGGGTTTGGAAGCTCACGCTCTAATAATTAAGGCAGCTTTGAACACTGTAGCCTTCAGCCTTGCTTTTCTGTTCCCTGAAGCAGCATTAGTGCTTGGAACAGGTACCAGCTCTTAGAATGGGCATGCCAAGGGCTTGCATGGGTTAGACAAGGAGGAATTTAAAGATACTCTCCAATGTGTGAGAGCAACAAAGAGCTGGTTCCAATGGAGGTTTGCAGCTTTCCTGTGAGGAGGATTCATTTCTACATCACTGAGCTGAACCTGGAGGATAGGTCTGCTCTTCTTCCAGCTTTCTGGATGCATTCTGGGGTGAGAGGAACATCACTGAGGAACATCCAAAGTCTTCTTCAGGGTGGATCTGCAGTGGATCAGAATGCCTATATGCTCAAGCTCTCTTTTAACAGATTATTTGCTAAGGGTGACAAACTCTGTTTACACCCCTAAAAAATAACCATGTATAAAGGGGAAATCAGGATAAAGGTGCTTAACCCACCACTAAAAAAAATTTGGAAAGGGAAAAATAAAGCTGATTATAAGAAAATTTAGGTGAAGTGATTAAAAACTTAAGTGATACGGATAATATCATCTGAATTACCAAGGGGAGAAGAAAAAGGGCTATAAAACCTAAATAGAGGAGAATCAAATTCGGAACAGATGTCAAGAAGAACCTTCCCAAGTGAAGAATCAAAAAAGCAGGGAATTACCTAGCAGGCAAGGCTGGAGTGGGCACACTGGGGCTTTCCAAGATGAGATGTGACCCTGGAGCACAAGCTGCTTTAGTGGTGGACTTGGCAGTGCTGGGTTAACAGTTGGACTCCATCATCTTAAAGGTCTCCTCCAACCTAAATGATTCCATGATCCTAAGCACAGAACAAAATGTGCCAAGTGGCTTCTGTGGGATCTTCTGCATCTGACATAAAATCAGCTTCAGGATTTTTCATACTGAGGAAAAAAATTATTGCCCCCAGCAAGGGGAGCCTGGGCAGCTCTTCCAGCCCTCTGGGTTGGAAGCACAACATGTTCAGCCTTGGGGGGGTCCTGAGCCCCCCAGCTGCTTTTGCCCACTCCAGGGAAAGGTGGCATTGCTGCCCCCCATGCCATGAGCCAGTGCAGAAGGTGTGCAGTGGGGGTTTTGCCTTCCCCCCTCTTCCCCATGGACCCTGCCAGGGTTTGTGGTGGAGGCAGTGATTTGTGCCCCTCTGGAGGAGCATTTGGCAGCTGGAGAGGCTGTCAGCAGGTGTCTCAAGTGCCCGACTGGAGGGCACAGCACTGAGCCTGCCCTTGCTGGGCCGCTCTGCCAGCACTGGGAAGGCTCTCCTCTCTTAAAATAGATCCTCTCCAAGGGCTCTTGTGCTCAAGAGCTAGAAGGAAACCAGGACCTCTGTCCTTTATATTCTGTCTCTACAAAGAAAGGCAGAAAAAGCTGTGTTTGAGAAGCAGGGAAGGAAGGCAGATGTGTATCAGAATGGGCTGACCCCCGTGGCAGGGAGATATGATGAGGAGGACTCCATTGGTATCAGAAGGCTAATTAATTATTATATTATATTACATTATATTATATATATTATATATTATATTATTCCATATTATATTATTCTATATTGTATTCCACTATATTACATTAAATCTAAACTGAATCTGCCAAGCACTCAACTGCACAGAGTCTTGTGACTGTCCTGACACACACACACAGACATTGGCCCTGATAGGCCAAGGAAACAAAACACCATCACTGTGGGTAAACAATCTCCATATTGCCTTCTACTTTGGCACAACACAGGCACAGCAAGCGAGATAAGAATTGTTTTTCCTTTCTCTGAGGTTCAGAGAATGTGAAACCCAGAAATATTCTTGGGAAGAATTGTGCCTTGCTTTCCTCTGTGAAGAGAAATGTGGCTACAGACGTGGTGTGGGATGGGATGAGAGGATGAGGCTGGGAGGGCAGGTGCTCCCTGGAGTGGTGGTGCTGGTCCCTGGTGATGAGCAGGGACAGCCAGCAGCTCTGTGGCACCAGGACCTCGCTGCTCAGGCCCTGCTGGGTCAGCTCAGACCTTCAGCTGTGTCTCAAAGTCACTGCCCCCTGCATCTTCAGGGAGCCTCACTCCTCCAGGCTGCCCTGTGGCTGCAGGTAGACATCAGCCAGGGATGGGGCTGCTCAGCTGCTCAGTGTATTTTACCAGTTTTTTATCTTTTAGAGATGAAGTCCTATCTTAACATCAGAGGTTTGGATACCTCATGTTTTCTTATTCACATCCCCAGGGTTGCTCTTGTTCTTTCTATTTCTTCAGAGCCTGATAAAGCTTCTGGCCTCTGAGACACACAGAGACGTTGTGGAAGGAATTGTACAGCTCCCATCAGCTGAATCTTGTAATTCAACACGAAATTCTGTTACATTTTGACTCTGATATTCAGAAGTACACAGAGATTATCTGGAGGTCAATGAAGAGGCAGTTTTCTCCCTGGAAGGCTCTGTCCCAACAGGCATTTCTAACAGGCAGCCTCTTCTTTGGAGGAATTTTCCCCTTCTTTGGCTGGGAAGATGTTACAGTGACTTACTTGGATCAGATGTTTGCACTTGGAGAGGTGAAGTTCAGTGCTGCCTTCATCCTGAAGATCCCAAATGTCCGTTCTTCTCCTCCCCCTGTAGTCTGCAGTTCATCCCTCCCATCCTCCTCCTCCTCCCTCTCCTCCTGCCCTGTGAGGCAGCCAGTAATGAGTCTCCTGGGGCAGCAAACATCAGCCTGAAGTGTCTGTGTGAGTGAGAGGCAGTGATTAACCTGGGAGCATCAGGAGCACTCACTGTGACAGCCTCTCAGTGCTCCCTGGGCTCCTTCTGCAGGGAGAACCCCATGGGAGGAGCAGTGCTGGGCTGGGCTGGGAGCAGGAGCAGAGGAGGGATGCTGCTGCATTGGGAGGAAGCCTGGGAAGCAAAATCCTGCATGTCCCACACCTGTGTTGCTTGGCAGGTGAGTCTGCAGGGCTGACACAAGGCACCAGAGACATCCCAGGCTGGGGCTGTCACATCCCACTGCTGTGGCTGCTGCTGAGGATTGTTAATTCAGCAGCCCCATGTTAAAGACTCGAGCCTGGTGAGCAAAGCCCTGTGCAGAGCCTTCTGCCTTA
The DNA here is from genome assembly GCF_037042795.1 of Molothrus aeneus. Lineage (NCBI taxonomy): Eukaryota > Metazoa > Chordata > Aves > Passeriformes > Icteridae > Molothrus > Molothrus aeneus. Next base: position 5,722,786 of record NC_089660.1, read on the forward strand.
TTCCCAGGGGATAGAGCAGGATGAAAGATGACTGGCAGCTGCTTTGAGCGTGCTAATAGGCATCTCCTTGCAGTACACAGCGCTGTAAGACAAAGCACTTCCCACGGGATTCCCCCAGACCTTCCCTCCTGGGAAACACATCAAAAAGTTTCACAGGAGACAGGAAAACTCCTGCACCCAAGGAAGACCTCAGGGTGAACCCTGTCCATATCACAGAGGGGAAATAGCAGGCAGAAATTCCTTGGCCTGAGCTGTGGGGTCAGAGGGGTGGTATTGGGGGTCCCCCTATTACCAGGGCAGAGACAAAGGGAAGGGGTTCATGTTCTTCTGTGCCTGAGAAGTCTCCGGTACAGTTCTGGTGTTTGCTTGCTTAATTTGTTGGAAACTGAGCAAGAAAGTCAGTTCTGGGACTCTTGGATTTCAGCCTGAAGCTGACACATAGATTTGCCCAGGAAAGCAAGCAAGGGAGGAGCTGGGTGAAGCAGAGTTGAGAGAGCAGCATCTTGCTTTGCTGCTGGGCTATCTGAGAAGGGAGAAGGGAAGGAAAACACAGCAAATGTGTCCAGCACTGGAGAAGGGATGCTCTCGTCTGGAAAATCACATTTCCCTGCTCCTTGCACAGAGATTGCAGAAGTGTGGACTCTCCTGTGGGAATAGTTCCACATGGACTGTTTCTCCAGCCACCATCATGCCTAGCTCACCTTTTCTTCCCTGAAATAAATACAGACAGACCAGGGAAGAGCAATGTGACTGCAAATCTTCTAGAGAGCTGCATCAGAGCCACAGAGAGTCTCATAACTGTGTAATGGGGTATGCAATGAGCCTAATGAATCTCCATCTCCAGCCCACAGGCGTGTCCTGGCCGTGTGCATTGTCCTCCAGCACCCTGAAGGCAGCCAACAAATAATCAAATTAGGACCATCCCAGACTGGCTGGTGATGGCTCTGCCAGCTCTGGCACAGGGCAAGCAAACTCTCCCCACACCATCCTGCTGCCCCTCCTGGGCTTGGGCAGGACCTGGCCCTGCCTGGGTACCACTGGGAAAGGATGTGCACTTGCACATCCCTGGAAATGCTGAGTGGCAGAGTAACAACCAGTGGTGATGGACAGCAGTGGAATGTGCTTGAAATGAGCTGGAGAGGCAGGAGGTGCAGGGCAGGGAGAGCCACCCTGGGGACTGTGTGTGGGTTGTGCATTTCTGCCAATGCATCAGTTCCTGAAAGAAAAATACAGTGACCACAGAGCTGGTGGGAAATGCTTCAACAGAACAGGGGTTTTTCCCCTCAGAGATTGCCAGTTTGTTAAATCCCAGCTGTTTTGCACCAGCAGACTTCAAGGACGCTGTGACAAACCTCAGACAGGTCACAAGCCCCAGCTCTCCAGCTGACAGACCTGAGAGCTCACATAAGGGCTCAGTCCTGGTGCTGCTCCCATGGGAAGGAGGGGACAGCACAGAAAATGTGACACACTGAAGCTGCAAACTCCCCAGTGCTGCTGAGAGCTGAGCACAGGGGCAGGGGGGCATTCCTGGTGTCTGTCACCCTGCTGACCTGCCCAAGATGTGCTGACACTCTGGTGCATCCCCAGACCCACAGCCAGCCACAATTATTACAAGCTGCTGGGCTGGAAGCACACAGATATTTCACTGCTGCCATTCCCTGGTGACTTTCCAGAGCTGCCTGTGTGCTCTGCTGGGATGCAGGCTGGGCAGAGGGCAGGGGACATGGTCTGGTTCCACAGCAGGCTGTGCCTGACATCCAGCTGGGGACCACAGGGGCTCTCAGCACAGAAAGCTGCTCCTGTCTGGCATTTTCCCTGGCTAGCACATGATTCAGGTTGGGCCAACATGGTGAAGATGGATTTTGAGCTTGCTAAAAACAAGTGCCTGCCCATCCCTCCTGGAGAATCACCCACCCTCGTCACAGGCATGTTCTATGAAAAATCCTTTCCTTAGGATTTTTTCTCCTGAGAAGCTGAGAGGCCTCAGGAACAAAATGTAACCAATGGTTATCTGCTGCTGTGGAATGCAACAGGTGCATCTGGGATTGGGCTCATGTGGTTGTTTCTAATTAATGGCCAATCACAGTCCAGCTGGCTCAGACTGTCTCAGTCAGTCACAAGATTTTGTTATCATTCTTTTTCTATTCTTAGCCAGCCTTCTGATGAATCCTTTCTTCTATTCTTTTAGTATAGTTTTAATATAATAGATATCATAAAATAATAAATGAATCCTTCTGAAACATGGAGTCAGATCCTCATCTCTTCCCTCATCCTGGGATCCCTGTGAACACCACCACCCACCCTGACAGAGGCTCTGTGCTGGGGAGAACAGGACACTCCAGGGTGGGAGCAGCTGTGCTGCTGATGTAGAGCCTCTGGGAACATTTCTAGAAGCATTTCTGCCATTCCAGGCACAGGGATGCAAATGATTGCTGGAGGGTTTCTCAGCTCTGGGCTGACATGTGACACAGCCAGGGGAATCAGGGAGCTTCTGTCCCAGCTGAGACAGCCTGGCTGAGGGTTGGAGCACTGGGAGCTGTTTCCCCAAATTGGATTCCCTGCAGCAGTTTGGCTTTGCTAGAAGTGGCATTTTCCACCTTATCATAGGACTGATACTGCCTGAATTTGTGCCTCTTAGAGCCTGGCTTTAGGTAAATGCAGACACACGTGGCTGCTGAGCTTTGTGTGCTGCCCTTGAACTGGGCCCATTTCCTCAGAGGGAAAAGGAAAAAAAAAAAAAAAAGCCAGAGGAGAGTAGAACACAGGGGAGAATCTGAGGGGAGACCCATAGGGATCTGCTGGGCTTGGAGAATGTGGGTGGCACCATATCTGGGTGGGATGTGACTCTGGAAACCATCTGAGGTTTTACAATCTAATGAGAGCTCAGGCCACCTCTCCTAAAGAAGAAATGAATGAATTTACAGCACCCAAAGGAGAGTTCCACTGGGAAGACACAGCTTGTGGGACTGGCAGAGCTTTCTCAGGAATGAGGAAGGAACCTTGGACTTGGCCAGTTACAAATAGTCCCAACCATTCAAAGCAAGTAGTCCTGAGAGAAACTGAGATACAAGAGGCAGGTGGCATTGAATAAAGTGTGGGAAAAACGTTCAAAAGAGCAGATTCCTCTTTCAGGCTTCAGAGAACCCTTCCACTCAGCACTTAGGTAGAGTCTCATTGGTGTGGGGTCAGTCAAAAGGAATCTGTGTGCTGGTGGGAGGGTGCTGTGGCCCTCAGGCACTCCCAGTCAGGTTCAGGGACATCTGCTGCCTTATGTCTCACACATGCATCCTAAATGGGCTTTTTCCTCCACAGACCTGAGATGTGTGCTAACAGCTTTCTGCTGTCCTCTGGGGGCTCTCAAGGCACTTTATGAAGGGGAATTCTGGTGTTTCCTTCCCAGTGTGGTGCCAGGGGACTCAGTAACCCCTGTGGAGCTGCTCAGAGGCAGAAGAGGAGCCTCAGTGCCCATTCCCTCGGCCCCTGCACCCACAGCCCAGGGGAATGGCCCCAGCTGTGCCCTCTGGCAGGTGCTGTGCTCTGCTCAGGGCTGCCAGGCTGCCACTGCCTCCCTGGGAGCTCTGGGGACTCCCAGAGTCCCTGAAATACAGGGCAGTGACTTAAGGGGGTGCTGGGAGATGATGCTGGACAAGAGGAAAGAAATTAAAACAGTAAAAAATGAGCTGACATCATTCCTCTGAGCTTCCACAGACATAAACCCTCTGCTCTACATGCACCTGGGTATATCTCATCAGCTTGGACTGGGCTGTTCCTCTGAATATTTTAGTTGTGTGGATGAAGAGAAAAGAAATGTTGTGGCAGAGAAGAAGAAAGACTGGAGAAGACTACAAAAAGATGTGAGCTGCCAGTGTGTTTTGAGTTGCTTTATTCTGAATCAATATTGAACTGAAGAGGAATTATAAATCTAACAGATTACAGCTGAAGCAATGCCAGGGCATCTGTTTCCAGATATTCTTTTTTATTTTTTTTTCTTTTACTGGCTAGAGCAGCTGTTTTTACAAGAATCCACAGTAAAAGAGTTATTAAAACAAAGGTGGGAAAGAAATAACAATAACCAGAAGATATATAGCAGACAAGGAGCAGCAGAGATGAGGGGCTGGGAAATAAATGGTAGAGGAAGAATTTGACAACCAACAGTTTGTAACCAGCATCAGGTGCTACAAAATCTGGAAGATGTTTGTTTTACAAGACAGTGATCCCCAGCTCCAGGACTGTGCTTGGTGATTTATGGCTCCTGGCAGCTGTTGCAGAGGTTGAACAAAGAGCAACAGAGACAGAAAAGCGCAAACCACCCCTGGTGCTCGCCTGTTGTTCCTAATGGAAGGGGATTTATCAGCAGGGAGCCCCTGGGGGTGGCTGGGGGCACCTGTGGGCAGGTTCCCAGCTCCATTTCTCCCCGTGCCCAGGACCAAACTGACTTCTGATGAAATCCAGGCTGTAATTAAGGCAAGGGCCACAGAACTGAGGGCATTCATGTGGCTTAAAGCCTGACTGAGCTTCAGCCAGGAGGATGCAGTCAGCAAAAGCATGCTGGTGGCCAGGCTGAGCATGGAATTGCGTGTCAGAATGGAGCTCTGGGAGGTCATGAAGTCACTTGTCACAGTCCTGGCTGCCACCACAGGAAAGTGTGACCCCCTCAGCCTGGGGTGCCTGGTCTGTGCATTGGCCTCCAGTGAGTTGCACAGTCTTTACCTTCCCAAACCTTTATGTATTGTAACAGATTTCCCCAGAAACTATTCTAAAACAGGCAAAATGAACCAAAATCTGGTGCCCCTCCCATAGTTTGACCTTTCCTTACACACCAGCTTTTCACAGTCTCCAGCTCTCCAAAGGGTGGCTCACAACCCTTGAAAAGCCATTTACAGTGGCATTTTGTAGGATTTACTCTGGTACAGCCCTCCAGTTATTTGGGACCCTCCATGGTCCCAGATTTTTGGGACCTCTGCCATACTCAGGTGCCATTCCCTTGATATGTACTTGAAATCTGGAAATCAAGCAAAGACCCCTTTTCCAAGCACAAGAGGGGGTTCATATTCCTCTCATTGCTTTACCAGCACTCATCACTGTGCCTGCCAAAACTAAAAAGAGGATTTTGAGTTGTATCTGAAGTTGCTTAAAAGCCAGAAAAGAAAATAATCTGTCAATAATCCATATGCTTAACTTTCTGTCCCAGGAATGACCCCTGTGCTGGCAAACAGCACCCCTGAGAGTCTCAGGGGGGATGTGGGAGGCAGCCCCTGCTGCAGCTGACACAAAAACCATTCAGGATGTTGAGGATTTGGCCTTGTGCTTGCTTCAGGTTTATTGATTCATTTTGCAACAAGGCATCATAAATAGATTTATTCTTACGGTTATAATCGAGCCGATGAGAGCTTGGGAAGTGGGACTGGAAGCAAGCAGAGCAGAAATCAAGCCTGAAAGAAGACACTGGTAGAATGAATACATCTCCCAGGTGGTGGGAAAGAGGAATTAATGTTTCTCCTCTGGACACTGCCCTGGAATGGCTCTGCATGCCCAGATCCAGCACTGCTCTCCTTTGGGGCCAGCTCCACTTGCCCATGGGGGACACTGTGCCCGCAGCCTGTGCTGTGCTGCCACCAAGAACCCACACCCAGTGCTCTGCTGCGTCCTTGGAGGGTTCCATAAGCCCCATTCCTCCCTCCCTCCCTCCCTCCCTCCCTCCTTTTGGCAATGCTCTGTCTGCAAACCTAAATTTTGCTACTTTTTCCAACCTCAGCCCTCTCTATTAAATGAGGAGAAGCAGAATTCTTTTCTTTCCCTTTCTTTTTGTAGCTTGTGCTTTTAATTGCTGAATCTTTCATCTCTTCTAAAGCATCCGAGGAGCACAGGGAGCAGGGGCCCTCCAGCCACTGCTGCAGCTCCAGGATGTGACCCGAAGAGAAATTATTCAAAAAAATTTGCAGTCACCTCACAAACAGCTGCTGAGCAGGAAGGCAGGAATCTTCCCCTAGTCCACAATTGGATGCAGATTATTCACATGGTGCTGCTGAGGAGTTAATACACTTGGCTGGGACAGGACAGAAACGATGCCTGCTTAATATGACAGAAAATAAATAGAATCTGCTTTCGAAGGATGCATTGACCGAGCTGTCGTGCCTGATGCTGGGGAGACAAGTGTCTACAAGCTTCAGCTTAATGTGGCATGGAAATGTATTGGGTTGTATTTATGGCCATATACAATACTTAACTGGCTATTGTGCTGATTAAATATTTAATTGACTGTCTGTGAGGAGAAATGCACCATTAGTCTATAGGGAATTACACTGTTCCTTGTGCCTGCTCTTAAATGAAATGTGTAATTCGTTGTCACTTAAGCATAATGTTAACTGCCTGTTAAGGACATATTTTCAAGGGAGATAAATACAAAACTTGCCTGCTGGCATGGCCCCAGGTGAACCCTTACGTGCCTCAGTGTGGGCACAGCCCTCAGGGGCATCCCAGGGCTCAGGGGACAGCAGGGAGGGACAGCCAGGGAAGGGATTTTGGGGCTCCTACACTGCCAAGTGGGTTTGGAGGTGCTGGTTGAGGATGATTGCAACCCCTTTTCCACTGGTCTTCAGCACTGTGGCTGTCCAGGTCCTGTAAGGGGAGAGAGCAAGGCCAGCAGGATGCTCCTGAAATACCTCTTGCTGCAGAGAGCTCAGCCAGACACCACCAGGAGAGTTTCTTTGCTTAGTTTTATTTGGGAGTCTGAATTCAGTGGGGAAAATAGAAGGAGGAAAGAGGCAGGGAGGAAGGCTTGTGAAAGAAATTGTTTCTTCCCTTCCTCAGGGCTACCCCAGGGTGCAGCAAAAGCAAAGTACACGGAGCAGAGCCCTCTTGCCTTGCAGGCTGCACTCTGCTGAGCACCTGCGAGCGCTCAGGAACGTGCTGAGTTTTATTCCTTATCATTATCATTATCATTTAATGTAAGCCCTGCAGCTTGTGATGCAAAACCTGCTGGTATTCTGTTGGAAACCCACCCTGCTCCTGGTGCCCAGCATCACACTGAGAGCTTCCAGCAGCACAGACCCCGATGGCTGCACAGCCTCTGCCGGGCAGAGTTCCCCACCACGGCTGCCACGGCTCTGTGATTCATCCCAGCAATGAAACTGCCATCTCTGCTGAATAACTGATCCTTCAGCAGTGTAACTCTTTTCCCATTGACAGTTTGGCAGGCTTTGACAGCTGGCTCCTTCTCTTCAGCAGATTTCCACATCCCTGCCCACGTGCCGGCTGCAGAAGCAGCTCCAGGGCAGCATCCTGACTTGCAGCGAGATGCCTGCTGTGTTTGATGCTTAAAAGCACTGGCCAGCTATTGACATTCAATAGCTAGAGCTCATATTCTGAATACTGCAGCTTTACCAGTGTCCTTAGAGCCAGCATGGATTGTGCTGAACTGTCTGGTAAGTGCAGCTCCGTGCCGCTCTCCCACGCTCCCTCAGCTGAGGGGGTTTTTAACTTCATGATGAATGGTCCTGAGCTCCAAAGCTTCTCTTAACAGGATTGACCTGAAGACACAACTATCCTAGGGCACACAACAAGGAAAGCCCTGCCAGGACTGGAGCAGTGAAAGCACAGTGTTAATTTTAGCCAGGATCCGTATCCTCGATAGGTGCAGGCAAAGTGTGGCACTCCCTGGGCTGGCACGGGCAGCTGGGCTTGCCTGGCACCAAGGCTCCCTGCCCATGGCATGCTGCAGTGTCCCCAGGCAGGATCACCTCCTACAAGAAGCCCAGCTCAGCTCTAGCACTGTGGCTGCTCATGTGGCTGCCCTCAGCCTGTGCTGCAGCTGGGAACTCCCCAGGGCTCCCAGCCTTGAAAGGAGCTGGCTCAGAGCTGGGGAATCCCCTGGGGATGACAAGGTGGTGGCACCAGCGATGCAGGACCAGGAGCAGAGCTGCATGCAGCAACAGCCATCCTCCAGTGCTGCCTGGCAGAGCTGCTTTGCCACAAGGGAGGTGGAATGTGACTGTCAGCAGCCAGGGCTGCCTCTTTCCTCTGCTCTGCCCTGTGACTGTGTTCACAGGGGTCTCAGGATGAGGGAAGAGAGGAGGATCTGACTCCGTGTTTCAGAAGGCTTGATTTATTATTTTATGATATGTATTATATTAAAAATATACTAAAAGAATAGAAGAAAGGATTTCATCAGAAGGCTGGCTAAGAATAGAAAAAGAAAGAATGAATAACAAAGGTTATGGCTCAGACTCTCTGTCCGAGCCAGCTGGGCTGTGATTGGCCATTAATTAGAAACAACCACATGAGCCCAATCCCAGATCCACCTGTTGCATTCCACAGCAGCAGATAACCATTGGTTACATTTTGTTCTTAAAGCCTCTCAGCTTCTCAAGAAGAAAAAATCCTAAGGAAAGGATTTTTCATACAGCATGCCTGTGACACTGCCCCTCCCTGATGGTAGGGGACACACATGTGGCTGGCACAAGCTCTGCTTGTGCTGTCCCAGACACATAGTGGTGATGGTTTGTAGGGAGCTTCATTCAACAGTGATCAGCAGAATTCAGAAAATCCAGCCTGGGTTTGCTGCAAACAGCTCCAGGACAAGGGACACTGCTGGGAATGAAGGATGCACCTTGTGCTGTTTCTGCATATCTGAGTCCCTGAGAGCTGTGCTGGCAAGAGAAGAGCAGAGTAGGGGTTCTGTCCTCCAGCTCCAGTGGTGTCACCTGCTGCCAGCACCCCCTACCAGCCCTGGGATCCCTTGCTGTGTGCTGGGAGTGTGACCAGTCAGTGCTGCCACGTCTGGGAGCACCAGGGAGGTGTCACCATGGCTCCCTGGAGGTATCTCAGCTCTGAAATACCCCAAGTACCAGGCCCCCACCTCCCAGCTCCAGGACCTTCAGGGAGGCAAATGCAGATTGTCTTAGGTTGGTTGGCTTCTCTTTATTTTTCTCCTGTTTTCTTTCTTTCTTTTTTTTTTTTTTCCCATTGCTTTCACACCTCCCCTCACCCTCTATTTTTAATCAACTGACTCAACCCTGGTTTCAGTGCTTGAGGACTGGAAAGGTGATCCCACTCCATCAACAGGGCACAGCCCACACATCTCCCCTCTGTGTTGCTCCCCAGCCCACACAGTTCTGCTCTGTCACGTGTGTATCCCTGCCAAGACACCACTATCAGATATTTTTGCCTCTATGGAGGTGGGGTTAAGGGGCTGAGCATCTGAAAGTCCTGGTTTGGAGCTGCATCAGCCCTTGGGTGATGCAGAAGAGCATCCTACCAGCTCTGCAGACCACAGATTGAAATTGGGATACCAGAGGGACATCAGCAGCCCTGAGTGGGGGACAAGGGCTAATGAAAGTGAGGGGCTGGTGGAGAATTGGAAGGAAGCTGATATGGGGTCAAAAGCCCCTTCCCAGTCCCGGGAAACATCTGTGGGAGCAGCTCCTGGGAATGCCTGTGTCAGCCCTTCCCAGAGCCAGAAGCACATCTGGTCTGCCTGTCCTTGCTCCAAGCCTGGTGGTTTGAGCCATGCAGGATGTGTGTAGGTCCAGTTTTGGACCTTACTTGGCCACCAGCAGTGATTTTGGTAGGACACCATCATCCCTGTCATGGGCTGAGCCCATCCCCTGCAGCCTGGGGAGAGGGGGCAAGAAGAAGCATGGGGTTTGAGCTTTTCTTTAGAACATTAATCACACTTTAATTATATTGAAACCTGGAGACATGGCAAAGGATTAAGTGGATTATCTTCAAAGTAATTTGTTATCAAATATTTATTCTTCTGGGAAGGGAGATGCAGCCTGAGAAATTCTGCATTATCTGTGCTGCCAGCCAAGGATGTGACATGTCCTCCATGCCTGCCCTGCCCTCACCCACCCTGACCCAGGGTGCAGGTTTGAAATGCAGAGCACCATCCCTTGTCCCCTGGTGTCCCCTGTCCCCTGAGGCTGGTGGCTTTGAAGCCAGCTCTGTGTCATGGGTTTGCTCCTGCAGGAGGGGATACCAGTGCCTCACTGGTGTCTCTTATATTGGAATATTACCAATATAGCAGGATGGGATGTGCCTGAGCTTGTCTGGGCTTGGTGCTGAACCAAATAGTGGCATTGTGGTGTTTCACCCCACAGACACTTTTGGCTGCCTGGGTGTGTGGTGTTTCACCCCACAGACACTTTTGGCTGCTGGATGTGTGGTGTTTCACCCCACAGACACTTTTGGCTGGCTGGGTGTGTGGTGTTTCACCCCACAGACACTTTTGGCTGGCTGGATGCTGCAGCTGAGCACTGCAGACAAGTCCAGGCCTGCAGGAGCTCTGGTGGCTGTGGGATGGAGCTTCCTCCCTGTAACAGGGTCTGCTCCTCGCGTTTCCCTCTGGTGGAGAAGCTTTGCGGCGATGGTGAAGGAAAGGAGTCGGTTCTGATGGAGGGTTTGGATCCAGAGCTTTATTCTGGCCCACAGGCCTCTGATTCCAGCAACTCCTCCAGCAGAACTCCCTGACCCCATGGTTGTTGTTCCTTTGAACCCCGGGGAGAGGGGGAGAGAAGGGGTAGGGAGCCACCAAGCAGGTACAGGAGAGGAGATCTAAAGGGACAAAGGACACCTGGATGGGCCAATGTCCCCCCAGGGGCAGAGAGCATCCTTTGAATCTGCCAATCCCTCGATGCCCTTCTGGAATGCCAGGATTGACAGACAGTGCTGGGCAGGGGTCAGGGAGGGGAAAGGAGAGGAGACTGACACACCTGGGAGGGAATTATCAGGGGAGGGACCCAAGGCTCTGGGGTAAACCCTGAAATCACAACGCAACAGTCTCTGCTGGGTGGGAGCAGCCAGCAGCGCTCTGGCAGGGGGATGGATGCTCCTTCTCCCTGCTCCTGCTCCCTGCTCCTGCTCCCTGCTCCTGTTCCCTGCTCCTGTTCCCTGTTCCCTGCTCCCTTTCCCTGCTCCTCTTCCCTGCTCCCTGCTCCCTTTCTCTGCGCCCGTTCCCTGCTCCCTGTTCCTGCTCCTGCTCCTACTCCCTGCTCCCTTTCCCTGTTCCCTGCTCCCTTTCCCTGTTCCCTGTTCTCTGCTCCCTGCTCCTGTTCCCTGTTCCCTTTCCCTGCTCCCTGTTCCTGCTCCTGCCCCATCCAGGCAGGGAAGGGGCCGGGGGCTGCAGCGCTGCCGGAGGAGCTGCCGAGATGCAGCCGTGCTAAATCGGATTCAGCCAGAGCTCTTTATCCGTTCGGCAGACAGTGGGTTTAGTGCTTGGATGCTTCATTAACTAATAATAATGAGTCATTGTATTTGCCTCCTGGGCATTGTAAATGATCCAGTGTCCAGAGACGCCGCGAGGACACGGAATCGCAATGAGGCTGAGCCTCGGAGCGCTGCTCAAACCGTGCAGAGGCAGCCCCGAGCTCCCCCAGCACCTGGGGACAGTGCCCGAGGAGGGGACACCTGCACAGGGACCTGGCCTCGCTGCAGAGCATGGCCAGCCAGGCTCGTGTGGTGTGGTGTGATGCCGTGGCTTGTCTCAGATACCCCGGGTTTCTCCCTGTAGATTCCTTCCCCAGCTGTGTCAGTCAGCTCTCCTTTCCCCCACCGTGAGCCTGCTGAGCGCTGTCTGTCAGTCCTGGCATTCCAGAAGGGCATCGAGGGATTGGCAGAGTTCAAAAGATGCCTTTCAGTCCTGGGGGGACATTGGCCCATCCAGGTGTCCTTTGTCCCTTACGACTTCGCCCCCGACCTGGTTGGTGGCTCCCTACCCCTTCTCTCCACTTCTCCCTGGGGTTAAAAGGAACAGCAACCACGAGGTTCAGGGAGTTCTGTGGGAGCTGTTATTGGATTCAGAGGCCTGTGGGCCAGGAATAAAACTCTGGATCCAAACCCTTCTTCAGAACCGACTCCTTTCCTTCATCCTCGCCTTAAAGCTTCTCCACCAGAGGTGAACCTGAGCTCCTGCATGTCTGGACTTGTCCCAAGTGCCCAGCTGCAACATCCAGCCAGCCAAAGGTGTCTGTGGGGTGAAATCACCACAGCTGCCACCTTTGGTCCAGCAGCGAGAGCCAGACAAGCCCAGGCACGCTCCATCTGGCTGTATTGGTAATTATTGCAATACTCGTGGCTGGGATGCCCACGCTGTTCCCCTCTTCCCTCTGCTCACCTGCCTGGAACAGAAGCTGTTCTCTCCATGTCCTTCTCATTGATAAAGAGATTTTTCAAGCCCTCCCTGCGAGCAGCTCTCGCAGTTCCCCTCTGGTGCTGCACCTCGAGGTTACAGGCACTTGGGCACCTGCCTTGGTAGGACATCTTTGCATTTTTTCTGAAGATAATTCCTCCTCAGGAGTGAGAGCAGGGTGATGTGCAGCATGGCAGAAATATGAATGGTAACTCCCTGTCCTGGCATGTGGGGGATGCCTGCCCAGTGCCCATCAGAGCCCTGCATGTCTTGGCACTGTGCTGGGGGTGACAGATGTGCAGGGCACTATTGGATGTGACACAGGTGCCTGTCCCCTTCCTTGTGCCTTGTTTGTGGGTCTATTTTGCCTCCAAAATATTATCCCTGATTAAAACAAAGGGGAAGAAAGAAATCAGCAGAAAAACAACAAAGGAATCATGGAAAGAAAAAGAAAAAAAAAAAGAAAAAGGGGGGAAACCAGCTGGTGGATTGACTGTGCAAAGAGCAGGAGTGCAGGTGAGGTCATTTCACCTCACACATTGTCGAGGGGGACAGGCAGAGTCCCTCCTGCAGGAGGGGCAGCCCCCAAAGGTCTCCTTCTGCCTCAGTTGACACGGGACACTCCAGGCATAGGAGCTGAGGGGGTGGCAGCAGGGTCCCTGTGCCTGTCACCACAGCCCCAGGATGAGCCTGTGCAGTGTCCCCGCAATGCTGTGAGCCCCACAGTTCACCCCAACTGCACAGCCCTTGCTGAGAGTCTGGAGTCTGCCAGCCTCAGTTTTGGGGAACCAGGCCCCCTTCAGTTCAGAGCCAGACCCCAGGAAATGTGGGTTGGTGCTGTCACCTCTGTTCACCCAACACCACCCCAGCACGGACTGAGCCAGCTTTGTTTGACAAGACATTGTTTTCCATAAACCATGTGGACTGGCATTAATTAGATTTCTATCCTTTAATTCTTTATTAATTGAATCTTACATCAGCTTGTCTTTTCCTTGCACAGGATTAAAGCCAGGCTGAGCAGGCAGCACCGATCTGGGTCATCCCCTGTTTTCTCTCCAGGAGCCAACTCACCTTCCCTCCTGCAGCATCCCTGGCTCTGGGCTTCACTCCAGGATCTGGCTCAGGCAGGGCATGGAGCTGAGCACCCTGGCCTGCCACTTCTGCAGTGTTTATTCCTGGCAGATGATATTTAATAAGGCCACATAATTAATGAACTAGAAAGTGCTTCAGCAGCTTGACGTGAGACAAATATAGCTGCCTGCTCATTTCCAAGCACCAAACAGAAATATTTGCTGCCTGTTTCTGCCTGTTATGTATCATTAGCAATTTTGCCATCTCTATTAAGCATTTGTCAGTAACAATACAAATACAACTCGAAAAACTCTGTTCTTATTGCCCTTAGCCCTTCTGGGTATGCTTTTTCCCTGCTATTTTCATTGTTTTTTGAATTCTTAACATCTCATATCTTCCATAACATAAGAACCACTATCTGCTTTTCCTTGGCCAGATATTCATATGTACATTTTCCCATTGCAATCGCTGCCTTCATTTCACCACCGACCCACAGGCTTCCATCTCTGACCCTGTAACCATCCTTGTTGGCTCTGAAAGATCCCTCCTAATTCCCAGCTGTGTATTTTTTCCATCTGATTTTTCTCCCCTCGCAGCCGGGCAGAGCCCAGGAGCCCTCCCAGGGCTGTGCTGGCTGTTTGCAGATCCTCCTGCCTCGCCCCGGGCACGTTTATTCCCCGCCATGGCAACGAGTTCTGCTGCAGGGATGCAGGGATGCTCCTGCTCAGCCCCCATTCCAAGAGGGCTCCTCTGGCCACGGATACCCAGGTGGGCTGGGCTCACTCTCTGCCCTCCCCTGTCCCCCCAGCCCGCCCTGCCGTGACTCAGTTTCCCCTCCCGAGGGCTCCTGTTACACAACACCCCCCTCCACTGGGCTGTGGGAGGTGAGGCAGTGAGAAAACTCCCACTGCTGGGGGTGGGAGCATGGGGAGAGGGAAAATGTGCCAGCAGAGCCTCTCCAGCAGCAGCAGGAGGACGCTTGTGTGGCTCTGGCTGTGTTCCCCCTGCGTGAGGCACCCCACAGGCCATGACGCAGGGCAGGGAGGGATGGACAAATGGACAGAACCTGCTGCAGGGAGTCAAAGCAGACAGAGACCTGGAGGAAACCCCCCGTGGGACTGCTGGGACAGTTCCACTGGGGAGATGTCCCCTGGGAAGGGGATGGTGCTGCTGGTGGTGTCAGGTGTGTGACAGGAATGGATGTGGTGATGTCCCACCAGGTCCCCGTGGTGGCAGCCCTGTATCAGCTCCTCTGGGACTGTCCCAGCATTGCCCTCAGACCAGTTCTGGGGTTCACTGCTGGACTCTCCATCTCTGGAACAGTTGTTTCCACCCCTCTGCTGAGCAGGGGCTGATGTCTGCCTTCCCCTGCTGATGAGAGGGGAAGAAAACTCAGGAGGAGCTCCCAGCTGAGCTGGTCCTGCCTCCAGGACATTTCCTTGTGTGTGGATTAGAAGAGAAACTAAGTGGATTAAGCTCTCTGCAGCTCAGTTCTTCCCTGGACCTCCTGGCATTTCCACCCATGCAGATGTTTGTTCTGGTGCCCAAGCAGCCCTTTGGCTGGAGGCACAAGAGGGAAAAACCACGTGGGATGAAGTTTTGGGAGCAGAGGAGCCAGTGAAGCTGGACTCTCAGAAAGCTTCCACAGTCCTAGGGTGGAGATGGCTCAGCCCTGCCCTGACAAAGCAAACCAAACTGAACACACCATGAATTTCTACATTTATTCACATTTTCTGCGATCTCACTATTCTCCTTTGGGTTTCTGAGCTTTCATGCCCGTTTGCATGATTATTTCCAGGCCTCCTCCTGGAGTATGAAATCTCAAAAGGTGCTCCTGGTACAAAGGAAAGGCGCAAGGCAAGGAACAGCCAGCCCTGGAGGGAGAAGGCAGCAGACACCACAAGGCTGGTGGGAATTAGCAATTTCACAAACTGTGCCTTGTGAGCAAATTCCCTGCTGGAAGCTGGCTGCAGCTCTCCCTGAGCCAGCTGTCTGCCCAGCCTGGGCAAGCACACACACAAAAGGATGAGCTTGCTTGGGCCAACCTTGGATCTGGAGCCCCATCTGGGCACTGCAGGAGCTGGCGGCTGAAATGCTGCCCTGAGCCCAGCCAGGAGCCCCTCCCCAGCCCTGCCTTCCTTGATGCTGTGGGGTTTTTACCAGCCAAGCCCCAGCATTACACCCCTGCCCCATGCAGGGTGTAGCAGGTTTGGGTTGATGGTCCCGGGGTGTGACAGTGTTCACAGGGGTCCCAGGATGAGGGAAGAGAGCAGGATCTGACTCCATGTTTCAGAAGGATTCATTTATTATTTTATGATATGTATTATATTAAAACTATACTAAAAAAATAGAAGAAAGGATTTCATCAGAAGGCTAGCTAAGAATAGAATAAAAAAGAATGAATAACAAAGGTTGTGGCTCAGATTCTCTGTCTGAGCCAGCTGGACTGTGATTGGCCATTAATTAGAAACAACCACATGAGACCAATCCCAGATGCACCTGTTGCATTCCACAGCAGCAGATAACCATTGGTTACATTTTGTTCCTGAGGCCTCTCAGCTTCTCAGGAGAAAAAATCCTAAGGAAAGGATTTTTCAGAAAATATCATGGCTACACCGTGGCAATCAGGGGGAGCTCTGGAAGCACTCAGTCTGTCCTAGGGACCACGTCACTTTGCTTACTCACTGCCAAAGAGGTGGATCAAAAGGAAAATATCAAGCTGCAATGGCTGGGACTTGAGGTTGTGTCACTCTTTGCCGTTCAGAAAAGCTCCAGCAGGATGGGATGTTCCAGAACACTGGGGACCCTCTTTGTGCCTGGGGTGAAGGTGGGAGAGCTGTGCTCTGGGCACACAGACACTGCTGTTGTGCTGGGAATAGGGTCCAGATCTCTGTGCAGGACAGAGCATCCTTCCTCAGGTGGCAGAATATCCTCCAGCTCCAAAACAGGCAGCCCCAAGTCAGTCAGGGGCAGGGGAATGCACGGGGCTCAGGGGCTCAGGGACAGGCCAGGGGAAAGGGCAGGAGGGGGAATCAGGGCCCTGAAGTGAAGCAGAAACACAAAGGAGATTTTCCCTGTGTCATTTAGCTGGCAGAAGGTGACACTGGGCTTGTCACCCGCTCTCATTACGTCTCCAGGGCTTTTCATGCAAATTCAGGCAAACAATTTCTCGGTTCCCTTTTAGCACTCTGGGAGGGCCAATTTCATTTCAGGAGCAGTGGGGAACAATAATCATCTTGAAGTGTCTTCCATCCTGAGAGACACAGATAAGAGCTGTGCAGTGGACTAACAGCACTAATTTGACGTTTTCAGCAGATAGCTTTGCAGATGACAAAAATCAGACACCATAAAAAGCTGGTAAACTCCATAGCAGCAGGGTTACCCCCTCCTGCACATCCCTCCCACTCCCCTCCTCTACCCTGAGAGGGAGATGAAACCCTGTCCCTGCTCACTGCCATGGGAGCGGGCTTTGCTCCAGCTGGGGCAGCTTTGGCTGCTGGGGAAGGAGCAGGACGTGGCTGGGGCAGGCAGGGAGATGCTGGTGAGACAGTCTAGCCCATTTGTGCTGCACTTCTTTGGAAAAAGAGTATCACCTGATTTCTAGCTTTTTGGAGAAGTCTCTGGTCGTGTATCCAAAGGGAAAGAGATCACTTTAGTGCTCTGAGATACCAGCTGAGATTCCTGATCCAGTTCATGGAGCCAAGCAAGAGAAATCCCACTGCAGCAAACCTTTCTGTGGTATTTTTCTGATCCCCTCAGCTGTCTGAGCCCATGAAAAATTTGCAGGCAGTTGTGCCCCTGCCATGCACACTGCCAGCCCCTTGGCTCAGGCAGGGATGCACAGGTTTGTCTTGCAGCTCAGTAAATCCAGCTCCCCTCACAGGAGGGGTGCCTGGGTGCCCAATCCAGCTGGGTACCCCAGCCATGGGTGGGTGCTGCTGCTGCTTGGGAAATCAAGTGGCAAAGTGACAAAAAGTGGCTGTAAATGCATCCCCAAGAGAGTCAGGCAGGGGCTGGCCCTGGGCTGGCTCGGTGGGAAGTGGAGCCATTGAGACCTCAGCAATTTGTGTGGTCCAGAGCTGTGTGTCCAGCCAGGATCAGCTCCCTCTGTGACCGTGTTCACAGGGGTCCCAGGATGAGGGAAGAGACGAGGATCTGACTCCATGTTTCAGAAGGCTTGATTTACTATTTTATGATATATATTATACTAAAACTGTACTAAAAGAATAGAATAAAGGATTTCATCAGAAGGCTGGCTAAGAATAGGAAAAGAAAGAATGATAACAAAGATTTGTGGCTTGGACTCTCTGTCTGAGTCAGCTGGACTGTGATTGGCCATTAATTAGAAACAACCACATGAGACCAATCCCAGATGCACCTGTTGCATTCCACAGCAGCAGATAACCATTGGTTACATTTTGTTCCTGAGGCCTCTCAGCTTCTCAGGAGGAAAAATCCCAAGGAAAGGATTTTCCATAAAAGATGTCTGTGACAGCCCCTCTGCTCTGCCCAGAGTGCAGCTCTGTGCAGTGCAGTGGCAGTGCCTGCCTCTCCCCAGCCAGCCTGCCCCAGGGTTAACTGCTGTCCTGGAAGGCTTTCCCTGATGTAAATCCCAATGTTCTTCCTGCTGCTTCAGTCCATCCCTCCTTGTCCAGCAGAAGATGAAGAACAGGCCCCTCCCTTTCTTGCCACCACTTTTCCCATTATCTCCTTATTACAACCTGCTCTTTCTGTGCCTAAAACCCAGTTTTGCCAGCCAGCCTTCCATGTGTCCCTCCTGGTCCCTCTCTGTCCCCTCCTGCCTCTGCTGAGGGTTCTCTTCCCTCCATGAGTCCCTCTGATGGATTAATCCCACTCCCAGGCTCACACCAGCAACCTGGAAAGCTGCACATCAAGGTTCAGTGGAGGATTCATTTCCCTGAGGTCCCTTTTTTATCTATTTTCCTCCTTAGATAAAAGACAGGATTGAGTGACCAAGCATATGAATCCAACTGGGCCCAGTCTCTGAGTTTTAATTTCTTCCAGGCTAGAGAAAAAACCAGAGACAGAGGCGCTGATTCCTCCCTGGTGCAAGCAGGAGTGCAGCCTGTGGAGCACAGCAGGGTCTGTTCACATGAAGTTAAGCTGAGCCACGGGCACTGGGAACAGCAGCCAATTAAACTGGTGACACTGGGGCAGGCTGGGCAGGGCATGCTGCAGAGAGCAGAGTCTTGCTGACATCTGCTGCCAGCTGGGAAATGAGACCCCACCCAACACTCAAAAATGTGTGATTTGGAAGCCATTTTTGTATACCTGAATTGGGGCGAAACACAATATCAGATTTTTATTTTCCATGGGAGGAGATGTTCAGCACAGCTTTAGGAGAGCTCAGTGGGGTTTCTCAGCTCAACATGTGACTGCTCAACCGGTGCCCATTAATTTTGTTTTCTCCCTGAAGGCAGAAATGGGACTAGGAGAATGGCTCTGGCTCTCCCACCCTTTCTCCCAGAGGAAACTCATATTTTTTCATCAATCTTGAAATATTCCCAAGGAAGAAATGTTCATTTTTATGAGAGTGGCATTAGAGCCAGCAAGCTGTAACCATGGGAAATTCCTACCTGATATGAAATTCACCTCACTCACCTGAGCTTTGATTGCTTCCTGCCTCTTTTTTTTTAATTATTATCTTGACCACAAGCTGCTGAGGACAGGCACTGTTCCTCCTGGGGCTGCTATGACTCTCCTGTGGGATGAAGGACAGCGATGCCCAGCCCAGACTGAGTCCTCCAAGAGTTTGGGAAAGAAGAATACCAAGTGGAAATTACAGAGCACCTACAGCTCTTCTTCCATCCCACATCCTTTCCCTCTTTTTTTTATTTTTTGATTGCTGATAGCAAGCACCCCTTTGAGATTTCCCTTCAAATCTCTGCTAAAGCTGGAGGTATAATTTTCCTGATATGATTTTTGAGTGGCTCTGCACCAGCCCAGCTTGGCTTTGCTCCTGCAGCAGCTGTGTCCTGCAGACACCTGGCGTGGGGAGGAGATGGCCTCAGCCATGCTCCATCAGCATCCCTTGCTCCATCTCACACTGCCCAGGGCCTGTAAGGGCTGGCCCCCTCCTCCTCCTCCTCCTCTGGCATTTATAGTGGCTCTGCCAGGAAAAAATCCAAAAAAAAAAAAAAAACAACCAAAAAAGCCCCCACCAAAAACAAAACAAAAAACCTCAATCCCCCAAAAAAGAAACCCCAAAAACCCACAAAAAACGCCCCAAAACAAACAAAAAAAAAAACCAAAACAAAAACAACAACAAAAAAACCCCAAACAAACAAAAAAAACCCCAAAAAACCAAAACACCAAAAAGAGAAAACAAACCAAAAAAACCAACCCAGCCCTGCTTGCTTTGTCCCTTGCAGGGAAACCATACACGATTTCTCATCTTGCTCCCTTATATAAAGGAATAATGTCTTGCTGGCCTGGCTGGTTGCAGTTCTGGGGAGGGAGGCTTTGCACAGTGGTGGTGGCCCCTTGCTGGGGTCGGTTCTGTGCTGCCCATGAGTCTCAGGTGGGTGTCACTATTTTTATTTTCCAGAGGCAGATTTCACAGGAAGGGACCCCCAGATGTCACCCCCAGCTCTGGGGCAGGGCCAGCTCTCCCAGTGCCAGTGTTGGTCAATATTGCCTCCCCTGTTTTTAATCCCTCCCTCCCATTTTCCTGCTCTTGGAGCTGGGATTCACACCCCAGCATCTCCCCCAAACCCCCTGTGCTCCAAACTGAGCCCAGTTTCCTGGTTTAGGGGCTCTGGAAATGTGTGTCCAGCCCACTGCAGTGGCTTCCAGCAGCCTGCTTATGCACAGGACCCCTGGGAATTAGCAGGGAATGGCCAGGGCATTAGACACGGGAGATAACACTGCTGAGATATTTACACTGCCCACTGAACAATTCCTCATCTTGCCAGAGGGCAGGCTCAGCCCTGCCATGCCCTGGCTGCTGTGAGGAGGAGAGCTCCTGCTATGGGAAAAGCTTTCTCTGTAATTGGAGCATCTAAAATATTCCTCCTTTCATTATGTATTTTATTTTATTTTATTTTATTTATTTTACTTGACTTTATTTTTTATTTTATTTTATTTTATTTTGGTTTATTTTATTTTATTTTACTTTACTTTATTTTATTTTATTTTGGTTTATTTTGACTTTATTTTATTTTTTCTTTATATTTTATTTTATTTTGGTTTTATTTTATTTTATTTTACTTATTTTATATTTTATTTTTATATTTTATTTTACTTATTTTAAATTTTATTTTATTTTATTAGTGGTGAGGAGGGGGTAGTTGATGAGACAAATAGCACTGGAGGGAGCAGAGCTCAGGGAAGCCCATGAGGAGGTTGAGCAAAGCTGCCCCACCCCATGCAGGGTCAGCCCTGCCTGCCAGTGGCTGTGCCACTCCTGTAAAACCCCCAGGCTCTCCTCCCTGCTCTTTTCCAGAGCAAGATAATGATCTTGTACTTGCTGAGATAGAAAATAGCTCTAGGAAATGCAGCCCTGAAAGGGACACCCCCAGACTCTGCACCTGCCCCACCTGTCACAGAGCACATTGCAACTGGGATTTTTCCCTTGAGGGGAAAAAAATCCAGTATTTGGTCAAAGAGGGGGAGCAATATTTGTAAAGTGTAAGCAAAAGCTCTGAAATGTGCTCATCTCTGCAAGCTGAGAGAAATGAGGGTGTGGAGAGGGAGCTGTGGCCCCTGTCCTTCCTGAGAGATGCTGAAGGAGCAGGGCTGCAGCACCAGCATCCTTGGGTGCCCAGGCTGGGACTCCAGCTGAATAAAACCACAAAGCTCAAGAGATAACTCCACAAAACCCAGGGGGTAGAGATTTTTGCTGGCTCTTCTTCCTCCTGCTGTGGCTGGCTGGTGAATCTCATTAGCCCAGTTCCAGTAAAATGCAGATGAGGCTGTTTGAGAGTCCTGAGATGGGGCTGGATCCAGACTCAGCCTGCAGATCTGCTGGCAGGGACCCCCAGAATCTCACCAAGCTCTCAACTGAAGGATGCTCTTTGCTTCCCTATGGTATTTTTGGGTCCCCTGTCGAAGGGAGGAAATGATGAATCTGACTCCATGTTCTTAGAGGCTATGTTATGTTATGTTATGTTATATATTATGTTATATTATATTATATTATATTATATTATATTATATTATATTATATTATATTATATTATATTATATTATATTATATTATATTATATTATATTATATTATAGTATATTATATTATATTATATTATATTATATTATATTATATTATATATTGAAATATTGAAAGGATGCAGACAGAAGGCTGGAAGATACTAATGAAAAACTTGTGACTCTCTCCAGAGCCTTGACACAGCTGGCTGTGATTGACTTTAAGTTAAAACAATTCACCTGTTGGATAAACAATCTCCAGCCACATTCCAGTGCAGCAAAACACAGGAGAAGCAAATGAGATAATTATTGTTTTCCTTTTCTCTGAGGCTTCTCAGCTTCCCAGGAGAGAAATCCTGGCAAAGGGATTTTTCAGAAAATATGACAGTGACACTTCACAGGAAAACTGCAGGAAGGTTCATCCTCTGGGGATCCCTCAGCCTTCATGGCTGTTGTCCCCAAAATCACAGGCCCAAATCCACATCTGGGTGGAGCCTTTGCTTCCCCTGCCATGGGGCAGTTCCTGGAGCAGCCTGGGCACACACTGGAGCTGGCTCACACCTTCCCCACCTGAATCCTGGGTCTGGCATCATTAGGAAATAATTCCCTCATCCTTTTTATGTTTTTTTTTTTTTTTCCCTCCTAATTTATAGCTTCTGGCTTTGTGCAGCTCTTGGCTGCTTTCTCAGTCCCCAGCTGGTCATCCAGGACTCTGCATTAGTCCTCAGCCCTCCAGCCAAAGATGCTTTTTGCCATTGTCCCCAGTAAGCAGGGCTTTGCTCAAACTGGTGTTAACAGATGACAGCAGAAATAGCTCAGAAGACTTTTAAAACCCTGCTGCTCTTGAAACTTTTATTTAGTTTCAATAGCTCCTGTGTGATCTCTGCTTGGGTTGCTTGAACAACAGCTGGAAACTAATGTGGGCTGTGGCTCTTGGGGACGACCAAAGCCAGAGAAAAAGGCCAGCAAGGAGAGTGGCAAAAGTGATGATCTTGCTAAGAAATGCTGTAACAGAAAACCCAGAGCTGCCCATAAATCCCATCACCTTGTTATGCTCCTGAGCAAAAACCAAAGCCAAGGTAAAAAAAAAAAACCATCACAAAAAGTACCCTGCTGTAAAGCCTGTGTATTGTAAAACTCAAGACATAAAAATAATAATAAAGCTGCAGGAAAATCTGGAGGCACAAGCTCTGACCCAGCAAAAACAGAGCATCCAGGCACACTGTGGGCAGGAGAAGGCAGCCAGTGAAGGTTTCAGCATCAGGCTGTGGGGTCTGACTGGCCAAACCTGGCCTTCCATGTGCTCAGCTAATTAAAATTCCTCGGACTAAGAAATAATCATATGCATTATGAAGCGTTTCCCCCCTGCTAATATTTTAATTGCCAGCTACTCCCTGCTCAGGGTGGGGAAAGGGGAATAAGGAGTTGAGAAGTCACAGTGAATCATCTGAAGGAACAGATGGAGTGAGGAGGGGACAGGGGACCGGGCAGGGATTAGCACTCCACACACGCCTCCCCGCACACCCCCCTCGCTGCAGGGCCTCTCTCCCAGCACAGCCAGGAGAAACCTGTTCAAACAACAGGTCTTGCATTAATATCTCATTCTCTATAAATAAATCAATAAAGGAAGCTCTGTTTGGCTGCTCCTCTGCTTCATCCCTGCGCTTTCCTCCTTGGCTGGATGTTGGTGGGAAGGGAACGTCACCATCCCTTCTCTTGCATGGGCTGGGAGAGGCTGTGCCAGCCCTTCTGAGCCCTCCAGAGCTCTGGAGGTGTCTCTTTTGGGGGAGCAGCACCTGGGGAGCAGCCTGGCCCAGGGGTTTGAAGTTTTGCCATTTGTTTATAGCATCAATGCTTTGGAGTTACTGAGCCAAAAAGGAAAGTTTCAAGCCTGCTGCTAAGTCCCTTACAAATAAATGACTTGGAAAACATATTGGGGTGCTAGGGGGATGTGCTGCTCTGTGTTTCCATAGAGGTTAGAGGGGGAACTGGAATGGTCCTGTGGGATTCTGCTGTCAGGGTGGCCCCATCCCAACATTCAGGCTGTGAAACAGAGGAGGGTTTGGCAAAAGATAGAGTGGCTAATTAAGAGCCTCTAAAGATGAAAATGTTGTGATGGGAGCATGGGGACAAGAACAATTCCCACTGAACATCTGCAAATCATCTGGGCTTTGGATGGCTTTGCCTGCAGTTGGTTTGGGAATTGAACATGAAGAGCAGGGGTGGGAAACCCAGAACCTGCTCTGCCTTTTCTCCATATGTGCTCACAGGCTCCCTGTCATTTCTGTGGTGTGTTTACTCTTTTTTTTTTCCAACAGCTTGTGTCTTATTGAGGAATTATGATCTAAACCACCGAGGCCCTGAGGGAGCAGGGCTCTGAGCAGAGAAATGCTGTGTAACACCTCCCAGGGTGGAGGGATGCTGGCAGGCACTGCACTGGAACAAGAAGTTCAGGTGGTTTAAGATAAACGGCGTGTGCAGGGTTTTAATGCAAATGCAGAGCTGCTCTGGCTTCTGACAAAGGCATTTCTGAGTCTACATGAAATTACTTACAGCAAAAATTATTAATATTACCTACAGGAAGCTGTGCGTGCAGCCGTTGATCAGCACGTGTCCCACAATGGAGAATTCTGCTTTCTTGGAGTATTTGTTCAGTGTCCAGGGCTGAGCAGCTGCTTGAGGCAGGAGCAGTTTTGGCTTTTGAGGGAACAGCCACAGGACTGGGTGTGAGCTCTGCCAGCAGCAGCATTACAGGGGTGATTGTCCCAAAGGGAGCAGAGCCAGCCCCCCATTCTCTCCCGTGCCTCAGGCAGCTCATCTGGAGGCACATCAGCTCCTCTGACAGAAGGAAACCCTTTGCCAGCAATGGGTCTGTGCACTCAGCACTGCAACTCAGTATTTTATGGGCAGCTCACCTCAGGCCCCTCGTCTCACTGGGTGTCCTTGCTGTCCTTGTCTGTGCTTGGCATCCCTTTGCTCCCTGGGACATGCAGAAGTGTTTGCCACCCCTGCTGGGAGGCTCTTGTACCCGAGTCCCAAGTGTGAGCCGAGCCCTTCAGCATCTAATCTTTAAGAAATCAAAGCACCGTTTCCCCAGCACTGAGCCTTCCCCCTGTCCCCTTGCTGCCTGCATGTTCAGTGAGACAGCAAAGGCTGCTGAGAGTACCAAGGGTACCCTGCAGGGCACCTGTGACTCAGGATAAATCCTGGTTGCTGACCCTAAAATCTTCAAAAACATAAACAACTGATATGCCCTGGACTTCTCCTCCTCTCTGGCTCCCAGGTACCTTGGGAGTGCATGAACAAAGGGCTGTGTTACAGCTATGAACCCACTATAGTGATCAGCTGTGCTGAGCATGTTGTGCTCTGTTAGGAGCAGGTAAGTAAAGGGATGTGTTAGGATTGCAAACTGATGAGCTTCTTCCTCCTCCTCTCCTCTCCTCTCCTCTCCTCTCCTCTCCTCTCCTCTCCTCTCCTCTCCTCTCCTCTCCTCTCCTCTCCTCTCCTCTCCTCTCCTCTCCTCTCCTCTCCTCTCCTCTCCTCTCCTCTCCTCTCCTCTCCTCTCCTCTCCTCTCCTCTCCTCTCCTCTCCTCTCCTCTCCTCTCCTCTCCTCTCCTCTCCTCTCCTCTCCTCTCCTCTCCTCTCCTCTCCTCTCCTCTCCTCTCCTCTCCTCTCCTCTCCTCCTCCTCCTCCTCAGCCAGACACTGATGGCTCCATAACTCAGGGCTGCTGGATCACAGCACAGTCCCAGTGTGTTACAAGGTGATCAATAATGAGTAGGAATTAATGCACTGGAAATGATGGATTCAGAGTCACTTTGGAGTGTGGCTGTGGGCTGTCACTGTTGCTTGGCCTGGTGGGGACAGCAGAGCAGCCGTGGGTCACAGGCAGCTCCCAGGGCTCTCCCTGCATCAGTCTGGGCTCAGAGATGTGCACACCATGCTCTCACCACCTTGCCTGAGCTGGCTGAAGTCAAACAGCTCATGCAGACCTTCCCAGGAGCCTGGGGATGTCTGTCCAGGATGATAAAGGTGAAATAAATCCCAACCTCAAGGCACCTCGTGCCTAGGCTGCCAGGCAGAAAAGCAAAGCTCCTTCTGGACTGGAGATCAAGCTGAGACCCTGCTGAAGCTCTTTAAAGAGTGGCTGGCTGCAGCTCAGCGTGGGCAGAGCAGCCTTGATGTGGCAGCAGGACCTTTCCCAACTTTTCCCTGGATGATGCAGCCTCAGCTGTGGTGGCTGCACTCCCCTGGTCAGCTCAGGGAGTCCTGGCTCTGAGTTTAGCAGGGGGAAAGCAGCAGCATTTCCTCTCCTGCAGCCTCTAAATATTGCTCTAATAACCAAAAGGCTTTTCATCCGTGTAAACCACATCCTGCTAATTCCTCCTGCAGACACAACCCAGAACCCATCCTCTCCCACCTCACTCATTTTCCACTTTCTCTGACCCTTTATTGCCTAATAAATGTTCTCTAACTCAATTCTGGAATTTGCTGCTGTGGTGGTGGTGGTCCTGCCCAGGACAGGCACCATCCCTGGCTTGCCTGGGCTCTGTCCCCAGGTCCTGCAGGAGCAGCACTGCCAAGGGGATGGGGACAAGAGTAGGGGCTGGAGCTGGAGCAGAAAGCTCCTGCATCCCTCCCTGAGGAGCTGGAAGAGCTCTTTGGCAGCCAGGTCCTTGCTCCAGAGAAGGAGCTGTTTCTGAGTGAGCCCTGATCAGGAGATGACCCCTCAGTGCTGGTTCATCTCTTTGGCCTGAAAAATGGAACCCCATTTTGGCCTGTCACCCCAAAGCAGTGATTGATTGTCACAGACATGTTCTTTTATGGAAAATCCTTTCCTTAGGATTTTTCCTCCTGAGAAGCTGAGAGGCCTCAGGAACAAAATGTAAGCAATGGTTATCTGCTGCTGTGGGATGCAACAGGTGCATCTGGGATTGGTCTCATGTGGTTGTTTCTAATTAATGGCCAATCACAGTCCAGCTGGCTTGGACTCTCTCAGACACAAGATGTTGTTATTTATTTCTTATTTTTCTATTCTTAGCTGGCTTTCTGATGAGATCTTTTCTTCTATTCTTTTAGTGTAGTTTTAATATAATATATATCATAAAATAATAAATCAGCTTTCTGAAACACGGAGTCAGATCCTCCTCTCTTCCCTCATCCTCTGACCCCTGTGAACACAGTCACAATCGATGGCACTGAGGGGACAGGGACTGTGGGAATGGTGTGACAGTTCAGAGATTTCAGCTCCAGATCAGGCCAGGGGCTCTCTGGGGTGATGAGTGGCCCCAGAGCTCCAGGAAGGGTGGAGGATGGCACAGTGTGGGCCGTGGGACTGGCACACACCCAGATGTGCTCCCTGCCTTTGCCTCCCCCCTGGGAGCACTGGGGGAGGCAGCACTCACAGCAGACACATCTGCACCTCTCCGTGGCCTGGCTTTGCCGGTGCTGCTGTCATCTAACAGCACTTCTGGTCTCTTCTGCATCAGAGAGAGATCTCTCCATTTGCAGCAAGCACAGCCAGAGGGTTCCTGTATTTCCAGCAGCTGCTGAGATGAGGAGGCTGCAGGAAGCTTCCTGCCTCATCTGCTGTGGTGAAGCCACCAGCTCCAAATGTCCTCTGTGAGCTGGAGACAGCAAGTGGCTCCTTTGGCAGGCTAAGCCCATCCTCACACGCTGAACTGTAATGTTATAAACACGAAATCTCATCAGGGCTGCCAAGGAAAAAGCTCCAAATCACAAATACCTGCCATTACTGCCACGTGAACAAGCAAACAGCTTCTTGCACCAGCACTGCCTCTGAAGTGCTCTCAGCTGGGGGCTGATGCAGCTTCTTTGGGTTTGTTGTTCAAGAGAGAAAACAAACCCATTTTCATTTTAAACAGTAAAATTGTGGTCACTGCCCAGATTCACTGACTCCAGCCCCTTTGGCATGATGAATGTTTTAGCCAGGGAGCAAGAGAAGTACTTATCTTTTGTGGGGAGGGTGGGTGGGTGCTGGTTCCATCCCTCCCCAGCAGGAACCTGAGCACGCTGCTCCCAGCAGCTCTCCAGGCACTGTGGCAAGCTTTCCTGAACACTTCAGTGCATAATAGGACTGGTTCAATAATCCCATTACAGCCTGTCTTCAGGATGCCAGCACTAATTGGCAGGCACTGGGACCTTCATCCCCAGCTGGAATTTTATTGCTCATCACAATTAACCACAATGCTGAGGTCCCTCAGCCACACATGTGCCATTAGCTCAGTCTGGAGCTGTGTCCTTGCTGGCACTTTGGGGGCCCCATTGCACCCTGTCCCCAGCCTCCAGCAGGGACAGTTCCCAGCCATTGCTGCAGCTGATTTTCTTCACTTCACGCAGTTTGCGGCTTAATGGGATTTATTTTGCGCATGCCTGGCTGGGAGGCACTGTGCCAGCAGAGCTGGGGAAGCCAAGGACAGCCCAGCCTGGTGCTTGTGGCATGGGGAGAGCAGCCTGAGCTGGCACTGCCACTCTGAGGGGCTGTCAGTGGGCTTTGCTGGGCTGGGGACATTTCTCTGTGACCTCTCCAGACTGCCCTGCCCTGCAGAGCTCTTGGCTTGTGCTTCACCTGGAGGGCAGCCGGAGGCACAACTCACCCCAGTGCAATGGGCACCTTGGTTAAAGTCTGGGCTTTGGGTTTTTCCCTGCTCTAAAGTGCTTAAACAGCAACTGTGGCTCATCTTGGTGGCTTGTTTTTATCTGGGATGTGCCACTTCTAGGGAGTCACACATTTTCTTTTAGGGAGACAGCAGAGAGCTGAGAACAAACTCTGACAACACAGCTGGTGTTGGTTTTATTTCCTCTTAAGTGTGAACAGTCTCAGCCTTCAGAGACTCAGTTCCCACTGGGGCACTTGGTGGTGATGAGGAGTAAACTCCTGGCCTCTGTGTTTGTATTTCCCATCCCCAGACGTGACTCAGATCCCAGTGTCACAGACTGAGCCTTTGAAAGCACACAAACCTCCACCCACAGCGTGTCCTTCAGCTGGAGATGAATTGCAAGATGATACTGGACATGCCAAAACTTTACAAGGCTTCAGAAAGTGATTAGACAAATTCTAGGAAGGGAAAAAAACAATCCATCAAGAGCTATTAAGCATCAAGACAAGCTCTGGGACCCAGATGGGAGGATGCCAGGAAAATTTCCCTCCAGACTGTCTGTTCACTACAGCCATCCACTCTTCCAGAACCAGCACTGGGATGCTGGGCTGAAGAGACCTTTAGTTTGGCCCAGACACACTAATTTTGGGCTCCTCTCCTCTCCTCTCCTCTCCTCTCCTCTCCTCTCCTCTCCTCTCCTCTCCTCTCCTCTCCTCTCCTCTCCTCTCCTCTCCTCTCCTCTCCTCTCCTCTCCTCTCCTCATTCATTAGGGATCATTTCAGGGTCTGTGTGCTGTGCAGGGCTCTTTGCCATCACTTTCTGGAGTTTTTAAATCAGGGGCTGCTGTCACATGGTGCTGGAACAGAATGTCAGGCACATCTGGAGTGCTGCAAAGAAACCTTTGGGATGAGGATCTGTCATGGGGAAAGCAAAGTGTGGCTCTTCAGGCAAAAACTTGTTGAAAAGAAGAGAAAAAGCAGGCTGGAAGACACTTCTCTTGGTTTTCACAGCTGAGGCTGGCATGCAGGAGTGACAAAGCCTAAAAGCCCACAGGATGCAGCTGGGGAGGGCTGTGCCATCAAGCTGTACCAGCAGCTGGCTGGGCTGGGCTTCAGCTGCTGCTGGAGAAGCCACACCACAGCAGTGATGGCTTTTATGTTTGTGTGGGCTACAGAATCAGGGATCCACTGAGCAGCAGCCTCAAGTCCATTTCAGTGCTGCCCTCACTGCTTTTATATTGGATAAACCCCTGGTTCAGTCCATTTCTCCCAGCTAGAGCTGTCAGTCTAAATAAACCCCTGCCCTCTTTCTGGTCCCGCTGTCTTGGTCTCAAGCCCATCAGAGCCTGGCAGCACAGTGGATGCTGTGCCCAGAACCACCCTGGGAGCCTGCCATGCCCCCAGCAGAGGCAGTGCCTGATCCCTCTGGTGCCCAGCTCCTGTGGATCCCCCTGCCTGTGCCTGGGGAGTGGCTCAGTTATTTGGAATGAAGAAATTATTATGCCATTATGTCATTGCTACTTATTACCAGGTCATAACAGAAAGTACAAACATAGCATTACTTGAAGAAAAAACTGTAGCATTCTGACACTAACTTCTGACATTCATATTTTTATAAACAGCAATTTTCAGATGCCAGTATTTCAGGTTTCAGACAGTTATATCCTGTGACCGTGTTCACAGGGGTCTCAGGATGAGGGAAGAGATGAGGATCTGACTCCGTGTTTCAGAAGCTGATTTATTATTTTATGATATGTATTATATTAAAACTATACTAAAAGAATAGAAGAAAGGATTTCATCAGAAGGCCAGCTAAGAACAGAATAGCAAAGAATGAATAACAAAGGTTTGTGGCTCGGGCTCTGTGTCCGAGCCAGCTGGGCTGTGATTGGCCATTAATTAGAAACAACCACATGAGACCAATCCCAGATGCACCTGTTGCATTCCACAGCAGCAGATAACCATTGCTTACATTTTGTTCCTGAGGCCTCTCAGCTTCTCAGGAGGAAAAATCCCAAGGAAAGGATTTTCCATAAAAGATGTCTGCGACAATATCCCTACATTTCTGTTCAAGAATAATTCTGTGAAGAAAGCCACTCCTGCGTCCATCAGCTCTTGGAGGATGGGATGTTGGTCACACAGGCTCACTGCCTCTTCCCTGCCCTGCTGGCTTTGGGCTGCCTGGCCCTGGCTGTGTCCCAGGAGGGGACCTGGGCATGGGGAGAGGTGAGAGCTTGGCTTCTGCCTTCTCATCTGGTTTTGAGCTGTGATTCCAGCACAGAGCTCTGTGTTGGGGCAGTATTTCATGCTTGCTGCTGTCGGCTGATAAACCTTTGATTTTCACTTCTGGGAATAATAGCACAGTAATGAATTATATTCACAAGAATAACTGTAATAGTCATAAAACCGCAAATAGAAGAAAATTGTAAATCAGTCACCCCCTTGTAATGTGCTTGCTTCATCTGAATCACCCTCCCTGGGCAGATTATCAATTTTATTTGGCTTTTCCATCCTAAACTTTTATTAAGTGGGGTGCCTCATGCGTAAAGATACCGAGCACAGGCCATATGTTCCAGGGATTTATCTGTTTACTTTGCCTTCCTCCCCTCCCTCTCCCCTCCCTCTCCCAGCTCTCAGGACCCACAGGCAGCTGACCTCAGACCATAAAAGACACATGTCCCCAGTGTCACTTTACCTTTATTATGCAAAAAAAAAAAAAATTTAAAAAAAAAAAAATCAGGCTGTCAGTGATGCAGAGGCCTTGCTCTGTGCCATGCAGCATCAGCCAGACCCTGCAGCATGTTTAGACTTCCATGTAATTAAAATAGAAAGCCATTAGCATAGCTCCAGGGTAATCAAGGGGACACAGCCTCAGCTCCAGCGTGTCCAGGGCTGTGGCACGAAGATGCTGCTGCTCCCAGTCCATGGGACAATGCTCATCCCGAGCCCTGTGGGTAAGTGGGACAGCCCTAGGGCTCAGAGAGGGGTGGTAGGCAGCAGGGAAGCATCAGGGGCAGGATGGTGACAATTTGCCCCTGTGCTGGTGACAATTTGCCCCTGTGCTGCTGGGACTGAGCAGATGGAGAGTGTGGCTCTGAAGGCAGAGCCATGGCACCAAGTGCTGTCTGTGCCTCTGCTGTGGCACTCCCTGTGCTCTATCCTGACCATGGAGGGAGGCAGCAGCAGAAAAAACTTCTGGGCCCAAATATCTTCTCTTGCTCGGTGCTGTACGGTAATTTTTAGCAAAGTCTTCATCTTCTCCCTTTCTACTACAGAATCATTTTTTTAAAAATCCCTTTCTTTTTCCTCTAAAAGCCACCTGTTCATGCCTTTTTCCTTGTCTTTTCCTTTTTCCTTGTCTTTTCCTTTTTCCTTGTCTTCCATCAGAAATCCTCTGGTTTCAGTTGTGCTCAAGGGGTGCAAGGCTGGCACACAACCAACTCTAAATCAATGCTGATGGGCAAGAGGTGAGAGCAGCCCAATGAGCTGGGGAAAGGTGCAAATTCCAGTCAGCAAAACACAGCTGTTGGGTTCAGTGACCCTTTTGGAGGCAAGCTGCATGCAGGAGTGGAGTTTGCTTCTGCTGGATGTGAACCTGCCAGGGCCTGCACGGCATTTCATGGCTTTTGGAAACACCAACTGCAATTTTCCATCATAACACAGCAGGGGAAAAGGGAAAAACCACAGACTGTGTGATTTACTAGATGCTTCTCTTGGATTTCCATCTGTGATCTGAAATTACCAAGCAATGTAGAAACCCCGAATTGTTGCTCCAACTGCTCCCACTGTGGGTGCTTTTGCCATGATTTTTCATGCAGCTCCAGCTTCCCCTTCCCTGTGCCCAGCAGCCTCCAGTGCTGGCTCTGGCCCCTTGCCCAGCAGCAGGTTGGTTTTGTGGTCCATGATGGTGAGAGAGTTTTGGGTTGTTATTGATGGCTAGTGGAGCTGAAACCATCTGCACCCATCAGGGACTCTTGGTCAGTCTTTCCACAGCTTAGCAGGACCTGGAACATCTGTTGAGTGAAGGATGTGCTGGAGAACAACATTTTCTGCTCTGGCAAATAGCTCCTTGCAAACTCAGGCTGGTTTGGCTGAGCAGCAGGGCCTTGGCAGCCACTGGAGCTGTGAGTGTGTGTCAGTGCCACCCTGGGCTCGTCCTCCTGGCCCTGCACACGTGGGCATTGCCTGGCTTGCCAGGACTGCAGGCTCAGGGCTGACCAGAGAGGGGTCAGGGGTCTTTTTCCAGCTCCCCCATTTCTCCTCTCATCACTTCTGCTGAAAATCCAGGCTTGGAATGTGGTTTTCCCAGTTTTCCTGAAGAGGCTTGCACTTTCAGCCTGGAGGTATCTCAGATCACCAGCCCTGCTGGTGCTGGATTCATTTGGGCTTTTCCAGAGCTCCTGTTTGGCCTCATCTAAGGAAAACCAGAGCCTGTCAGGCATCCTGCACCATCAGGAAGGCTCCAGCCCTGCTGTGCAGCTCGAATTGTCCCTGGCTTTGGCAGAGCTGTAAAACAGGCTGGGAGCACCTGAGCTGCAGAGGTGGCTGGGCAGGGGTGGGTGAGGCCGGGCAGGGGTGGGTGAGGCCGGGCAGGGGTACAGGGTCACTGTGACTGGTGCAGAGCTTCCCTCAGCACCCAGCACCAGGGGTTACCTGCACCTCTGTGAGCCAAAAACTCATCAGGGGACAGAACTGTCACTGGGGCATGGAAAAGGGAGGTGGGAGTGGGAAAGCTTGAAAATACCACAGCATCTGCTGGAGGTTCAGCCCAAGAGGTGCTCCCCAGAGAGGGTCTTGCTTACATTTTCCAGGTGATGGATTGACATGTGCTCCTCAGTTCTCTGTTTCCAGAGATGCCAGAGGCTGGGGGGGGCCCACAGTGAGAGCATGAGAGCAGAAAATCCGTTCTGGGATCCCTGCAGGGTGTGTGAACTGCCCTTGCTCCTCCAAAAAGCACTGTGGGAGGGAGTTGTTGCTTGTGCTGCTTCACAGCCCTGCAAGGGGTTGGGACAAAAACCTCACAGGAACTGGGTTTTAAAAGCAAGTTCAAAGTTCAAAAGTAGCTGTAATGTGAACAGAAATCTGCTCTTTGCAGCCAATTAGCAAGGCTGTGAAAGCAGCAGGAGCATCTCATGTTTTGACAGCATTAAAAAGGCAACAAAACTAAACAGTGTGGATTGAACATGGCACCCACAAGAGCTGCTCAGAGCCCATCTGGTGGTGGCTGCAGCAGCACAGCAGGTCCTGGGACCAGCAAGGTCCCAGCAAGGTCCCAACCTGCCCTGCCCTGCCCTGCCCTGCCCTGCCCTGCCCTGCCTGGCTGCTGTTGGCAGGAGAAAATGACACATTTCTTGTTGACTCCATACAGAGCAGTTTTGTGTGCAAGGGTCTGTGTTTGTTCCATGTAGTCCCCTCTTTATTCTTTTTGGGTTAAAATTTTTATTTTGTGTGGAAAGGTCTGGTTTTGGGTGGAAGGGTCTGGTTTTGGGCTGTCTCTATGCAGGGCAGGCAGCATGAGGGGATGCTCTGTCTGCCTGGCTGTGCTTACATGAACAGATGAGTGTGCAGCTGTTTCACTGTCCCAGCAGAGTGAATCAATGAGTCTTTAATTAACTTATTAATAAAAGAATATTAATTGGTTTACATTAATTATTTTAGCAGACTTGGGGAATCACACAGGTCTGGCACAGTAGGCAGGGTGTCACCTAGGGAGGACAGAGGAGAGGACTCTTCCTGAGAGGGGCTTCCCTGTGTGAGGGATGGTCCTGAGGATGCAGGAGAAGGGTCCTCAAGTGATTTCTTTAGGGCCTATGAAACACTGAGGCTCCCAAAGAGACAGATTTTGCTTCTCTCTCGACTAAAAATAGTGAAAGACTCCACATTTGCTGCCTGGGGCTCACACACACAGAGTCCCTCTGGGACCTGCTCGTATCAAGAACCTCTAGATGCAATCCTCGATAGGTGTTTTGTGAAAAGGTGATTACCACAGTGCAGGTGTGCCCATAAATGAGGGCTCCAAGTGCCTTTTGTCCCAGCTGAGGCAAGAGGAGCCTCTCCAGACACTTGTTGCACGCGGCAGGAACGGGAGCCAGCAGCATCCAAGCCCCTTTATGTTGGCACCTGAGAAGGGTGGAGAGCCCATCCCTGGGGACCTTCCTGCCCCACCAGGATGAGCTGGGTCCCCTTCTGGGGATGCTTCCGAGCATCAGCCAGCCACCAGGCCAGGAGCTTTGGGAAGGGCACTTGGAGGCAGCTCCGGTCCCTGGCGGAGCCGGGGTGGAACCGCAGCCCCTGCAGCAGCCCCGGGCTCGCATCCCGCTGTTCTCCCCGCATGCCGGGGAGCAGGGCTCGCATCCCTCCTGTTCTGCAGGGATAATCCAAACTCCACAGCTTTTGTGGAAGCTGTAAAGCTGGTATGTTTATTACAGCGCTGGACACATGTGGGAATCGTTCTCCTAAAATGACATGCGTACTTCTGGGAACTTCAGGTCCCTTTTTATCCCCCTCTCAAATCCATATGCCTACAATTTCACAATAGGTTCATACAGATTCATTTTTACGAATTTCGCGTGACATTTGCCGCTAATTCTTCTTTATCAGAAAGAATTCCTAGGTCAGGTTCACCTGCTCTCACAGCAGTCTCTGTCTCTATCACCTTCTGTCTCCCCACCTTTATCTCTGTCTTTCACTGAAGCAGTTTCTCTGAGCCCAGGCTTTTGCAGTCAGGCTACACAGCTATGTTTTCTAACCACAGACTCAACTCAAAAATGTACATTTCACCTAAATCAAAATGTATTCCTACTCTGGAAAATTTCCACTCTGCCTCACTCCCCCGGCCCCACAATCCCATTACCGAGGAGCAGCATCCCCTGCGGGTAGGGCAGAGGATGCTCTCCGTGACTCAGTGATCCACTCCCTGCTCAGCCTCTCTCTCCTGGAGGTGAGCACTGGAAAGCAGCTCCCTCCTTCCCTCCCTCTCCCCTCCAAGCCAAAAATAAGCTGTGACAGCTTGATTTAGGGCTGGATAATGAGACAATTGTGAGGAGGATGGGTACAGCGGGAGCCGTCGCTTGCCAAATCATTTGGCTTAATTGATCAAATATTTTTATGCGTCGTTTATTCCTTTCAGGTGACCATAGGCCGCGTCTCCTGCAGCTCTGAAATGAGAAGAGCGAGGCTGGAATTCACCCAGGCTGAAGCCGGTGGGTTCAGAGAGGGGTGGGTGGCCCCAGGGACCTCCCGGCCCCCGAGCACTCGGCTGGCAGCCGGCACTGCCAGCGCTGCCTGTGCCAAGCCGAGGGTGGGCGAGAGGATCCGGCCTCTCCAGAGTCCCCCAGGGCACGGAGCAGGCAGGGGAACCGCTGCAGGTATTGTCCGTCTGTCCGGGCTGTGGCTGTGCCGTGCCAGGCTGCGCCGTGCCAGGCTGTGCCGTGCCAGGCTGCTCCTGCCATCCCCCGGGCCCCAGCGAGCCAAGGCGGGCACCCCGGTCACAGCCAGGAAATGTTTTGCAATTAAGTCTCTATGATCACTAAACACTTCAGTCAGAGCTGGATCTGTTAATCTACAGAGGGAAAAAGGACAAATGAAATCCGCTCCTTGCCGGCTGCAGGATGCCAGGGGTGGGAATGGCTCTGGGTGCGGGCAGGAGCGGGGCACACACCTCAAATTCCAACCTTGTCCTTCGGATAGCGCTGCTCACAGGTGCCCACTTCAGCCCCCTGAGCCCCCCACGTCCCTGCAACCCCTCCTCCCTTGGGTTCAGGCTAATCCCACGGGGGCTCCTTTGCCTACCCGGGCTTTGACATCCTGTAAGTGGAGAGCAGCGGCTGGGAGGGTGTTTAACCCCTGTATGTGGAGAGCAGCGGCTGGGAGGGTGTTTAACACAGTGTATGTGGAGAGCAGCGGCTGGGAGGGTGTTTAACACAGTGTATGTGGAGAACAGCGGCTGGGAGGGTGTTTAACCCCTGTATGTGGAGAACAGCGGCTGGGAGGGTGTTTAACCCCCTGTAAGTGGAGAGCAGCGGCTGGGAGGGTGTTTAACCCCCTGTAAGTGGAGAGCAGCGGCTGGGAGGGTGTTTAACACAGTGTATGTGGAGAGCAGCGGCTGGGAGGGTGTTTAACACAGTGTATGTGGAGAGCAGCGGCTGGGAGGGTGTTTAACCCCTGTATGTGGAGAATAGCGGCTGGGAGGGTGCTGCAGGATCCCGGTGGGCTCTGGCCAGGGCTGCAGCTCCCCGGCGGAGGAAGGGCCGGCAGGAGCAGCCCCATGGCTCGGGCACAGCGCTCGGTGCTGCTCCGTGCTCACAGCAAACCAAGAGCTGCCTCTAGCGGGGCTTCGCGGGGCTCCAGGTGAGCAGCTCCTGCCCGGCCCTGCCCTGCCCTCATCACCCAGCAACGGCACGGAGGGGGATCCCACAGCATCCCACAGCATCCCACAGCATTCCATCCCATCCCATCCCACCGCATCCCACTGCATCCCACAGCATCCCATCCCATCCCATCCCATCCCATCCCATCCCATCCCATCCCATCCCATCCCATCCCATCCCATCCCATCCCATCCCCTTTGTTATCCACGTTTCCCAAGTCCCCAGCGTGGTGCTGCCCCTCCTGCCACTGTCAGCCCAGATCCTGGCTCTGAGCTCACCCTTGTGCTCTCGTGTTTGGATTCTGCTTGGCACATAAAAACCTTGACCCAGGCTCCCTTTCAGCTGAGCAGAAGAAAGCCTTGGCTGCTGAGATGAGAGCAGCAGCAAAGGCACACCTGGCACTTTGCTGCATCACTCCAAGGACAGTTTGAAGGGAAGAAAAGCACAGGTGCTCACAGGAAAAGGAGAGAACAGCAGGGATGGCTGGCAAAGGATAAACACGTGGGACATGTGTGCTCCTTTCCAGGGGTGGCTTCACTGGTGGCCCAGGAAATGTCAGGGACTGAAGAGAATTGGTTGTCCCCATGCCTGAGGCGGGATGCTCAGCCCTCAGCACTGTCCCCTCACACCCTGTGTCCTGTACTGCCTCTAAGTGTTGCATGTAGGTAAAACCTCACAAAGAAACCTTACAAACCTTGTAAAACCATGGCTCAGGTCTGCTACTTTGGCTAAGCAGAAAAGGGCCATGGGAAAGTGACTCAGCTGAATTAGAGATAGAAAAACAACCATGTAACATTAGTGGGTTCACATTGTGGTGTGTGGTGGTTGGTTGAATTATGTTTGTTATGATTTAAAACTATGTCGCTGATCATGTCTAATTGCTTTAAAAGGCCTTGTTTTTGGAATAAAGCAGCTCTCCTTTGCACCTACCAGGGGACCCTGCATCACTATGGACCCTCACCTCACATCTAAGGACACCTTTCCTAGCCAGGGGATGCTGGAACATGCTCTGAGGGCTAAGAGATGGAGCAGCTCATGAGTACAACACCCCCAGGTGCTAATTTGGACTCTCACAGCCACCAAACTCTGTTTTCTCTTAGTCAAAAACCTCCCTGTGACAAACCTCCACTAACTGTCCTCTTGCTTCACCTAGAGAACCAGCAGGCAGAAAACCCCATGGTCCTTCTGGAGCTCCTGGCAAGGTGAGCTCCACCAGCGCCTATGGGAAGCAGAGATCTCCTGTGCCACATGCTGCTGATCCTCTGCACCTCCCCCTCTGCTAAGAGCAAGTCAAGTGACATTAGATTGCCTTGATCACACACCCAGGGGTGCTGCTCCAAACCTCTGTGCTTGAGGAACGAGCAACTACGCTGTGGGGCTTCAGAAGAAGGCTGGAAATCCCGGAAACATCAGAATTGAGATGCAGGGAAGAGGACAATGAGATAGAGGTGAATTGGCAGCTGGGACTGACACTCCCAGCTCAAACTCAGAGGAGGAAGAGGGGCTGGCCTGAGCTCCCTGCTGCCAGTGGAGGAAGGTCACTGTGGTTGAGGCATGTCAAGAGAGTTGCCATTCTCTATGACCACTAATGGTATTTGCAGCTCTGCATTTAAAAATGATGATAAAGGTGATCAAACTGTCAGGAACAAAGACAGATGGGGAGCTCCCTGGAGCCAGTGAGGGATTCCCTGCTTGCAGTGAGCAGCAGCCATTTATATTTCACTTGCACTATGGACTCAGAGCAGGGAGTGGGGCAGAAGTGCTTTGCCAAAACACGGTAGGAAGGAGCACACAGACACTGAATTTGTCTCTGCTTGTGCTTCTAGACCTTTTTATGCCATCTTTAGACATCACCAGGAAATACTGCAGGGGTTATAAACTTTTCCCAGGAAGTATTTTGATGAGCAGCAGTCCCTGATGGGATAACAACTGGTAACTTCCTGCAGCCAGGTGCATTCTTCCCTTCCTTGTCCTCCCTCTCAAGGCTTTGATGAGGTCCTGCTGCCAGGAACTGCAGCTCTTTAGATCTATCTGAGCTACGAGGTTCAAGGCTCTTTCAGAAATACAGTCTGCAAGAGCAGTGGTGGAGATGAAGGAAGGGGAGAGAGGTGTGAGGAGTCCCAGCTGCAGAGGCATTGACCTTGGCCTGCCAGCCAGATCCACAGCTCAGGTCTTTGATCCAGGCTGTGGATCCAGAGCTGGGGAGTGGAAACCTCTCTCGCTGTTCTCTGAGCTCTCCCTTTGTCACGACTATGGCGCCCTCCTGTCTTCTGTCTTCAGATGTTGTCTCTTTTCTCCTCTTACCTTTGTGTGCTGTTGCTCCAGCCGTGGGGACAGCTGGCAGCAGGGACAGCTGGCAGCCTTTCTTCCTTTGTGACACAGAGTCATCCAGCATGGGGCTGTGTCTGTGCTGACAGCACATCCATGCCGCCCTGTGTTCCAAGGATCGTGTTTGCTTTACTTCTGTGGATTAAAAAAAAAGCCCCAAAACCCAGTAAGAAAACAGCCTTGCTCAGAAGAGTTCTAGCAGTTAATTCATTTCAACATTGCAAGGCCCACTGCCCAGCAGCTAAAAATCATCGTGTTTGAATGGTGAATTAAGTCAGCCAAGCAATAAATCTGAGCAACAAAACAGTCCCTTTAGCTCAGGGAAGTTCTCTTTCACCAAAACACTGAGAAATGGCTTTTTCTGAGAGCCCACAAGGTCATCGAATTAATAAAGCATTTCAAGTAATCTGTGGAAGTGAAGTGACACCCTGCTGCAAGAGATTTGCTGTTAAGGCCAACTTTCTGTAACAGAGTGTGATGCATATAGGATTTCCAAAGCAAACCTCTCCTCTGATTTAGGACAGTTGTCCAAACTCCTTCATGTCTGATTTGGTCCACTGTCTCACTCCCTAGTCATTATTTAGGAGAGTTAAGCTTGAGAAAAACTCACAAGAGAAAAGAAAAAATAAAGAAAGAAAACTTGGGATTCTCCCATTGACCAGGCAAGATACTTCTGAATACTTTCATGCACCAAAGTGAAGACACCAAGGAGAGAAACTGAGTGAAGTGCTGAAAATCTCTTGAGATAATGGTGGGACAGGCTCATGTGTTTTGCAGTGGCTGCTTTCCATTCCCCCACCATGTACAAATGCAAAGCTATCACGAGGCTGCTGCACCCAGAACAACAGAGCTACTCCTTTGATATGAACAGCTCTGGTGTCAGGGACATTTCCATCACCCAGCACAGACAGCAAGAATGTCCAAAGCCCAAGAAGCATCACTCAGACCTCCAGGCATTAAATAAACAAAAGGAGTTTGACTTCCAGTTAAATTCTGCCAGCTTAGGCCAAACACAGAAGGATCTCTCCAGGCAAGGCAGGCACATGGAGCCAAGCATGGTTTGTGTTGGCCTCCAGTTCCTGCCCTGCCTGTTTGGGGCGGCCCTGATTCGGGCTGCAGATGCAGCAGCAGCAGGCACAGAAAGGATGAGATGGGTGATGCATTAAGAGATGCTTTGTGGCAGATATTAGGGAAACCTTTCCAGTAGTCTGGAGGGTTTAGCAGGAGAACAGATTGCCTGGGAGATGCGACGTCTCTGCCAGCAGCTGTTACACAGCCAGGATGGACATCTGTGGCTGACAACACAGCCTAGGTGGCCTCTCATGCTCCCTTCAGACCCACTGTTCTCAGTGTCCTGATCTTTAGAGGAACAGAAAGTAGGATGGGACAGAATTTTCACTTTCAGCTCTTGCAGATGGCCCATAACAGTCTTATAGAGAGCACGGAGCTCTCCTTATAGGAAGACAGGAGGAACTCCACCCAGTTATCTCCAACCCCTTCAGGGGAAGTTTGTGGCATGGCAGCCTCTGCCTTGCACTTAGAGCTATGTTCCTTCACTTTCCACTGAAATGGCTTTTTGCACGTTTGTAGAACCATTTAACATGAAATATATACTTAATAATACGGTAGCACAAAGAGGCACTGAATAGGGCAAGCATACAGAAGAGATGGCAGTAGCCTCTGCAATATTGTGTCCACTGGGTCCCTTTTCCATGAAATCCTAGCCCAGCTTCCATTTGCTTGGGCTCACTCAGTACAAACCTCTTCAGAGAGTGTCCAGTCACAGAGCTCTGCCCTCCCAGTGCCACCACAGCTCACAGTGACCGTGCTGCTGCAGGCAGCTGAATGCAGGGATGCTCATCCCTCTGCAGCCCCTGGCAGCGCTGACATCCAAGCCCTGCAGCACACAGAAGTGGCTCCAGCCTCTGCACACTCATTGCCATGCAGCAGGACCCCCAGATCCCATCTGGATGGACATATGTGCATGTGTGCACATCCCCACTGCTGGAGACGTCCCTGAGCAGCCGTAACGCTCGAGTGGGTGGTTTGAGTTTGGGGCAACAGAGGATTTTTCTCCCATTAAATAAATAAAAGACGTTCAGAGCAACTTGGGATAAAGCCATTCTAATCCTTTTATTCTTTCCAAAAGGAAAATTATTCCATATTCAGGGCACTGTGCAAACAATTAATTAGCCTAACGCAAATGAAAGGCCTAATTGCTCAGCATTACTGTGCTCATTGGCAGCCAGGCATGACCAAAGAATAGGTACTGTTTTATCAGGGATAAAGAACAACTTCCCAGCTTTTAGGGCTTTTTTGATATTTCAGCATCTAGCAGAATGATTTTTTTTTTTTTTTGAATGATGGTGTAATTCTCACTTCCACATGCAAAAAAGCTGGCAGTATTTGGAGACATCTGAATGAGCTGCTATCCAATTAAAAAAGGAAAGAGACTCAGCTGGCATGAAGTGACCTGGCTGAAGGGAAGTCGATAAAGCTGTAACTTGCCTGAGCTGAATGACACTGTGGTGTCTCCAGCTGGAGACTTCACTGACAGAAGTGCTGCAGCATTAAGGAAAAAATGTATTTTTTAAGGCATGCACCTAAAATTAAAGTACAATCATCCTTAATGCAGCTCCCTTTTCAATGATCTGTTGTTACCAGATGGAAAAGTGCTCTAAATAGATGCAGATGAATTTGTTCACTGTGGATAGGATCATGAGGGATCAGGTTACAGGAGCTTTAAAAAACTGAACTGTTATCATTAATGCATCTCTCACAACAAGGAGATAGAAAGCAGATGCTGACTGGGTATTGACCTAGCCTGAGGAGTATGGGTCCAATAATTCTTCCTTTAGGCAGCTGATTCTCATGGGAAAGTCCCCAAATATTCAGCTGTAATGCCATTATCTGCCTTGTGCAGAGACTGGCAACCAGAGACTCTTCTTTAAAAGCAATCTGGGTGAATTCTGCTCCCATTCACGCTTGCACACCCCCATGGAAGGCACTACAGAGGGCTTCTCAGCAAGGTGGATTTTTGGTGTTTGGGGTGAGGGATTACAAAAAGAAAGGTGCTTACAATATAGAATAGTACCAGCATGTGAAAAAGGTAAGAACAAATAAAACAGATTCATGGGTGAAGGTCACACACACAATGTGAAACAAAGAAGTAAAAGTTTGAGGACCTTCCTGAAACCATTTCAGGTCTGTACCTGTTTGTATAAGCAGCTGGGAACAATTATTAGATGCTGTTGAAGACTGTGAGACCAAAAAAAAAAAGATCCAAAGATGTCCTAGCAGGAATGGTCCTTCAGATGACTGAATATCCCAATAACCTCTGTCAGGCTGATTAACAACATTCTGCTGAGCTCAATGCAGCTGCTACATAACCTTAGAGAGACAGGTACTCCTCACTTGTAAAACAGAAAATTCCAGCAGAACAAGGTTTTCTTTTCAATTTATTTTGCAAATCTACCAATTCCTTTTATGAAAGTATGAAATCCTATGTGGTTACATTAAACAGTTACATTACAATCCAGGTAATACAAATAATCACTACAAAGTTAGTTTTAGGTACTCTTGGATAACAAGTAGATTTTCTATTTTTTAAAATAAGTCACAGAGATAGAATAGCCTTCTGATTGTCAGAGACTTTAGTTTAAAGCAAGGAAACCACTATAGATTCTCCTCATCCTACAAAAAGTTAAGAGAGAAACACTTTCCATGTTAATTTTCAATTAGATTCATCAAAGACATTAAGTGCACGCATCTGCTCTCAGGGTAACAAGAATAGTTCACAAGTTGTTTGGAAACTGGTGTCAAATTTCATTCTCTGGATATCACTTTTACCATTTAACATCACCTTCGTCCTTGCTTTCAGATACATAAAAATCCTGTAAAATGCACAGAGCTCCAAATCCTCTCTAATTGAATTCAGTGGGAGTAGGATCAGTTCCTCCATTCAGAAGGTACTCCTGATATACTGAAATCCTTATAAAACAACCTCCTTCCCAGGAATGAAATTCATGT
Source organism: Molothrus aeneus (assembly GCF_037042795.1). Lineage (NCBI taxonomy): Eukaryota > Metazoa > Chordata > Aves > Passeriformes > Icteridae > Molothrus > Molothrus aeneus. Next base: position 5,765,493 of record NC_089660.1, read on the forward strand.
AAGGAATAAAATACTGTAGTAATTCAGGAAAACCCTCAGCTGTGCTATCCAACAATTGACTCAGCAACTGCATTTCTGAGGACCTTTATGCATGGTCACTCTTTCCTCTCAACCAGCAACAGGATGTATGAAGACACCAGGTGACTGCTCAGTCAGAACTTGGAGCTGTGTAAATAAAGTATAAAAATCAAAAAAGAGATCAAATCAGTCTTGAAACAGCTCTCCTGTCACTCATCTGACACACCTCCAGTGTCATTCTGCTGCCACTTCTGATGTGACATCTGTCAATCATAACTGCTTCTTAGCAAGCAATTAAACAGTTTAGATTTTGTAGTGGCATCTCTCACTGTGTGTGTATTTAGGGGTAACACATCCATATGTTGCACATTATGCAACAGTTCCAGAGAAGCAAGGAGAGCTGTTTATAGGGAAATAAGGCAGGTGCAGGTACATTCTGATGGCCTGTGGCACAAAGGAGATTAAAGCAAATAATTTTCTCTTGTAGCCTTCACCTCTTTCAACCAGTGGGTTGTAAACTCTCAAATCTCCCCTCACACATGTGCAACAAACCTGCAGAACCCATTGTAGCACAGAAGTGAAGCCAGCAGCTTTCTTCTTCTAATAGAAATACATATTTATCCACAGAGTATCTTTTAACACTGATAATCTCAAAAAAGAAGCCAGACAGGTTACACAAAACTATACAAAATTTTCACCTGGACATAAAGTGCCATCAAACTATGGAAGCAAAAAAAGAAGTCACTGTTGAGGCAGCTACTCAGGTTTATTCTCCTGAAACAGACAAAGTTTGCTACAGTCTTGGAAATGGCACCAAGCGGGTGGGAATGTTGCTGTGATAAAGGCTAGCAATTTCCTTCCTGACTAACACTACTCTTACCTGACAGGCCAAAGGCAACTAGGGTGGTTTAACTGGTAGCTGACTGCAGGAATTTCCCCAGAAGGGAGTTTAAAATGGTAATAGATGCTGTCATTTCCCTGTCTCTGATATGGTAACTATAATTCATTCAGCCCCTTCTTTCTGAGCATGCATTACCACAGACAGCCCCACCCTGCTATTACCACCGTGCCTGCTTGTTTTCCACCTCTACTCATGTAAATGTAATGTCAAATCCTCTTAAGAATCCTGAGCAGCCCTCCAGAATCACTTGTTCAACTGACATTTCTGTAATAATAAGGAAAGAAAAAAGAGTTGTGTGAAATTAAATGGCACTCCTGTTGCCAAGCTGTTAAAATTATATGGCAATATGCTTCCAGTAGTTGTAAGAAATTAATATGTGGAGTGCTTACAAGCTTTACATCTACTAAATCTCAACAGGATATAAAATGCTATTAAAGTGATACAAATGTTAAGGAGAAAAAAAAACAGCACCAAAGAGTGGAAGAAGGAAGTAGATTCTTGTCCTCACTCTGATTCCTGGAGGCTGAGGAAGCCAGGTGGGAGATCCCTGGTGAAGGACTTGTGCACATATGCCAGCAGCTGCAGCTCCCTTCTGCCACCTCTGCAGCACACAGGCTGGGCCCTACCAGTGAGTCACTCCCCTCCTGCAAACAGTGGCTGGCAAACAGCTCAGCCAGCTCCCACTCCCTCTGCCACTGCCTTCTGACAGCACCAGCCAGAGCAGAGCCACTCAGTGTCACTGCTTTTCACCTGCTTTATTATAATGCTGTTCAGGAAGATGTGCCTGAGACACCTGTCTGTAGACGATGAATTCATTTCTCAGTTTTGCCACGATGTGATTACTGTCATCCTTTCCTCACCACAACATCAAATACAATATAAAACTTTGGATTTTCTATAGTGAGTGAAATCAGCATAATGAAAAGCCAGGCAGTGCCAGAAGTGCTGTCACTGCTGCGTTCTGTGGGACAGGACCAGGGTAAGGCGCTTTGGCAATCAGCACCACATTTAAACAACAAGCTTTTAAAATACCCACAAATTTCCTGCAGATGCACAGAAAACTCGAGACCTCCTGGTTGTTCTTTAAGCTGCTTTGAAGCTACAACAATTCATTTAATCCAGCAGCAGATCCTGGCACTATCCTTTTCTAAGTACAGTACATTTTGATAGCAACACAAGCATGTGACACAAAACAGATTTGTTCAATCTCACCGTGGTTCTGATGGGCTACACACACCAAGAGGCAACTCAAAAAGAGCACAGAACTCAATTCATCAGGATAACACCACCGACTCAAGGGAATTTCAGCTCAACTTTGTGAATAAAGAAGGAGCTCACAAAGGAAAAGTTCTTATTGCAAGTTGTACTGCTCAGCTTGGTCACTTCTCACACAGATCTGAAGTATCAAAAGCTACCAAGGAGCCAAGGACAAAGAATTCCTGTTTTATAACTATTTTAAATATAGCAAGCCTGCTTTAAAAAGAAAAGCCCCCTCACAATATTCTAAACGGCCTTTTTGAGCAGACTGGAATTGTTAAATCAACACAGACAGAAAATACACACTTCAAACCACTTCTGGCACCTCGCAATTTGGAAAACTCTTGTGCACACGGGATGAGGCAGCTTGTTTGCAGACCCTTTTCTCACAGAGCCCTTGGATGGCCCGAGCTGTGGCTCAGCAGGTGCCCTCCTCAGCAGGCACAGAGTGGCAGCTGCCGTGGGACACGGTGTCGATGCCGTGGCCCTGGCCCTGGGGGTGGATGGACACCTGCACGGCGATCTCCTGGCCCTGCTCGCTCAGGGAGCCGTCGTCCGAGTCGCCGGCCGGGGAATGGCTGCGCTTGACGGGGGCGCTGCCGGGGAACAGCGCGGCCGGCGCCCCGCAGCCCGGGGGCTGCTTCTCCTCCCTGCCCACCTCGTCGGGGTCGTCCACCCGCACGGCCTCGAAGATCTCCTCCATGAAGGCCCTGCAGTTCAGGATCAGAGGAGGGAGGGGAATGCTCCTGGCGAGCTCTTCGATGTAGCGAGCGAACTCCATGGTCTTAAACTGAGTGACTTTGGCCAGCTCGAGCGTTTTGGCGGATGTGATGATGGGGATGCGCTTGGCTATCTCGAAAGCTTTCTGCAGCTTCTCGGCCCCTTCCGTGCGGAAGAACTCGTTGATGGCCTTCTCCGTCTTGCGGAGGTGGCTGCTCATCATGCACAGGCGGGTGATGTTCAAAATGAGCGTGATGGCAAAGGCAACGAGGCACACGATCATGTAGTAGATGCTCATGTCCCCTGAGGTGAAGATAACCCTCAGGGTGACTGTGTAGTACAAGGTCTCGTTCTGATTAATGCCTGCACACGTGTACCGGCCCCGGTCGGCAAAGCTGACCTTTGTGATGTTGAGGGAATTATCAGCAATCCTCCACCGGTCATCTGCAGAGGGGCAAGAAATAAACAGAGCTTGTGAAACAAAAACCGCAGGGTAAACATCATCAGGAGTCAAAGCTTGGCAGTGAGCAGCCACCTCCGCACAGTAAAAGTACACCAAGGACTGAAATGTCCTTTTCATGCCTGTGACACAGAAAGCCATAACCCACTTACCCCTCAGACTGCTTAATGGTAAATTATTCTGCATGCTTGCTACACTACTTTTACTTCCTTCTCTCATCTGCACTTTCCAGTGTGCTTCTGGTTCTTTCTGATAGGGATCCTAATTCTTAACTAGGGCTTCTCACCCTGTGTTAAAAGACTGTCCTCTATAAAGTCCAATTTTCCATACATTTAGAGTCAAAAGTCAAGCGACCCATGAAAAAGATCAGTCTGTAAATGGCTCTGTTGGCAAAAGAACCCAGAATTTTCTTGAGACAGTATTCTGCTGAGCATGCAGTGCTGACATGCAAAACCCAAGTAAAAGAGAAATCAATACAAGAAGCTTTATACAGCATTTGCTGTGCATTTATAACTTAGGGGGAAAACTGTTTTCATAACTCATTCCTTCTAATTACTCTGCTTTGAACTGTTTTCATAACTTATTCTTCTAATTACTCTACTTTGAACTAATCTCCAGATGGCATTATAACTACAAAAAGGTTACTGAATACTTAAGGCAGAAAGATGGCCTCCAACAAGATCCTATCAATTAGTTCAATGACCTTCATTAATACTAATAAAGAAAAACACATGTATCTCTAAAGCATTTTTTTAAATTCAAACATGCAGGGATAGAACTACAAGAGCCAATGGCTAGGAAAATATATTCCCCTTCAGTTCAAAAGGGTTAAATAGCATGAATTCCATCGTTGGCCAACACATCTTGTGTTACTTTCCACAGTCTCACTGGTGCATAAACCAAAAAATAAATGTACTAAGTATGTTTTAAAACATATCCTGTAACAAAATTAAAGCACCAACTGCCAGCTCAAAAGGTTGCAAGTTGTGGAGAACTGTGTTTAACTCACGCATTTGGAAAAATATCATTTCAATCAGAGCAATAATAGATAAACTCATCAGTTAGTATTGGGTAAGATGAAGGCTCATTTCTTCTGTACAGAACACTGGGATGACTCTTGAACAACATCATTCTGTAGGGCACCAAAGCAGGATGGAGCAGAAGTACTCAGGTGTAATTCCCATGCAACATTTCAGAGGGCAAAGGACTTTGTTTTGCTCTCTTCTTGTCTTCCAATTGTATTAACAGGAGGATAGGAAGAGAAAATGATAATAAAGTCCCAGGGTTTTCCAATACTGTTTAAAAGGAGAATAATGATGGCTAGAAAACAGCAGGAAAACTCACCTTCATCTTTCTGTTCAAGCAGGTGTCCTCTGGAGTTATACCAAAGGATATGTTCATACTGGCTGATGTTCAGTTTACATTCAATTAAAATACTGCTCCCCTCTTTGGCTATGATATCATGGTGTGCTGGAGAACTTATTAAAGATTGAGACACTGCATGAAGTGATGCATTGAAAGACCTAAAAGCAACTGTCCTGTTAAAAGCTACATTTTCCACTGTGAATCCAGCTGAAAGACCAGCACTAACAGTCAAAATTAACAGGCAATAGCTGAGCTTCATGGAAAGTGAGTGAAAATTCTTCTTTCATTTAATTTGGAGAAATGAGGTCATATGATATTAAGCTGTCTGTATTGCTCTGAGATAGGAGAGGAGCTCTTGATTTGTTCTGTGATGGAAAATGCCTGGGGTCCAAGTGCACTTTCAAGACCATCAATATTTGAAGTGGAAACTGGAAGTAAAACTGGAAAAAAAAAGGCAATAAGTTTATTAATGACCACAAGGCTACCATGTATTCAAATTTAATTTCCAATAAACAGATTTCAAATATCATAACATAAACTGTCAGCTGAGAGGTTCCAAATCAGAGCTTTGCTCAGAACACAGTGATAAAATGAGGGTAAGAAGGCATTAGCACAACCTCCAGTCCACTAGATGTTCATCTTCCCAACCAAATAAATAATCTCTGGAACAATAATCATTAAGGGGAAAAAGGTTTTACAAAAGAACAAATTGTTCAGACTACTCGAAATGCACAATTATCTTTAAAAGTGGGTTCTGCATTTGTAACCAGAGAAAAAGTGCTTTCTTAATAGAGGAAGAAAAGCAAGAAAGAGGATGTAATATCTGCCTGCCTCTCCACCAATATCAAAGTGCTTTTAAGCCCTGGTTTTCTAAAGCCAGTCTTTCATTTACTACCCAAAGAAAAACCAAAGTGCACACACACATATCTGATTTTTGGCATTTACATCTACTTACTTGATTTTAGGGGCACAATTGATATTAGATGTCTAAATATTATATAATATGGTTTAATTACTTGGGAAAAGTCTCTTGGTTGTTATCTACAGCCAGAAGAGGAAGTCCCTTTCTGAACAGCAGGACACTGATGTCTACACATATTTCCTTTTTTGCAATATCTCTTGTTGCTGCTGCATTTTCTAAGTCTGCTCCTTGTTATTCTTGTTTGTTTTACAATGAGCTCCTGTTGAAAATCTTTTAGTTTATGCTGCTTCATCTCAGCAGTCATATATTCTTCATTGTCTTCTCCACCCAAACTTCATAGAAATGTGAAAAATTGTTTTGTCTAGGGACAGATACTCTTCAAATTAATGTGCACAAAAGATATTTTAAGACATTAGGATACAACAAATTTTCTGTGTTTTGCACACAAGCCAGAATAAAACCAACTTGTAACAAAATGAGATGACACTGATAAAAGACAATCTGTAATCAATTTTCCTGGAAGCCCGATTCAAGAAAATTTCTAATCCAATATGTGCTCCCTGAAGTTATGACTCCATCCAGACAGATCCAGAGCCTCAAAAAAACATTTATGAAGTACAGAAGCCACAGCTCAAATATTATCCTAAAAAATATCTCACTTCATGTCATTGACTGAGTGACTTCAAATTTATCATCTTTTCTTCTACAAATAACAGATGTTAGTGGAAGGGAATTTCATAAATATCACAACACAAAGGGACCCATTTACTTAATAAATAATGCAGACACTTTTCATCCTTCTAGAATTACCAGTTAACACTATCTAAAGCACTTCTGAAAAATAATGTAACATGCATAAAACCAGGTGATTTCTAGCAATTGTCTTTCATCAGAGACAAACCAAGCATACTCAAAAGGGGGAATTCTGCTGATGCTATCCATACTGGGAATTTTTTTCAGTGAAAGTTGATTTGTCGAAGGTCAAACCAGATTCCAGACTTGACATCTGGAAATGAGAAATGTGTTGACATCTCTGATGAGAAATGTGTTATCTGACCCATTTCCATTTCTGTTGTGGCTATTGCCAAAGCCAGTTTAACAAAGAAGGCAAAGAAGACAGCTGTGTCCAACTCTCCTTCAAGCTTGACTAACCAACTCACCCACTGAATCCTGCAAGAGAAACTGGAAAACAGGCTCCCTACTTGTTTCTCTGTAAACAGCAATCCCTTCATCTGCCTTCTTTTTTTTTTTTTTTTAATCATTGGCCCCACTCTGTTTTCTATCATGCCTCTTGTCCTTTCATTTAAGATGAGACTAGTGCAGAGAACTCAATTATACCATTGTGCTGGAGGAGCTACTTTCCCACAGCTAAACAGTTAAAACCACTACCAAGGCCTCTTTTATTCCTGTTTTTCACCAGCTACACTTTAGGGAAAGCATTACTGAGTCCTGCTGCCTCTGAAGAAGAGCATCACATCCACAGCAACAGCACAGGTCTGAAAAAAAAATACTAAGGCTGCTGTTGATCAGCAACTATTCTTCTGTTTGAAGGAGTGGTTTTAACCTTCCATTTTTAGACCTCTGGTATTTGCAGAGTGTTTCAGAGCCTGCAAAAGGCTGCTGACACTGACCTGCTTGTTTTGGCAACCTTACGCAACCCCACACGGACAGGCTGTGGACTGGAGTGGTTTGTGGACCACTGACAACATCACCCTATGACCCAGCTGCCTTCAGCTAAAAATGCACTTTTGCATGCATCAGACTTGACCTCACAGTGCCTGATGCAATTAAAACAGATCACAGATCTGCAGCAAACACAAACCCTCATCTTCACCCTTGAATCACGGGCACATTATAACTTCCAGTCTTCTAAAACAATAACAACCCAACTGATACTTTAGATTTATTAGAGAATAATCCCAGTGCCTCTTGTACTTTGCCTGTGCAATTGTAATTTTAAATTATTAGATTTGAATTGTTAAGGTTTCCAAGCGTCTCTGACGTCTGTTCCTAAATGACATTAGGAATCTCACTCATTTATTTAACACAAGAAATACTCAGCAACATTTTCCCTCATAAGAATAATTATCTTCAGTAATTGCATATGCTCTCCACTATCCTTGCACTGAGCCTGCATAATGCATAAACCATTGGTGATGGGTCATTTAATTTTACTATTAAATTCTTCGAGGTCTGATTTATTAGAAATTGTTTGTCTTTTGGAAAAGCCATTATTGCTAAGCAGACAATGATCTCTCACTAGCGAGTGCTGGGAACAATAAAATGATTTGCAAAATCCGTATTCTTCATGCACTGCACTTATGCAAAACAGCTGCTAAAGGACCCAAAAAGGATAAAGTGTGATCAGTGCCAACATCACAATTCTTCAACAAAGTGTTAAGCTCAATCAAGATGAAATGTGCCAGAATAGAAAGTGGCTATTTTACAACTGAACCTGAAGCTGAACTCAACACATTTAACCTTTATTAAACCATAAGTTGTAACAACAAATAGCAGTGGAAAGATAAAAATCTGTGATGCATGTGCTTGTATGAGTCATCCTTGGCTCCTACCCTGAAGAAGTGTATTTGTGTCTAACTTAGAGCACTCTAAGTAGTCCCACCGAGGTCAGTGGAAGCACTGATAGTACTTAAAATTACACACATTTATATGGCACTGCAAAATTGGGGCCCAAGAGGTTGCAAGTTATATGGTTTTACATCCACTGCTTGTAACATCACTTCATACCTGGAGTAACGTGAGGCAATAAACCGAGACACACCTGACAGAGCACAGGCTGCTGATGTCTTGCAGAAATACCATTTGCAAGCCCCCTCTGACCCTCTGTCAAAGAGAGAGACGCATCAGGGAGACGCATTTGGCAGAGCCCTGCAGACAGGAACTCTTGGGAAGTTTATGAACACAGCCAGCACGGTGTTGACAAGAGCCGTGTTGACAAGAGCCTGTTGCTGCAGGGGAATGGCAGCACCACGGCCCAAAAACCAACCTAAGGGGCAAACCCACAGCACCCCAGGGCCAGCCTCACTGCTGCTTGATGGGATTTGTTGTTTTCCCGTGCACATCCTTTGGCTGCCTGACAGGACACAGTGTTTTGCGCTGCTTATCCCTTGGCTGTCTGTCACAGGCTAACTTGCCAGGACACAGCATTAGCTGTGCGCCAAAATAGGTTTTTTGTCCTGTCAGCGAAAAACGACCAGGCACAAAGTTTCACTTAACATCACCCTGTCCTCACAGCCCCAGTTCACTCGTGGAAAAGCCCTGGTGCCAGCTGGCGGTGGCAGTGGGACACAGGACATGCGACATGACCGCACTGCAGCCGAGGGCACCGGGACACGGGGGTGACATCACGCGGGCTGGTGTCACTGGGGCATGACATCACGCCAGAAACACAAACAGAATATTCTGAGCTGGAAGAAAACCACAAGGATCATCCAGTCCAACTCCTGGCCCTGCTCAGGACACCCCAACAGTCCCAGCCCGTGCTGGGCAGCGCTGTCCAAACGCCCCTGGAGCTCGGGCAGCCTCGGGCCCTGCCCATGCCTTGGGGAGCCTGGGCAGCGCCCAGCACGCTCTGGGGGAAGAACCCTTCCCTGATACCCAACCTAAACCTCCCCTGACACAGCTCCAGCCGTTCCCCGGGTGCTGTCACTGTCACACAGAGCAGGGATCCGAGCTGTCCCTCCGCTGTCCCTCGGGAGGAGCTGCAGACCCCGATGAGCTCTGCCCTCGGTCTCCCCGTTCTCCGGCCTGACCAGACGAAGTGACCTCAGCCGCTCCTCCTGTGGCTTCCCCTCGAGGCCCTCCGCCGCCTTCGCTGCCCTCCAAAACTGCCCCTACTGCCCCAATTTCCACGCCAAAACAGCGAGGCGGGACATGGCTCCGCAGCCTCCCCCTCCGTCGCTGCCCTCCGACCCCGACCTTGCCCGGTGAACCTGGCGGTAGCGCCGCTCTCACCGGGACGAGGCTGCCCGGCCCGGCCTGGCCCGTCCCGCAGCTCCGCCGCCGCCGCCGGCCCCGCCGCCCGGACGCGCTTCCCCGAGCCGAGGCCGCTTCCGGGGCAGCGCCGGGGCCGCTCTGCGCCGGCCTCGCTGCTCTCGGTCCGCCCGGAGCCGCGGGGGCCGCGCCGACCGCCGACGGTGAGGGACGGCACCGGGTCCGGGGCTCTGCGGGGCACAGCGAGCCCCGCGGGGAAACGGGCGTTGGGGACTGCTGCGGGGCAGGCGGGGCCACGGCGGGGTGGTGCGGGCACCTGGCGGGCTCCTTGTGCGGCAGAGCCCCACGGGGAGGCACAGGGATCGCGCGGTGCCATATGGAGCAGCCCCGTGTGGCGGTGAAGGGACTATGGGGGTCTCCCGGGGAAGCGGAGGCACAGGGAGGCCTCCGGGGCTGTGGGGTGAGGAGGGTGCTGGGGGTGACCCGGGGGTCCGGGCAGATGGGGTGACCCGGAGCTGTCGCTTTGTTTGAGGCCATCGCAGCCCCGTGGCGGGGGCAGCTGCCCCGATTGCATCAGGGAGCAGGGGACACAGCAGTGTCACCCCGCTGTGATCCCGGGGGGGTCTCGGCTTGTCCCTGCCTGGCCCCGCAAGGCACTTGAACCGCAGGTGCTGCCGGAGGAGCCCGGACAGGTGACACTTGGGCCCCGCTCCCGGCTCCCCGACCCCGCTCCGCGGGGCTGGGGCGGCTGCTGGGGCGGCTGGAGCTCAGCGCAGCTCCTGGGGGTGTTCGTGCTCATGCCCAGGTACCGGAGTGACCCAGCCGCTGCCTCCCTGCCTGCTCAGCTCTCTGACTGCTGCCCCCATTTGTCTCCTACACGCCTCAAGCCATCCCAGCCATCCCAAGCAATGGGAGTTTTCACTTTTATTTCGGTGGGACATGTATTTATTTAATTATCTGAGTCCCTTTTGTACCTTCATTTGTTTTTTAGAGTTAGCAAACTGGTTTATTTTGCTATGGAGAGGGTGTGTCAGTTAGATAAAGCCACGTGTCCCTGTGGGACTTTAAACTTCCAAGTATGCTATTTTTGAGTCAGACGTAATTTGGTGTACACACATGTGGGTACATGTGGCAACACTGTTGTGTTTATTATTTAAAACACCAACGTGATGCTCTTGAACTAATGTCAAAGTGCGAGGGAGGGATTATTTTATTTGCTTTGCTTTCTGTGGATGTTTGTAGTCATGTCTGAGGAAGACAGGGGTGAAAATCTGAAAGATGAAACCTCTTACAAAGCTGAAAATGAACAGAAGACAGAGGAACTTGGCTGCTCTGAGAGCAGTGAAGGGAGACAGCAAGAGACTGTGCCTGTGACTAGAAAAAGACCTGAACCCAAGCCCCCAAGCCAGCCTGCTGCCACAGAAAAGCCTACAGGTGAAACCATCAAGGTAAGTTCCTGTGCTTGCTCAGAAAGATGGGATTTCACATTTCATGGCTTTGAGCACAGAAGAACTCTGAGCATAAGCCCCACTCCTTTCTGAAAATTCACATTGCTGTTCTCTGAAATGAAAAAGCTGCACAAAAGTCACAAGTCACAGTCTGCTTGTGTTCCTTTCCTCACCATAATGCCCGCATCAGTCTTCTGTTTTTCTTCATTAAAGGTCTCAGATCCTCCTGCAGTTCAGACAGGGTGGGGCTACTGGGGAAGCTGGGGGAAATCTCTTCTGTCAACTGCATCTGCTACCGTAGCTACTGTAGGTAAGGCTCTTTCTGGTATTTGATAAATATTTTAATCATGTTTTGTGTCTCAAGCTGGTGCTTTAGAACTTGTTTCTGGAGAAGAGGATTTCAGTTATAGCAGCCATTATTGGAAAAATGTCAAGAGAATTGTTCAAGTAATGGGAAAAGCTTGTACCAAAAGGTACAGTGATATTAAGGAGATATGCACAGCCAGAATTACTTTCAGGTTTTTAAGGCGTTTGTGTAATTTTCACTTGGTATTTTAAACTAGTATTCTGCCAGTATTTACAACTTTATTTAAAAGCTAAGATGAAACCTTGGTTCATTACAGTGGTAGGTGAGGTGGATAGAAGGAGGTTTTTATGCTGGTTAAACTGTTTTGAACAGAAGGAATCCAGAATAATAAAAAAGAATATGCAGCTCTAATCCTGTTTCTGTTCTGATTTCCGTCTTCTCTAGGTCAAGGTATTTCAAATGTCATAGAAAAAGCAGAAACAACCCTTGGGATCCCCAGTCCTAGTGAAATCTCGTCAGAGTCTAAAGATGGTGCAAGAGGTCAGTTTTGTACTGCAGAAGAACAACCCTGCAATGTTTTTCACAACATAATGAGCCCCAAAATAACATCACCTTACTCTGCACCTTGCGCCTTGAGACTGATAATAAAATCATTTAAATTATACTCTCTTGCTTAGTTCTGCTAGCTCTGAAAAGTAGGGAGGAACATAATCTGAATTGTAGGCTTGCTCCTAGCTGATATTTGGTGTCTGTTGATTTTCTCCACTCTGTGGCTGACAGGATCTTTTTTCTTTGGAAGTCAGGAAGTTAATTTTCTGCCTTCTAATGCAGGAAGTGAGAATCCTGCTGCCAGCAACGCTGATGCAGCTGATGATGGCAGCTCCTTCCCTATTGCTGGGGCTCTTGAAGTTTTATCAACCATCTCTACTGCTGTCCAAAGCACAGTGAGTGAGTTGGGAATGCAGGAGAAAATGGGTTTAAGGGAGCTTTGGGGTTTTGGCCTTTGATCTGAAACATTGTAAGAAGAAACTTAATTTTGACATTTGTGGGATGCATGGTGATAAACTCTTCCAACCTTCAGAAAATCATTATCTTGGGCTTGTTTCTAACTGGCACCTCATGTGAAAGATGTTATGAATTTTGATAGTTCTGTATTGAATGTTGGTACATAACAAAAAAATCCTAATGGTGGATTGTGCAGAGCGTGCATTTCTGTGCATGTCACCTCTGTACTCTGTCATCTCTGCCTTTCCTTTGGAGTAGTCAGCTAAATGCAGGGTCAGACTCATTCCTGGAGTATTTCCACTGATTTCCACAGAACTAGAGATGAAATTCATTCTCCTCTTCAAAAAACCTATGTGAAACTAGCGCGGTTCGCTTGGAAATCAGCTTACTCCTGTGACCAGGAGAAATGCACTTCAAAGGAAGCCATTACCCTTAGAAACTGCTTTTGTGATCTGCTGTCTTGTCAATTTGCCTGGGAATCTGAAAGAGCTGCAGATGGAAAGCTGGCTTCTGTTTTTTGCTTTTAAGGCTCAAACAAAAGTTAGCAGTCAAAATCCACAGGTCTGGTGTTTTCTCATTGGAAGGATGAGAACTGAATTCTGTAATGTGCTGAGACCCAGCTTGTTCACAAACTAAAAAAATGTATTTCCCATCAGATTGCTGCAGCTGTCTGGGTGCTGTAATAAGCTGTTGGGTGATAATGTGTTGTGGCTCTTTCCATGTCCTGCTGCTCTCTTTGTGATGATTAGGGTTGAATTTAGGGTGACAAGGACCAATTTGGCTTTTATGTGAGTGCACAGTGTAAGATTGCTGATAAAACCCTCCCAATTCAATTTCTTCCATTGGGTAATTTTCTCTGAGTTTTATGTGCTGTCTTTATCCAAATCTGTTTCCTAGGGTAAAAGTGTTATTAGTGGAGGTCTGGATGCCTTGGAATTCATTGGCAAAAAGACAATGGATGTAATAGCTGAGGGTGACCCTGGATTCAAAAAAACAAAGGGCCTCATAAACAGAACCTCTACATTATCTCAGGTACAGCACTTCCCTATCAGCACCTCATTGGTTTCTCTCATCCCTTCTCCCTTCTTTTGTGGTCCTATCATTAAGCAACCATTTTTTGCTATTGAGCCAAAAGCCTTCTCCTCCTGTATTCTCTATCTCCTGGCACTGTCACGAGGCCTCTGCTTTTCTTTTTCAGGTCTTAAGAGAAGCAAAGGAGAAAGAAGAGCAGCAGACAGCTACCGAGGTTACCATGGCTACTGAGAAGAAAGCCCATTATGGGTTACTGTTTGATGAGTTTCAGGGTCTTTCGCATCTGGAGGCCTTAGAGATGCTTTCCAGAGAGAGTGAATCAAAGGTAATGGCCTTGAGCATTTTGCTTTCTATTTTGAGTTCAGCTGAGCAGGGGAAAAAAAGATTAGAAATATATGTATATACATGTAAAATCAAGTGCTCAGAACTTGCAGTAAAATGATTACAGAACTTTACTTTGATCCTTGCATTAGGATCTGCTGTTTACCTTGGGAGCAGTTTGTCCTGTCCTCAGCTCCTAAAGCCATTCCCAGCCTCAGTTCCTGCAGTTCAGTTCCTCCAACTTCTCACAAGTTACTCTCCTCACACCTGCTGCTTTGCTACCTTGGCCTGTATTTTCCATCTTGTTGGATGGATTTATTGATTCTCTCTTTGGCTGTGCTGCCCTTAACCAGGTGAAAGCAGTTTTGAATGCCCTCTCTGGAGAGAAGTTGGACACACTGAAGGAGGAAATGGAACAACTCAAAGAAGCATTTTCTTTGCCTGAATTCTTTGAAGAAGAAGAGGAAGAAAAGAAGGGTAAGAAAGCCCCATGTTCTGAGAAGAGAAGCTGGTCCTAGTGCAGAACCAGCCAGCCCTGATCAGTGGCAATGGGCATGATGCCAAATTTAAATTATTCTTTAGCTGGATGTTTAATCCTAAAGCCATCTCTGTCCAAGGGCATGACAGGTAGCAACACCCTTCACCTCTGAGAAGCTGTGCAAGTAATTCTGTAGCAGGAATGATTTCTTGCCAGAGCAGGGTTAGAGTTGTTTGACTCATGGGCAGTTCATACAACTGACCCTGAGCCAAGATGCTAATTCAGAGAGAAAGTGGATTTTCTTGACCAGGAGGGGAAAATTGTGAACAGAGTTGTCCAAGATGTGGGAGAGCAAAAGCCTTTTTATTTGTTTTTTAAATGAGAGTTAGCCACACAGAGCAAAAGATTCAGAGGTACCTTCGCACACAAGAGCCCTGATTCTTGACAATTACATGGATTTAAATGTAAATTTCTTGCATTGCTTTTACTTAAATGCTCATCAGGGAGGGCTTACACACCTGCACTTGCTATCATTCAACATTTAATGTATCTTTTATATTTGCACATAATGGATCTCACATCTGCTATGCCATATATAATAGGAGAACCATAGGCTCTAAGTGATATTTCAGACTCTCTAAGGTGATGTGCAAGTTAGTGTGTTATAAAAGGCTGCCTGTAAAAAAAAAAAAAATAAAGAAAAGGAGTTACCTTAGCTACAAAGCCAGAATTGAGAAAGCAGGAACTAACCTTCAGGCACTGATGTCTCCACCTTTGCAGAACTTAACTTAGAAATTGTATTTGAAAAGACTGAGTTTGATGCATTCTTGCCTGAGGTGATGATTCACAGAGAAATTAGGGAAACAGTTGACAGACTTGTGCAGAACTAGCTGTGCATTGAAGTGCTGCTTATTCCTAAATCTGTCCTTTGTGTGGATTCTTTAACCTTTCCTGTCCTTTAGGAGATGAAGAGTTCACAAAAGAAGTAACAGAGTTGTTTTCAGAATTGCACATCTCCTCCACGCCAGACAAAGTGATCACGGTGAGTTATTTTCCATATTCTAAAAGCTGGAGGGTTTCCTCACAGGAATGGCTTCTCTTCACCTGCTTTGCTTGTGAAAATATCAAATGCATGAAAACAAGCCATATTTTAGATCTTTTGGCAATGGTAGGTGAAGGAGATGGGCCTTTAACTTTATGGGGCAGAATCATGTGAGCCTTCAGCCACCATGGTGAAAAACCCTACAGTCATGAACTGAAGGCCTGCTCTTGGTGCAAAGCACCTCATCTCATTTTACTGTCTTCAGGAGCTGGTGTGAGGAAGTTTCATCTTTTTTGCCATCATTTCACTACCCTTCAGATCCACCAAGTGGCAGCAGCATTCTGCAGAGATGGTTTTAAAGCACCTCTGATAGTTTGGTCTTGTTGGTAAACTCCAGCCCCTGGTGCTAGAGAAACAAATGCCCTCAACTGCATCAGTGCAGCCAAACTTCTGCAAAATCCTGAAGGAACTGGGATGATTTGTCCTAGTTCTTCTCAGAAGCTCAAAAGGAGTTGTAGCTGCTTCTTTCCTATGGAGAGGGCCAATACTCACTCCATTGTCTTGTGGTGTGCAGGGGGGCTT
The DNA here is from genome assembly GCF_037042795.1 of Molothrus aeneus. Taxonomy (NCBI): domain Eukaryota; kingdom Metazoa; phylum Chordata; class Aves; order Passeriformes; family Icteridae; genus Molothrus; species Molothrus aeneus. The sequence goes on from NC_089660.1 coordinate 5,781,305, forward strand.
CATTCTAGTCATTAAATATTATGGCACATCTTGCTCCAGGTGAGGACATCTGCTCATGAGTGGATAGCACGATTCAACAGCAGTCTTCCTAAAGAGGAAAAAGAAAATGAAGAAAACCAAGAAGTAGAATCCAGAGATGGTGACCAGGATGCTAAGGAGTCAGTAGAGGTAACTGGGTAATCAAGGAAAAGAATATCTGCCTGCAGAGTGTTTATCTGGCTGCTCAGTTACAGTTGTGACTCACAGGGTTTATGTGTTTCTATCTCTGTGTGGGTTCTGAGGGCTGAAAGGGCAGTGATGATATGTTGTGTGATTGACTTGTTTTAAATAATAAAAGCTGCTAGTTTTTATGTGTAGTATGCAGAATTTTTGTCACTCTTGCAGGATATTCATGCATTTGCCATAAGAAGCCTGGCAGAACTGACAGCCTGTTCCATTGAAATGTTTCACAAAACTGCAGCTTTGTTGCTCTATGGTCAGAAACAGGAGGTGACAGCCACAGACAGAGCCAAGTCCCTGTCACAGTGAGTGCATCTCTCAGTAAATGGATAGCATAGAATTACTGATTAAACTGTCTGATAATTCTTTGGAAATCCATGCAATGCAGGGCTCTTAAATTCTGAATAGGTGTTTAAATTTGCGAATTGGGCAAATTGTGATGGTGGCATCATTGTCTTCCAACAGACCTGAGCTGTCTCTTTCCAGCTTAAAGACATTTCTTGATAAGAAAGAGGAAACTCTTCTTGAAAGCTTTCTGTAGCCTAGAAGAATATTTGCATTAAGCTTATGCTAGTCAGTAGGCAGAGATTTAAAACATGAAAAAACAAGTGCACAAAGTGACTCCTGATTTCCTCTTTGTTAATCATTTAGTATGCTTGGTACATGAGATGGCAAAATTACTGCACAGGAGACACTTGGCATGTGTCTGAAATGTGCAGTACTTTCTAATTCAGAAAATGACACTTGCCTGTAAAAAAAGGCAAGTTAGTACTGTTCCTTCTGGAATGGCTGTGTGTCCTCTGAGTGCTCTTTAAGATCTTCTGCTTTAATTATTTATTTCCCCATCTTTTCCCTCTCTTATTTTATTTGGGAAACTTCTCAATCTTCATACACCATTTGTATAAATTTTGGTTTAATTTAACTTGGTAAGCATAGAAATAAGGCATTTATGTTTTAGAGCTGAAAGAAACCTAATCTTGAGGGCTGTGTTTACCTCATTGTTTTCCCTGTCTTCTTCCTCAGATTGACTATCATGCTGTGTAAAGAACTGTCAGCTTTCTCTAAAGAGTTCACAACATGCTTAACAACTGCAGGGGTAAGAGTTACACCACACTTCTTAGGAATGAGATGTGTTTATTTGATAACAGCCTTGGGATCTTTGCCAGGAACTGCTTTTTGGTTTTTGCATGTTTACATGTGCAGTTTTTAACTTGTAAACTGATCTTTTAGGCCAGAGTTCCTCAAACTGTGGCATCTGAGCTTTTGAGAGCCTGGCACAGAGTGGGGGTAGGAATTGATGCTCACAGTGCTAAGGAGACAGAGGCAAATGAAATGTGAGCCTGTTGTGGATTTTTCAAAGCACTCAGGTGTCCCTGAAGATGTGTCATCATCTCTGTATTCCCCACTTGTCCTCAGTTCATTTGAAGATGTGATGTGTATTCATACCTGACCTGTGCTGGGCACATGCAAATTTCTTTGTTCTTATTTGCATGCTACAAAGCTGCTAAGCTTGTGGCTTAGCTTTCCTCTAGGTAAGGGAGCAGTGGTGGTTTTAAACTTACTGAGGGTTTAGCTTTATCTTGCTTGAAGAAATGTGATCAAATTTTCAATCAGGATAATATATGTCTGATCTCTGCAGGTCAAAGAGAAAGCAGATGTGCTTAATCCCTTAATCACTGGAGTGTTTTTGGAGGTCAGTTATGCTAACGTTAAAACTTTAAGCTAATACTTTAGAAATAGATGTGCTGGTTCTTCCTACTTTAGGATCCTTATGCATGCCAAGTTCTCTAACCCATGGTCTAAAATTGTGCTTACCTGTCTAATAACTTGAAAGTTTTGATAAATGTCTGTAGATTTGCACAAAAGATGAGTTACTTAGTGAGGAGTGAGTGTCAGCTCACAGTTAGGATGGGTCAGGAGACACATATTCAATTCAGCAGTCTGGATTTTTAGAATTTAAATGTCCAAAGTCAAATCTTAGACAAGTTCAGAAATTAGCATACAAGAGTCCTAACACTTCCTTACTGTTAAATTGGTTCTCAAGCTTTCAGAGCTCTGAGGTGTGGTAGGAAGGGGGTGTTTCATGTTCATGTGTTCTTCCTTCCTGCCACAGCATGCTGTGCTTCACTTAGAAATAAACTCTTTTCTTCTCTTACTGAGAACAGTATCCTGCATTTGGATTGGAACTGATCTTGTTTGGCAGTCTTTAAGCCATTTGCTTTTTTTTTGCCTACTGGCATAAAGCCCCTCAAAAACTTGACATAAAATTGATTTCTAGAATGAAGCCTTTAAAATCCAGCAAGCACTAGGCTTCAGTTTTTTCTGTGCAATAATCAATGCTGTTTGAAATGAGTACGTGGTGAGTAAAGCTGATTGGTAGCATGGCTATTCATGTGTGTATTTTGATTTCTTTTTCACAGGCTTCAAACAGTGCTTCCTATATCCAAGATGCCTTCCAACTCCTGCTGCCTGTGCTGCAGATTTCTCTTATTGAGGCTAGAACGGAACTATCACAGTAATAAAAATCCTTCTAATTAAGAACTTTTTGACCTTCCCAGTTCGTAGTTTTCATGCTGGAGAATGATGTAATGGCTCTTGTTAAAGGGAAAAAGATGAACTCTGCTCACTGCTGCTGCAAGAATGGTGATTAAGTGCAGTCTGGCAATGACAGCTCTTACAGCACACTGAGAGATGTGATTAGCATAGTCCAGGCTGGTGGACAACGTGACAGACTTAAAGTGCAGATTGCTTCTCTGTTTCATGGACTGTCTGTGTCTTTTCTCTGAAATCTCTCTGCTGTATGTGTTAACAAGCTCTTTGTGTTCACAGTCCAGAGAGCTTCTCCAGTGCTGAAGAGAAGAGTAGCAGCTGGCTAGTTAGTTAGCTAAAATCGTGGTGTGATTTTTAAGTCAGACATAATTGGGTTCCTGATAGCTCTGCATTCCTGTTGAAGTGAATATTAGATAGGAGGTGCAAGAAGAGGCAAATTTTTGTCATTATGAACCTTGCAGTTCCTAGACTGGGCAGAATAGAGCAGAGAGAATTCCTGATCAAGCTGTTGCTGGAGAGAAGCTCAGCTTCCCGAAGATGCCTGTACTGACTCAGGGATGTGGGACAGGGACTCTCACAAGGGGGCTGTTTCTCATTCTCTCATGCTTTGCTTGCTTCAGCACGAGCTGGGAAAATGCTGATCTGGCCCTGGGAATGCAGGTTCTTGGCTTTATAGCAATAAATGAGAACTGACTAAAAGGGATTGATCCATGTTTGGGCACTTTAATGAGAGAATTCAGCAGGAGGATTCCTGTTTTTCAGTGCAGCTTGACATGTCAGCCACAGACTGTTCACAGACTCACATACTGCTTGTCTTCTCTTTCTGTGGAAAAACACTATAGTGCAATGCTCCTTCTTGGAAGGTATTTATTAAAGTAGGGAGAGAGGCAGCAATTTGGTTCTGTTAGTAGGAGTCCTAATTTGCCTCAGAAGCTGCTCCACATATGGTATCTGTTTCTTTGTGCTGTGCAAGTTCCCTGCTTTGTTCCTTTATCTTTTGAGCTTGCCCATGGGGAGGCAGCAGCCTCTGTTGGAATCACAAGAGCAGAAATGCACAGCTAAAATGGAATTTCAAGAAGTCCATAATAGCTAATCAGAGGTGACTGAGTGTCACACCTGCCTCTGCACTTGCTCATTGGTAACAATGATGCTCAAATCCCCTTTTGAAAATCCTCTGGGTTTTAGCAGGTCTTGCACATCTCTGCTATACTGAACCCTTAGAACATTCCTCTGCTCTGGTTGTGCAGTAGAGAAGTGGTTTTTTTTTTTGTATTAGAATACCTTTTGGCTAATGTTCTGATTTTATATATATATGGAAAAACCCCTGCCTTAGTCATGGTTAGACTGATCAAATCTCAAAAGGGAAAGCTTTTTCTGGCATCTTAAAACTGGACTTGAAAGGAGGGTGTCCGGGGTAAAAAAATCTGCACTACAATAAAATCTGTATTTTTTTCTTCTTTTGGTTGATAGCATTATTAAATAAAGGATTTGTTTTGACAACTGTTTCAGTTAAAAGCTACCAAGGTAGCAGTGGGCACAAATGAAATAAAAGAACTGTGGGGTTTTTTTCTCAGCCCTGATTGTGTTTTTTGGGGCAGAGCTGGGTGCAGCTCTGGGGCCAGGACAGCTGGGATTTTTCTCATGGCAGGGAACAGTGCTCTGAACCCAGGCTGGGAGTGAGAGCTCCCACAGATGAGCTCCCAGTTCCTGTGTCAGTGCAAAAAGGCAGCTTTGCTCCTGCCAGAAAGCCAAAATGTACAGGAATGTCAGAAGAGAAGAAATTAAGGTAATGGAGTTTTATGAAGCAGCAGCTGCTTTTTTGCAGATAAATTCTACTGACCTGCAGTGCTTTAGTGTAGAGTAGTTTAATAATTAAAGGAAATGAGGTGATTTTTTTTTTAACATGCAGACAGTAATTCCTTCAGTCATGTGCCACCTGGATTTTGTTATAGCAGCCAATAATCAAACGTGCACCAGCTTTATTTGTGTGCCAGTGCAAGGACTGCAATAGACAGACAGCAAAAACAGTTCCACTGTTGCTGAAATCTTTCTACCCAAAGCATTCATCAGAATTTAGGATCCAACTGTCTGGAGGTCTTCCATCCAACTGTCTGCTTGGCCTTGCCATCTGTGTGAACCTAATGAGAGCTGACAGTAATTTGAACACTTCTGGTAGTGTCTGGGGAGGTGAGAGGTGGCTGAGAATAGATAAGAGTCAGCTAAGATGCTGGCAGTGACTTGGAGGGGGAAAAAAAAGCCTTCCACAACTATTTTCTTTCCTTGGGAGTTATTCTGTTAGTTGCAGCTGTAAAAGCTGCTTCCTGGCAGCTGCTGTGGAAAGGTTTAAAACACAAAAAAGGCTTGGGCTTCCCAGTAGGCATTGGGATGTGCTCCCAGGCCTTGCCAGCCACCTTCCCAGGGACTCCATTTCCATTATTAAAACACACATGGTCACTAGCAGGATGAGCAGTTGTCCTGGTTTGGAAGAAGCAGCAGCTGTGCTGCCACTGGTGGCCCTGACTAAAGGGACACCTGTCCCAGGTCACCCACAGCACAAATTAAAGGGTCTGACTCAGAGGCAGGAATAGGGGTCCTCTCGTGGCAGGAGGAGGAGGAGGAGAAGGGCTCTGGCATTTCCTTCTCAGGTGTGTTCATTGAATCCAAAATAAAGAGTGGTCTGTGATCTTGTGACCTAAGCAGAGATGGGTGTTCTGTAGTCCAAGGCTCCTTGGCACAGAGGACAGAAGTGGCCTGTTCTGTGCTAGTCCATGTTTTCTGGGAGTCTCCTGTGGCAGCACCTTGAGGTTACCATGCACTGGTGCTTTGGGTGCTGGCTGGCAGGCTGCTTTCCCTCCTTCAAGAGCAGCTCTGTGCCCTCTGCAGGGTGAGACCAGAGCCTGGGGCTCAGGAGTGTCCCTGGCTGCCACTCTGCTGTCCTGCTGCAGGGACATGCTGGTGCCTGCAGCCTGGCCTGCTGGGCAGGGTGGTCCTGGTTCCCTGGGTGTCACTTTGTGTCCAGAGAGCAATGGCAGGGCTGTCCCCTGGGCTGTTCTCACTGGAGGATGGTGGGGACATCAGAGACTGAGAGCCCAGCTGGGGCTGGCAGGGAGTGAGCAATGTGGTCATCGGTTAAAAATAAGTTTGAGTTGGGTATTTGGGGAGGATCCTCCTGAGGTGGCAGGAGCTGCTCAGAGGTGTGGGTCAGATGCCTGTGCTGGTCCCAACACCAAACAGGTCCCAGCTCCCTGGATCTGTTTTCAGGGTGCTCCATGTGCCCACCTCCATCGTCTCAATTCCCTGGCAGCTGTGCCATGCTGGCACAGATGGGATTGCTGCCAGTGCTTATCCCAAGACCAAGTGCTGGCAGCAGGAGCTCCCTGAGTGATTTGGGTGTGAGTGAAGCCTCTCTGTAAGAGACCAGAGCTACTGATTGTAAACTGGGCAGCAACAGAGACTCTGCCACCAGCTTGGCTGAGCTGCTCCAGCGTTTATCCCCCCTGGACATTAAAACCCATCCCTCATTTCCGACCTAAACCTGCCAATGGGACTCTTGCTCTGGGTTTGGGGCCAGTGCAGGCTGTGGTGGAGCAGGTCTGGGGCAGAAATAGCCAGGTTTTTGGGACAAGTGACTCCTGCAGAGCTGCTTGCTCCCTGCATGGATTACCCAGAGTTAGGTTCACTCTGTTGGAGGGGGCTCCAAACACCCTGCAATTACTGTAAATGAAAGTCAAATGATTGTGGGAGCAACTTTGTTGTAGAGTTGAAGGCGTTAAATGGGACAAATCTTACAGGAGAGCTAATTCCTTTTATTAGGTGGGGAAAACAAATTAGCTGGGTACACAAGCCCTTTCTGACACTATTGTTACTGTTATTATCCCTTACTGGTGCTGTTAGAAATGAGGGCATTGCATTAGAGGGAAGGCACATTATGCAAGTGTTTAGACGTGCTGGTAACTGCTCTCTGCTGACAGGTATTTACTTAATGATATGTTGGAGTGAAAGCCAGCAAGGACAAGCTTTGGAGGGAGCTGGGAGTGCTGGGCTCTGCCTGGACCTCCTGGAGCTGCCTGACACTTCCCACCCACAGTAGGCATCCTCCAAAGCCCCTTTTCCGTCCTTCCAGCAGGTTCCTGACCATAGCACATTCCCAGACTGAGTCCCCAGTGCTCTCCGGGACCCAGGCCTGGTTCCCATTGATGTCTGCAGCCTCCAGAGCTGCCCTGACTTGCTTGCAAAAGGTCTTTGTGCTCATGTGCTGGAGGCAATGCCTGCTGTGGGTAGCAGTGGGACTGGTCACGTTTCCGGTGTCATGTGCTGTCCATGACGGATGGCAGAGCCAGTTTTTCTGCTCCAAAAGTGGGACTGGGGAGGAGACCGCAACACTCAAATACCCGGAGCCCTGGCTGCTGCCAGCCAGGCATCCAGGAGATCACTGCTTTTTCAGCTCCAGGTAAGGCCCTTCCCTCTCTCCCTTATGCCATGCAGGGAATTGAGACTCACCTGTGTGTTTTACAGGCTGGGGAAGCAGAGCAGGACAGGGGGTGAATGAGGGTGCAGCAGGAGCATCCCTGGGGCAGCTCCACGTGGTCCTTGGGGATGGCAATGGGGGCCTGAGCTCTGTGGGAAGGATTTGAGTCCCCTGGCTGAGATGGGAGTGGGCTCAGTGTGAGCTGGTTGTGCCTGGGGAGGGGTCAGGCACACTCAGGCTTCTCCTAGCAGGGTGTGAATACACAGGTTTGCTCTGCTCTGAGCCAGCTGCACCTCATGCCCAGCTTGGCCATGGACAATTGCAGCTGCTCCATGGGGACCATCAGCTGCTCTCGGGGTTTTGCTGGTTTTTCTGCCTGGGTTTTAGGAAACCAGCTCATCTGGGGCAGGCAAACCTGCCTGTGTGAAATGTGAGGCTCCAGAGGAACAGGCAAAACCAGATCTGCTGGTCCGGGCTGGGATGGAAGAGGAAAAAGCTGAGGGTTGGCATGGAGGCAGCACCCATGGCAGGATCTGCACAGGTGCTGGGTGGCTCCCCCAGACCGGGCTTGCAGAGCCCACCCCATCTCTTGGAAATCAGCAGGATTGGTCTCCAGGGACAGAGGTAGCAATGCAGGTTGGGGGGTTAAAGGGATTTAACCCCCCAGAGAGGCATTTCTTGGCATGTGTTGGGGTGGAACCATCCCCTCCCAGCCCTGGCTGCTGGACTTTGGTCTGGTTGTCCATCTCCTAGTGCAAAGCTCCATGTCCACCTCTGTGCCATCCCTGTCTGTACCCATCTGTGGCCTGTGCCTTCCCTAACTGCTCCCCTCTGGCAGTGAAGGCACAGGGCAGGGGAATCCTCATGGATTTGGGGCTGGGCACAGCATGGGAGCCACGGGGCAGCTTTGGTGAGCAGGACCTGGGGTCAGAGCATCACCTGCACCACCTTCTATCCCTTCCCAGGGCTGCCTTTTCTTTTGTTAATGTTTGATTCTTTTTAATGATTTCAGATTAAAATGTGATTATTTTCAATTAGTAGTTGCACTTCTTAATTACGGAGATGAATTAGATTGCTGTTCATTATTAATTAGATTTTAACTTTGCTCTGATTACATCTTCTATCAGTCACTTCCCACACTCCTTTCCTTCCCATCCATCCAAACTCCCTCTCCCCCTGTGCCACCCCAAACCCCACTGGCTTCCTGCTCCCCTGCAGCATCCTGGGGCTTTAAAAACCTGCCTAGAAAATACAAATCAATGTTATTGGCTCACAGGCTGCAACTGGCTCCTTCAAAAGGGCCAGATGATGTCATTTTGTGGCTAAAAACCATTAAAAGGAAGCATTAATATTCTGACTCCCTCCAACACTGGCTGGATGAGAAACTATTCCCTAATTGCCTGCTGCCACAGGGGTGGATCTGCTCTTCCAGTGGGCAGAAGGGACCTGATCCCCTCACCCCTGCTGCCCTGCTTGTTTGTGTATGAGGGAGGGTTTGACCTGCCCAGACTATTTCTTAGGCTTTGTTTGGGCTTCCTATTTTTAAAGCAAGCTGTTTCCTTTGCTTTCTTTTCATCTGTCACCTTTCAGGCACCTAATCAATGCTTGGGAGCTTTCTTACCCTTGCTGTTGGCTTCTTCTCTGCTTGCTGCTGTCTCCATCTCCCTCTCTGCCATCACCCTGTCCCTCAGGGAAGGTGTCCTTTCTGCTGGGGATTCCTAGGAGCCCCCACACCTGCTCTTTATTATTTCTTCCTCATTTAATTTGAAATACTTCTGTAATTTGCACCTGCTCATGGTGGGGGGTTAAGACATCTCCCTGCACATTTGCCCTGAGATTTCTCTGTCTCCATCCCTCTCCACTTGCTGCTTTCCTGGGCAGAGGGAGCTGCCTGGGTGGGCACAAGGTCTGGTCCTTTTGGGTTTTGTGTCATCCACAGATTGTCCCTGCTGTTTTGGGGGGTAGGAATTACACAGGGCCTCTGTAAAAACTGAATGTTCCAGGGAGGCATTTTCATCCCTGGAAAACTCACCTTCCTCCACTCTCTTGTTGCTCCTTCAGGTCCTCTCTGCTCCCTAGGTGTGACTGTCTCGTGCCCCAGAGCTCTTTGGCCTTGGTGAAATGTCGACAATCCTGAAATGTGAGTGCTTGGTGTGGGCCCAGGGGCACCTGCAGGGTTTGTGTGAGCTGGAAGCTGCAGGCTGGCAATGAACCTTCCTCTGTGCCCTGCTGCAGGGTTTGGACGGGAAGATAAGGAGAAAGAGGAGGACAGAAAAGAGAAGGAAGAGAAGGAGAAGGAAAAGACTGAGGGAGAAAAAGAGAAGGAGAAGCAGAAGAGGAGGAAGAAGGAAGAAGAAAAGGTAGGGGAATGATAGAGTTTTCTGCAGAACCATTTACATCCTGGCTGTAAAGGGAAGCCACGTCTGAGCCATGGCAAACCCACACCTGTAGCAGATGGAGCTGTGCTGCCCACAGCCTAGAAATCCCAGTGTCCATGGCTTTTCCACTGGCAGACGGCTGTCTCTTTGCTCACAGCATTCCTAGTTAGATGTCCCTCTTTTTTCTCTCCAAATGGGATGCTGGTGTGGACAGTGATGCTGCCTGCACTGCACACACTGTGCAATCCTTGCTCTTGGCTCTGGAGAGCTCTGTGCTGCCATGGTCACACGTGGTTCCACAGCAGCACCAGGGGTGCCAAGCCTGGCTCTAGACACCCACAGGACCAGAAATCTCTCTGACTCCTGACTCTGAACTGCCAGGGCTCCCAGTGATGCTCTTCCCTCTCTCTTCACCCCAGCAGGGAGATGGGGAAGAGGACAGGAGCAGCAGCAGCTCTGACAGTGACTCAGAGGAGGTAACCTCAGCCCAGCCCTGTGGGGTTTGCACCTACAAACCCAGTGTGGATGCTCCCAAAGACCTGGGATGGGACATTGGGCGCTCCCCTCACATGCTGTCCCTTTTATTTCTGCCCCAGGACCAAGGCATTGCCAAGGATGATGAGAAGGAAGACAAGGATTAGGCTTTCCATGCTGGAGCAGCAGTGCACGCCCTGGGCATGCTGAGGAGGTGGAGATGGAAATGGCAGATTGGGCTGGAGAGTGACTGGGCCACTGTTAGCCAAATAAAGATGTTGTGATCTCCAAAGAAAAATGCTATTTATTCACCCAGTCCCACTGCCTACCCAGTGCTATCTGTCCTTCTGCAAAAGGAAGCACTCAAGAAAGGCAATAATAGGTGGGGAGTGGGACCTGGGCGAGCAGGTTTTGTACAAGACTGTGACAGAGTCTGGAGAGAAATGCAGGGGCTCTGTGGGCTCTGTGGGCTCTGCAGAGTCCCTCCAGATCTGCATCACCAACATCTCCCTGTGCCCTCCACGCTGTTTGTTGTGGGATGGAGCAGCGTGAGCAGGGACAGACACCTGGAGCTGTGCTGGAGCTGTTAAAACTGATTTCAAATATATCAAAACCAAACAAAAAGCAGTTATAGGGGGGGAAAAGCCGACGAACCTCCCTCTTTTTGCAGCGCTGACCCCAGCGCAGGGGCCGCGCCTGTTCATCCATCCCCAGCCCCGCCGCAGCCGCCGAGCGCTGGCATCGGTCGCGGCGCCAGGAGAAAAACAAGTGGGAAAAATTAGGAAAAATGAGCTGGCACCGCCATCTACCGGGAATGAGACGCCTGGCAGCGGGGCCACGGGTTTCATAACCGCTCGGCTGTTTTGTAAGGCTCCCGCAGCGCTCCGGGGGCAGGGAGAGCATCGGGGACAGGGAGAGCATCGGGACAGGGAGAGGCCACCGGGGACAGGGAGAGAGCACTGGGGACAGGGAGAGCATCGGGACAGGGAGAGCATCGGGGACAGGGAGAGCATCGGGACAGGGAGAGAGCACTGGGGACAGGGAGAGGGCACTGGGGACAAGGAGAGCATCGGGACAGGGAGAGCATCGGGGATAGGGAGAGCATCGGGGATAGGGAGAGGGCACTGGGGACAGGGAGAGGGCATTGGGGACAGGGAGAGGGCACTGGGGACAGGGAGAGCATGGGGGACAGGGAGAGGGCATTGGGGACAGGGAGAGCATCGGGACAGGGAGAGCATGGGGGACAGGGAGAGGGCATTGGGGACAGGGAGAGAGCATTGGGGACAGGGAGAGGGCACTGGGGACAGGGAGAGCATGGGGGACAGGGAGAGGGCACTGGGGACAGGGAGAGCATCGGGGACAGGAAGCACTCCAGGATCAAGGAACGCTCCAGGATCAATGAACGCTCCAGGATCAAGGAACACTCCAGGATCAAGGAACGCTCCAGGATCAAGGAGCACTCCAGGAACAAGGAGCACTCCAGGGACAGGGAGCACTCCAGGAGCCCTGGATGCTGGCAGGGTCCATCCTGCAGGAAAGGGACCTCGGGGGGGACACAGGGCCAGCAGCCCGACCCACTGCTGCTGCCAGCAGTATTAGGCCAAGCCCAGAAGCCTCACCACCAATAAAAGCTTCAATGAAAACTTGAGCATAAGCTCTCCCTGCTGTGTTGCTGCCTTGGTTTGTTTCCCTTAAGGAGTCTATTTTTATGAGTAGTTTCTTGAGTAATGCAGATTTCAGGGAAACTCGAGATTAAAAGTCAGCACCACGGAGAATTTTACTTGAAACCACAGAATGTGGCCTTGGATGTTCTTTCTGTGGAACAAATGCAGCCGGCTCTTGTATAAGCACAACAAACAGCAGGAAAGATGCTGAGGAATGTTGTCTTAATTATCCAGCACAAAGATTAAAGGGAAAACACAAAGATGGGAAAAACAAACAGCCCCAAAAGCTAAGCTGGGTTTCAGTGAGCTGGTTTGGCTTCAGCAGGAAAGAATTGATTTTAACTGCCTTATTGCTTCATGAGCCCTTGGGTGCATTAATGTAAAATAATCCTGTGTGGGGTTATTTTACATATTTTACTTTTCCCTCTGTGCAAGCACACAGGACTCTTGCACAAGACACAAACTACTTCCAAATAGTGGATGGAGTTGCAGAATTTTACAGTCCCCTCAGGCCATGCTATTAAAGGATGGGAATATCTTGGAATAAATTCTGTGTTTGGACATGAAAAGGAGAGGCCTTGCCTTTGCTTTTCAAGATAAAGGTTGGAAACCTTTCAAGCATGGTGTGCCAGACTCTGAGGTGAAGCCTGCCTGTAGATGCTCAGTTGGAACTGAGAGGTGTTGCATCTCACTGGAGTGGGATTCTGCTTTCCAGCTGTCAGGTATTTAATCTAAAAGCCCTGACATTGTCCTCTGTGCCCTGTGCCCCAACTGCCAAAATGGGAGCCTGCAAATATCTGTCTGCAGCTGACCCCACAGCCACGTCCTCACACTGCCCCAAATCTCAGCATCTTCACGTGCTCAGGGCCAGTGCTGGGCACTCCCTGCAGTGCTGGGTGATGGTGAGCACCAAGCCAGGTGAAGTCTTCCTGCTGCTGCTCGTGTTTTACAGTCCCTGCTTCAGGCCACTGCACCAAGCTCTCTGCCAATGCAGCCTGTGCAGCCAGATCCCTGTGGCACAAGGGCAAAGAGCCAAACACACCCAGGGACGGGCTGTGTGAGCATCCAGCTGGCTCCTCCAGCAGCCAAGCTTCTCCATCCTGCCTTCAGCACCTTGCCCTGCACATAGCCCTCTCCCCTCTGTGCCCTTGTCCTCTGTTCATAGAACTGGCCAAGTTTGCCCAAAAAAGTTGTGGCAGTGAAAACCATTTCACGTTCCCTGGTGTCCCTAATTCCTCATTACATCTCAGCCCTAGCTTGAAGCCAGGTGGCATGAATGGGCATAGAGCACAAACATTCACACCAGCCACGGGGATTATGGCTCTAAAAACACTCAGTGGAGGAGGCAAGAGGCAGGTGCAGCATCTGGCTTTTGGGGATGCTGAGGACCTTCAGTCAGTTCAGGACATATCCCCCAGCACGACCTTGGTGTGCTGGGATGAGTGTTTGCCCAGAGATGTGCCAGCCATCTCTGAACTCTGACTTCCCCCCATGTTTTAACCACCTCCTCTGCTTGAAGCATCTGCAAGGCTCAACCAGGGGCTCCTTGGAGCTGCTGTGTCTTCAGCTGGTTGGGAGAGGAGCGTGGAGCACAGAGCAGGGCCAAATGCCCATCACACCAGGCTCTGCAGGGGCGGAGTAGGAAAAGACCAGCAAGAGGAACTGGCAGCCGTGGAGTTACTTAAGCAAGTCTTGTTTACACAAATTTATATAATAGCTTTGGCTGGTCCTCGGGGAGCAGGAGGGGTTGTGCTGCCCCTGCTCACAGCATCTGGGGGTGCCTGCAGGGATCCTGCACAGCACGTGGCTGTCTGGGGCCTCAGAGCAGCAGAGATGCCAAGAGAGTTTAGATGTGCAGAAAGAATTGTTTCCTATACCATTTCATGCAGAGATGCCCCCAAATAAAGGCATTTTTCTGTAAATGCCAAAAATTTCAGAACAGAAAGGTTGGACCTTTTTTTTTGTGATGAGACTTTTCATCTTGCATCTAGGGGCTTTATTATATAAAGTGTCCTATTAGGGAAACAAGGCTTTCTAAGGTAGAGACCAAAAAGAAATCTTTCCTCTGTTCCCAAGTGACCTTCTTCATGGAAAATTTCAAGCTGCTTTTTCATTCCACTAAAAAATGGGAACAGTTAAAAATCCTCACTTTTCCAGAAAAGCTGATTCCTGCAGCCCTGCTTATGATCTGCTAATCTCTGCAGAGTGCTGGGCAGAGGTTTCCTATGAAACCACTCTTCTATTTTTGAGCTGAATAAAAAGAAAAGCAAAACTCAAATGGAACTGGAGTCATACAAGTGAAGGCTGTTTTGGAAGGTGAAATCCCTGCTCCTGCTTCCTGCACAGCACTCAGACTTGCTCCTCTCTGTGCTGCATCCTTCTACAACTTATCCCTTCATTCTGAATATCTGTAAACTAAGACTCTCTGCTATGTTAATTAGCAGGTAAAAGTTATAGCAGAGCTTTATTCATGGGATTAATTGTCATAAAAATGATGCTGAGGATACACATCTTTCCCAGCACCTTTCCCTCCCCTGCAAGCCTCTCTAGGACTCTGCAGTTGCTCTTTCAGAAGAGCAGAGCAGGCTCCTTACTCCCCAAGCCTCACTGCAATAGCTTCCTAAACCCCACAGTGGAATGGTGCCAGGCTTCTTTTGAAGGAGAACCTTCAATTTGCTCTGGCAGATTCCCCAGGACAGGTTTCTGGGTGACAAATGTTCCGAGCACTAACAACCTGACCTCTTTAAGAGCCGTGACGTCCGCGCGTTATGAAAGGAGGAGCTGGTGACGGGCTTACCCAAACATGATTCACCTGCTGTTCAAAGTGCACCAGAGGTGGAGGCCAGCCAGCCTGTGGAACAAAAAGGCACAGACAGAAATATTTGTCTGCTCCTTGAGCAGAAAGCTCTGCCCAGGCCTCCACTGCTGTGAACAGACCAGGGGTACAACAGGCAGCTATTTATAACTGTGGGAGAGAACAGCCCTGCTCATCCTGCCTGAAATCCAGCCCAGGGTGTGTTTAGGGCTTCATTCTGTCTGGCTGAGGGGAAGGGAAACTGCAGGGACACCCTGAGAGCCCTCTGCACTTCTCCCTGAGACTTCCAGGTGCTTCCTTCTCCACACGGCCGGACACAGCTTTTGGATGGAATTGAACCACTGGCTTTGCAAGAGCTCTTTGTCCTCACCAAGAAGGACACACAGGGGTGGTGGAGATGCTGGAGCTGAAGGAATAAGGAACCAGGATAAGGGATGAGGAAGTCAGCCCCTGGATCTGGCCTGAGAGGGCAGAGGCGTCCCTGCAGAGCAGGCTGTGCCAGCTGCAGAGCCCACCCTGTGCCACTGGCAGCCTCCTCTGGCAGCGCTGGGCGCCCGCCAGCCCTGCTGGCATCTCTGCCAGGTGCCTGGGAGCTGCACAGGAAAAAGGGAAAAAGGAAGAAATGAGGGAGGCAGCACGTACTCGCTTCTTGCTGAGGCAAGCAGCCAAGGCCATGAGATCTGGTGAGAGAGTGGGGCAGGGCAGCTGGAGAGTCCCCAGCTGCAGTGATGGGCCACCACGGTGTCACCCTGGGCCACAGGTCAGGCACACGGACACACAGCAGCTTGTGAAGGGGCAGCTTCTGTCTGACCCTGCAGGAAAGGCTGATTACAAATCTGCTCTCCCCAGCCTGAAGGTGCACAGGGTGATGTGACCTCCAGGTCTGCCCCATGGGGATGCAGTTCCCTCTGGACACCAATCTTCTTGGAACTGGTGGACCTTGCTGCAATGTAGAGGCATCCTCAGGGAGTTGTCTTGTTATGACTTTTCCTCCTTTAGTCACTTTGTTATGTTATCCATGGTTTAGGTGGTGCTGAACAAACCCTGCTGACTTTGGGCTCCTCCTTGGGAACTCCTATAGATGGAGGATCTTCAGCTTCAATAGAAATACCAATAAAACAATTGCAAGGCATCAAGGCAAACTTACAGCACCCTGCACCACAGCCCATGGTCTTGTCACCCATCCCAGGGCTTCCCCCCTGGATAATGGGGACAGCTCTGATCTGGTTTTTTATCCTCTCCTTGGGGTATGTAGTTTGTACATGACTGCCCATGCTGTGGAAAAAGACATCTCCATCTATTTTATGTGGGACTTGTTCCAAGGCTGGCTGATAATGTTCTGCCAACCTCTTTGCCAAGATGTTTGGCTCGAGAGACTAAAATGAGCCAGATAGGAATCTGGGCTCTCCCACTGAGCCTCTCCAGTTTCCAGGAGTTCAGGCATAAGCCTAGTTACATGAACAATGAGATAATGCTCCTTTGCAGCTCTCTGTCCCACCAGTCCATGTGAAAGTCAACTCATTTCTCTAGGAATGATGCTGCCTCAGGCAAAGCCTGTGTGAGTCACAAGGAAAAAATACTGAAGTTTTCTTAATTCCCTGACCCTGTTTACATCTGATCCTCTGTACTGAGAGTCAGGACCCCTCTGAGTACTCAAGCAGCAGAGTTTCAGGACTTGGGAACAATACCATGTAATTTATATGATTGCTTCCTGCCCAGTGCCAGCACAGAGCAGAACTGGAATCCCAAACCTCACTGTGGCAATCTGCCTGCCTCTGCCCAGAGCAAACCAGCAGCAGCTCCCCTAACTGCACACAAAAGATGCAGATTATAAAAGATGAGCTCAGGACAGAGTCTCCCACACCACCTGCTCCCACTTCCTTTTGCTCCACTTCCCAGGAAAGGCTTTGTACCACATGTAACAAATGGGGAAACCTGGTGGTTGAATAACATCCTGGATCTAGAAATACTATGATGTAAAGAAAGAAAAAATTCCAGGAAGCTGATGTGTTTGTTGACAGCTTTGGGCTGGGGTGGGGGGAAGGGGGGATGATGCAAATAATTCCCTGCATGTTACAGGCACGTACTGAGGTGTAAAAATAATTCCTTTGGCCAACTCTGGAGGCTTGCAGACAGCCAGGATCCAGGTGCAGCACTGCAAGGATGCCTGCACAGGTGCTGAGGCTCTTTGCCTGATCACCCACAGGCTGCCTGGCTCTTGGACATGCCACTGTGAGCCCAGTGTGGCCCTTGTTGGTAGCAACACTCCCCCTCCTTGGCTGGATTCTGACGCTTTCCTCCTTGTGTGGGTTTAGAAATGGCAGAACTTGTTTCACCCCTGTGCAACAAGACTTTCAGGTCTGATGGTGCTGGAGGAAGCTGGTGGGTAGAGCAGGGATAGCAGTGTGGAAAAGGGGTCATGACATTCAGGGTGCATGTTCCTGTTTACATGGGCCTGTGGTGCTTTTGAAGACACCCTCAGGAGCACACAGGCAAACAAAGCTCTGAACAAAAAAAGGCAACACTGGGAAGGTGCTGCCACCTCAGAGCCACTCCTTAAACCCTAATGTGTCAAAAACAAGTGTCAATGCTTGCAACAAATATTTATGCACTAAAAATGAGCAAACACAGCTGGTGTGCAATCCCTGATCCCCATGCTGGGCTGTCAGCAGTCTGGACCACATTAATGAGGCTGTGCTGGAGCTGAAGCACAAGTGGACGTGTGGCTGGGAGCCAGAGGAAGAACTGCAGCAACACCTGGAACTCCTCACCCTGCACTGACCCTGGGATATTTCCCACCTCTGAACTGAAAAAAAAATATTAAAAATCCTGTTGTGCTTTGCAAATAGTTCCTACACACAGTGTGATCTGTCCTGGGTTATGCAACACGTGAAGTTCTCATCTGGCCAGCAGAATGGTTAGCATTAAGCATTTAAAGCCTTTTTTTTTTTCTTTTTCAGTTATGTACTGAGTCAGCACAAACAGGGCAGTGACAAGAGAAAGCATTCAGAGTTCTGAACCAGCTCAGGACAGACTGAAGAAAACAAAATGTTCTTGCACACTGGTGCTAATGAAGCCTGGTTTGCCATGGCCTCGTGTGTTGTGGTTGATTGATTTTAAACTGCATTATGCAAAGCAGCATCACGCCCGCTCTGCTTGGAGAGCCCACACATGGTTGTGGAGTGAATCAGGAGGTGAGGGAAAGACTGAGGCAGGTCCCAGGAGAACAGCCCTGTGTCTCCCACAGGAACTGGCCGGGGTGATGAAAGATGCTGTGCTGCTCACCTGGCAAAGGGCTGCTGCTCCCAGGCTGAGCCACACAAACAGGCTGCTGTGCACTTTGCTGCAATGTTGGCTGTGGTAGCTAAAGTCACCCTCATTTCATGGCTCATGAGCCAGGAACGTGCCCTTCCTGAGGGGTAAACTGGAGACAAAGCTGGTGAAGCCTCCCTGGTGGCAATCTTTGTTCTTTTAGTCAGTAGCCAGGTTTTGGTGGGAAAACAAGCCATGGTGAGAACTAAACCATGAAAGGAGAGTGTCTGGTGTGAATGATCTTTGTCCACCTGAGGAATGCCCATGGGAGAACTGCTGGGGGAAGGGATGTGCAAGGTCCTCTGAGGCAGGGGGGGGAAGGGGGAGCTAAAGACTGACCCTGCAGATGGGGACATGGAAAACGTTCCCCAGCTGGGCAGAGTGCCAGTCAGACTCCAATGCTCCCACTGTCCCTAATGCCACGCTCAGCTTTTCAGGGCAGTGTTACCAAATGTCACCTGAGATTTCTCCAGTCTGGAGGGATCACTTAAAAAGATAACGGAGAAAGCAATGAAGCCTATCAAGCCCACATAAAATGCTTAGCTGTTGAGCTTTTAAAACCACTTATGAGCCGTTTAATGTTATTGCAATAGATTTGGAAACAAAACCTGCTCCACAGCCCAAACCTCCCCCAGCCACTCCCTCAGTGGGGCACGGGTTTTACCAGCACTGATGTCCCACTCGTGATCTCTCTCCCTGAGCAGCCCTGCCAGTGTGTGCATGGGGCTGGGTTGTTTTTGGGGACACACAAATGAGCCCTTGGGGAATGTGCTTCATCTTGATCTACTAAGCTCCAGATTTCAGCTGTTTTTCTCGGCACCTGCTGTGCAAGAGCTGCTGGCTTTTTGCTGTATGACTGTGTGCTCAGGGGATGCATCTCCCTTCTGATACCGGGTCCATCCTGGGGGTCTGTGAGTGGGAAGGGGATTGTCCACATAGAGGGTCTGAAATCATTCGGTTATGGGTAAGTAGAGCATCTGAGAGAGATGTGGTTTCCCGTGTACGTTGGAGGAGTGCCCCTATGCCCCCAAACGTGATGAATTTCCATGGAAGGTGATGCAAAGAGGCATCGGGTGCAAACCAGCCTCACCAGCCTGCCCTGCTCTGAAGCACCACAACAGCCAGCATCCCACTCCCACTCTGGAGAGCCTCAGACAGCTGAGGGAGCCCAGGTATCCTGTGCCAGGACTCCTGAGCATCCCACTCTCCTATCCCCATCACAGAGCACCCTGTGTCCCCAGGACTTGTGCCCCAGCCCTGCTCCACAGCCCCGCGGATACCCCAGACAGCCCGCACCGTGAGCGGCTCCAAAGTGCCCTGGCCCCAGTCTGTGGCATCCCGAAACACCCCCGGTACTCTGCACCTTGGTCCTGCTTCGGCGCGCCCCGTGCCCATCTGGGACAGAGCTCTCCTCGCCCGGCTCTCGGCTCCAGAGCCGGTGTCCGGCTCGTACCGCACCCGCCCGCTCCGGGGCTCCCCAGCATCCCCGCCTGCCGGGAACGGGCAGCGGAGCCCCCAGCCCCGCGGCTCGGGGGGTCGGCACCCACCGGCACACCGACCCCGCCGGGCCCGGCTCCCCTCCCCGCGCCCCTCGCCCCCGGTTCCGCGGGCTCCGTTACGAAACGCGGCCGGGGCGGGGCGGCGCGGCCGGCGGCGGCCAATGGTGGCCCGGGCAGCCCCGCCACCGGCGCCTGCCCCGGGTCCCTCCGGCGGGCCGGGCCGGGCCGGGCCGGCAGCCGCAGCCTCAGCCGGGGCGGGAGCGGCGCGGGGCGGAGCGGGGCGATGCGCGGGGGCGCGGCGGCGGCCGGGCCGTGCGGGCACCGCCGGCTTTAGGGAGGACAGCTCCCCCGAGCGCCGCCATGAGCGGCCCGAGCTCCCCTCCGGCCGGGGAGAGCCCCTCCGCGCAGCCCCTCGGGCTGGACCTGCTGAGCTGCCCCTGCTGCCGCCTGCTCCTCTGGGAGCCGGTGACCGCGTCCTGCGGGCACTCCTTCTGCAAGCCGTGCCTCGGCGGGGCCGGGCCGTCCCGCTGCCCGCTGTGCCAGGAGCGGCTGGAGCTGCCGGGCATCGGGGCGGCGAGGTGCAGCGTGGTGCTGTGCGGGATCCTGGAGCGATGCGTGCCGCGGGAGCGGCGCCTGGCCGGGCTGGCGGAGCGCGTCCGCCACCGCCTCGCCCGCGGGGACGCGCGGGAGGCGCTGAGGATGGCGCAGAGAGGGGTCGAGCTGGGTAAGGACCACTGGGCTCGGCGGCTGGGAGTGCGGACGGTGGGCTGAGGGGTGCCAGGGGCCAGCCCAGCAGCCCGACAGACGGGGATGCACGGGCTGGGCTGTTGCAGCAGGCGAGTACCAGTGTGGGTGACAATGTAGGTCACCGTGTCCCTGCGGCTCCGTGCGCTCCAAGCCTGCACGGTCCAGAGCGGGAAGCTGGAAGTGTTGTAAGGCAGGGCTGGTGGGGATGGGGATGGGAAGGGGGGATTGCTGGGCGTTTCTTCCATGCCCGTGGATGTCCCGAGGTGCTGGGGGCGGTGGGCTGCCCGACAAACCGCGCTGCTCGTCCCCTGCCCGGGCCGGTGTCCCATCGGCCACGTGCTCCTGGGGAGGGACGAGCAGCGATACTCACTCACATCGTGCAGGATTTCAGGGTCAGAGAGACAGCTCTGCCCAGGGGATGACCATTATGTAAAGCGGCTGGGACTCGTCCAGTCAGGGATGGACACGTCCTCTCCCCCAGAGCCTGGCGAGGACACAGCCTTGGCAGAGCTCCTGTGCCAGCCCCATCGTGCAGGTCAGCCCGGCCCGGCCCCTTCTGCAGCCGGCCCTGGCCAGACATTGCCCTGCAGGGCCAGGATCGGGCCCGGGGGCGGGGGGGGAGGTGGGGTTTGATCTGCTTTAATGTGTGGCTGTAAGTGGATTTCTTGGAAAGTAAATAAAAGGGGTTATACAATGCGTCTGGAGCAGGGGGTTGGGGCGACGGAGGCAGAATTTCCTTTCTCCGCGGCGTTTCTATGACAGCGCTGAGCTCTCCTCCCGCTCTTATTCATCGCCTGCTGCGAGACAAGTGCCAGAGGTTCAGGCTAAGCCTGGAAGCGAAGGGCTGAGCGGACCGGTCGATCCTGGTGTTGGCAGCAGAAAACAGGTCCTTTTATGCAACCTCCAGAGGCATCCGTCTCTCCCTGCACACCCTCCTTCACAGTAAAGGCTCATGCACACTCCTCCGGTACTCATTTGCCAGCCTTTTGCCTGGTTGACATGTACAATTAGACTTTTCTTTAAAAATCCTTTGCTAGCGTAAAGAGGAAGCATTGCAAACTCTGTCCTCACTCTTCCCTGCACGTTCTGTTCCCCGAAAGACAGGAAAGTCTGGCTGAGGGCAACAAGGAAATTGCAGTCACAGGCTCCAGTGAACCTTTGCTTGCTGGGGCTGCCAGGCTCAGTGGGTGGTGCTTTCAGGATGTGTTTTCCAGCTCCTGCAGCCAGCTTTCAGCTGCACACTTTTGTTTTTTTACAAGCTGCCTTTCACTTTGGAACAGAACCACTGATAAATGTTTGACCCATGGGGATGTTTTATTTGTGGCTCAGTGTGGTGTGATGGGTCAGTTTGCAGTGCCCTGCTCAGCCCAGCCTGTCGAGCTGCTAGCTTTGCTTGGGTGGAAATAAACTGTCAACTTTTTATCTTCATTCTTTCTGAGTGAACATCAGAAAAATGCAGTGTAATGTGTAGCACAGGAGGCCCTCTGACATGCCTGGAGCGTGGAGGCTGGTGAGTCTCTGAGGCTGCCAGTTGGCTGATGGCCCTGCTCTGTAATGATATCATAGATCAAAAATAGCTGCAGCAGCAGAGAAATGCAGAATTCATTGCCCTGTTTTACACATCTGGGGTGTTTTTGTTTTTTTTTTTTTTTGGCCAAATCAGTTGCTTTATTTGCTTTATTTGCTTTATTTGCTGGGCTGTGCAAATGTTTGAATGGGTTTGCCCACATGGAAAATAAGCCTCTAGACTTTGTACCTATTTGTTCATCCCTACCTTGTTAGGGGCTGGGATATTTCATCTCTGGATGGGTGCTTGTGGGATGGGGTACTGAGCAGCAAGTTCCCATGTTTCCTCACTCAGTCCCTAAGGTCTTGGCTAGTATTATAAAGGAAAACAAGTTCCCAGGGACCATCATGCTGTGCTGCACAGCCCAGCATGGCCAGTGCAGCTTTTGCTGCAGGAGGGGCTGTGCCTGGCTCTGCTGCTCTCTGGCTTAGGGTGACAACAGGCAGGGAGCAAAGTCCCTCTGTGCTGGGCACGGGGGCAAGGAGGCAATAGCCATGGCAGAGTTTGCTTCTCTGTGATAAGAAGTGGTGGGTGCCTGGGCAGGGTGACAGCAGAGGCAGGCAGGGAAGGGCAGATGCTTCCTGCACCCAGCTCTCATGGAGCTGCCAGTCCTGACCTGCAGTTTGCTGGCAGAGCTGCATCAGCACCGTGGTTGAACCGGGCCAGGAGGAAATGCTGCTGGCTTTGGAAGTGCAGGAGAGACATCACCCACAGGGATGATTCCTGGTGATTGCTGATCAGCTGCCAGCCAGGCCCAGGGACCCAGATTGCCCCTGGGAGAGCTCCTGGCCCTTCAGCAAGGTGATGTTACCCACACCACATCGGCAATGCAGCAGCCGTGCCTGCAAATGGTGCCTAATCTATGATATAAGGCTGGCCTCAGTGCCAGCATCCTGCAGGGTCACCACAAGTGCTGGACCTGCCATCATCCCACAGGGAGCTGGGAGCCTCCAGTGACATTGGAGGGCATGGACATGGACATCCATGACACTGGAGGCCTCCCCAGATGCAGCAGGAAGCAGCGAGTCCCCAGCCCCAGCCCCCAGCAGCTTTGGGCTGATGCTCAGAGCTGGGGGATGCAGGGCTGGATGCACAGATCTGTTACCTGAGCTGGAGCACCAGCCCTGCTCTGGATGTAGGTCACCTCCATGAGCTGTGATATAACGGGGTGGGTCTGGGCATCTCTGCATTTCAGAACCCACAAACATTACCACACCTGGGTACTCCATGAGTGTGGGCTCTTGGGGTGCTCTCCCCAACATCTCCCAGCCCAATTCTGCCACTGGCTGTGCTGATAGGAAGGAAGGAAGGAAGTGCTGATAGGAAGGAAGGTCTTTATGTGGTTTTCTGAGGCAGGAAAGAAGAGGATCTCACTGCCAGTTTTTTAGGAAAAGGCAGGAACATTTAATGCTTGGTGTCATGCCTAGCAATGTCTGTGGGAGCTGTGCCCCCCCCAGCACCCTGATGTCCCATCAGTGACATTTTGCTGACAAGGAACTGGATTCTCAGTTCTTTCCCTCTTTTTTTTGGGAAATCTCAGCCTTTTCTCATGCTTGGAAACCCCAGGTGGTGTGGTGCAGGCAGATCCTTACACCCCTTTGGCTTCTCATCTGCCCCAGGAGGGCAATGACAGCCAGGTGGGTCTGGGAATTCAGGTATCCAGCCCTGCAGTCCTGTTTGGTAACATGTTATTGAGACTCTGCTGGGTGAGTCACATCACAGAGCCTGCTGTGGCCACAGCCCTGTACGTGTATGGTGGAGCTTTTTTTGCTACATCCCAAAAAGATGGATGAAAGCCCAGATCCCAGCGTGGCTGAGCCCTCAGGCAGTGGTGGGGCCTCTTGGCTGAGGGTGTTTTAGGGAAGATGGGGGAAAAAAAAAAGGGAAGAGCCTCAAACAATTTAAAACTGGGTATTTAGGGGGAATAACTTCCTTGCAGAGGCTTACAAAGCCAGTGTCTCCTGATGAAGAGCACAGATGTGAGGCAGTGGCACAGGGACTGTCCCCCTGTGGTGGTGGCCTGTCCCCAGGCTGGTCCAGGGCTCATGTCACACGTTCTCTTGCAGCCCTGGAGTGCAGCTGCCTGCGGCTGTGCCGGGCAGAGGCCCTGCTGGCCCTGGGGCAGTTCCCACAGGCACTGGAGGACCTGGATGCTGTGTGCAGGGCTGAGCCTGGACACCACGAGGTGAGTGGAGGCCACATGGACTGCACAGGAGCAGCTTCCCCCTCTGCTCCATTCTCCATTGGGCTCATCCTGCTCAGAAATGCCCTTTGCAGAGCCACTGGGTTGCTAACCAAGGTGGCAGGTGCTGTGTTGCTCTCCCAGGAGAGCTCTGGCACCATGTCCATCCTTCACTCCAACTCTCCCTAGGCTTGGCTTTTGCAGCTGCTGCACTTTGGAGAGTCCTGGGATTTTTAGGCAGATCTAATCAGGGGAGCAGTGACATGTCCAGGTGCTTTGGGATGGGATGGGAGCAGGGAGGAGGCAAAGGGACATTCCCTTGGGGCTGGCATGGGAGCTGAAGGGGACACGCACTGCTGGTCACTGTCTCATAGTCACCACATGTTCTTTCTGCTCTGCAGGCCTTCTTCAGGAAAGGGAAGGTGCTCCTGGAGATGGGGCAGAGAGCTGAAGCCCTGCAGGCATGGGAACACTGCCTGACACTGAGTCCCCATTTCCAGCTGGCTCGGAGAGAGATGGAGAAGGTGGGTGGGCTCTGCTGTGTCCCTCTGCTCTCACATCATACAGGGAGATGTCCTTGTTCTCTGAAGGACTCCACAGAGGGCTCAGCCAGCACAGACACCAGAAGGGCGCTCTGGGGTAAAAAGGGAGCCTGGCAGCCCTCCCACCTCCTTGCTTTTTCCTCCTAGCATCCCCCAGCCCTTGCTTTGTCCTTGCAGATCATCACGGAAGCCGATGCTCCTCAGCCATGCACAGCTGCACACCTGGGTGATGCTCACCTGAGCTCAGCTGGTTCCCAGGTCGATGGAGGGAGCCCAGTGCTCCCATCTTCCACACAAACTCAGGTAAGAGCCTGCAATATCTGAGTCTGCAAGGAGACTTCGTGTCCCTCTGGGACATCCCAGTTGCCCAGTGATGGGAAAGGAGGTGTGATAAGGGGAGGTTGTGCAGGACATGTAGCCATGCTTACCTGCCTGTGTGCTGGGGTCTGCAGCTGGTGGAGGGTGGGAGAGCAGGTGTCATCAGGGCTGATGCTGTGGGGACTCAGGAAACAGAGGAGACTTTATCTCTCTATTCATCTTACTACGTACAGGGCAAAAAAAGAGGAAAACTAAAAGTGAGTTTCAATTTTTTTAATCTAAAAGACACTTGAGAATAGTTCAGACCTTTTGCAGCTGTTAAGGAAGTTTTTATTTTCCCCTTTGCCTTCTATAAACAAATTTAGCAGGCTTGGAGAGAGGAGGGAATTCAGAAGATGGGCTCAGGTACACCCAAATAGCAGTTGGTGCACTGGACAGAGTGAACCATGTTTTAACCATGAGGTGGGCAGCAATGTCTGAAGGCCACTCTCCTGCTGTCCTGCAGATGGAAGCTGTTAATGTACAGTGACACAGTGACACACCAGAACACCTCCCAGTGCTTGGTGGGACAGAGGGAGAAGAGGGTTTGGGCTCAATTCCAACTTGCTGTGCCTAGGATCAGGAGGGAGAGCTGGCAGATGGCCGAGGGGGTGCTGGGTGTGAGCACAGCCAGGACAGATCCACCCTTCCCCAGCCAGAACCGGAGACGGCGGCAGGGAGTCAGTGCCTGTTGGGTGAGTGTCATCACAGGTACCACAATGTTGTGTCATGCAAAATACTTGTTTGAAATCCATTTTGGCACCGAAAATGTGCTGTTTGCACTGTGTCCAGCTCAACAAATATGCCAGGGGCACGTGATGGGGCAACTCTGGCAGGGACATTCACTGCTCCTCATGCACCTGGGGAGGATCCACCTGATCTTCCTGTGTGAGCTTACACCTGACCTTTGCTCCAGCTTGGTGGCAAGTTCTTGCTAAAGCCAGGCATCACTTGTTCCCTGTGTGGAGTCAGGGGAGGCTTTCTGTGGTTCCCATGTGTTTGGATGGGTTTTGGTTTAGATTAAATTCCCCTGTGGGGTACAGGACATGCCTTGAGCTGGGCAAGCAGCACCTCCATCAGCATTGACTTGCCATCAGTGTCCAGCCAGGTGGACATATAGCAGTGATGGCTCATGGCAGGTCTCCAGAGACTTCCATGCTGGAGCTTTTTGGGCCCCTTTGCTGCCCAATGCCTCAGTTTCCCTGCCTGCAAAAGGAGGAGAAACCACCTACCCCTACCAAGTACCATGAGACCTACTGACACACCAGCTATGTTTGAACACAGATGGGTTAATAGAGGGGTTTATGTTGAATTTCCTAGTGGTCTTGTTCTTCTTTGACACTTTCAAAGCACTTTGTGGGGCAGTTATGCCTCAGAACGAGGTCAGAAAGCAAATATTAATTTCCTATATTGAAATGGGGGATTTTCTTCTCTTTTACCACTAGATAACAAGGAGGAGACAGCAGCAGCAAAGTGTACCCAGCTATGCCTTGGGGAGTCACTGAGCATATCTGACTTGGAGTGCTCCCTCTGCATACGGTGAGTTCCCCTCCAGGAGAGCTTTTAGGATGAAGAATTGGCACCTGCTGGGTTTCCTTTACTGATGTGCATCTTTCTTCACATCTTAATAGCAAGCTCAGTCCTGAGAACTGCTGATACAGATAAGAGGGGAAGGCAGGGCTATGGGACACCCTGCCAGGCTGCAGGAGTTCAGATCACCCTGTCTCAGGGTGCAGCATCACTGGGGCTGTATCCCTTGGGACAGAGATGTGGAGCTGGGGATGTTCAGTGGGGTCAAAGACCAAAAGCAGTGGTTGCCCTTTGTACCTACAGGCTGGGACAGGAAGGTGTTGCCCAGGGAAATTCCCTCCATGATGGGGATATTGCAGACCTAGAGGGGAGCATTTCGGAGCTCTTTGCCTGGTACAGGTGGAACAGGGAATGGGATAGAGCCTGTGTTTGTCTGTTGGCTCAGAGCTGGTGTTGCACTGCCACAGGGCATGCTGAAACCAGGCTGCTATTCCTGGTGTGTCCCAGGGCAGAGCAGTTGTGCAAGGGCTGCTGGCAGAGAGCTGGGTGGGTGTTGCACTGCCAGATGTGCAAGTTGGTCAAGGTCCTTCTGGCAGCTTTTTCCAGGTCTGTGCATGGGGGAGAGAGACCGAGACTGCATCTGGCCTGAATTATGTGAATTTGGGTCTCTTCTGAAAGAAGAAAACAGTGTTTAGGAGGAGTCAGGGCTTTCCTGAGACTTTAATTTAATTTCTGACCATGGAGCTACCTGTGAGCAACTTGAGCACTTGCTGCTGGCTCTGCTCCTGGAGCAGGGGAGAAGGAGGAACTTTCCTGTCACTGCCCTTTGGATTACACACCACTGTGGGTGTCTGGGGAAGCACAGACCTGGCAGGACCAAGGGGTGTCATGTGTGTACTGGTGGGATTTGCTGGGGCTCCATGGAGA
The DNA here is from genome assembly GCF_037042795.1 of Molothrus aeneus. Lineage (NCBI taxonomy): Eukaryota > Metazoa > Chordata > Aves > Passeriformes > Icteridae > Molothrus > Molothrus aeneus. The sequence continues at coordinate 5,808,536 of NC_089660.1, forward strand.
CCCTGCAGAGAGGGGGAGCAGAGCTCAGGCCTGGAACAGTTCTCATCCTACATCATTGTGCAAGCCCAGCAGTCTGAGCCCAGACTTTCTAATTAAAGTGCTAATTAAGGTCTCTCTCTGCCAGACTTATCTGTGCTCCTTTCCCTTCGTTGCTCCCTGCAATCCATTGACTCTGATCACCTTTTGCAGGATGTTCTTCGAGCCAGTGACGACGCCCTGTGGTCACACCTTCTGCAAGGAGTGCCTGGAACGCTGCCTGGACCACAGGCCCAACTGCCCCCTCTGCAAACAGAGCCTGAGAGAGGTGAGGGCACGAGTGCCACGGGATGGAGCCCAGGGGAGAGCTGGGAGCCAGCTCCAGCTGCTGGCTGCCTGCCCAGGGCTGGCTGGGAAGGTGCAGTGCTCTTCCATTAGCAGCTCCCAGGCACGGCGGTGTCAGCTCCACTCACATGGGAATGACCAGACAGTTGATAATTAAGACCAAGAGATTCATTTCCACAAGATGCCACAGTGATTTAGTGAGATTGTAAACAGGAGAGGGGAGAGAGAGAGAGAGACAGAAAAAAATGCTAATGACTTTAAAAAATGGAAATGGATGGAAAACCTGCTAGCCTGGAGATTTGATTTAATCTTTAATGAAAAGGGATTTGGATGAGACCATCAGGGAAATTAGGTTGTCATACAAGGACTGCATCACTGTCAGAGACAGGACGCTGTGCTGGACGGGCCCTGGCTCTGAGCTGTGTCTGGAGCTCTCGGTGGAGCTGACATCCCATCCTGCTCAATGGCTCAACATCCCCCATGAGGTTTTATCCTTGACTTTCTCTGGTCTAAAATTACCTTCAGTTCCAATAAAACTGAGCGTGATTCAGAGTTCAGCAGGGCCTCAGGGCTTCCTCCCTGCTCTTCTCCAACCTATTTTTGGGTCTAATTCCTTTCAGTACCTGAAGGCTGGGAGGTACAGCCCCACAGTGCTGCTGCAGGACATCATGCTGGCCACCTTCCCCACACAGCTGGCTGAGCGCCGGGAGCTGCACCGGGCAGAGATGGCAGAGCTCTCCAAGTAAGCAGGGACTGCTCCTGTGTGTGTGTCTGTTCAAGTGATGACTGTACCACCTCCAGGACCACATTGCAGCAGTGCTCTGTGGGTGTGGACATGCCCCATGAGGCACCTGGGGGTGAGGGACCATCTTTGCAAGGAGCTGTTTTGTGGGCAGAATCTGTCCTTGCTCTCTTGGCGAACCAGGTGGAAGCTTTAGTGTTACTCTGTGCTGGAGCATCACCTCTTGTGCATAAGGACACACCTGGTTTGGGGGAGCAGCTGATGCAGGGACGGGCTTTGCTTGGGGAGTTCTCACTTCTGTGGTTTCTCCTTCTGTCCCTCAGCCTGACCAAGAACATCCCCATCTTTGTGTGCACGATGTCCTTCCCTGGCATCCCCTGCCCTCTGCACGTCTTCGAGCCTCGGTACCGCCTGATGATCCGGCGGTGCCAGGAGAGCGGCACCAGGAGGTTTGGCATGTGCATATATGAGAATGGGAAAAGGTGAGCTCTGGGCAAGCTGCCCCCTGCCCCAGCTGGTTTGCCTCTCTCTGCTCCAGCCCCAAATGTCTAAAATACTGAGTAGTTCTGAAAGCTTTCCCCTATCAGTGCCATCTCACAGATAAAATCGGCAGGGAGGGGGTGTGTTCCCCACAGTGCAGAGTGAAATGGGATCAAGGAATGAGGCCAGCACTGGAGCTGGACAGAGCCAGTGGTAGCTGTCAAATACAATTCAATACAATTCTTGGAACAGCTTCTGACTCAGGATGTCTCTGAGCTCCATGGTTCTCTGGCTGTGACCTCCAGCTCCTCTTAGTGAGCACTGGGAGGAGACTTGATTGAATCTCTGAATTTGCCCCTGCCCTGCCATCTTGTTCCTGATCCTTTTGGAGACGATGTCTTTAGGAGAAGCAGCTCCCTTGCTCCTATTACCCCAGCTCAGCCCCTGTTTTCTGTCCCTGTGTCCCTGCAGCTTTGCTGACTATGGCTGCATGCTGGAGATCCGTCAGGTGGAGCTGCTGGCCGACGGGAGGTCCTTGGTGGACACCATCGGCCGGCAGCGGTTCCGCGTGCTGAGCCGCGGCCACAGGGACGGCTACCACACCGCTGACATCGAGTTCCTGGAGGACAGGAAGGTGAGGGCAGGGCTGGGCAAAACCCTGGGCTGCAGCAGGACAGATCCTCCCCACGGACACCCGTGTCCCTCTTGGCTCTGTCCAGGTGTCCGGGGAGGAGCTGCAGGAGCTGCAGTGCCTGCACGAGAGCACCTATCGCCTGGCCCAGCGGTTCTGTGAGCACGGGGACCTCACCTCCAGGCACATCCTGATGCAGCATGGACCACTGCCAGAGAAGGAGGAGGACATCCAGGTAATGCCCAGAGGGAAGGGATGCACCAAACAGAGCACCAAGAGAGCCTCTGAAGCAGTGCTGTTCCTGCACTAACCATCCTGCTTCCCTACCTGGCTTCCCCCCAGGATGAACAAAAAAAATCCAGTTTTTCACCCCTGTTACAGCATCTCTTATCCAGACAGTTGGTGGGGGCTTGTTTTGTAAAACTGCTTGATGTTTCTTTATGGTTTTAAACTGTTCTTGGAAACTGAGCACTGAGTTCTAAAATCTTTCCCAGAGTATTTTCTTAAATGAGACCTGAGAAACTGAACTCTGTGTGTTTGAAAACTTCTTGGGAAAAAGAAACCAAACAAATTGGCAGAGGCGAACTCTGCAGCTTGTTGAGTCTGCAGTCTCCTTTCTCACTGTGGTCCTTTGAGACAGCCATAGCTGGCCAGTGGTAAAGAGCTAAGAGGACAGGATCCAATTTGCTTATTATACTGTTCTGACAAATTCAGATTCTGTAGGAGAAAAAAAATCCCAAAATTTAATTTTCACTCCTTTAAGAAAGCGTTTCCTCTCTGGATCGTTACAAATATACTCTTGCTGGCTTGTCCCGGCTAAGGCTGTCCTGGCCAGGAGTCACATTAATGATGTGCTCAGGAATTACAAAACAACTCACCCTCCTTCAGCTACATTGAGCTTTTCCCTCTTAGTTTGGCTCAGGTTGTAGAAAAGCCACTTTATGAAAGCAGTGCCCAACAGCTCTGCCTGCCTGGCATGAGCCTCACCTCTTCAAGTGAGAGCCAATGTCCCAAAAACACTGGCCATGCAGATTTGGCCTGTGTTTGCAAAAAGCACTGGCTGCAACAAGGAAATGCACAAGATATTTCATTGTCTCTTTAGGATAGACTTTCTCCCAGTTACAGATGAGATGCAGATGAGCCAGGAGGCTCCCTGGGGAATGCTTGTCTGGAAATTGAATTTGTTTGTCCAGCAGTTTTGAGCTTGGACAACAAAAGGGCTGTTCAGATGAATACCTGGCTGAAGCTGGCATGGCTATCCTGACCAGAGCAACTCTTTGCCACCAGCGATGGATGCAGCGATGCTGCATCCCCCTCGCAGCTCTGACGCGGGGGTCTCTCCCTCTCTCCTCCCCAGGCTTCAGCAGACGGCCCGACGTGGTGCTGGTGGCTGATCTCCATCCTGCCCCTGGACCCGTCCTACCAGCTGAGCCTGTTCTCCTGCACGTCGCTGCGGGCCCGGCTGTCGCAGCTGCAGCGCATCCTGACGGCGCTGCTGCAGCAGCCCCCGCCCCGCCACCTCCTGCCCGAGCGCAGCCCCCGCCGCCGCCTCTGAGCCGCCCTGCCCTCCCTGGACTCACCTCCGCCCTCGGCTTTCTCTCTGTGTGGTTTGAGCGTGGCTTGAGCCCCCTCTTCCATCCCCCAAAAAGTGACCTCAGCGATGAGCTGGGTGCTCTGCCCAGCTGGCAGCGACACTGTGCCGTCCGTGCCACCTCTGGAGCTGCTTGGTGCCACTGCTGCTTGCTGTGCCACCCAAGGGGATGCTGGGTTGGTCTCCAAAGCCAAAATCAATTGCTGAGTGGCTTCTGCACTGAGGAGGATTCCCCTTAGGGGGAGGACTGAGTGCTGGGATTGCCTCAGTTTGGGATCTTCCACTTTAAAGGACAACTTAGGATCATCTGGTAGATGATCCTGATTCACACAGGAAATTTAGAGGCTGGGGAGAGGTGGCACTGGGGAAGCAGAGAAGTTCCAAAGGTTTCCTTTGGAGGACACTGACGGCTCCGCCGCTGCTTACAGCTTTGTGTTTGAACAAGAAGAAAGGTTAAATTAAACAATCTCAAACTCATGGTCTTGCTCCCAACCACCTCCATGGCCACATGGTGAGGAGATGGTTCTCTTTGGATACTCTCAGGTCCAGACCCCCCCTTCCCACTGCTCTCCTCGGTGCTGTGCTGTTTGCTGGCCAGACCCTTCCCAGGACACTGCCAGCCACTCCCCTCCCTGCCAGCTCCAGTGCTGTGAAATGCCGTGGGAAGGGGAATTCTGTCAGCTTTGGTGCTTTTCCCCTACCCAAAGGCTACTGTTCCCCACCCTGGCTGGGTTCAGGTTACAGGGCTGGACCTGGGGGCTGGGAGGAGCTGATAGCACAAGGGAGTTAAGTCTGGAAGTTTTGTTGTGAGACTTTCTGTTCCTTGACTAATGCAATTTCCCCCTGTTCTGTGTTTGTTGTGAACTTTCTGCTTCCTCAGGAGAAAATCAGGATCTCAGCCGAGGCTGGACCCTTGCACTTGGGACCCAGAATAGTTCAGGATCCCCCAAAAGAGCACAGAGAGGTCAAAGGGATCCAAATCTCTGGGTTGGAGGGAAGGGGCAGGATCAGTGACCCAGGGCAGGAGCCACATGGCAGGAGAGTGAGTGCTTGGCTGCTGCTTGTCTCTAGACACAGGGCAAAGACTCTCTGGCCCGACCAGGCCTCCATGGAAATCCTAAAGATTTGGGATTTTTGTCTTTCATCCATCATTTCAGTGGCTTTGGGGACAGTTGTAGGAGTGACATCCACCTAGTTGTTGGATTAACACTGCTTCTGGAATTTTATCCCTGCATTTCTCAAAGGCACCACACCCCCTCAGAGAGCTGTTGGATGTGTGTGGGAGAGAAAATCAGGGCACTGATCCTTACTGCAGGTGTTTCTGGGCTGAGCCTGGGTGGGACATGGGCTCCAGAGAGGTCCCTGCTCAGGGCCACCACCTTCCCCTGTCCTGTCTCCAGGAGTGGGCAGTCCCTGTCCTCCTGTCCATCCAAGTGCCTCCCTGGAGTGACAGTCAGGAACAGGGCTGGCTCCCCAGAGCCTCTGTGAGCACAGGGCACCTGAGGACAGCTCAGAGCTGGATTGGCTCCTCACCTTTGAGCCACAGTGCTGGCCCAGGAGCACCATGACTGCCAAGGAGCCATTTCCCTGGGATGTCAGCTTGGCAGGGGCTGGGGCAGGGGATGAAGGGATGCTTTGCACTCCCAGGGCAGGTGGCAGGATGACACTGAAGTTCAGGAAGTGCCTTTCTTTCCCCCAGGGTCAATGTGGGCTCACCCTGTGACATCCCCACCCCAAGCCACTCACCTGCCCTGTGAGCTGCTGTTTCCCCAGGGCTGGGAGGTCCCTGTGGGTCCCTCCAGCAAGGGGTTGGCATGGGGGGGATGCAGGAGATGCCCTGTCACACTGGGGAGGAGCCAGGGCCCAGAGCCACCTCTGCTTTGGGAAGGGATCTGTGCAAATTGCTCCAGTTTGCTTGGAGCACCTTTGTGGTTTTTATTACTGTCTTTGCTCTTGGAGTTACATTTTCTTTCAGGTCGTTGAAATAAAGACCTTCGTTGTTGTTATTGTTGTTTTGTTGCTGGTGTTTAACTTTTGGCTGCTCATTAATAAAAGTGCTTGGGGATCCCCAGCGAGATTTGGGGACACATGGAGAGGTCACACCTTGGCCTTCAGACAGCAAGGTAGGCCCAGTTACCATGGTCCAGCAAGGGCAGGTGGCAACAAGGGGAAGGAAAATGTTTTTGCTCACAGAATGTGTGTGAAACAAGACAGGAGGAATGAGCCCCTGCCTGTCATTGCAGCTGAGGGCTCTGGGGAAGGATGGGATGGGAGATGAGCCCAGTGCAGCTGCTGGCCAGTGTGGGATGAGCCTGGAGGCAGTGTCCCCAAATGCTGTGGCCAGCATCTGTCCCTGTCCTGCCTCTGCAGCCATGGGCAGAGGGCTGGGAGCTGGGAGCAGGTTAGCTCCTGGCAGCTGGCATTAGGGATGAGAGGTGATCCAGGGAGATGTGCATGGGGTCTAAAATGAGAGGGTGGTCCTGGATGGGAGGTGAGGTCCTGCTGGGACAGCTCTCACCTGTCTCCTGCTCCCATCTTGCCTCTTCCCTCTGCTTCCCAAGGTGCCATCCAGAGCAAGGACAAGAAGGGAACTGCCCAGCTGTGCTGTGCTCCTTCCCTGGGAACAGCTGCAGCAGAGAGGGAGAGGGCTCAGGTGGGCTGAGATGGCAGATAATCCTAAACAGGTCCCACCCCTCAGAGCAGCGTCCCTGCTGTGCCATTAATAACTGCCTCCCTGGGGAATTACACCTTGAATTCCCCCCAGCAACGCTCCAGAGAAGCAGCTGTGCCCTGCTGAAGCCCAGCTGTGGCTGTGGCTGGTGCCAGCCCCTTCGGTGGCTCTGGCAGCCCAGGCCTGTGGCCGCTGTGTGCCCGGGAGCTGGAGCTGACAGGGACCCTGTGCCGTGTGTCCCTGCTCCCACTAGATGTCAGGAGGAGGCTGAGTGCGGGCCAGGAGCGAGGCACAGCGCAGGGGATGTGCAGCATCGCCTCCTGCCACAGCCTTGGCTTTTCTCTCCCAGCCCTGGCCCCGCTGGGCTGGCCTGAGCCCTCCATCAGGGGCAGGTCACTGTGAGTCCGTCTCCAGCTCCCCAGGCACACAAGGTCTGTGCTGCAGGCTCCTCTCCCCACTCCTGCCAGTTTGTTCTCTTGGCACTGAGGCCTTTGGGGTGTCCTGCTCCCCATCATCAGTGCCCAGGCAGAAAGGGACCTGGGGGCACTGGTGACAGCCCACTGGCCATGAGCCAGCAGAGTGCCCTGGTGGCCAGGAAGGACAAGGGCTCCTGGCCTGGGTCAGGAATGGTGTGGCCAGCAGGAGCAGGGAGCTCATTCTGCCCCTGTGCTGGGCACTGCTGAGGGCACACCCTGAGTGCTGTGCCCAGGTCTGGGCCCTCAGCTTGGGAAGGACCTTGGGATGCTGGAGCCCATCCAGAGGAGGCAACGAGGCTGGAGAGGGGCTGGGAACACAAACCCTGTGAGGAACCCCTGAGGGAGCTGGGGGTGCTCAGCCTGGAGAAAAGGAGACTCAGGGGTGCCCTCATCACTCTCACAGCTCCTGAAAGGTGCCTGTGCTCAGCTGGGGTCGGGCTCTTTCTCCAGGCAGCACTGACAGAACCAGAGCACACAGCCTCAAGCTGCACAAGGGAAATACAGGTTGGATATTAGGAAAAAGTTTTTTATGGAAAGAGTGATAAAGTTCTGGAATGGTCTGGTGGTGGAGTCACCATCCCTGGGTGTGTTCAAAAAGAGACTGGATGTGGCACTGGGTGCCAGGGTTTAGCTGAGGTCCCCACTTCCATCACCCCAAAATGGGAGCTCCCTTCCTGTTCCACACCTTCAAATCTAGACATGGGTGACAACTTCCCTCACCTAACAGTGTAGGCAGGCAATTAGATAAAGAGGTAAATAATTAATACAGCAGGTGTCAGACTGTGCCTCATCTTTCTTTAACAAATGGTGCATTTCCAAACTAATTAGACCAGCCGGTACTTGAGAGAACGGAAAATCAACACAAGATTGTTCAAGCTAAGATTCTCTTCTCTAGCAATGGAAGTACATGTTAAAGTTAATGAAGGTGGGAAGAAAAAGGAAAAAAACAGCACCTAATTTTTTTCCACCCTTTAGCAATACCAGTTGGTGCAATGAAAGAGGGGTTGTATTGTTCCTGCTTTTTCAGAAGGAAGAAAAAAAGCAGAGGAAAGCACTGAAGACAGATGTGCCGTCTCTTTCAAGAAACTCACCCACAGGATGTATTCAAAGCTGGAAAATGACAAGTGATGAAAAAAAAGTGACTCAAAGTCACTGCTGAAGAAGTTGAAGTGGGACCTGCCTTTTCACCTGGAGAAACATTGAATATCCTTAGTTAGAAGGGACCCCCTAGGACAGCGAGTCAAACTCCTGGCCCTGCACAGCCCCAGAAATCACACCATGACAATGTTTGGGATCTCACGATGGTGCTGTCCCTTCCTCTGGCCAGGCTGCACGAGGGGGTGAAATTCACCTCTGTCCTGTACAAAGCAGAGCACGGTGATCCCGCTGAAGGTGCCCCAGGGCAGAGATCAATGGCAGCTGGACAAATGCCTTTGTCTCCTGTGCAGTGGCACTTTGGAGGTGCTGCACTGGCGTTTCCTGGCTGTGCTGCACGTGGGAACCGTGCAGAGCCAAGCCCTGATCTGGGATGATGCATCAGGTGGAGCTGCCTTAGCATGACGGCTGGTAATTCTCTCCATTAATAAACTGATTTACAGTGACAGCCTTTTTCCAAAGGCTTTTCCAGACCCACTTAGCTCCCTCACACCAGCAGTGCTACCAACCTGCAACTGAGAAGCTCTGACAGTAACAAGGGGCTGCCTCCCAGCCCTCCCACACCCCCTGATTCAGGGCCACCTCTCAGCCCCTGGGAGCACCTGGAGGAGGGATTAACCCTGAGTCTCTGCCCACAGCCACATCCCACTGGTGATTTGGGCTCTCCTTGCTGATTCCTGATTTCACATACCCCTTTGAGCCCAGGCAAAATATTTACAGGACTGATTAAATATCAAGGAAATGGGGAAACTTGTTAAAAGTGTGGAACTTATATAAATATGGTGTTATTAAGATAAAATGTGACTTTTAGCAAGGACAGCTCTCTCAGCTGGGCTGTGTTTACCTTAATTGTTTCCCTCCATTAATTACAGTCTGAGAGGAAGACTTGTGCAAATTGAAATAAATTAATCGAATTTGTTTAGAGTTTTGTGTGTCTGGCTTATGGGGATTGCAATTAAGCTGGTATGTTTGGTGTATTAAATTACATTGCCCAGATCTATTCTTCCCTTTTCAAGCACCATGAACGTGAAAAGACAGAAGTCAGTGACAATTAAAGGGTAAACAGGCAGTGTGAGTGATGGTTATTTTAGCTCCTGTGCCTCAAGAATTTCACTCTTTGAAAGAATTGAGGCTCATTCTGTAATAAACAGATCACCAGCTCTTGTGCTATGAAAGATGAAGGGGAGATGGTGGAGCAGAGACCAGGGCTCATCCCAGCTCTGCCCTGGCAGTGGAACAGTGACGTGGGTGGGAGTTTAGTCCAATTCTCCAGGAAAATCAGGCTCTGTGACTCAGCAGCCTTGCGTGTGTTCCTGCTCGTTCCCACCAGCAGCTGCCCAGTACCACCCACGTCTGACACAGGGGAAGAGGCTTCCAGATATACCCAGGTCCTGGCAAGGTCTGTGGAAATGAGAAATTAAATGGATAAAAAATTGCATCTTCCTAATGGGGAGGGGAAGGGGATGCTCAGCCAGCAGAGAATTTACAGCACAGTTTTTTTCAGGATGAGTGTTAAAGAGGAAACCCTGCTTCACTGGTCTCATCCATGACCCAATCTTATCTGGTCTGGTCCCAGAGCAGCCACGGGAGCAGGCTGAGTGTGAGCTTGCTCCAAGACCCTCCAGCCCCATGGAGAAAGGCAGCCAAACTTCATGAGGGATTCCAGCTCAGACCAAGGAGAATGGCGCAGTTTCCTCTCCGGGGTAAAAGGAGTTCTGGGGAGGGGAAAAAGAGAATCTGAACTTCAGTCGGTGGAGCCGTGCTGCCCACCCAGGGTGACTCCTGGGGGATGGTTCTTGCAGCACTGCCTCGGGCAATGGGGCCAGGCAGGAGGTGAGGAGGGTGTCCCAGAGCTGTGGGGGCACAGACACCCGGGGAGCTGCTCTGCAGAGCCTCGGCCAGGGGGTGAGGAGCTTCACTCTCCTCCCTTGTGACTCATCCATGGAACCACAGAGGATTCAAAACTCACCCCCTGTCACTTCCATCCCTCTCCCTCCACAGTCAGGATCTTTAGCTGGTCAGAGTGACCCCAAGAAGAGTCAGAAAGTCTCTTTTCCCAGCCTGGCGCTTGAAGAAGGAGTCAGAGCTCTTCATTTCTCAGTCTCAAGGTTCTTATTGTATCTTAACTGTAAAATTCTTTCTCCTGCCCTGCCGAGGTCCGTCCAGCAGGACAGTTCCAGGCACTCTGCCTGCCCTGGGGTGGTGTTGTGTCATTATACTAAAAACTACCTGTACAAATGTTTACAATTACTTTCCAACACCTATCACCTATGTTAGACAGTGAGCTTCTACTCTAAACCAATCCAGAAGTGCCACCATCACAGCAGAAGATGGAGGCCAAGAAGAAGAAGGAGAAAGGCTGGACACACCCAGATTCCTCCATCTTGCCTCCTGAACCTCCATACCAAAACCCTAAAATCTACTTTTCCACCCTGTAATAACTTCACTAATATTCTACCTAAACTGTTGAGGCTTGCTGATCTTCATCTAAGGTTGGTAATTTGCTCCATGGATCATAATCAATCCCACAGGTGTTTTGGGCTCTGTGCCAGGGCTTCTGAGCCCCCTGGCAGGGGCCCTGGCCATCCTGCACTGCCAGAGGGATGTTCTGGGTTCTCACACTCCACTGCTGCCCTGAGCCATGCTCAGTCCAGTCCTGTTAAAACCCCTCCACCATGCCCCAACAGGAGCAGATTCCCATGAGAATTCCCATTGGCATCGCTGTGCTGAACAACCCTACACTGTTCCCACCTGCTCCCATTGCTCTGGGCTCTGCTGGGAGGGCAGGAGGACAAAGCCTGGCCATAAATAGAGGTTGAGCAGGGATGCCAGGGCCCAGCAGTGTCTGGCAGATATGTTTGCTGCAAGCAAACCTCTTCACCTGGCCATCTCCTGAGCCCTGATGATGTATGGAGTGCCTGGGCTGCAATAGGATTTCCACCCAGAATATTGGCTGGATGATAAAGGAGTCTGTCTGTGGTAATAATTGCACCATAAATAGCTCTGGCTTCGGCAGTGAAGAGTGAGGCATTAGAAAACCTCACCCTCTGGATTCCTCCCACTTCCTTCCATCTTCCTTACAGCTAACAAGCGGGGAGAGCTTCTCGTCGGTTTGTAGCAGCCACGAGAGGTTTATTGTGCTCAGACACAGCTGGGCACCTTCCTGCCCATAAATCTCAATAGCAAGAAAGGAGAGGGGGGGAAAAAGCAGCCCAGTTGGGTGATTACTGAAAAGCAGCAGGTAGGGCTGGATTGTGGCACAGCTGTCCCTGCTCATTGTCTCTCACTGCCTCCTCCAGGCTTCCCCTGGCTCTTCTGAGCACTCCTGGGCACTTGGGGGTTATCATCGTCCTTTACTCCTCTGATGGAAACTGAAAACCTGCCAGCCAGCCCCAAACACTGAAAAATGAGCTCAAACTGGGGAGTGCTGTGAAAGCCAAGGCTGGAAAGAGGATAAATATGACCAGATTGGAGCTTCTCCCTGGCTCCTGGCTTTTTGAGGCTGCAGAAAGCACATGGGTGCCTTGTCTTTTCTTCCCCCCCCCCAAAAAAAAAGAGATGGGAAATGGATCTGACTTCACTGGTACATTTACCTGCTCTGAATTCCAGAAGATATTGCAAACCAGAGGGTTTAACCCCTCACATTAAATGTAGGTTCACCTGAGTTCTGTCCTCTGCACAGATTTACTCACTGCTCACACTCAGCCACCAGGTACTTTGGGGAGTGTGGTGGACATGGAAAAAGTGGTCAGGACTGAATGGAGGCATCTCCTCATTAAATTTTATTCATGGGTCAGTGAATTGCTGCTTTTCTTCACAGTGAATTGTGGCTTTTCTTTTTCTCATGTGCAATGCCCAGATTTGCTGCAAGTAGCTAAAGGATGGACTGTGTAGAACAAATCCTTTTTACAAGCTTGGAGAGCCTGCAAGATCTTGGTCAAAAGTTAAACCTTCAGGAGTCAGGTGTGACATATCCCAAATGCTGTGAAAATCCCATTCTTGGTTCCTGGTCCCAGCTCAGTCAGAGGGCTTACATCAGCCCATTGTAACTCAGACACAATGACATCACTATTGTTTTTCTAGGAAGGTGATTAAATATATTTTTTAAAGAATTTTGAAGGGTCCAGGAGTGATGGGGGAAAATTATTCTCCTTCCTGGACAATTTATAAAGCTCCCACAACTAACTGCAGTAGGAGGAAGGCAAGTTTTATCCTCAGATGGCAAAAGGGATGCTTAAAAGGCAATTTTTAAAGGCATTGAGTAGAACTGGGGGAAATCCATGCCCATTGTCCAGGAGAACCATTCAGCTGGGGCTCCCACTGGCAGGAACAGGAGCAGCTCTCTCCTTCCTGCACACAGTGCAGTGAAGGCTGCTAAGCAGGCAGAAGCTTTTCAGCTCCTGTACAAACCTATAAGCTCCCCCAAATCTTCCTCTCCTGCACACCCAACAAATCCAAATATAGAACATGATTTGTCTTCTTCATTTTTTTTAATTGCCATCCTGGAGTGTTTGAAGCAAAACTATTTACCCTGTTAAAGCTTTGGATTTGCAAGTTTAAAGCTTTCACAGTTCCAGCTGCACCCAAAAAGATAAGAGAGCCTGGAGGTGCCCTGTTGTACCTGGAAATGGATAAATAAAGCTGTGATTAATTTGAAGGTAGTTCTTAATGCTCATTATTTCTTCATTATCTACTGCTCTTATTACAGTGACCTCACCTAAGCTGATACAGGATAGCACAGACCCTTAAAGCAAACAGGGGAGAATTGTAACGAGCATTTGAAAATGCCAGAGATCCCAAAAGCTTGGGACCAGGGAGGGAATGACTGGGCAGGAGAGAGCAGTGTGTTCCCCCCACTGACTGCTCCTCTGCTGGTGCCAAAGCTGTGGCAGGGCCAGCAGGGCATGGGATGTGCACAGCACCAGTCCCTGCTGCAGGATCTTACTGGGACTCCTGGCAGGCTGTGTGAAACCTGGACTCACACAGCAGATCCCAACCTTTCCTGGGCTGGACACCGAGGGAGGAAGAAAACCAGCCCAGGCTTTAAAAATCTAATGAGCCTGAAGAGGCAGCCTGGGAGCAGAGGGATCTGTGCTCTGGATGACTCAGTGGGATGAGGCGAGTCAGGGCTTTGTGGAAGAAGCTTTGGGAGAAAGAAGCCAGAGCTGAGATGAGATTAATCAAGAGGCAAGAGCTGCCCAGACATGGCTATTCTTGGCTGTTTTATTAGAAGGGAGATTAGTGCCTGTGGTTCCTCAAAACAAGTTTCAAGGCAATTAAACAGGCTTTTCAGCGGGTTCCTTCCTTACTCAGCAGCTCTGCCTCATTCAGCCTGTCTGGCACGGGCATGGATTTATGTGAGGTTGGATGCTCTGGCTCTGCAGGAGCAGGAAATCCTCGTGGGGGCTGCACTGCCCCCCAGTCAGTGCAAACTGCCCCACCCCGAGCTCCGTGCCCTGTTTCTCCTGGGCTTTTCCCTGGCAGCTGCTCTGCCTGGGCCACCTGAACAGGCAGCTCTTCCCCCTCCTTGAGTTGGATTTGAAAGTCCTGCTGCCAGGAGGGGCTGGGGTGGGAGATCTGTGCCACCAGCATCCCAGATCATCATCAAGGACACAGGGCTGGTGCACCCACCAGCCTGCTCTGGGGTGGGCAAAGCAAATAGAGCCAATTTCTGGCATAAAAAATTTAAAACCAGGCCCACATAATGTTTCTGTAGCTGCAACAAATGAGTTCCATGGTTTGGAGCTGAAATAAGCTGTCAATGTTTGACTGTCTCTGGGAGTTAAAGCTTTATGCAAACGGTAGTGAGATTTTAGTCCAGGTCAGGAAAAGAGACATCCACTCTGAAAGTTATTAATTTTCTTGTCCTTATTTTTGAAAGTCATTCTCTGTGTTTTATTTTGTCAGCTTTCTCTCTCTCCTGAAAGCTCAGTACCACCCACAGCACTGGGTACTGCTGAGCTCTGGCTCTAAGTCAAATCTCTTGCCTTCAGGGAGATGGAAACTAATCAATGAGCAATATTAAACAATATGAAAGCCTCAATGATTTTTACATTTCCCACAAAGGTCAGAGTCCCCCTGGCAGTTCCACTGAGCTAAAGATGGCAGAGGGAGGTGACATATCTCAGGAAAAAAGCTCTCATTCCCCTGTTTCCTGCAGAAGATGTTTTCTTATGTTAAGGAAAAGATCCCACTGCTGAGCAGGCTCAGGCTGGCTGGGCTTGTGCTGAACTGAATTTTGATTTTGCAGGTGCTCATGGGGAGCCTGGGCTGCCTCAGGTCTGGGCTTGCAGGGCTGGGTTTGCAGGGGAATGGGGTCCAGCTGATTTCCCAGTGTCTTTTCCCAGTCTGAGGGGCTGCAGGGTTTTGCTGGGAGCAGGATGATGCATCCAGGCTGCCCCAGGGATGCTCAGGATTGTGGGATCCTTCAGCTGACTGGGGGTAACTCACCTGCCCAACAGCTGCTGCCTCCAGCTGCCTGAGGCTGGGGTTTCACTGCATGCCTGACAGGAGATTTTAGCCCAGATTCAGCCCTTGATTTGGCACCTGGCCTCCCTTTTCAAAGGTGCTGGGGTGCAGGGAGGGCTCTCATCACCCACTCTTCAAGGGAGGGTGCAGGATGCAGCCCAGCCCACGGGAGCAGATACCTATTAACCACAGAAAAGTCACAGAAATAGAAACCCTGAAGTATGCCCACATCTCCATTGTTTTTCTCTGTACAGGCCCTTCTATTCCTCTGGCAGCAATAAGAATTTTAATAATTCCAGGGTGAAGATTAAATTTCTGATTTTGCGATTATTTTTCTTTCTGAGCTATTTTAACAAGTCACTTCTCACTGGGTCCAGGACTTGTGTCTCTGTTTAAGGATGATTACACTTAACTTTCATTTCTACATCCAATAATATGAAGGGGTTGATAATATTGAGCACCAGTGTGAGAGACTCCCTAAAGGGAGACCAGAAATCAGTTGATCCTTGTTTCCATTCTAATAGCAACCTGGTTAAAACCTAAATCTTTTATTTTGAGCATTCCTGGCAGGGCTGACACAATAGTTCAATCCAGCTAGAACTGTTCAAGACCCTTTTGTATTTAAGGTTTGTAAAAAAAACCCCACTGCAGTTAGCAAAACAAGGGGAGGAGAACAGCAGGAGGGACCTTGAATGATGCCAAGCTGCAGCAAGGCAGTGCTCACGGGATGGAAAGCCAAGGAGCCAGGAGATTCTGGAGATTGCTGGCAGCCATTGCATTTTCCATTCCAATTATTTCTCTCAAGTGCACTGTTAACTGACAGAAGTTGGTCCCCTTCAAATTTCTTGTCAAGCAATATATTGTTAGAAGGGATGAGAATCAGCAGGTGCTAATTCCATCTCAATGCCCCTCCTCTCCCATCCCAGATCCTTCCATCTTCTTCATTTGCTCCTCTTAATAAGATTTTGCATATTGCTACTGCACCTGGTTACACACCACGGTTATGAACTTAATGTGCAAAGTTAAATGTAAACAGGATTTAAAAAAATCTTAGCAATTATAAAGCACTTGAAAGCATTCTCCCTCCTCCACTTTGTTAGCAGACTCTTCTCTTTGCCTGTCTTGCACACCCAGCATTGCAGTAATTTTCTGGGATAGCTTAACTCATTCCAGGCATTTCAGCCAAAAAGGAGCATTAATTTCTGTGGTCAAAGTGGCATGAGAAAATGGAAAGTATTTGCCTTTATTTAACAGGAATTGGGGAAGGAATGAAAGAAAACTTCATTAAACTGAATTAAAAAATGTCAGGTGAAGTTTTTTCTCCTTAAAACCAAGGACAAACATTTCTTAAAAATTCTGTGACTTCAGAGGAAGACAAAACCACAGCTGTATTTGCCTTTACCTGAGCAGAATTTGACTGTCAATCTGTACTCCTTGGTGATGTGCTTCTGTGCTGTTATAATCTGAGAATTTTTACTCTGAAGCCTTTAGCAGAGATGTTTAGTTATCCATCTCATTTGGAGCCAATTCAGGTTTGGTGGAGGAAAACATCAGCACCATCATTCCCATGGGATGAGAATTTAAAATACACATTAGGTCAGCATTTAGGGATAAAGCCAGAGTTTCTGTGGGGTGCTCAGATCCTCCTTAGTGCAGCCAAACAACAGTTCCTGAAGTATTGTGCCTCGGTGCAAGCATCTGTCATCAGAGCCTCACGGTCTGTGAAGGCAGCTTGAGCTGATTGACCCCCCTGGCCCTGGGGAATGATTGACTCTGAGCACAGCTCACTCCTCCTCAGCTGCCCAGAGAGGAGCTGCTCCCTGTCACAAACAGCACATTCAGGAGGAATTGGAGGGCGTTTATGAAAGTGCAGATATACAGGCTGCAGCTGTAGCAGGAGGGTGATCCACTGCTTGTGCCCTGCAGAGCCTGCCCAGGGCTCCTGCTGGACACCAGGAGGAGCCACTACATTTTGGTGTTTGCAGTTATGGCTGTACTTCCAAGTTTTCTAAGGGAAGCAGAAATTGCTCAAGAATAAAGCTAATTGGCAGCAGGTCACAGTTCAGGCTGGCTGGAGGAACAGCTTGGCCTGAAGGGACCTGGTGGCTGCTGTGGGTGCAATGTCCCCACAGGGAGCACCAGGGCCACTGGCTCCCTCCCCTTGGCTCGGGGCCACTGGCCACACAGCAGAGCAGGGGCAGGGGCTGGCTTGCAGGGCCACAAGGAGCTGCCTCAGCCCGGCCAGGCACTGCTGAGATGCACATTCTGCTCTCTAATTTGCCTGAACTCTCAGCAGGCTGGCACCTTCTAATTTGCTGTTTGTTGCTGCTCTCCTAGAAGTCCAGCTGATTGCTCTGTTGGTGCCAGCAGATCAATCTCACTGAAATAGACTTATTTTTCTTCTCATCTTGAAGAGGTTCGTTTTCCAAACATCTGTGCTCACCTGCTGAGCTGAGTGAGATTGCTCTCTCTCCTCTGCGCTGCTCTTGCATGCTACCAGGCACATCCTCACCCAGGGCAGGGCTGCAAGAGAGACCTGAGGCTGGCCAGCAGGTGGATTTTTATGTGTGTGGTGGGAGAATGGTGAGGAAGGAACACACAGAGGAAAGAAGTCCATAGAACTATTTTCAATATCATTAGTTTTACAGTTTATTAAATTGAGTTTGTCTCAACAAGATGTGGTGGGAGATCGTGCAGGCAGAGCAGCCATGGAAGGAAGGACAGCCCAGCATTGCAGAGGTGGGGCTAGCACACCTCTCACCTCAGCAGAACTTTTAGGGCCTCTAAATTTAAAGATCTGCACAATCCAGCTCTCTGGGATCATGTGCAGTCTGTGCACACCTTGTGAAAGGGAACTCATCTGCCCTATTCCAGCTCCACCCTGTCCCTCTCACTGAGTGCAAGCACACATTGTCCTTCTCAAGCTTTGCACTGGACAGCTGGAGCACCTGCATCACCCCCTCTGCCCCCAGGGAGCAGGAGCTGCTCCAGCTCTTTGCATTCCTGACGTTTGTTGGAACCTCTGTAGGGCACAGGATGGATTTTGCAGGTAAGGCATCATCCAGCCTTGGTGGGACCATCCTTCAAGGGGAAGCAAGTGACCCCTGCAGCCTGACCCCCATCAGAGAGGGGCTCAGCTGCTGCCTGAGGTGGTGGGAGGTGGGCAGGGGGCAGTCCCTGCTCAGCCCCTTCCTTAGCTCAGCACCCACACTGACTCTGGCACACTGCTAATGCAGCAAAGCTTTGCTTCTGACATCTTTAGAAGGGTTAGGGCAGAAATATCCTAGAAACCCAAGAAATAACTGTCATAAAGGAAGAGCATGTAAATTTAGTACATTTTTGAAAAACCCAAGTCATTATTTCCTCAACACCAGAATTTGCTGAAAGCACTCCAAGTTCTGTTTTGCGAGTGCCACGGAACAAAATAATTGTGCAATTAGTAATGCATCTCACACCCCATGAAATGAAAGATTTTTTTACTTTCAACAAGTACAAAATGTAGCATTTTGCTTTCCCATGGTGGGAGAGTACTGGCCATTCCTTCCCCTCCTCCCTTTTTAACTGCACTGCAGTATGTAATTAATAAAGATAATAATAAACATGCTTCACAAAGCAGGAGGGATGTGAATGGCACAGGCACAACGTGGAGAGCTTGGCATTGCCAGAGCAGCCAGCAGCTCCCAGATATTAATTACAGCTCCCTGTGGAGGAGCTGTGGCCTCTCCAGCCCTGTCCAACACTGCTCCCAGGCACTGTGAAACTGGGGCTGCTTGCCCAGGGTCAGGCTGGGGTGGAAGCCCAGCTGCTGCCTGAGCAGGGCTTGTGTCTGCAGCCAGCAGCTCCTGCTTGCACAAGAGGGCTGCTGTTAATTCAGTCACCAGAGAGGTGTTTCTGGAGATCCTGCATCCCCTCCAGAGACCAGTCTGTGCATGACAACAAACACCCCCTTGGTGCTGGCCTGGCCCATGGGAAAGGCTCTGCCATGACTTGCCTGCTTGGTATTTGGAGGCACACAAAGCTGTTGCCTGGGTGATGGCATCCTCCTCCCTGCTAGGTACTGCTGGATAAACTGCTCTCCCTGCTCTTCAGCTCACACTGAGCCTGCTGCTCTGATGGGAAGCTCTCCCAAACCCCTTCCAGAAATTCTCCTCCCCAGCAGGGAGCCCCTCTCCCCCGGCTGCTCAGCTGCAGCCTGCTGGGAGAGGGACAGGAGCAGAAGGACCATGGCAGTGACCACAGGGGTGGGATGCAGGAGCAGAGCTCTGCCTGGATGGACACACAGCAGCGTGGAGCAAAGGGAGATGTGGGATGCAGGAGCAGAGCTCTGCCTGGATAGACACACAGCAGCATGGAGTAAAGGGAGATGTGGGATGCAGGAGCAGAGCTCTGCCTGGATGGACACACAGCAGTGTGGAGTAAAGGGAGATGTGGGATGCAGGAGCAGAGCTCTGCCTGGATAGACACACAGCAGTGTGGAGTAAAGGGAGATGTGGGATGCAGGAGCAGAGCTCTGCCTGGATGGACACACAGCAGTGTGGAGTAAAGGGAGATGTGGGATGCAGGAGCAGAGCTCTGCCTGGATGGAACACAGCAGTGTGGAGCAAAGGGAGATGTGGGATGCAGGAGCAGAGCTCTGCCTGGATGGACACACAGCAGTGTGGAGTAAAGGGAGATGTGGGATGCAGGAGCAGAGCTCTGCCTGGATGGACACACAGCAGCATGGAGCAAAGGGAGATGTGGGATGCAGGAGCAGAGCTCTGCCTGGATGGACACACAGCAGCATGGAGCAAAGGGAGATGTGGGATGCAGGAGCAGAGCTCTGCCTGGATGGACACACAGCAGTGTGGAGCAAAGGGAGATGTGGGATGCAGGAGCAGCACCTGGCAGAGGTCTGCACAGCACTGGTGACTCCAGAGCCTGGCAGAGTGAGGGGCTTTAGTGTGGATTGGAGCCATGGAGGCACCAAGGGCGCTGTGAGCTGCAGTGGGCTGGGCACACCTGGGGATGAGTTGCACACACGAGGACAGGGCAGAGCCCAGCAAGGGTTTGCTCCCAGCCATGGTGCAGAAGAAGGAGATCCAAGGCTGGGGCCTGTTGGACTCAGCCCTGCAGCCTCAGATGTGAATCACTGACCTTCAGCTGCAAACCAGCACCGTACAAGCAAGTTGATTTAATTAAACATATTTAAATTGCTTTGTACACTGCACCATACTCAGCTCAGCTGTGAGAAGGGCGGTGGGGAATTTAATTCTGAGGCTGCATCTCTGCCTTGTGGCTACCCAGGGCATCTCTGGAGCCATCCCTCATCCCTCATCCCTCATCCCTCATCCCCCATCCCTCACCCCTCTTCCTGTGCCCAGCCCTGCAGCTCGGGTTTCCATGGCATGCCGGCAGGGCAGGAGGGCAGCCCGGCAGGGATCTGAGCAGGGAGGGGTTTTTTTGGTGCATGCTAACGAGGTGGAGCCTGGCAGAGGATGGAGCCAGCAGGGGAGGGCAGGCAGGAGCCGGGAGCAGCTTATCGCTCCTCGGCAGACACGGAGGCTCCAGGAGCCGGGGGCTGCTGCATAAATAAATAAAGCAAACATCAAACACCTCGACTGCCTGCAGTTCCTGGCCCGTGTGCCTTCCCCAGGGGTCCCAACTGCGTTTTCCCTCCAGTAGCTGATGGGGGATGCTGCAGGCAAGTGACAGCAGGCAGGGGTGCTGAGATTGCTTTTTGCCTAAAACTAAATTGCCTTGGAGATTAAATGCTGCTGCAGTCGCAGAAGAACCAGAGCCATGGGGGCTGGAGCAAGGCCTGTCCGTGTGATAAAAAGCCCATGGACTATTTTTCCCTGGAAAGGGAAGGGCTTGTGCCAAGAAAAATCTGGAGGACAGGAGGGTGGAGGTGCTTGGGTGTGAAGCCAAAGGCACCCAGGGTGCTGCCAGGGTGTGAGCAGTGCTGAGTCCCCTCATGCCTGCTCATGTGGTCTGACAATTCCTGGAATAGCAAAGCCAGAACAAAAGCTTCCTGTAAAATGGCACAGGAGGGGTCTGGGCCACCCAGCAGGCAGGGATCCTCCTGGCTCAGTCCTCCTTTTGTCACAGACATCTTTCATGAAAAATCCTTTCCTTAGGATTGTTCCTCCTGAGAAGCTGAGAGGCCTCAGGAACAAAATGTAACCAATGGTTATCTGCTGCTGTGGAATGCAACAGGTGCATCTGGGATTGGCCCATGTTGATTGTTTCTAATTAATGGCCAATCACAGCCCAGCTGGCTCGGACAGAGGGTCTGAGCCACAAATCTTTGTTATCATTCTTTCTTTCTCTATTCTTAGCTAGCCTTCTGATGAAATCCTTTCTTTGATTCTTTTAGTATAGTTTTAATATAATATATATCATAAAATAATAAATCAGCCTTCTGAAACCTGGAGTCAGATCCTCCTCTCTTCCCTCATCCTGGGACCCCTGTGAACACAGTCACACTCCTTGTGTGAGCAGCTGCTGCAGAACAGCATCTTTTGGGGAGTGCTGGGATTTGGGGTCACAAGTGGGGCACTTGGAGCTGGGGTTAGGTGAGAGGGGGGAGTGCATTGTGCTGCCCTGCCTGGGCTCCTCCCTGGGCTTTGTCCCCAGTCCAGAGCTGGTTTTGTGCAAGTTTTGGGTGAGTCTGGGTGCAGGGCAGACGTGTTCTCCTCTGCTTTTACAAGGTCTCAAAGATCCTGCTAAAGAAATGGGGCCTCTCACCTCCTTCACACATGCACAGCACTGTGCTTCTGCACAGTGTCACCAAGCAGTGTCACCAAAAACTGTCTGTGCTCTGACCTCAGTGTCAGCAAGGGCCAACTGAATAAAAGAGATAGATCTTCCCTAAAGACCAAGAGGCACAAACAGTGCTTGAATCTTAGCAGAATCCTGAGCCTGAGTGGATATTGGATGTCAAGGAGAGAACCAGAGGTCTGGAAGGAAACACCAAGGGGAGCTGGGATGAGCTGCCAACTGGCTGTGTGCCCATTGCACCAGAAAATGGTCAGGAGACACCTCCCTTTGCCAAAAAGGACACCTATCCCAGTGAAACCAGACAGGAAAATGTGTAACAGGAGAGATGAGGATGGAAGAAATGGTCACAGGAATGATATAATGACAGGAGGAGGTGAAGTCTGGGGGCTCCAAGAATGGATCCATAGCCCTCAATATAAAAGTCCTCCTGTAGCATTTCTGTGCCCGTGGAGGCAAACAAAGGCAGTAACCCCTCTTCACATGGCTACCAAGCTTTGTGGATGGAGCTCTACCAGCTTTCCTTCCCTCTGAAGGGGAAGAGGCAATGCTATCCCACTTAGTTATCCAAGACCTGGAGCTTTCCTTTTTTTCAGTTGCTCTGCATCATTTGGGGTTCCCCAGCCTGCCCAAATCAAGTCTCCCTCTTCCTTCTAGCTGCTACACTGCCCATTTTCAGCTTGTGGCTCCCTTCACCTGCCTCTCATGCCAGGCAAACACCAAGCTGCACCACAACCTCCTGTCTTGGTCTCCTAACAAACTTTTTTTTGGCTCCACAGATTGTGTTTCAGGTGTGATGTGAAGCTTCACTGCAATCCAATCAAACCAATAGTCCCTGGCTGGCCATTGCTATTCAGAAAACTCTCTTCCAGTGAAGTTATCACTTCAGCAGACTCAGAGGAGAAGCTTTATAAGGCACCTGAGGATTTTCATGCTAATGAGTTCCAGTCCATCATCCGTTCCTCACTGCTTGAGTTTCACCTGCCTGGGCACAAAATCAGTGATTTCTATCATAAGATCTCTTTCATCTCTTGCCATCCTGGAAGAACTAGATAATAAAGAAGTAGAGAAAAAGCAAAAAGAAAGATTTTGGCCCCAGATTAAGAGATGTCAGAGTCTAGGTCATAAAAACCTGTACAATATACACTTTGTACTTTTTTTTCCAAGACACTTCTACTATTTTATGTGCTTTTGAGATGAGTCATAAGGGAATGGGAATGAAGATCATAATTTCAATTTGCTCAAATATCAGGTGATAGAGAGCTCAGAAAACAGGTTCAAGGTTTCAGAGGGAACTGGAAGGACCAAGAAATCTTGAGAGGTTCCACCTGATTACAGGGAAGTTGAACACCTGGTTAGTACATCTCCTTCTCACTGGTGAAGTTTCAACAGTGGTAAAATCCACCTGTTTATCCCCATCCATAAATAAAACCCCCAAACCTTTTCTCCAGAAAAACAGTATTAGAAGTGATTATCTCTGGACAGGTTGTTATCAAAAGCTAGCAGGGAGGGTGAATTTACCCTGATGATGCATTTATCTGGAGGATGTTTTCCCAGAAGCTCTCCAGAAGAGCTGCCAGCCTGCTCCATGGCCCTGCTTGCTGCTCTCCAGAACGTTTTGCCTTGTGAGATCAGCATCAAGCACAAAAGCCCTGTCAGAACTGTCCTGGGGGGGGTCTCTGTGAAATGATGCATTCCTGGTGCTGCCTGGTTGGGCCCATCTCCATCCTGCCTTCCTTGCTCCAGAAAAAGCTGGGCTTATCAGCCTCCTCTAATTATGCTTTTTCTCAGTTTCTGGCAGGAGGGTGAGCTTTTGTCTAGCAGTCCCTTTCAGTTTTGATGTTTTTCCCTTATTCTGCCTCCTCTCCTACGCCCATGTGCCACCATCCTTTGATGATCCTCTCTTATTAAAGACTGAAGGGGATTTGCCACATGCCACTTTCAAAGGTCCAGGGGCAGGAAGCTTTAATTGCCAGATTTTTCACGCAGGGTGTTAAAATTTATTAAAGTCAGTTCCTCTGATTTCCCTTTAATGAGATGACGACTGTGTGTATGAGATAACATTAGGTTCAAATGGTGGCAAACTCAGAGAGGGTTTAAGTAATCAGACCAGGAAAAAGAAAAAATAAAGCCCAAACCTATGCTAGATCTCATGTCTTAAGGACTTATTCTGCAACTTAATTTAAAGGTACAAAACTGGGATCATTCTTCAAACAGTACAGCAAGGCTGGCAGTCTTCTTTTGTAAAGGGCTTTCCTTGGGAAAGGGAGCAGGGGTTGGGCTTTGGGTATTATTTGATTTTTGAGACACTTTTGACTTTTCAGTCACTGATTCTCCTGTGGAAACAAAGATAGGGTGATCAACGACTTGGGGCTCACCCAGTGCCCGAGGAAATGCTTTAAATACAATTCCTTGTGCTCAGTGTTACTGAGGTGTGAGAGACTTATCCTGTGTTCCAGCAGCCCTGGGCAGCACTGAAGTGTCAGAGGCAGCAGGGAGCTAAACCCTGTGTTCAGTAACCCAAACCCTGTGTTTCTGAGCCCAAACCCTCTGTTTCTGAGTCCAAACCCTGTGTTCTCTGGCCAAACCCTGTGTTTGTGAGCCCCAGACCCTGTGTTCATGAGCCCAAACCCTGTGTTCATGAGCCTAAACCCTGTGTTCTCTGGCCAAACCCTGTGTTTGTGAGCCCAAACCCTGTGTTCATGAGCCCAAACCCTGTGTTTGTGAGCCCAAACCCTGTGTTCAGTAGCCCAAACCCTGTGTTTGTGAGCTCAAACCCTGTGTTCACCAGCCCAAACCCTGTGTTTGTGAGCTCAAACCCTGTGTTCACCAGCCCAAACCCTGTGTTTGTGAGCCCAAACCCTGTGTTTGTGAGCCCAAACCCTGTGTTTGTGAGCCCAAACCCTGTGTTCAGTAGCCCAAACTCTGTGTTTGTGAGCCCCAGACCCTGTGTTCATGAGCCCAAACCCTGTGTTCATGAGCCCAAACCCCGTGTTCATGAGCCTAAACCCTGTGTTCTCTAGCCCAAACCCTGTGTTTGTGAGCCCAAACCCTGTGTTCAGTAGCCCAAACCCTGTGTTTGTGAGCCCAAACCCTGTGTTCACAAACCCAAACCCTGTGTTCACTGGCCCAAACCCTGTGTTTGTGAGCCCAAACCCTGTGTTCACCAGCCCAAGCCCTGTGTTCATGAGCCCAAACCCTGTGTTTGTGAGCCCCAGACCCCATGTTCATGAGCCCAAACCCTGTGTTCACTGGCCCAAACCCTGTTTTCACAAACCCAAACCCTGTTTTCACAAACCCGAACCCTGTGTTCACTGGCCCAAACCCTGTGTTCACTGGCCCAAACCCTGTTTTCACAAACCCAAACCCTGTTTTCACAAACCCAAACCCTGTTTTCACAAACCCAAACCCTGGGTTCACTGGCCCAAACCCTGTGTTGATGAGCCCTTGCAGCATGAGCCAGTGCCCCAGCAGAACACATAACTCCACTGACAGCCCAGACCAGCTGTAAGTGGGGCCACATGAATCTGGGTAAAAGGAAAACCTCTTCCAAACTGGGACACACTAAAAAAATTGAAGCCTTCGAGAAAAAAGAAAAAAACAACCCACTGAAAAGCTGAACTATTTGCTGTGGCCACCCTGGCTGCTCCCCTCCCTCTTCTCATTTTCCCCCTCCTCCTTTCACTTTCTGCTACCTTCACACGGGATTCTGGTGCCCTACTTTTGTCCAGCCTTCTCCTAGAGATAAGATAAATGCTATTTTCAATTAACAAGACTTGATTGCTGAAAGCAATAGGAGGCAGTTCGTTTAGACCCAGCAAATTAATTGAAATCTAAATGTACATAGAGTATTGCAGGGAGAGCAATTATCCCTCCTTTGGCCCCTGCCACGCAGGCAGCTGGGCTGGGCTGAGCTCTGGGAGCAGGAGGAGCTCATGTTTGCCCTCCTGTCTCCTGAAGTTCCTCCCTCAGCTGCTTTTAGCCCACTTCCAGCTTGCAAGAGAAAGTTCTCCATGGCTCTGACTGGAAATTGGAGCAAGAGGATGTGTCCTGGGACTTTGGTGCTGGTGGGATGCAAAGTTGCTCTCTAAACATCAGGCAGACACGATGAGATTTTCCTTCTCACTCCTCTCCTCCTTAGGGAGGGCTTGTGCTGTGTGTGAAAATGGATTCTGTGTAATATCCACCAGCTGAAAGGATTCCCTGCCCTTTTTAGCATTTACCAGCACAATCACTTAAGGGCACGTGGTGGGAGCTGAGACCTTGGGACCTCACTGTTCCTTGAACTGTGTTTACACATGGCAAACAGCAGAGGGAAGGAGGGCAAAGCAATCAGCCAATGAAAGAAATATTCCATCCTAAGAAAGATCTTCCATGACTTTTGATGCCCAAATGCTTTTGGTCCTGCTGAGGGAGCCATTGTGGCTTCTGTACCACCAGGTGCCTCAGGAGCTGGGCTTGTTCCCTCCCATCACCTGAGGGACACCTCTCAGCAGTCTTAGAGTGTCTAGGGACCAGAATACAGGAAAAAACCTTGGAATGTTTTCTTTCTTAAAATGAAAAACTTCAGGAACTGACCAAGCACTGATATAAGCCATAGAGGAGCCCCCAGGTCTCCAAATACTTCCAGGGTAACTTGCACTTTGGACATCTCTCCTTCAAAGGACTGCTCAGAGCTGCATGGCTGTCCTGAGGGGTGCAGTGGGAGTGTGCAGCACCTGGGCATGGATCTGAGCAGTGAGGAGACATCCCCTCACCCCACGGGGGCATCCCTGCCCTGCCACATCCCACAGCTTTTCAGAGACAACTCACTAACCCCCTGCTCCACAATTTACATACCAGGGCACTGTAGAACACGCCCCACTCCAGCACAGGATCCACCCAGAAGTGTTCCAAAGCAGCAATTACAAGCCAGCCTCCCCTGGAGAGCTGACAAACCCACATCACATTTTCCTTGCTGCACCTTGCTGCCTCCAGGCCAACTGGCACAAAGATGGAGCTTTCTTATTCCTGGACAAATGATGCCTTCAAGCTTTTCCTCCCTGCCAGGCGTGGGAGGAGCCCCCTGTGTCAGCCTGAGAGGATTTCCAAGGATTTCTGCTCTCGTCCCAGGAGCCAGCACACCTGGGGCTCCCATGAATCTCCTCTCACCTTCAGGGGCTGCTGGAGCCACGTCCCAGTTCCAGAGCTGGCAGCTCTGGAGGGAGCCAGGCACCTAACTGACCTTTCCTGATACAAAATACACGTGAGGCTGAAAAGTATTTCCTGCAATATTGCATTCCCAGTTTTTCCAGTTTCAGGTCAGCTTTCCCCATGATGTCTGGCCAGGATTGTGCATAATATTTTTGGCATCACCAGAGGTTTTTTTTCTGTGTGGAATTCTTGCTGTGACCCTTGAATATGCTTGGGTTTTTTTAAACTTTCCTTTTTTAATGACTGCACAGCCCCTATTGTCCCATTAGGGGCAAATATCCTCATTGTGATCAGCAAGCACACCCAGATCTTCATCTGCTCTTTCCAGCAGTAGGGAGTCTTGCAGTCAGTCCCTCAATCATGATGTCAAACCACAGCCTTTCATCCTGTCTATTCCCCAAATTTAAAGTCTTTCAATTCTTCATGTGATTTAACAGTGGTTGCAAGATAAATCTTTCAGAGAAGCTCTATATGTACATTCCTTCCACTCAGTTATGCTTTGCAGTACAACTCATTATCTTCTCTTTAGATGTCTCACTTTGACAACTTTTCTTTTATAGTCTTCATTTTAGCTAATGAGCTCCCCCACAAAAATCAAATGTTTTTATGAAGCTCATTTACATTAAACCTACCACACCTCCCTCCCTTAGAAACACAGGGAGCTTCAGAAGAAAAACAGTCCAGCAAAACAAATCACAGCAGTCTGTCAGGATCTATCTTTGGGGGAAGCACAAAGGGCTTTTTCTCTGGTTTGCAGCCTACTTGCACAGGTTTGGTTGTTTCTTCCTGGCCTGGAGTTAGGCTCTGTATTTTCTTCCTGCCACACAACACTACCTGATGCACTACAGTTAGCAAAAAGTATTTCCTGGCCTGCAAAGTAATTGGTTTTGCTCATTTCAGGGCATGCATTTTGGAGTTTTGACAGAAAGTCTCCCTTTGCAATGTCCTAATTCCTCTTAATGTCAAAACCCTCCCCTTTTCACCAATCTCTTATGAAGCCCCAGACACATAATTCAGCAGTTTTCAGCCTCTCTTTTGACCCCTTTTAATCTCCCTCCCATTATGCCTGCCCAGCAGCCTCCTGTCTCTGTCAGCAGCTGAAGAACTGCTCTGTGCTCTTGAGGGATTTAAGCACTGGGATGAGGAAGCTTTTCCTTCCTACACCCCTGCCTGGGGAACAGCTCAGAACCAGAAGGAGGAAGGCACTGAGAGTTTCCCCTCCCACCCGTGGTATCAAAAGCAAGTGAGTGTCTTTGTCCCCACCCTCCCCATAGCTGCAGGAGGGGCTGCAGGCAGTGATGGGATGCAGGCAGGGACAGATTCCAAAATCCCAGCCCGGCCATGCCTCCTGCCCCAGCTCTCCCACCAAAACCCTCCCTAACTTTCACTGCTCTCTCATTGCTCTTTGCAGTCTCCCAGTTCCTCCCAGTCCAGCCCAGCTCTGCAGCTCATGGTGGAGTGTTCATCCTCTCTCCACCAAGCTCCAGACACAGACCTTGCACCTGTGGGCCTGTGTGTGGCATCAGGCAACTCTGGGAACAGCAGGGATGAGAGCCCTGCCTTGGACACCATCCCTGTGCCCTGTGGAGGGAGGCAGGGCTGCTGTCCTGAAGTCCCAGCCAATTACAGGACCTAGCAGGCTGGACTCAGAGCATTTTGCTGCAAAACCACACCTCTGGGCTTTGCATTTCCTAAGCTGGAAAATGCCTTCCTGAATTATCTTCTTGGATAAAGAAACACAGAGGGGTGTGGGGTGATGTGCTGACTGTAGAAGAGGGGAGCCCTCTGGGAGCGAGGACCCTGGGAAATGACCTGTCCTTCCACCTGGACTTCTCATGGAGCACCACTGACCCCATGAGAATCTTTCTGTTTGCATTAAAAAAAAAAAAAAAAAAAAAAGGAACAGGAGATGCAACCCCTTCTATGCCAATTGTTCTAAAAGAGGATCCAGGAATTACTGGAGCCGTGTTCAAGCTCCCTTCCCGCTTTCTGGTTAATCAGCAAATGTACTAAAAGTGTGGCATATGGTCTGTGAGGGGTGGGGAGATTTCTCTTACACCAGAATGAAAACACTTCTTCATATGAAACCTAAAAGCTGATCACACTATGGTCATGTGGCTGTGTCAGGATCCTGTCAAAATATATTGCAGCAGAGATGGAGATATGTGACATCTTGCTGAATTCTGCCAGATGTCTGGTGGGATCTCAGAGGGGGTTGTTACAGCCTAAAATTTGCTTACGAGTCTCTGCAAGTGTGTGGCTTGTGACTGCAGCTATAACCCATCAGGAATGCCAGAGCTCTGGCTGGGGCAAGCTGGCCACAGAGGGGTTAACTTAGATTTCCCTTTGATTGCTCAGTGAATGCAGTAGTTTAATTGCTTTCCTTTGGAAAGGACAATTAACAGCACCAAGGGTTATCCTTTTATCTTGCCATATGGATTATCACACCAAAGGGCATTGATGAGGACATAAAGGTCCTCTGGTTCATTTCTGCAAAGAGCTGATCTTTGTGCTCATATTTGATTATTTTTTGCCAGGTTTCTTCTGCACTTTTAAATGGCACATGGATGCACACAGTGCAAACAAGGAATGCACACTATGCTCTCTTTGAACATATCAATTGCTGCCCATTTGGAGAGATCAATACTTTTTCTAAAAGACCTTGTGAGGTTAGATTGCTTCCAATATTTCCCCTAATGTGCCCCACTCAAAAAGTCCCTCAGCAGCTAGGAGTATACAGAACTCACTATAATTCAAATGCTTCCTTAGAGAAAGAAAGTTTTCCCAAGCCTTCACCTGTATCTTCTCATTCAGCTGAGCCAGGACTTCAGCACACAAATGGGAAAAGTGTGAGACCTTGTGACCTGTTGTCCATTTTGTGACCATTTTGTGACCATTTTGGGCTCATCTTGGGTGTAGCCCTAGCTGGGCTCTTGTGCTGCTCAAGGTGGATCTCTTGAGGCCTCCTAATAAATCCCTACTTTATTCTTTAACTCCATCTAGTCTCTGTTCTAGGTCAGCCTTCTCAAGGCATCAGAGGTGCTGCTGAAATCACTCCATGGGACAAGCATTTGGCTACAGGATCCACCATCCTCCAGCTGAAGATCACCAAATCACAGCAACCTGAGCACCTGTGGGCTCGGGCAGGGGCAGATGTGATGTCCCTGCCATGGGGAGGCTGACTGGGGGTGTGTGGGGTTACTGGTACCAGTTATCCCTGCAGTGGGATGAAGACTGGGGAGAAAACCTACAGCTCCCACTGGTGATGGTGGTTTTCTGTGAATGCTGTGGCTTTGCAGAGTGATGCAGTGGGTGGATTTAGGGCTGCGCTGCTGGGAAAGGGGATGTGTCACCTTCCCTGCTGCCACAGCTGCAGGCCCATGCCAGCGCCCTCCTGGTGTGTGTGGAGAGAGCTGGATCAACCCTAGGAGGAGCTGAAACACTTCTGCACTCATATTTTGGTTTATTTTTGTCTTTTTTGGTTCTCTTTGGATGTTTGTCCTGAGCCACTCCGCAGCCAGTACTCCTGGAGTAGGTGTAAAGGCATCATCCTCTTCCATCCCTGATCCAGCTGGGTTGTGAGGCCACACACCCACCTGGGACTGGTGCATTCCTGCATCTACAGATCCTCTGGTGGGGCCAGGTCCTTTCAAAGGAGAGCTGGGCCATAACACCTTAAACTACTGTAGCACCCCTCCAGGTGCCAGGGCTGGGGATCTCTTTCTTTGTTTTTTGTGTGCTTTTGTTAAAGTGAACAGGCAAGGAGCTGAGTGAGGGCTCAGCTGCGTGCACAGGGATGTTGGGCAGGGAGGAGGGCAGAGGGTGGGGGGGAATAACCCCCAGAAAATGGTGCTGCTCCTCCAAACCCTATGGATCACTTTGCAGTGAAACTTATAGACAAGGAGCATTTTCTTTAACAAATATGGATCTAATGGATTAGGTCTGATCTAATGATGCATTCTGCATTAAGTCCATGCTCCCACTGTCTGTGGCTGCTAGCATAATTAAACTTAATGTACTTTTAATGATGTCTTCTTAACTCATGCATTCATATATGATTAGAATCAAACAGGACGAGCTGTCACGAGTCCAGGAGAGCTCTTGCAGCAGCTCCTGATGGGACTCATGTTGAAATATTAATAATGCAGATTTCAAGGTTACCATCATTGGTTTTGAAGTGAGGAAAGCTGGTCACGCAGTTTGAGCTAATCTGAGGCAATAAACCGGCTTCCTTTTCAAGTTCAGCCTCTTCCTGTCTTTCACATGTGCTCCTGGGAGCAGAGGAATTTAAGTTTTACTTGGTAAAGATGTTGTTAAGTAAGTGAACTGCTCTGTGGGCAGCAGCTTTCAGAGAAGCTGGAACTGTGGAACTGTGTGGGCACCTTTTGGGGGCTTGCTGGGTGCTCTGTGCTGTCCTTGCTCCTCTTCCCTTTTCCTGCTGCTTTTCTGGAAATTGGGAGCAGTTTGTTCTAGGGTGTGGCAGTAAGAAGGCAAACTGATTTTGTCTCTGATCCTGTGTGATCCCGTGAGACCCTCCCAGCCTCTGCTGGCCTTGTCCATGGCTTCCTTGGCACAGGGAATGTGCTCTCCCTGGCTGTGCCCCCATCTTGAGAAGGGGCCTGGGGAAACCTTGCCATTGCTGCCCTGGCCCCAGCATCCTTCATGGAGCAGGCAACAATGGAATGTTGGGCTTTCCCCTCTTTTTCCTGTTTTTATATAAACTTTTTTTTTTTTTCCTATGGGCCAATGGCCTGGCAGACAGGTTGTGTTTAGAGCTCTTGAGACCGAGCTGTGAAATCCTCTGAAATCCTTCCAATGGGAGAACATTGATTTATTACACTGTAACACTGATGGGAACAACGCCCTGTACCTTTCATCTGAAAAGTCAGGACTTATAGAACACAACATGCCATTAATTTTGATGCCAGCTCAACAGGGAAGGAATTACTGCTGAAGGGATCCAGAGAGCATGTTAAACCAGCCCTGGAGAGTAATGAACACACTTTGAGGCTGTTACTTTATACCCCGTTGATCCTTAGGAGTAGGAAGGTACTTTGACAGGTAATTTGGGCTATCTCAATATCTGTGTATGTGTGTTAGTGCATGAGGAAGGGGGTGATCACCCTTCTGGGGGTGAGGGCTGCAGTTTCACTGCTCTAGAGACAGCTCTCCCTTGGCACAGTTCAGCAGGTGAGTTCACTCCATGGAGGGGATTCCCAGATTCCCAGATTTTCTCCTGGCAGCCAGACAGAAATGCCTCTCTGGGAGGAGTGCACTCCAGAAAAAGGGAGATTAGCCCAGGTGCTCTGGGAGCAGCCAGGTAACCCAGCACTTTGCAGGGTTGTGGCTCCACAGAAGGGCTCCTTGGTGCCCAAGGACAGAGTGAGAGGTTATGGGATCATCCAGCCCAGGGTGGAGCTGGATTCACACCTCTGCCCCATCCCAAAGTTAATTTGCTTCCTAAAGCTGGCAGTTTTGAGGGTAATATTGATGTACAAGTGGAGGAGACATGGGGATGGACAGAAGGGAAATGGAAACTGATGCTGAGTGTAGAATCCCAGGGTGGAAATTGTCAGGATTTTGATGGAGTGATCAGTCTCAAGCTACCCCTCTGCTCCTAGGAGAGCCTGTTCTAGGTTCTTGCACACTAAACTCATTCCTCTTGTGGACTCAAACCATCAGGACCAAGTGTCTGGGAAAAAAAGAGCAGCTCTGTAAGAAGGAAGGTGGGGAGGGTGTCATCTTTGTAATGAAGATGGAGCAACAGTGATTTGGGGCTTGCATGGGGGTTTTGCCCCAAAAGCCCTGCCCTCCTGCAGGCTGCTGGGCAGCTGTGCAGGGCACTGTGATATCCTGATATCTCTGTTATTTAATTAATGAACTGAGTTTCAGAGATGGCAGCACGGGGACTTCAGTCAGCAGTGGGGTACCAAGCCACAAAACCAGCACTGGTGGATGACAAACTGATTTATGCTCACAGCTAACATGAAGGTAACTGGGGTATCTGTGTTTAGGAGGGGCCAGCAGCCACAAAAGCCATCAGAGAACAGGCCACACAGGTCCCCAAAAGGGATTTGGGGTTTAGCTGGTACCTTTACTGGTAGGACCCTGTGTGTTCCCATCCTCAAGGTGGTGCCTAAGCTCTGACATGGCTTAGAAATGTGCACAGAAATGTTCCCCAGGGACCCAGAGCCACATGTGAGACCTGGGTGTCTGACCATGTCATTGGAAACTGAGCAGGAGCCCGTGTTCACAGTGAAAACTTCCCCAAGTCTCCCAAAACTTTTGATGGGCACACAGCACTGAGTTGCTGGAGCTGAACAGTGGAGCCAGGGGTACCCAGTGGTTTGCAGAACACTTTGATGCACCCCCTGTCCCTTCCCTGAATTTAGATGATTTAAGTTCTCCTTGCACTTGGTGGCAGGTGGGACAAACAAGCCCAGCCAAATCTTTTTGGTGCATCCCAGCTCTGGGTCCTGACCCCACAGCAAAGGAATGGATTGGGTGATGCATCTCTTGCTCTCCTGATGCACTACAGGGTTCAGAGAGGTTTTTTTTTTTGCTTCAACAACTGCTGAAGAAGGATTCTTGCTGGAGACTTTGGAAGGAATATTTGAGTTTGCCACTAGGAGGAAATTTTGTCCTGTTCATGCTGAGATATAAAGGAATGTTTCTTGTGCATTTTTCCAATCTCACTGGGAACCAAGACTGAACCACTGAGCAAGAAGGGCATTTTGTGGCAGAATCCAAGCCCACAGCACTGGATCCCTTGGGAATTGTGGAAGAACAAACTGGGCTCATCCAGGATAGCCTGCCCTTGGGAAACCTCTCTTTCAGGCCCCAGTGCTTGGGAATCCCTTGCTCTTTGAAGCCTCAGGGTTCACTGGCTCTTCCAAAATTTATTAATTCTGTCCCTTGCTGATTCTGTATTTAAAACTTACCAGTGGGGAAGACACCACCTGTGGGTGCTGGAGATCCTGGTTCTCTAACCTTGGCCTGTGGGATGCCTGGTCCAAAGGCACTTGTGTGCCTCAGCTTTCCCAGATGAGAACTGGGAGTGAGGAGATGGGAAGAGGACTCCTTCCACACCTGTGACACCAAGTGCTCCACAACACCATGACATTAATGAGTGCAGTTTACCTCAGGAGCTGTCAGTATTTGCATAAATGTCCAACACCCTTTAAATCTTTCTCTTTTCCCCTGTCAACAGGCTTTTGGATGAGGAACTTAGCAGGTCAGTTGTGTGAAAACTGAGTGAGAAGCTTCTTAAATGTCCAAGCCTCTGAAACAGCATGGGAGCTCCTAGGAAAGCTGATCCTGGCAGGGATTTTTGGACCAGTGCTGGTTCTGAGTTTTCTCTGAGCTGGCCATGTCTTCCCTCTCTGTAAAAACAAGCTAATATCCTCTAATAGCCCTCCTCAAAAAATAACCCCACAAGACTCCAAACAAAGCAAAATCATTAATTTTGAACCCAATGATTATTTAGTTTCCTGACTCTTGGGTAAATATTAGATAGATTCCCAATTTCAACCTGAAGCAGTTTATTCGGCTGCTGTTCACAAGTCAGACACAGCAAAAATCAAAGAAATCTCTTTTGATTCAGGTTGGGTAATATTGCCTGAGGGGTAACATCATTTTCATTTCCACACATCCAGCACTGGCACAAAACGGCATGGACAGGTATGAGAAATGGATCATGGATCCTTGGTTCTAAAATTCCAGCTGATAGTTTGCTTATTTTTTGTGTAAATAATAATTACCAATAAAAATGTTGCTTCAAAAAAAGAGAATGTGAAAAGAAAAAACACCATTGCATTTGATAAAGCAAAATCCTTTGCAGTACTGCCAAAAGAAAGAAAATAAAAGAAAGAAAGAGAAACCAAAAGAGAGTTAAAACAAATATAGCTGTTAAATAAAAGATCCAGGTACCAAAGAGCAAAATTTAATGAAAGCCAAAACTGTTAAATATGGAATCCTGTTGAGAAAAAATGTCAATGTCTTCAAGAGTTTTACCATTACTCTATTTTTAAGAAAAGTGTAGTAAAAATACATATTACAAGTTTACATTTTCCACGCTTTTGTCCTATTCACCTTTTTTTTTCTTTTTTTTTTTTTTTTTTCTTTTGTAACCCCTCCACTGATCAAAAGCCTTTCACAGCTGCATCTCACATCTTCATGTCACAGGTGGCCAGTTCTAGCAGAGCTGCTGCTCACGAGACTGCTGTGACCTGCTGCCATGGGGCCCTGCTTCTGGAGGAGGATGGGGCGCTGGTGGGTGCCAGTAGCCTGTTCCCACCACACTGGCCCAGAACACGACAAGAGCTGGGACAGGAGACTCATCTGAGGGCTCTGGACATGGAAAAAAGAGCTTGTGCTGATAAGGATGCCTCCACTTGTGCTAGCGTTACACAGAACTGACATTAAAATTAAGAAAAGCAGGTTAAAAAGAATGATAAACAACAGAAAGCGCCCTGAAGTGGTGCTTGGAGTGGCTGTTAACAGAGTTCATGTTCAGTGATGAGAGATGAAGATCACAATGTTCCCAGTTTTGGACAGAGGAAAACATTGGCACAAGACATGCTGTGCCCAGGCTTAGGACCTTGACTCTGACTTGCTGGTCTCCAAATTGTTGCATGACAAGTGGATAAGTGGAGCTGATGCTTCAGACCAGGCTGGTGTTAGAAGTGGTAAATGTATTGCTCTGCACTGTCATACACTAATGGGAACTGGAATTCACACAGTTTCCAGATTCTTCTCGTAGACCCATGCCAGTTATTTGCCTGCATCATTGCATCATTTTCTCTTCACCTTCCCTTCTTTCCTGGCTCCTCTCTTGCTATGTTGCAAAAAACATAAAAGAGTAAAGAAAATGAGAAAAAGCAGCTCAGAATGCTCCAGCAGCAGCTCAGTCCCAGGACAGATATTTGTTGGATTCTGTGAGAACCTTTGAACTTTATTTGCCATAAGTGAGATGAGACCAGGCCAAGTGGGCTCACTGTAGCCCCTGCCCCACAGATCCTCTCCATCACCAGATGTTCTCCTGGGAATCCTTCACTTGAGAATGTCACACCCCTGAGGTCTCTCAGGCCCACCAGGGTGGGAAGCATTTGTCTGTCCATGCCAGAGATTCACAGAATGAACCTTTTGTGTGGTTCTGGAAAACCATCCTTGCTCCCTTGACCTCCAGGCCTGTGGCTGGACCCCCTGGCACAGTGGGTTTGTGCAACACCAAGTTTGGGGTCAGCAGCCTTCTTTCCTGACTTGTGGATGCTTCCCCCTCTCTGAGCAGAGTGGGAATCTGCTACGGTTGGCTTTGTACCCAGACAGGCCCCAGCTTGGTGGGGAGATTGAGTGTGACCAGCACTGATGCTGCTGAATGTCATGGTTGCTTGAATTAAGCTCTTGTATGATCTCCTCCTTGGTTTGCTTCAGCAGCTCCTTCCAGGAATCCATTCTGGCCAGCTACCTACGAAATGTCCCTCTGAGTTAGGAAAGAATGGCCATAAAGGGATTTCAGAGCAGGAGGGCAGGGTGGTCCCTGTTGCAGCCCATGACTTGTAGCACGTTGCGCTGGTTGATTGGCAGCTGTCTAGAACTGGAGATGGCCTGTTCCTGGCCCAAGGTGGTTCCCTTATGTGACCACCAGAAAGGGAGCACACACAGAAGCTAAGCAATGAAGAAATGGTTCACAATTGCTTATTAGCCCCCAATAACCCGGGCAGGAGAGTCACATGTGAGGGGAATAAATACCACATTTACTTTCCCTCTTCAGCAGCCGACCATGATCTTAGACCAACCCTCTGCTCCAGTCTGCCACTCTCCACTCCAGGCATGTGATTTTCCTCTTGAATCACCATTCATCATCTCTGGAAGAATTACTGCTTTGTCCTCACGCTACCTGGGCTTTCCAAACTCACCCATCACTTCTCCCCCTGTAAAACAGCCTTGTGTTTGTGTTCAGGTTTCTTCCTGCATCAAGTCCTTCGTGCTGCAGGGAGAGCTGGGGGCAGCTCTGTCTGCCTTGCTGAGATAACTCCACAGCCCAAGTTCACCACAGAACAACAAAGGCAGAACCACAATGGACAAAAGAGGTCAATGCT
This sequence comes from Molothrus aeneus, assembly GCF_037042795.1. NCBI lineage: Eukaryota > Metazoa > Chordata > Aves > Passeriformes > Icteridae > Molothrus > Molothrus aeneus. The sequence continues at coordinate 5,845,120 of NC_089660.1, forward strand.
GACGGCCTGCACTGAGTTCAGCTTGCCACAGATTGGTCTTTCCTTTTTTGCCTTTAGCAGCTCAGACGTTGTGGTTTGCATCCCAAACTAAGCCAGATTGAAGGACTGAGCAGGGAAGGGGGAAAGGGCTGATGTTACCCTGACACCACAGGAATTAGTAAGAAAAAATATATATATTGCACACACTAAGACTTATTAACAACCAAGTTAAAACAAAATGGCATAGTCCTCATTAGTGTTCCAGTGGTTCTTTGATCAGGGATGGTTCACGAGTCTGTAAAATCCCATTACACTCTCCTTATTGCAGTACAGACCTGTTTCTGTTCTCCTGCCAGTGGATCTGTTTGCAAATAAAAAGGGAAATTTATTCGATTTCCTTGAGAAGATCCTTCCAATTGTCCCTTCTGTCATCGTCGTTTGTCTTGTTGGTGTTGGGTATGTTTTTTGGCTCTGGAGAGGTGGAGTTGGGCTGCCCCTGCTCCCACCCAGGAAATGGGTCAAAAGGCCAATTATAATCCCGTAGCTCCCAGGGACATGCCAGTGCTGTGGCTCATGCATGGGATTGTCTGCATGGATTTGGGGAAATCGTGGCTGACCACACGTCCATTTTCTCCACTGCCTCCTGCTGCAGCCGGCCTGGGAAGGGTTGATGTCCGTATGGCTTCGTTGATTGATTGCTGTGGGATTAAACAAAAACCCTTTTTAGGAAAGACGGGGGGGTCTCCCCCTGTCCTTTGCAATGTTGAAGAAATTACAATATTAACCAGTGTTGTCTTTCTGTAACTGTTCTCCCCTTCCTTGTCTCCATTCAGACTCTCACTTTCTGCATGTCCCCACTGCATCTGCTCTGTTCATTCACACCTCTTCTACATGCAAAATTAAATGTTTCAGCAGTATTTTGGGGTATAAAGCATCAGTGCCATATGCCAAAAACCTCTTCAAACTCTACAACATAAGAACAGTCATCCTGGATCTGAGCAGAGGTATTTTACACACTTCCCCCATAGAGATGCTATTGCTACTCCAGGACTGTTATGCACGGTGGACTCTGATTCACTGCAAACATATGTTTAACTTTCCTCATGTGACAACTTCAGCATGTGCCTGTGTTTTTGTCTACAGTGATGACTGAGGTAACTAGGAAATGCAAGCCTAATTCAGGAAACCAAATTTCATCTTCCTGTTCCAGATACATCCAAAACATTCGCTTTCAGAGATCTAAGGAAACGACCTGCTTAGAACAATTTAACTAAAAGATAAAGCAAATTTGGTTTATTTGCATTCAAGCTATCTCCAGGGGCACCACTATTCTTTCTGGACTGTGATATTCAGGTGAAGAATTATCCCTAACAGATAAATCTGGAATAGCTATTGAGCTATTGCATTTTGACACTTCTCTTGCAGTGCATTTGTACCATACCTAGCTTTACAGTGGGCACAAATTATAATCTAATGTTTGTAGTTCCATGGACACTATTTGTTCATATTATTTTACCCCTGTGCTCAAGGTAGCTCTAATTGCCTGTGGAATTTCCTGGACCTCAATGGGAAAAGAGCTGTAGCACATTTTCAGTGCATTAGAAATGTTATTATTGCTGACAAAACACTGAGTGTGTTGTGAAATGGCAACATAAAACCCAAAGAAGCAGTTGTTTATTTTCCTTTTGATTCTGGGTGAGTTTCAGTGAAATAAAAACCTATTTGGATTTTTTAAAACTCACTGTGTGCTTCATAGTTCCATAAAAAATTCCATGCTCATGCGAGACGTCAAGAACACAAGGGATGTGTCACACATCCCTCTGCCTCCCCTAACACCACGGTATCTGTGTAAGGGATTGCCCAGATATACTTGCTCCACAGGTGCTGCCTTAAATGTCTATCTCCAAGGCTCTCAAATCTAATCCACTCCTGACACAACACTCAGAAATTCAGGCACACCAGAATTTAGGGCTGAAACAGATCTCCTGGGCTGTAGGAAATATGCTTCTGCAAGACCATGACAGGGTGGAGTTTAAAAAACCATTACGGAGACATTGGAGGCCAATTTCTCTCAAAGAGGATCCATAATTCTGGGATTTGGAGGCCCACATCATCCATTCCAGGGCAACAATGCTCTGAGCATGTATTGGTGTTGTCAGCCTGGAAATGGTGCCAGCAGGGTGCCAGCAAAGGGAACAACAGGATGTGAATCATTACTGCACTCTCCCAGTTTTATCTTGCTGTTAGGAGCCTGGGTTTGGGGATTTTTCCATATTGCAGCACTGGCTGTATCACACCAGCCCCAGCACACTTCATCCATGCTGCGCACACATTGCCATAGCCTGTCTTCATCAATTTAAAGGAATTTCAATGTGTTTCTGTTGCTGCTTGTGCTGTGCTTTTGCTCTGTGTCTGGATTTTGAATTAGCATTCTGCCACATGTCTGATCTTGCATCAGCTCCCCATGACAGCCCATTTGACCCTCTCTCAGCTTCCTCAGATGGTCCTATTCCTTTCTAGCAAGCTGAGTGACACAGTCACTTCATTATCCCTATGTCTTGGCTTTCCACCCATGGTCTGCATCCGTCTCTGAAGGCAGCTTTGGAGCCCGGGGAGGATCAGAGAGGAGGTGTGAAAGGCCGTGGAATGGGTTGCCACCTTCATCCGCTTTGATTCACTTCTGGACTTGTAACAAAACTCGATTAAGGCAACCAGCATGGCGAGTCCGAGCCCACCGATGAGGATATAGAAAACCCCCGCCACATTGCTGAGGCTCAGCGCGCTCGTCTTGTCCTGGAAGAAACAGGAGAAGGGAGGGAAAGGGGGGCACACGGGAAAGGAGAACAGCGAAATTAATATGGGATTGCTCTGGGAAGGATGCTGCACAACATAGCAGTACTGGCATTACATCATCTTCCTCTTTAAATGAACAAGTGACATTTCTAAGAGCGTTTTTTCAATTTTTAATTCGGTGTCTAGTAAATCTAACGTTTCCCTCACACAAACAAATAAACATTTCCTCAGCAATGTGACTCTCGGTAAAGGTTTGGGATCTCTGTTTTTCAATCAGCTAACTTAAATGCTTGTTTTATCCAAAATGTCTAGTTTGAATTATTGATTAAAGGAGGAAAAAAAAATTGAAGTTTTCCTCCTCTGTGACATTTGCTCATCCCTGATGTCTTGCCTGAAATAACCTGTTCTCTTGGAAATGCTCATTCCTTCATTCCTAGATTGTTTCCCCCGCAAAATCTGTTGCTGAGCAACACATTGAAGTGGATGGGCTTTTTTTCCTTTTTTTTTCTCTTTCTTTTCGATTCTGGGGTTGAGGTGACACCTGAGCTGTCCTCAGAAACTCATTTGATTTCTATGTAATAAGGCAGTTATTTCATATGCAATCAAGGCCTGTTGATGCATGTCTAAGCTAATTATTTGGTTTGCAATAAATAGGGCTATTAATGAGCCACAACTTTTAGTCAGCAGCCACATTCTGATTTTACAATTGCCTAATGAATCGTCACGGCTCTCTGGGGAAGAGACAGAGCTCAGAAAGACTCATTTCACTGCGAGGGAAACCAAGTTCCCACATCTAACCCTGATGTCACCCCCTGCAGCTTTCAAAACCTTCTCCTCCACGATGACCAGGTTGAGTTGGGGTGTGAGGATAATCTGGGCAGCAACAGGATCCCAAACTTGGCTCAGCTCCTGTTTCTAGGACAGGCTTTCTCTGCAGCGAACCAGACAGAGTCCCCTGCTCCATGCTTGCTGCTGCTCTGCAATTTTCACTCCATACCTATTTGACAGCACAGATCCCCCAGGGCCAGCCCAACAGCTCAGTGCAGATCTGCTGGGGCCACCAGAGTCTGAGCAGCATTGACAGCCCTGCTCTGTGGACGTGGGAGGGAAATTGCACAGGGCTCGTTTGAGATGTAGCCACACATTTAAAGGAGAGCGCTGGTGCCTGTGGAAGTGTCTGCAGCTGGCAAGGAAGCCTCTGCACAGCTCTTGGTGTTCCCCTCTGCTGCTCCATGGACACGTGGACCAGTGGGTGGCACAGCCTGTTCCTTGCCCTTGTAGGACAGTTGATTCTTGGCAGGTTTTACAAGAAGCAACCCACAGTTTTGGGGAAGGGAGGGGATTCAGGAATCAGAAAAGGATACTGGAGTGATGTTGAAAGGGTCCAAACTGGAACTTCAACATGAGCATGGAAGGTTTCACTGCAGGGCAGTCTGCCTGATACTGGGATACTCTTTCAGGCAAGTATGTTTTTGCAAAGGACTGTGTCTTTTTCTGTATTAGGGTTTGATAACAAAAAAGTCAACCCTCAAGGCATGAAAACATCTCCATTTTCACAATTAAAAAAAACCCTCCTGTAACAGAAGAGAATATTATTTTTTTCTTTTTTAATTACAAGAAAAGTGGGTTCCAGTCAAGAATGGTAAAAAGATATTTTTTCTTCCTTTTCTCCTTCATCTACACATCTTCCAGTGGGTCATTGCATGGACCCACTGCCCATGCAAGCTGCCAAGCTTCTTCCCAGCTGGAGCTCCCACTGTGGGCTCTGGTACCATGGGGAGCAACTTTCCATCCTGAACCCTCTGCTGAAAGATGCAAAGGTTGTTATGGGGCCATCCCTGCTGAGTTTCAGTTGCTGGAAAAAACTCCACGAGTGGCCTCATTTTCTGTGCTTTGCTGATTGATCACTTTGACAAGGGACTCATTGTGGTCACCATGTGCTGGTGGAAAGATTGGGTTTCTCTCTTGTATAACCTTTGCACTGGTCAGGTTTTGAGCTTGATGCTTCCTGTGTGCTCTCTGTAATGAGAGATTTCTGCAAATATCCTCTTAATTTCTGCAGTTTCAATATTTGAAAGATTATTTCTCTGGTCATTTTCTAATCTGCCTCCATGCAGTTTTTCCCCCAGGCTTGGCTGTATATTTGTTCAGTCATCTCTTCTCTGCAGATTGTTGGGTGTACTTTTAAGCACCAATTGGGAAATGCTGGGAGTTTTTTAGTGGAGATGTAGAAAAGCAGAGCAATTACTCAGAGGGAAGTGTGTTACAACATATCAGGTACTTTGCCCTTTAAAATTCAGTCTGAAGGAGCTGCCCCAGCTTCAGGGAGGGGTAAAGAGACTAAATGGGGGCTGCCCTTCTCAGCATCCTAATCTTTTAGCCTGGCTTCTTAATGAAATGTGGCTGAGTAGCACATGCTCTCTGCTCAGAGGGAAGAATGGGGACAGGGATGCAGGTGGAGCAGCCTGTTTATCTGTGTATTACTAATAATTGTCAGCCTAATCTTGATCTATCAGTAGGGTGGAAATCGCCACAATATCAGGAATGTCCAAGCTTTGTGCAAAAGGATGATACTCTAGACAAGAGAAAACCCATTGATGCTCTCCTTCAAATAAATGGATCAGTGCAATCCATACTATAGTCTTTGACTTGCAGCCAAAGATCCTTAGGAAATCTGCCTTCCTTGGCTCTGTTGGGCATGGGAATACACAAATTCCAGGGTTTATTTGCCATGATATTTATTTCCTCCCCCAGTTTGGGGTTCATGGTCCAATGAGGCACCTCCTCAGCTGGCTGCAGTGGCAGAGCAGTCTGGCAGCCAGGAAAGGCTGCTGGTTCTTAATTCCCACTCTCCTCCTCATGCCAGCAGCAAAACAACCAGTAAGAGAGAGGAGATGACCCAAAGCAGTTTCCTGCACCACTACTACAATTCATTTTGGAGCTGTTATGTTTTTCTTACATTTACTTTGCAGTAGCATTATTATTGTTATTGTTATTACTCTTATTACTGCTGTTCCTATTATTACTCTGACACTCTGGGTGAACTGAACATTATCTTATCCAGAAGGCAAAGAAAAGCATTGAGAGACACAGTGGTGGGCAAAGATACAGGGAAAGAAAAAGCAGTCTGAGTTTCACTTCTGCTTCCTTAGTAAGGTTTCTCCCAAGGAGCCAAAGGCAGATTCCTGGGGCACTGAGGAATGCTGAACTGCAGGAGCATGGCTGATGGCACAGCCTGCTGCTATGAACAGGCTGAGAAGTGAAACTGCTCCTGTGGTGATGCTTGACTTCTTGCAAATCCTCCTTTTAATATCCTTTTTCTTCCTTCCCTCTCCCAGCAGGACATGCAGGATGTTCTTTGGGCAGCAGTGACATCTCCTTGCTCCCATCAGCTGCAGGACCTGACCCACATGAAGGGTCAAAGGCCCTGAGTGCCCCACTGAGGCTCTGCTTGCTGTTTCCATGCATGATCCTGTCCCAGTAATGCTCATAATAACAAAAAGCCCCAAATTATTCTATGTGCTTGAGAGGACACTCCCCTCCTCTCTGCTCAGGCTCTGTGACTCCAGATGCTCTCCTGCAGAGCTGCCCATCACTGAACCAGCTTGTTAGTGGGAGTGTAAATGTCACTGCTCGTCTCCTGCAGCAGCAGAGCCCTGACGTGGGGGGAAGATTGGCAGGTGAAAAGAGAAAGAAAAACCCATCTTCCCCAAAGAAAAACCCATCTTCCCAGCCTTGTTGCTGCAGCAACCAGGCACCTTCCTGTCTGTTACTCTCAAACGTGGCACCGTGTCCATCACCCCCTTTCTCATTATTTAATCCTCCTTGGCTGACAGGCATCAGGCCAAATTTGCTGAGTTTCCCAGCAGGGCTGGTCCCTTCTGTCACCCAGTGTGAGCAGAGCCCATTGGCAGCACAGGGTGATGGCACCTTGAGTTGTTGCAGTCTCCAAAAGATGAATTGTCCTTAGAGAAGGTGGCAGCTCCAGAAGCTGAGCTTTTACCCCAAAAGCTGGGCAGACTTTGGTGGGGTAAGGCCTGAAGCTCAGCAATGAAGGACAGCACTGGCCATTGCCTCAGAGTGCTGCCAGGGATGTGCAGGAGCAATGGATGGGGCTGCTCAGCATAAAACACCTTTGATTTGAAAATCTGCCAATTTCCTGCAAAGCCAGGGCAAGGCACTAGCAGAATTTGTTCTGTTTTTGGGGTGGGTTTTTTTGTGTTTTTGTTTTTGTTTTGTTTGTTTGGTTGTTTTTTTGTTTTTTGTTTTGTTTTGTTTTGTTTTTATTTTAACAAAAATGAAATTCTTGCACTGAGAAGAGGGTTGGGAAATGTGTGTCTTTGATAAAGGTCTTTTAATTGCATGACACACCTGGGTGTCCCTGAAAGCCGCTTTCCATCCTGGTCTAGGAAAAACCTTCCTTTCTCCCAATGCCTTGCAAAAGCCTCAGGGATCATATCCATCTGCCACAAAATTTAGAGTCTACCTTGTCATTACATTTCAACAACACAAGGCATCCCTTGCAAGCCCATTTCATAGCCTGCAAAAAGTCCATCCTGTGCTTGTTTTCAAAATCAGGTTCTTCTAGGGAAGTGCCTATTACAGTGTC